>NC_082721.1:5564350-6234350 GCF_030144855.1 Hypanus sabinus
CAACTGAGGGTCTCCTGACATTGACGTGTCTGGATCAACAATCTCCAGTGATCTCTTCCTGAATTCAGCAGGTATCTGCAATCTGTTTTCCGAACACGTTTATTGCCACCACTTGTTTTTGTCTCCATGTAAGCGTACAACATAGAAAATAGAACATCACAGCATAGTACAGACCCTTTGGGGCACAATGCCGTACAAACCTTAGAGTCAACTCGAAGATCAATGTAACCCTTCCTCCATTTTCTATCATCCATGTGCCTACCTGAGAGTCCCTTAAATGCCCCTAATCTATCTGGTTCTACCACCACTCCATGCACATAACCACTCGCTGTGTAAAAAGCATACCTTTGACATTGCCCCTACACTTTCCTCCAATCACACTCAAATGATAACTCTGTATATTAGCCATTTCTGGCACAGGAGAAGGTCTCTAACTGTCCACTCGATCTATGCCTCTTATTATTATCTACACCTCTATCAATTTGCTTCTCATCCCCCTTTGTTCGAAGAGAAAAGCCTTAGCTCACTCAACTCATTCTCATAAAGCATGCTCTCTAATCCAGGCAGCATCCTGGTAAATCTCCTCTTCACCCTCTCTAAAGCTTCCACATCCTTCCTGTAATGAGCTGACCAGAACTGAACATGTTGAGATGCATCCTAGGATGCGCTGGGACACATCATCAGTGATCACCGGGTGACAGCAGCCAGCAAAACCTCTACACCCCACTTCTACAAGCTCACATTCTGCCTCCACCCATATCTCTGGGACTGCTCACTAGCACAATTCTCCAAGTGTGGCCTAACCAGAGTTGTATAGAGCTGCAACATTACCTCGCTGTTGCATTCAGTCCCATGACTAATGAAAGCCAACACACCATGCTGCTTCTTAACAATTGCATTATCTTGCATGACAACCTTGAGGGATCTTTGGACATGGACCTGAAGATCCATCTGTTCCTCCACACTGCTAAGAATCCAATCCAAGAAGCATCCTGCTAAATCTCATATGCACCCTCTATAAAACTTCCACGTCAAGGTAAAAGAACCCTCAGAGGCAAATCATCATAATATGATCAAATTCACTCTGAAGTTTGGCAAGGAGAAGCTGAAGTCAGATATATCAGTATTACAGTGGAGTAAAGGGAATTACAGAGGCATGAGAGGGGAGTTGGCCAGAACTGATTGGAAAAGAACACTGGCAGGGATGATGGCAGAGCAGCAATGGCTGGAATTTCTGGAAGCAATTTGGAAGACACAGGATATATACATGCCAAAGAGGAAAAAGTATTCTGAAGGAAAAATGACGTAACTGTGGCTGACAAGAGAACAAAGATTAGTGGAAGTTAAAGGATTGGGAAGCATTTAAAAAGCAATAGAAGACAAAGAAAAAATACAAAACTAAGCTAGCCAATATTATTAAAGTTTTAAAAATATTTTAAATATTAAAATAATAATATAAAAGTTTCTTCAGATACATGAAGTGTAAAAGAGAGGTGAGAGTGGAGGGGGTGACAAGGAAATCGTGGATGAACTGAACAAGTATTTTGCATCAGTCTTCACTATGGAAGACACTAGCAGTACGGTGGAAGTTCCAGGTGTCAGGGGTCATGAAGTGTGTGAAGTTACCATACCTACAGAGAAGGTTCTTGGGGAAACTGAAAGGTCTGAAGGTAGAGAAGTCACCTGGACCAGATGGTGTACACCCCAGAGTTCTGAATGAGGTGGCTGAAAAGTTCATGAATTGACAATAGACAACAGACAGTAGGTGCAGGAGGAGGCCATTCAGTCCTTCTAGCCAGCACCGCCATTCACTGTGATCATGGCTGATCATACACAATCATTACCCCGTTCCTGCCTTCTCCCCATATCCCTTGACCCCGCTATCTATAAGAGCTCTATCTAACTCTCTCTTGAATGCATCCAGAGACTTGGCCTCCACTGCCTTCTAGGGCAGAGCATGAAGGCATTAGTAATGATCTTTTAAGGATCACTAGATTCTGAAATGGTTCTAGAAGACTGGAAAATTGTAGATGTCCCTCTACCATTCAAGAAGGGAGAGAGGCAGAAGAAAGAAACTATCGGCGAGTTAGTCTGACCTCAGTGGCTGGGAAGATATTGGAGTCAATAATTGAGGATGAGATCTCAAGGTATTTGGAGGCACCTGATAAAATAGGTCATAGTCAGCATGGTTTCCTCAAGGAGAAATCTTGTCTGATAAATCTGTTAGAATTCTTTGAAGAAATAACAAGCAGGATAGACAAAGGAGAATTGGTTGATGTTATATACTTGGATTTTCAGAAGGCCTTTGACAAGGTGCCACACATGAGGCTGCTTAACAAGCTATGGGCCCATGGTATTACAGGAATAAAGCAGTGGTTGATTGGCAGGAGGCAAAGAATGGGAATATAGGGAACCTTTTCTGGCTGCCTGCCTTTGACTAGTGGTGTTCCACAAGAGTCTATGATGAGGCCAATTCTTTTTATGTTATATGTCAATGATTTGGATGATGGAATTGATGGCTTTGTTGTAAAGTTTGCAGACGATATGAAAATAGGTGGAGGTTCAGGTAGTTTTGATGAAATAGAGAGGCTACAGAAGAACTTAGACAGAAAAGGAGAATGGACAAAGAAATAGCAGATGGAATACAATGTTGGGAAATGTATGGTCATGCACTTTGTTAGAAGAAATGAAAGAGTTGACTATTTTCTAAGTGGAGAGAAAATACAAAAAAACTGAGTTGCAAAGTGACTTGAGAGTCCTTGTGCAGGATTCTCTAAAGGTTAATTTGCAGGTTGAGTCTGTGGTGAGGAAAGCAAATGGTATGTTGGCATTCATTTCAAGAGGGCTAGAATATAAAAGCAAGGATGTAATGTCAAGACTTTATAAAGCACTGGTGAGGCCTCATTGGAGTATTGTGTGAAGTTTTGGGCCCCTTACCTTAGAAAGGATGTGCTGAAACTGGAGAGGATTCAAAAGAAGTTCATGAGGAGTGTTTGATGGCTTTGGACCTGTTTTCTCTAGAATTCAAAAGAATGAAGGGTGACCTCATTGAAATCCTTCAGTGGTGAAAGGCTTGATAGATTGTTTGTGGAGAGGATGTCTCCTATGGTGGGAGAGTCTAAGACCAGAGGACATGGTCTCAGAATAGCAGAGCTGAGGAGGAATTTCTTTAGCCAGAGAGTGGTGAATCTGTGGAATTCTTTGCCACAGGAGTTGTGGAGGCCAAGTCTTTATGTATATTTAAGGCAGAGGTTGACAGAATCTTGATTGGTCAGGGCATGAGAGGAAAATTGTATCAGCCATGGTGAAATGGCAGAGCAGACTCGATGTTCCAAGTGTCCTAATTCTGCTCCTTTGTCTTATGATCTTACGGTCTACCTTTCCTATAGAATAGGAAATAGAATATTGAATAGAACAGAATACAATATTCCAAGTATAATGTTGGTGAGGAGGGATAGTTGACACCCAGGGTGATCTTGGTTTTCAGCTTCCCTGCGCACTGACCTGAGGGTCTTCATTCCCCCCACAGTTTTGTTTCCCACACAGCCTTGTGTAACAACTACCGGTGTGGTTTCACCACACATCCATGGGAAGTGATGGTCCCAAATAATGAGAAAATGAAATTCCAAATAATAAACAGCAGGAATGAATGATTCTCTCTGGGTGTCTCGCTGCACACAATCCAATATTTGTTTTCCTAACCAGCTATGTCAAATTCCCACACTTACTTTTCCACATTTTAAATCAAGGAATGTACAAGCAGCACCAATTGCAATTCTAGGATCATTTTTGCAGTTTCTTGCATAATTATGTATTCAATCATGTTTGATTTATTTAGAGATACAGTGTGGAACAGGCTCTTCAACCAACGAGCCACACGACCCACCAACATACCCATTTAACCCCAGCCTAACGACAGGACCTATTAAGCTAATAACGAGTACACCTTTGGACTGTGGGAGGAAACCGGAGCACCTGGAGGAAACCCATGTTATGCAGGGAGAACATATAAACTCCTCGTCAATGGTGCCAGAATTGACCTCTGAAACCTGTAACAGCATCACACTAACCACTACGCTACTGTGACGCCCTTCATATCTGAAAAATGATTTTGCTTTTTCATTTGGCAAGGTTTGCATCCTCTTGCAACATTATTTTTTGAATGTTTTTTAAAAGTTATCTTTCCTCGTCAAGAATTTGATCAGCAATCTGAAAGAGGTTTATGTAGGAACTGCCAGATTATGAATGGCACATTTGACCTCAGCCAACATTAATATCCTACAACCACATTTACAACCAGTTCAGAAACGGGAGGCATGTTTAGTCATAGAACAATATAGTACAAACAGACACATCACACCACTAGTCCACGCCAACCAACATGCCTCTTCCAAGCTAGTTCCTCTTGCCAAAATTTGAGCCCGGAACCATCTAAACCTTTCCTCTCCATGTTCCTGTCCAACTGTATTTTCAATGTTGTTATTGTGCTTGCCTCAACCACTTCCTCTGGCAGCTCGTTCCTTGTACTGATCACCGTCTCTGTGGTAAAAGTTTCCCCTCAGCTCTCTTTTAAATCTTCCACTTCTCACTTTGAATCCACCGAATGTCCTCTAGTTTTAGACTCCCCTACCCCAGCAGCTTTTCACCTCATCCATGCTCCTCATGATTTTATAAATCCTCAGCCTCCTTCGCTCTATGGAAGAAAGTCCTAGCCTGTCCAGTCTCTCTTCATAATCTAAGCCCTCCAATCCCAGTAACATTCTCACAGAGCCTTTCTGCACCCTCTCCAGTTTAATGCCATCCTTCCTATAGCAGGGCGACCAGAACTGTACACAGTACTCCAACTGTGACCTTACCAATGTCTCCCAAGATGTCTTCTAGTTTCTTGTGTGTCTAAGTACCAAAAATAATGGTCACAGAGATTCTACACCTGCAGGAAATTATTATTGTAACTACCATATTATAAAAATTGTTATTTACCTATCTCAGTCAGTTCCTCTGGCAGCTCATTCCACACACATACCACCGTTTGGTGGATAGCAGAGTGGAGATATGACTCTACCAAAGGAGGTTTGAGGTTCTTCTTCCCTCCACTTCCTTGCAGGTCACTCTCAGGCAAGGTGTAGCACCTGCTTAGACCACCCCCCCCCCCCACTTCCTACCCCGATCAGGGTCACGTGAAGCCATGGGAGGTGGTGGACAGTCGTATGAGCAGCCGGTGCACATCACAAGCGCTGGTTATGTGGCCATTGACACCAGGCAGTCAATCTCTGAAGAGTGTTGATAACGGCAAGAGCCACCCATCTTGCAAAGACACTGCCCAGAAGAGGGCAATGGCAAACCACTTCCGCAGAAAAAATTCTCAAGAATAATCATGGTCATGGAAAGACCATGACTGCCCATGTCATTCGACACAGCACAAAATGATGATGATGATAATAATCCTTTGTGTAAAACATTTGACCCTCAAGTTCCTAAGTCTTTTCCCCTCATCCTAAAACTATTTCCTCTAATTCTTTATTCCCCAACCCTTGGAAACAGACCGAGTGATTCCACCTTATCTCTGCCCTCTCATGATTTATCCACAGGGTTTGAAGGATTAAAGACTGAGTCAGTCCAATCTCTTTGGCTGAAGAAATTTCTCCTCACCTCTCTTCTATAGGGACGTCTTTCTATTCTGAGGCTGCACTCTTTGGTCCTAGACATTCCCACTATTGAAACCATCCTCTCCACATCCGCTCATTCTTTCAATATTCGATAGTTTTCAATGAGATCCTCCTTCATTCCTCTAAGCTCCAGCGAGTACAAGACTGGAGCCATCAAGCGTTACTCAGACACGTGGGGGTGTAAACTCAACCTGCGTCATCATGAGCACCGGGCTCCACACCATCAAGGATGTTATCAAAAGGCGATGACTTAAAAAGGTGACATGCATCATTAAGGACCCCCATCACCCAGGACTGCCCTTTTCTCATTGCTACCATCAACGAGGAGGCACAGGAGCCTGAAGATACACACTCAATGTTTTTAGGAACAGCTTCTTCCCCTCCGCCATCAGACTTAGTGAAAATTAAAACCATGTACCTTACCTCAATATTTTGCTCTCTGCACGACTTATTTTATAACTTTTTTATATATTGCACTCTACTGCTGCCACAAAACAACACATTTCACAACATATCTCAGAGATAATAAACTTGATTCTGATTCTATAAGACCATAGGAGCAGAAACAGTCCGTTCAGCCCATAAATTCCACTTTGCCATAAAATCCTGACTGATTTATTGTCCCTGTTAACTCCATTCTCCCGCTGTCTCCCCATAACCTTTGATACTCTTACTAATCAAGAACCTATCAAACTCTGCTTGAAATATACTCAATGTCTCCACAGCCATCTGTGCCAATGAATTCCATAGATTCACCACCCTCAGTCTGAAGATATCCCTCCTTATCTCCATTGTAAAGGAACATTTTTCCATCCTGATTCTGAACTGTATTGCACAGAAACAGGCCACGAAGAAAATTAGCTATCTGAGGGTTAAAAAAAAAACTTAGGCCTCTGAAGTTTCTACGCCTCCAGAGAACAGTCTCACACTGATTCAAAGATCAAAAACTTCAAAGTAAACTTATTAACAAAGCACTGATATGTCTCCATATACAGAACTGAGATTCATTTTCCTGCAGGCATTCACTGTAAATGTAAAGAAACAACAGAATGATTGAAAGGCCATACACAACATACAGACCAATGTGAAAAAGACAACAAAATGTACAAATACCAAAAGAAAAAATAGAAATCGTAATTAATAAATAAGTAATAACTATTGAGAATATGAGATGAAGAATCGTCAAAAGTTGGTTGTGGGAACAGTTTGGTTTTGGACTGAGTGAAGTTATCCCCCCTAGTTCAGGAGCCTGTTGGTTGAGGGGTAATAACTGTTCCTGAACATGGTGGTGTGAGTCCTGAGGCTCTTGTACCTTCTTCCTGATGGCAGCAGCGAGAAGAGAGCAAGGCTGGGTGGTGTGGGTCCTGCACCTGCTGGGAGCAGTCATACACTAATTCAGAACAATTTAGTTCAAAAGTGGAAAGTGTGGGATGATTGCAGTAGTCTGACTGACATTCATTCACCTCTGTTTGATTCCAGTCCAGTCATACTGACAGATGGAACTCCCTCCTCCCGACGAGAAGTGAAAGATCAGAAGTGATTTTTTTTGGACTGTTTAAAGGCATGTCCTAGTGGGAATGGAATTCACAGTACACAGTGTCCCTAGTATTAGTCTTGGTAAAAGCCCAAAAAATAAAACAAATGTAAAATTATAGTAATTCTGTGTTAACTCAGCCGGAAACCATTAGAGCTGCAGGATATTTCAAAAAAATACAATGGCATATTTTAGTGTAGGCAATGTGCACTATTAATTTTGTTCTGATAACACTAACAGCAAAACATATTAAATAAGGCAATACACATGCTATGAAAAGGTAGTTTGGAGTTTTAAATATTTTATTTAGCAATACAGCGCGAAGTAGGCCCTTCTGGCCCTGTGAGGCCCACTGCCCAGCAACCAACGGCAACCTCCGATTTAACCCTACCCTGATCACGGGGTGACCAAATAACCCGCCCAGTACATCTTTGGACTGTGGGAGGAAACCGGAGCACGCAGAGGAAACCCCACGCATTCCACGGGGAAGGACATAGAAAAAAGCTTTAAACATCTGTGAGATTAAAAATAAAAGGATCTGGTGCTTTCCCGGTGATGTGACAAATAAACTCTTCTCGGGCTTCCAGCCAGGTACAGGTAATTGTAAACAAGAACAAGGAAGCCTCTCCTTCTCTTCACGCACTGATTCAAAGTGACAAATATTGCAGTGAACTTCCTCCTTGTAGAGTTAAGTGAAAGAGGATCTGGTGCTTTTGAGAAGGTGAGGCTTCTTTGTTCTTGGTTATTATCAATACCCGCACCCAGCTAGAGCTTATTTGTCTCTGAGATAATTATCTCTCCCAGCTGCTCAAGGCCACTGTTAGGTGGAATTACACCGATGCATTGGATTGGTGCCTTTCTCTGCAGTGTACCTGTAATCCTCCTGTGCAAACGTAGTTCGTTTAGTTCAGCCATTCACCTCTACAGGAGCACAGGCCACTCACTGACTGCAGCTCGCCAGAATTCTTTGCTCTTTTTCAAGTTGTCCCCAGGTGTAGCCCGTCTTCTTGGTGTCAGCTTCAAAGCAGCATTGCCAGGTGTTCTTTAGTCTGCCTTTCTTTTCCAAAGGATCTCCACCAAAGAGATCTCTGCAGAGATTACTACACCTGGTTTATTGCTGCTCCCTTTGACGGAGGAAATTATAATGAAAACACGTAACACAGCTTCTACCCCTCCAACATCAGATTTTTGAATGGTCCAAGAACACATAAACTCACCTACCTTCCCCATTTCCTAATTTCACCCATCACTTTATGGTTTATACCCCTTTCCCTCCCTCCACCTTCTGATTCTGGCTTCCTCCCCCTTCCCTTCCAGTCCTGATGAAGGCCCTTGGCTGAAATGTCAACTCTTGTTTCATATTCTTAGATGCTGCCTGATCTGCTGAGTTCCTCCAGCATTTTGAGTATGTTACACCACTGCACTATTCCTTTATTATCCACTACTTCTTTACTCTTCTAATTTATATTCATAGAATCATAGAGCACAGCACAGAAACAGGCCCTTCAGCCCATCTAAACCAAACTATTACTCTGCCTAACACGAGGAAATCTGCAGATGCTGAAAATTCAAGCCTAAAACGTCAACTGCTTCTCCCTATAGATGCTGCCTGGCCTGCTGCGTTCCACCAGCATTTTGTGTGTGTTACTATTACTCTGCCTAGTCCCATCGACCTGTACCTGGACCATACCCCTCCCATCTATGTACTTATCCAAATTTCTCTTAGATCTTAATCAAAGCTCAACACTCTAAGTAAATTTTATTATCAGAGTACATAATTGTCACCACATATCACCTTGAGATTTGTTTTCTGTGGGCATAATCAGCAAATCTATAGAATGGTAACTGTAAACAGGATCAATGAAAGATCAACCAGAGTGCAGAAGACAACAAGCTGTGCAAATGCAAATATAAATAAACAGCAATAAGTAGCAAGAACATGAAGTAACAAGATAAAGAGTCTTTAAAGTGAGTTCGTTGGTTGGAGAACATCTCAATGAATGGGCAAGTGAGTGTAATTATCTCCATTTGTTCAAGAGCCTGATGGTTGAGGGGTAGTAACTGTTCTTGAACCTGTGGTGTGAGTCCTGAGGCACCTGTACCTTCTTCCTGATGGCAGTAGTAAGAAAAAGCATTGCCTGGGTGGTGAGGATCTTTGGTGGTGGGTGCTGATCTCCTATGGCACGTAGATGTACTCAATAGTTGCGAGGGCTCTACCTGTGATATACTGCACTGAATCCACTATCTTTCATAGGATTTTCCATTCAAAGGCATTGGTGTTTCCATACCAGGCCGTGATGCAGAGTCAATACACTGTCCACTATACATCTATAGAAGTTTGTCAAAGTTTTTTCATGACACGTCAATTCTCTGCAGATTCTTAAGGAGAATGTATACCCACCACTTGTGCTGGCAGCTCATTCCGCACTCTCACTACCCTCCAAGTGAAGAGGTTCCCCCTCATGTTCCCCTTAAACGTGTTACCTTTCACCCTTAATCTAGTCTCACACAATCACATTGGGAAAACCCTGCTTGCTTTTACCCTATCTATACCTCTCGTAATTTTATATATCCCATCATTTTCCTGAGCTCTAGGGAATAATATCATAACCTATTCAACTTTTCCCTGTAACTCAGGTCTTCACGTCCCAGCAACATTCTTGTAACTTTTCTCTGCACTCTTTCAATCTTATTGACATCTTTCCTGTAGTTAGGTGATCAGAACTTGACACAATACTCCAAATTAGGTGTCACAAACATCTTATACAACGTAACATCTTAACTCTGGTACTGCAGCCACTAAACAACAAATTTTACATCATATAAGTCAGTGAGAATAAAACTGATTCTGATTCTGAATTTTTGGGACTGTTCTGAAATTATACGGCAGACCAAACTCTAATATTCCTTTCATCTAATCTTCTTAAAAGCATAGTTTAAGAACAAGAGGTTGTGATGATAAAAAGAAATGAAAATCCTTGGGCAACATAAGGCATCAATTTAAAAAATGATGACTGACAAGTGATCAGTTCAGATGAAGGTTACAGGACCTGAAGAGTTCACTGTTTCTCAGGCACAGATGCTGCACGACCTGCCAATGTTTCCAGCATCTTCTGTTTCTGTTACAGTGATCCATAGCTCAATGCCACCAACTGCTATTCAATTGCAAGTTCAATGATATTTGAAACATTATTGATTAAAGTCAATATTTCACATGACTATAAGCCCTTCATTCCCGTGAATGGCCAGCAATTTGTGTGCAGATTTTTGATTTCTATCATCTTTTTCTTAAACTTGTTGCCACCGTTGGGGCATAGGCTGCCAACAGCAGCTGGCCAGAGTCCTCTGCTCTGGGCCAGTCTTTCAGGTTGAGCCCAGATGAAACTCAACTTTGAAGGTCGCTCCTCTCCCAGGGGTGAGGTCTTTGGATCTTCTGTTAGCATTTCAGGGTTTTCACAGGAACAGGTTGCTAGCCCCATACCCAACCCTCCTCCTTTCACAGCCAGGTTTGGGACTGTCCATGATGGAGTAAATTCTGTATAAAATAAATGCCACTCACAAAAGACAGAAGGCAGCATAGTCATCCCTGAAGGACTCTTTTGATACCCAGCTTACTTTACACAAGACTGGACAAAGTCACATCTTTGGTGAAAGCTTTACTCTTGTGAAAAGAGCAATCTGTTCCTGTACTCCACCCAAAAATAACAGCAGATAAACCACAGTCACTGTGATTCTGTGCTCTCTATGACTTCCTTGGGGAATAAAAAGTGTTTCATTCTTAAGGGACAAGCACAATATTTAATTGGAAGTGTTTCAACTTATCCTCCCCATTGTCCATGTGAGTATTCCAAGAATTAGTGAGATTTTGTGCACGCTATCAACACAGAGTTTAGTTCCTTCTTTAAAAATGTTTTTTCTTGAATTTGCCTCAAGCAGTTTTTCCATAGTATTTATCTTTAAATGAGAGAAAATTATATCTTTGGAGGAATAAAGGGATTATAATTAGACAGACAGAGAGTCAGCTAGCAAATTAAGCACCTCTTTGTGCAGGATTGAAAGAGGCTGCAGAGGCCTGCAGACCCAGTTAGTCCCATCACAAGCACAGACCTACACACCATCCAGGACATCTTCAAATGGCGATACCTCATCCATCAGTAAGGACCCGCACCATCCAGGACCTGCCCTCTTCTCTTTGTTACCAGGAGCAGGAGCCCGTAGACACACACTCAGCATACTTCCACTCTGCCATCAGATTTCTGCACGCTATTTTTTGAGCTATTTAATAATTTGTTGATTTATTGATTGATGCTTGTAACTTATAGTTTTCATGCCTTGCACTGTAATGCTGCCACATAACAACACATTTCATGACAGTTTCACACAGATGCAGTCGACCCCGGGTGGTGAAGAGGGAAGAGGTGGGAAAACAAATGTGGCTTTGCTTATACAAGGAAATCTGCAGATGCTGGAAATTCAAACAACAACATACACAAAATGCTGGTAGAACACAGCAGGCCAGGCAGCATCTATAGAGAGAAGCGCTGTCGACGTTTTGGGCCGAGACCCTTCGTCAGGACACCATTGACATGCAATGCTTATAATTGCATAGAAAAGTAAAACAGGGAAAGGGAAGGAGTATACACTCAGTGGCATTAGCCACTTTATTATGTTCACTTGTACACCTGCCTGTTAATGTAAATACCTAACCAGCCAATAAGGTGGCAGCAACTCAATGCGTAAAAGGATGCAGACATGGTCAAGAGGTTCAGACCAAACATCAGAATGGGGAAGAAATGTGATCTAAGTAACTTTGACCACAGTGCCAGACGGGGTAGTTTGATTTTCTCAGAAACATCTGATCTCCTGGGACTTTCACACACAGCAGTCTCGAGAATGGTGTGAAAAGCAAAAAGCAAACAGTATGCGGCAGTTCTGTGGGTGAAAATGCCTTGCTAATGGGAGAGGTCAGAGGAGAACGGCCAAATTGATTCAAGCTGACAGAAAGGCGACAGCAACTCAAACAACAGCGGTGTGCAGCAGCTCATATCCGAGTGCAGAACACATCAAACCTGGGAGTGGATGGGCTACAGCAGCAGAAGATCACACTAGATTATCAAGCTGGAACATAAGAGATTATGCAGATGCTGGAAATCCAGAATAATGCACACAAAATGCTGGAGGAACTCAGCCAGCGTCTATGGAAAGGAATAAACTGTCAACATTTCGGGCAGAGACCCTTCATCATCTCCATAGATGCTGCCTAACCTGCTGAGTTCCTCCAGCATTCTGTGTGTGTTGTCAAACTGGACCTTGGATAGAATCAAGGCAAGAAAATTTCCCTTCAACTCCAGCTGAGTTTGTTTTCCACAAAGCCTGTTAGAAATTTCTCAATAAATACAAAATTAAGTTTTGTTTAATGTTTAACATTTAATGTCATTTCCAGTACACGAGTGCAAAGGGGAATGACATAATTGTTACTCTGGATCTGATGAAGCACAAAAACAACACAATAAGATAACAAACACAATAAATATAAATGCATAAGATAATTTATATACATAGGTTAAACGTATGTCCATAAAGTGACTGAAAGGAAATGATAAAGCCACTTCAGTCCCAGTAACGATCCCTGTGAAAGTTAAAAATTGTTGGAATTCCTATCATTGTCTGCGGCTTTGCTCTGAAATATTTTTGGATGTTGGTCAGGGCCAACAGCACCCAAGAAACTTCAGAAGAATGTAAGCTGCGCTCACTTTGCCACATGTTGTGTTGGAGACCAGATGTGTCAGAATGTGCCCTTTAAAAGCAGATACACAAAACACTGACAACTTTTATACCAGTGCCAATATAACTTTGTGGTTGATTGTAACCAAACTTAATTTTGCCAGACCTGTTACAAATACTAATGAAACATGCTTTTTATTCAGTCTGCAGACTGTGGCATTTAGCATAGAGCTTCTGAAAGTGTGGACATTCTAGTCAGGGAACTACTTTATTTATTTAGAGACACAGCACGTAATAAGCCCTTCCCGATGAGCCTGCATCACCCAATTACACCCCTACGCTTCTCATTTTGCACTTATGAGGCTAAGCACAGCTCCAATGCCATATTCAGGTTTGCTGACGACAGCATTGTCATTGGCCGAATCAAAGGTGGTGAAGAATCGGCATGTTGGAGGGAGTTTGGAAACCTGGCTGAGTGGTGCCACAATAACGACCTCTCATTCAATGTAAACAAGACCAAGGAACTATTATACACTTCAGGAGGAGGAAACCAGAGGTCCATGAGCCAGTCCTCATCGGAGGTGAAGAGGGTCAGCAACTTTAAACTTTTTTGGTGTTATTATTTCAGAAGACCAGTCCCGGGCTTAACAAAGAAGACACAGCAGCACCTCTACTTTCTTAGAAGTCTGTAAAAATTTGGCAAGACATCGAAAACCTTGACAAACTTCTCTAGAGGTGTGGTGGAGTGTATATTGACTGGCTGCAACACAGCCTGGTACGGAAACATCAATGCACATGAATCGAAAAACTTACGAAAAAGTAGTGGCTACGCCCCAGTCCATCGTGGGTAAAGTCCTCCTCACCACTGAGCACATCTACACAGAGTGCCGTCGCAGGAAACCAGCGTCCATCATCAGGGACCCCTACTACACAGGCCATGATCTCTTCTCACTGCTGCCATCAGGAAGAAGGTAAAGGAGCCTCAGGACTCACACCACCAGATTCAGAAACAGTTATTACCCCTTAACCATCAGGCTTTCAAACTAGAGGGGATAACTTCACTGATCTGATCCCACAACATATGGACTTACTTTCAAGGACTATTCATCTCCTGTTCTCAAAATTTATTGCTTATTTATTTATTATTTTTGCCTTCTTTCGTTTCTTTGGATTTATTGTGAATACCTGCAAGAACGTGAATCTCAGGGTTCTAAATGGCAACATATATGTTCTTTGATAATAAATCTACTTTGAACTTTGATGTAACCAATTAACCTACCAACCTATCAATCTTTGGAATGTGGGAGGAAACCAGAGCGCCAGGAAGAAACCCACACGGTCACGGAGAGAAAAAAAACTCCTTACGGACAGGGGTGGGAATTGAACCCCAGACACTGATGCTCTAAGTTATTGTGCAAAACATAATGTTACCATGCCATACTCGATAATTGCTCTTTTTAAATGTATTCAGCCTTTATGGCCTGTGAGAGTGTGATGGTGAGCTGTCTTAGCACACGTCAGTCCTGGTGAAGTCAAGCTCATCGCTGTTCTGGGATTAGAACGCTGAAGGATGGACCCACTAGACTGCCAGCGGGAATGAAGGTATGATTAATTGATAGAAGGAAATACTCATCAATTTGCAAAAGAAAATCTGAATCAAAATCAGAAACAGAATTAATATCACTGGCATACTGTATGTCATGAAACATGCTGTTCTGTAGCAAGATGCCTCCCACCATAGTAAATTTTGATTTCTTTCAGGTCCTTGGTGAATGAAAGACTAGTTTTAAATTCCTGCCTTCCTAATGAGTCCAGGAGGACATCTGGCAGCAAGGAGATCACCCGGGAGCAGGAACAGATCCCAGAAGGATGGGGGAGGAGAGGGAGGAGGAATAGAGAAGGGAGTAGCCACAATTGTTTCCTATAGTGGAAGAGTCTGGGACCAGAGGGCACAGCCTCAGAACCAAAGAATGTCCCTTCAGAACAGAGAGGAGGAGGAATTTCTTTAGCCAGGGAATGGTGAATCTGTGCAATTCACTGCCACAGGCGGCTGTGGAAGCCAAGTCATTGGGTATTTTTAAAGCAGAGGTTGATAAGTTCTTGATTAGTCCGGGCATCAGAGGTTACAAAGAGAAGACAAGGGAATGGGGTTAAGAGGATAATAAATCCGTTCTTAGTCAAAAAAAAATTTCTTTCAGTCTCAAACACAAGGAAATCTGCAGATGCTGGAAATTCAAACAACACACACAAAATGCTGGTGGAACACAGCAGGCCAGGCAGCATCTACAGGGAGAAGCACTGTCGACATTTTGGGCCGAGACCCTTAGTCAGGACTAACTGAAAGGAAAGATAGTAAGAGATTTGAAAGTAGTGGGGGGAGGGGGAAATACGAAATGATAGGAGAAGACCGGAGGGGGTGGGATGAAGCTAAGAGCTGGAAAGGTGATTGGCAAAAGTGATACAGAGCTGGAGAAGGGAAAGGATCATGGGACGGGAGGCCTAGGGAGAAAGAAAGGGTGGGGGGAGCACCAGAGGGAGATGGAGAACAGGCAAACAATTAAATATGTCAAGGATGGGGTAAGAAGGGGAGGAGGGGCATTAACGGAAGTTAGAGAAGTCAATGTTCATGCCATCAGGTTGGAGGCTACCCAGCCGGTATATAAGGTGTTGTTCCTCCAACCTGAGTTTGGATTCATTTTGACAACAGAGGAGGCCATGGATAGACATATCAGAATGGGAATGGGACGTGGAATTAAAATGTGTGGCCACTGGGAGATCCTGCTTTCTCTGGCAGACCGAACGTAGGTGTTCAGCGAAACAGTCTCCCAGTCTGAGTCGGGTCTCACCAATATATAAAAGGCCACACCGGGAGCACCGGAAGCAGTATACCACACCAGCCAACTCACAGGTGAAGTGTCACCTCACCTGGAAGGACTGTCTGGGGCCCTGAATGTTGGTGAGGGAGGAAGTGTAAGGGCAGGTGTAGCACTTGTTCTGTTTACAAGGATAAGTGCCAGGAGTGAGATAGGTGGAAGGGATGGTGGGGGGACGAGTGGACAAGGGAGTCACGTAGGAAGCGATCCCTGCGAAAAGCAGACAAAGGGGGGGAGGGCAAAATGTGTTTGGTAGTGGGATCCCGTTGGAGGTGGCAGAAGTTATGGAGAATTATATGTTGGACCTGGAGACTGGTGGGGTAATAGGTAAGGACAAAGGGAACCCTATCCCGAGTGGGGTGGCGGGTGGATGGGGTGAGGGCAGATGTGAGGGAAATGGGAGAGATGCGTTTGAGAGCAGAGTTGATAGTGGACGAAGGGAAGCCCCTTTGTTTAAAAAAGGAAGACATCTCCTTCGTCCTGGAATGAAAAGCCTCATCCTGAGAGCAGATGCGGCTTTCAGTCTTATAGTTTTGTATATATTCTGTGTTTTTCACCCGATCCTCCTTGTTTTTTTATTTGCGGGGAGGGTGATTTGGGGGTCAAGGTGTCTGTTCTGTTTTTGTTTTTTTGTGTGGTGGGGAGGGTGATTTGGGGGTCAAGGTGTCTGTTCCGTTTTTGTTTTTTTGTGTGGTGGGGAGAGTGATTTGGGGGTCAAGGTGTCTGTTCTGTTTTTGTTTTTTTGTGTGGTGGGGAGGGTGATTTGGGGGTCAAGGTGTCTGTTCCGTTTTTGTTTTTTTTGTGTGGGGGGGAGGATTTGGGGGTTGAAGTGCCTGTTCCATTTTTGTGTGGTGGGGAGGGTGATTTGGGGGTCAAGGTGCTTGTTCCGTTTTTGTTTTTTTGTTTGGGGGGAGGGTTTGGGGGGAGGGTTTGGGGGTCGAAGTGCCTGTTCCGTTTTTGTGTGGTGGGGAGGGTGATTTGGGGGTCAATGTGCCTGTTCCGTTTTTGTTTTTTTGTTTGGGGGGAGGGTTTGGGGGTCGAAGTGCCTGTTCCGTTTTTGATTGGTTTTTTTGTGCTGGGAGGGAGGGGGGCTTTGGGGGTTAATGATCATGCTGCCTTTCTTTGCTTTCTTGGTTTCCTGGCTACCCGGAGAAGAAGAATTTCAAGTTGTAAACTTAGATAATAAATGAACCTTTGAAATCAGCCATAATGGAATGGCGGAGCAGACTCGATGGGCTGAATGGCCTAATTCTGCTCCTATGTCTTATGGTCTTAATGTACCCTGTGGCTAAAGATCTCTCATCAATCCACCCTCCTATTACCCCTTAATATGGGCATCAACACACTGATGTTATCGTGAAGCAGGCACTCCAGTGACTGTACACTCAAAGCTTTAGAAACAGCCGTCAGATTTCTGAACCCATCAATGTGCATCATTATACCTGTCCTTGCACTATTTAATTAGACTCAGATTCAGATATAATTATTTGTCACATGACCATGAAAACGTACAGTGGAATGCTTAGTTTGAGTCGCCTGTAAGGACTGTGTACGTTCTCCCTGTGACTGCATGGGTTTCCGGGGTGCTCCAGTTTCCTGCCACGTTACAGAGACCTCTGGTTGGTAGGTTAATTGGTCTTTATAAATTGCCCTGTGATTAGGCTGGGGTAAATCGGGGGGTTGCTGGGAGGCCGAAGGGTCTGTTCTACACTGTATAAATAAATAACAATCTCCACAACCCCGGGATGTTCTGGAGGCAGCCCACAAGTGTCACCACATACTCTGGCGCCAACATAGCGTGCCCACAGCATACTCATACACACACACATGCACTCACACGCACTCACACGCACTCACACACACTCACACGCACTCACACACACTCACTCACACTCACACGCACTCACACACACACACATACACACACACTCGCACATATATACACCCACATATACACACACAACACACACACTCACACTTTCATACGAAGTAGCGTACAAACTTGCTTACAGAGGACGCTGGATTTGAACTCGGAACTCCAACATCTCGAGATGTAATAACGCTGCGCTAACCACTGGCCTATTTGCATTGTACTGCCGCCACATAACAACAAATGGCGTGACATATGCCAGCGATAACAAACCTGATTCCGATTCTGACTCTCAGCACTGACAACGTTCCAGTAGCACACACAAAACGCTGGAGGAACTCAGCTGACCAGGCAGCATCTATGGAAAAAAGTAAACAGTCAATGTTCTTGCCATTTTATATATATATCTTAGTGTAATTTATATTTTTTATTATATACTGCTGCTGCAGTACATTATATATATCTCTGATCCTGTGCATTGGCCCCTCCATACCAGATGACGATGCAACCTGTTAGAAATTTGCAAGAGTCTTTAATGACATACCAAGTCTCCTCATACTCCTAATGAAATAGAGCCACTGTCGTGCCTTCTTTATAATTGTATCAACAAGTTGGGCCCAGGTTAGATCTTCTGAGATAAAGAAAAGCGTAAAACGCTAATGTGCTTCTTCCCTGCACAGATGCTGCCGAATCTGCTGAGTGTTCCCAGTATTCTCTGGTTTCTGGTGAGGATACTTCCGTTCAACACGGGGTTAATCTTCAGTCGCTCCAGGGTCTGGGAGATATTGTCCTGGGTTCCAGCACTTCTGTCCCATTGTTTGTCCATAATAATAATAATAATAATAGTTTCCAGGGCAACTCTTTAACACCCACTTTAAACCCACTTTCTAATTTACTGAATCAGATGAAAATTGGGTATCAAATCAGATACAACCAAATGAATTATACCTTGGCATGCCTTCTTTACATGGACAATTTGAAGTTATACTCCCCTTCATCAGTAAAGTTAAAGCAATTAGTTCAAATAGTAGAACTGTTTTCTAAAGATATAAGCATGAACTTGTACTGGATAAATGCAGAACGTTAAACATAAAGAACTATTCAATGGAGTTAATAGAATACTAAATAGAGCAGCAGGATACAATACAGCCGATGGATAAATATGAAACATATAAGTATCTGGGATAACAGCAAAGAAAATAAATCATAGTGTGAAAAAAGGGAAAACTTTTGATGCAATTTACTTCAAAGCTCAAGAAAATCTGCCAAACAGATCTCAACAGCAAAGTATAACAAAGGCAACAAACACTTTCGCTATACCTATAGTAACATATTCCTTAGGCATAACATCTTAGTCTGGAACCAACCTGGAAAACCTACAAAGAAAAATAAGAACTGAAATGACAAATTTTAGAAAAGATGTGTACACTCGACTTATCAGCACGGGCTCCACATCAATGGAGACGGGCAACCTGTCCAAGTTGGATGAGGAGATGAGTAGGAACTTCTTTAGCTTGAGGGTGGTGAATCTGTGGAATTCATTGCCACAGGCAGCTGTGGAGACCAAGTCATTGAGTGCATTTAAAACAGAGGTAGATAGGTTCTTGATTAGTCAGGGCAGCAAAAGTTACGGAGAGAAGGCAGGAGAATGAGGTTGAGAGGGATAATAAATCAGCCATGATGGAATGGTCTTGATGGGCCATGCGACCTAACTCTGCTCTTATGGTCTGAAGGTCTAAATGATTTTAATGGTCTTATGGTCTTATGATTTCATGTTTTAGTGGATTTTATCGTTCTATGTACAAAGTCTTGACCCAAAGGTTGGACTTCTCCATGTTATGCAGAGTCTCGATGGTACCCCAGAACTCCATGTTAAGGCACAGAATGAATTCAATGTGGTGACTCACAAACACAAGAGAACCTGCAGATGCTAGAAATGCTGAGCGACACACACAAAACGCTGGAGGAGCTCAGCAGGTCAGGCAGCAGCCATAGAGATGGAAACAAACAGTGGTGATGAGAGGCCTCGGGCTGAAACATCAACTGTTTATTCACCTCCACAGATGCTGCCTGATTTGCTGAGTTCCTCCAGCATTTTGTCCCGTGCAGTGTCCTTTCTTTTGCAAGATTGCTGGGCAATGAATGAGCACTGGTGTTGTCCTGTAACCCAGTACTAGTGGTTCCACTGACCTGGGTTCAGCCCTGATCTTGGATGCCATCCGTGTGGAATTTGCATCTTCTCCTTGTGACCCTGCGAGCTTCCTCTGGGTGCTCAGATTTCCCCCCACAGAGGTATAAAGGATGGTAGGGCACCTCCACTGCGAGTGTAAGCGATTCAGGGGGAAGTAGACGGGCTTAGGGAGAGAATAAAATCCGTGTAGGTGTGCACTAAAGGCAGTAGGGACCACTTCCATGCCATACCTCCCAGCAGGGGTTTCCAACCTGGGGTCCGAGGACCCCTCAGTTCATGGGAGGCATCCATGGCATAAAAAAGGTTGGAGACCCCTGTCTCCCTGGGACCTTCTTAGTCTGGAGTGAAAAGATTTATTGTTTTGTGGTGCACCGGGCAGCAACCTTGCTGTTTCTTTTGCATTTGTCTGGTTTTTATGAGGCCAAGTTGCCAGCTTGATGCTCAACCCAGCACAGCATGCAAGCGTGCAAGGAGCCCACCGGATTCGAACCTGGGACCACCTGCCTTGAAGACCAGTGCGGATGCCACTACACCGCCGGCTGGCTTAGAGTGAAAAGATCAGTGCAGTTTGAGCTTTTAACAATGAATATAAAAGAGATTTTCAGGACCATCATTATGGTTAATAATTTTTTTAAGTCAGTTTCAGGGCATTTGATCTTTCAAACTTAGTGCGTAAGAAAGCCAATGCATGTCTCAAAATCTGCTTCACACTCAGATGAATGCATTTCAGCTTCCTAACTACCAAGCAAACAGTTTGTAATTGAGAACAGTGAAGGAGTTTTCCTGTTCTACTTGAAGGGAATTGTCATGTTGTCATTCCTGGTTGCCCGTACAGTCCCCTCTCTTCCTTCCTATCGGAGTAGATGACAGGCTAACGTAGGTAGAGTGGAGGGAATAAATTTGTAAACTCAGCGCTGTAATTCACAGTACGCTGCGTGGGTGGTGCGGACAAATGAGACCCAGATGTGTAACTGAGTTGACTTTCCCAGCGATGTTTCAGCAATATGATCTCAATTAGGGGTCAAACCTGCATGGAGCCCATTGTAACAACTGTATATTAAAAACACAGGCGCAAAATGCCCAAGGTCTTATTAAATGGAAACTGGCAGAAATGAGTAATTGCGTTCGATGCAAATATAGGAGTCGAAATCTTTCATTTCTTGTTCACTGGGGAGAACTAGTCTGAGATGAGCTAACCCAGATTTGTCGAAACCACCACATAATTTCCAAATGTTTCCGTCGAATGGAAGCCATTATGTGAAATCGGCGCCAGACTTTAAAATAAATTTGAACTAAAAGTGCTGTAATTTAAGTTTATGAAATTTTATACCAAAAACAGTCAGATACAAATAATCGAGATCATTAAATATTATTGACTTAGGGTAAAATTTCCTTTAACGCTGATTCAGCCGGCTGTACAGTTAAATACACGGTTACTGTAGTTGTAAGTCGAAGAAACTGTTATATGTTTGATCACTGAAGTATTTATTTCAAAAATAGGAACATTAGTCACACCAAATATTCCAAAACAAGGCAATTCTGACGCTAGAGATAAGTTGCAGTTCGGAAAGCAGATCGCTTGGCACTTTCTTTGGCGTGGATTTAACTGAAGCCTGCAAGAGGGTTATTAGTCATGGCCAGTGGCCAGTCTCTGGCCCCCAGGGATGCATTAGAAGATTTGTAAAATTAATTATACCTGCATTTTTTTAAATAGACTCTCGAATAACAACCAGGATCTTGGTGAGTGAAGAGACACGAGATTGTGGGAACCATCAGTCAGACTGCTGGAGCATTTAACGATAAAATATGGTGTTGTCTTAGTATGAGAACATTATTTTGTGTTTATACGTATTGCACACCATGTACTGATAAAATCTATTCAAAAGCTTAAGTCTACAGATGCTGGAAATCTAAAGCAAATGCAGAAAATGATGAACAGACACATAAGGTCAGGAGGCATCTATCGAGAGAGAAACAGCATTTCAGATGATGGCCTTTCACTTACCAATATTAATTTTGATCCTGCAGCCCACAGGATGTCGCCGATAATCACCGGCACTGTCCCAATCCATCTCCGAGGCGCTATCTGACCTGATGAGTTCCAATGTTGGACTGTTTACTATATACATCCTATTCACTCATTCCTTCTTCCTTCAAGATCTTAAAATGCTTTTTTTTTGTTGTTAATGACTGTTCTTTCAAAGTGTGGTATTGAAATAAAGATTTGTACCTGAAGTTTAGAGACTCAAGTTCAAGTTTATTGTCATCTGACTGTACATATACACAACCAAATGAGACAATGCTCTTCCAGACCACAGTGCACTCACAAAACACATAGCACACACAGCATAAAAGACAAAATATTACCACCAATAAATCAATAAATATAATTCAAAATGCACAAGAAAAATAAATCTCAGGGCTGTATATGGTGACGTATACAAGACCATAAAACACAAGAGCAGAAATAGGCCATTCAGCCCATTGTGTTTGCTTCACCAGTCCATCATGGCTGTACCCAGATCCCACTCAACCCCATACACCTGCCATCTCACCAGATCCTTTAATGCCCTGACCAATCAGGAAACAATCAACTTCCACCTTAAATATACCCATGGACTTGGCCTCCACTGCAGTCTGTGGCAGAGCATTTCACAGATTTACCACTATCTGGCTGAAAAAAAAATCCTCCTTACCTCCGTTCTAAACAGTTGCCCCTCAATTTTGAGGCTATGCCCTCTAGTTCTGGATACCCCTATCGCAGAAAACGTCCTCTCCATGTCCACCCTACTTAGTGTTTTCAAATTCTGGGAGGTTTCATTGAGACCCCTCACTACATTCTTCTAAATTCCAGTGATTACAGGCCCAAAGCTGCCAAACACTCCTCAAGTGTTAACCCCTTCATTCCCAGAATTATCCTCGTGAACCTCCTCTAGACTCTTTCCAATGAGAACATATCCTTGCTGAGATATGGGGCCCAAAACTGTTGACAAAACTCCAAGTGTGGCCTGACTAGTGTCTTATAAAGGCATTATCTCCTTGTTTTTATATTCTATTCCCCTTGAAATAAATGTCAACATGGCATTTGCCTCTTTACCACAGACTCAAGCTGTAAATAAATCTTCTGGGTCTTGCACAAAGACTCCCAAGTTCCTCTGCACTTCTGAAGTTTGAATCTTCTCCCCATTTAGATTATAGTCTGCACTATTGTTCCTTCTCCCAAAATGCATGATCATACATTTCCCAACACTGTACTCCATCTGCCACTTTTTTGCCCATTCTTCCAATTTTTCTAAGTCCTGCTGGAATCACATTGCTTCCTCAGCACCACCTACCCCTCCACCTGTCATTGTATCATCTGCAAACTTTGCCACAAAGCCATGAATTCCACTATCTAAATCATCGACAAACAATATGCGACTAGCAGTCCCGATACTGACCCCTGAGAAACACCACTGGCAGCCAACCAGAGAAGGCTCTTAAATCACTCCCAACAGCTCTAGTAAACCTGCCCACAAGAATATTGGCCCTCTTGCATTCAAGTGCAAACTCATCCCTTTTGTACAGGTCACTCCTGCCCAGAAGAGGTCCCAATGATCCAAAAATCTGAATCCCTGCCTCCTGCTCCAAATCTTCAGCCGTGCATTTATCTGCCACCTCATTCTGTTCCTATCCTCACTGTTGCGTGGCACAAGCAGTAATCCCCAGATGACTACCTTTGAGGTCCTGCTTCTCAGAAATACTTCCTGTATTTTGTTTTCAGGACCTCCCCCTTTTTACTACCTATGTCACTGGTACCAATATGTACCACGACTTCTGGCTGTTCACCCTCCCTTTCTAAGATATTGTGGACACATTCAGAAACATCACAGGCTCTGGCACCTTGGAGGCAAACTACCATCCAAGTTTCTTTTTCATGTCCACAGAACCCCATAACCATAGAGTCCCCTATTACAGCCACCATCCTCTTCCTTTCCCTACCCTTCTAGACCACAGGGCCAGACTCAGTGCCAGAGGCACAGCCGCTGTTTTTTCCCTCAGATAGGTCATTTCCCCACAACAGTACTCAAATAAAGTACTTATTGTTGAGGTGGATATCTACAGGGGTGCTCTCCGCTATCTGATGTTCTCCCTTCCCTCTCCTGACAGTCACCCATTTATCTGTCTCCTGTAGCCTTGGGGTGACTACTCTCTGTAGCTCCTGTTTATCACCTCTTCACTTTCGCTAACAAGCCAAAGGTCATCAAGCTGCAGCTCCAGTTCCGTGTTCCCTAACACGGTCTCTAAGGAGCTGCATCTCGGTAAACCTGGAGCAGATGTGACCGGTGGTCTCCCAGAAATCCCAAATCTGACACCCAGAACAGTATACTGACCCTGTAGACATGCCCCCTACTCTCTCAAGATTTAAATAAGAAATAATGAATGAACTTACCTACTTTGCCTCCGCCAGTTCTTGCTGAAGCCCTGTTGAGCCAAAGCCTTGCCATTCTGTCAGATCACTCTTATGACCCATGATGACCTCTCCGCTAGACGTTACCCCTCTTTTATGGAGTCTGGGTTTTTAAAGCTCACGCTGGACCTGCACAGGAATGTTTCTACTGCATCTGTACTGTACTCCAATCAATGACTCCTGTTCTTGAAAGTTCTTCACTGGACTTGTGCAGGATTGCTTCCACCGTGTCTGCATTGTACTCGGTCAACAACTCCCGCAGAAAAATCTTCCCACCTTTTAAAGAGCTGCACCGAAACGCTCCTACTGCATCTGTGCCGTACTCCAATCAAAGTACAATTATTTATTTGATAATAAATTTACTTTGAACTTTGAATCAAGAACCTTCAAAGCCTGCTCAAGTGGATGTTTTTGTCTTCCAGGAGGAATCATTGCAAGCTATTCTCTAAAAACAAGGCATTTTAGACGATAACACATAGGAGCAGAATTTGATCATATCTGAATGATGTTCCCTCTCAGCCCCACTCTCCTGTCTTCTCCCCATTACCTTGGATGGCCTGACTAATCAAGAAGCTCCACTTTAAATATGCCTAATGACTTATTTATTTTTATTTATTTTATTCAGAGATACAGCGTGGAACAGGCCTTTCCAGCCCTTTGAGCCCAGCAACCCCTGATTTAATCACAGGACTATTTACAATGACCAATTAACCCACCAACCTTTGGACTGTGAGAGGAAGCTGGAAACTTGGCCTCCACAGCCATCTGTGGCAATGAAATCCACAGATTCTGTACCTTCTGACCAGAGGAATTCCCTCTTACCTTTGTTCAAATGGACATCCCTCAGTTCTGAGGCTGTGCCCTCTGGTCCAAAACTCACCTGCTAATGGCCACATCTCTCCACCTCCTCTGTATCTAAGCCTTACAGTAACAAGTACTGGTCCCCAAAATACAGACGGCACTCTCGATAACTCAGGAGAAATACTTATCCTTTGTGTTCTATGTTATCAGTGTTGGAATCGACTGTTGGAAAACACCAGGGTTCTGTTAATTCCCACTGGATGGATTCTTGCATTTTGGTTAACACTCACACTTAATAATCAGCAGCTTTTACTTTGGAAGATTTGTTGCTGTCGGGAGCGGTGGGAAAACTTAAAATTCCAATCAAGTGAATGGAACCCGTGCCATCAAAGTTCAAAGGTCAAAGTACAAATTGCATTTCAGTTACATTTTGTGGCATGTCAGCATGACATCAAAAGGAATTCTATCATTAAAATCAGTCAAAAGAATAGGGTCCATTCATTGTCTGTGGCCATATGTTACTAAAATGGAAGTCCACATGATACTTTACTGTGGGAAAGAATGCTAATTGTGATACAGAACTATGTAGAAAACTAGCAGTTGCAACATTCCTGATGGGTTTAGAGGAAAAGAATCATAGATCTGTTGGAGGTCTCCTTGAAGGAATGTAGCATTCCCACTGGGAAATCTCTCAAAGTGGACAAGGAGCATTTGGAATGGAATTATGGCTCTTGAATCTGTGCATCGGGAGCAGACGGGGGCCTGATGAAGTTGCATGAGTTCGCCACATCAGAAACCAGCATTCCTCCCCGCCCCATATAGGTCCTGCCTCATCTGAGCAGGGGTCCATGGTTCCCATGTTGGGTTCAGCAGCCACCAGAGATCCAGACTTGAAGAATCAGAATCAGGGTCCGATTCGGGTTTATTATCTCTGGCATCTAAAGTGAAATATGCTGCTTTGTGGCAGCAGTAAAGTACAAAAAAAAACCAATATACTGTACATTACAATAAGAAATATACAGTATATCAGAAATAAATAAGTAGTGCAAAAAGTGAGGAAAAATACTGAGGATGTATTCGTGGGTTCATTGTCCATTCAGAAATCTGATGATGGAAGGGAAGAAGCCTAAAATGTTGAGTGTGTGTTCTTCCCAATGGTAGCAATGAGAAGAAGGCACGTCCTGGGTGAAGGGGGTGCTCAATGATGGATGCCACCTTTTCGAGGTGTTCTTGATGCCGTGGAGGCTCGTGTCCATGATGAAGTCGGCTGAGTTTACAACTTTCTGTAGCCCGTCCACACCAGACGGTTCTGCAACCTGTTAGAATGTTCTCCAAAGTGCATAGAGAACCTAGAGCACAGTACAGGCCCTTCGGCCCACAAAGTTGTGCCAAACATGTCCCTACCTTAGAAATTACTAGGCTTACCTATAGCCCTCTATTTTACATCTGCAGAAGTTTGCAGAAGAAAGTCCTAAAGAACCACCTTTGGAGAATTTTGTTAATGTTATGGCAAAAAAGAGCTGTTGAGAACTCCAGATGAATCGATCCTGCGGTGGTGGTCAGAGTAACAACCTACAAAGGAGGTTCCAAACTGCTCTTGACTGGCAAATCTCCAAGTCCTGTGTTGCACAACCCCTCACCCACATCAGTAACGTTAAATAATTCTTAAAGAAAGCAAATCGGTTAGGAAAACAGACCACTCTTGATTTGTTTTTTTAAGTTTTATTAATTGCACAGAGGGTAGTCCAGAGATTGGAACATACGTACATGATTAAGGTAGAAGTTGAAGTATCATATATAAAATTTTAAAACATAGTTAATTTTAAAGTCTAGAATATTGTGCCCAAGTTTAACAGCCCCAAGCTGAGGAGACAGGTGAGATTCAACAGACTAGTGAGTATGCAGTCACACTCAGGAGATGGTATGGACCTCATTCCTGAAGGACTCTTGCGAACCAGATGTTTTCCATGACACTCCATTAATTTCATGGTTATTACTGCTAACTTCTTCTTGTTAGTATTAAGTTTTGCTGTACTGTGCAAAAATCTTAAGCACATGTAAAAAAAATCTACAAAGTGAAGATGCTTTCAAAAATAATGAATTGAAAAGAGTCTAAATACTTTTAAAAAATACTATAAAGAGCAGTGAACTGTAAAGAACTAAATCAAATCAATATTAGGTGTGACCACCTTTTGTCTTTAAAGCTGTATCTATTCTCTTAGGTACACTGTCGAATAGTTTTGTAAGAAAATGGGCTGGTAGGTTGTTCCAAGCATCTGGAGAACTTGCCAAGGCACTTCTGCTGACTTTGGCTGTCTTGCTTGCTTCTGTTTCTCCAGGTAATCCCAGAGAGCCTCAATGACATTGAGATCAGTGTCCTATGGAGGTCATACCATTGAAAAATCTAGAGTGCCTAAAACATTTGCACAGTACTGTATACTGTAAATGACTTGCTGTTGAATTCCCACCTGCTATAGTGGGATCTGAACTTTGGTCTCCAGATCCATTGTCCAGAACTCTGGTTATTAGTCTTGTAACATAGCCAATACACAACTCTAACTTGCATCACCATCTGGTACGGATGGGCCATGCACGGGATTGGAAAAAGCTGCAAAAATTTATAAACTCAGCCAGCTCCATTATAGGCACCAGCCTCGCCACCATCGAGGACACCTTCAAAAAGGTGGCATCCATCATTAAGGACACCGTCACCCAGGACATGCCCTCTTCTCATTATTACCATCAGGGTGGAGGTACAGAAGCCTGAAGACACACGCTCAATATTTCTGACATCAGATCCCTGAATGGACAATGAACCCATGAACACTTTCTCAGTACATATATAGCTCTGTTTTTGCACTACTTATTTAATTTAATATTATATATTGTATATATACATACATGTATGTACGTACAATGTACATAAAAATCGTAATTTGTGTTCTTTATTATTATGTATTGCTGCTGCAAATGACATATGCTGGTGACACCAAACCAGATTCCGGTTCTGATTAGAGTCATAGAACACAGCAAAACAGAAACAGGCCCTTCGGCCCATCTAGTCATGCCAAATTATTAATCTGCCTAGTCCCATCGATCACCGATTCTGATTCAAATTGATTATAATTTATTGGAAGGGATTGGAATCCAGATGCAACATAAAATCTGTAGTGTTCACCAAGGAGTAATTAAAGTTCAAAGTTCACAGAACATTTATTACCAAGGTATTGCATGTTTACTTTATACAACCTTGAGATTTGTCTCCTTACGGGCAGCCACAAAGCAAAGAAACCCAATAGAATTCATTAAAAAAGAAGAATTCCATAACAAAGTAATCAGCTATTAGTTCACCGGTGAAGTCCCACTTATACTTTAAGCAACAATGTACAAGTATTTCAGTGAATTTTGCACACCAAACCTTTCATTGACACCAACATAATCTTCCCACACTTGACTTATAAGTGTTCCAGGCGTCTCTTACAGAGGGAAACCTTCACAATGTGGTGAAGCTGCAACTTCAGAATCAGACTTATTATCATTGACATGTGTCATAAATTTGTCAAGGACCTCCACTCCATCTGCAAAATGTAGAATTTCCCAGTGGCCAACTATTTTAATTCCTATCCCAATTCCCGTTCCAACATGTCAGTCCATGGCCTCCTCTTCTGCCACAAAGATGGCACAAACATCAATTTCTCCATCTTCTGGTAACTTGTTTTCCTTCCCCCTTCTCTCTTCTTCAATTCTCCACTCTGGTCTCTTATCTCTTCTCCTCACCTGCTTATCACATCCTGCTCATTTCCCTCCTCCTTCCCTTTCTCCCATGGTCCACTCTCCTCTCCTATCAGATTCCTTCTTCTCCTGCCCTTTACCTTTTCCACCGATCACCTCCCAGCTTCTTACTTCATCCTCCACCACCCACCTAGCTTCACCTATCACTTTCTAGTTTGTCCTCCTTCTCCTCCCCTCACCTTCTATTCTGGCTTCTTCCCCCTTCCTTTCCAGTCCTGCTGAAAGGTCTCAGCCCGAAACAGTGACTGTTTATTCCCCTCCATAGATGCCTCCTGGCCCATTGAGTTCCTCCAGCATTTTCTGCGCTTTGGATTTCCAGCATCTGCAGAATTTCATGCATTTATGAAATCTGTTGTTTTGTGACAGTAATACAGTGCAAGAAATAAAAATTGCTATAAGTTTAATAAATAAATAAATAGTGGGATAGTGATTTAGTGTTCATGGGTTCATGCACCATTTGGAAACCTGCTGGTGGTAGGGAAGAAGCTGTTCCTGAATTAGTGAGTGCGTGTCTTCAAGCTCCTGTGCCTCCTCTCTGAGGGTAACAATGGGAATAGGGCACGTCCCGGATGGAGAGAGCCTTTAATGATGAATGCTGCCTTCTTGAAGATGTCCTTGCTGTTGGAGAGGTTATGCTCTTGATGGAACTGGTTGAGCCTACAACCTGCTGCAGTTCCTTGTGATCCTGTGCACTGGAGCTTCCATACCAGGCTGTGATACAAACAATCCAAATGTTCTCCGCCGTAGAAATTCAACACAACGCAGTGGTGTTCCATTTTCCATTCTAAAACTGGGAAAATGTTAATGTCAGATTATCAAGATTCTTCATCAGCTTTGAACTTCAAGAGGAACACATTAAAGTACCGGATGGAATAAATACAGTAAGCGCAAAGGATTTAGTTTCTTTAGAAACGGATAAGCCAACTGGTCCAGATGAAATGTATCTCTGATTGTAAAGGTAAACTGGTGAGCTGGTTTATTCTTGTCATGGGGAGGAGAGTGTGGCTGCTAGAAGGCTGGAGAATTACTCACAACACACCCTGGTTGGAAAAAGAGGAAACGATAAACAGAAAAGTTAAAAGACTTTGGCTGAGGGGAAATTATTTACTTAGAAAAGCACAGATTAGTCAAGGACAGCAAGGAGGCTGTCTGGGGGAAATCACAAACACAAGAGATTCTGCAGATGCTGGAAATCTTGAGCAACACACACAAAATGCTGGAGGAACTCAGCAGGTCAGGCAGCATCTATGGAAAGGAACAGTCGACCTTTTGGGCTGAGACTGGAAGGAAAGGGGACAGAAGACAGAATGAGAAGGTGGGCGGGGAGGAAAATTCATGTCTGATCATGATTGCTTAGATTTTCTGAAGAGGAAGCAGGGAGGACTGTTGACATGTGGACATTGGAAAACCTCACTTGCACCAGCATTACGGACGTGTAGATGCAGACAATACATGGAATATAAACTATACGTGAATTGTATTTACAACTGGACCAAATATGAAGTCTGCGCAAAAGCAAAATCTTATTGCGAAAAACATAAACACATCAAAGACAAGTGCAACGTAGTGTAAGTGGTGTTCTGTTGCTGAGGTAGGGATGGAGATGTGCAGGTTGGTTCAGGAAGTCTTGGGTCCCACGCTGCCACGTTCGAGAGCATCTGCCAGGGTCTTGGACCGGCTCCACGTCTCAGCATTGAATCGACTCTGCAGCCAGTAGACTCACTTTCAGGGACTCTGCAATTCGCGTTCCATCCTGTTCCAACTGGGTAGCCTCCATGATGGCATGAACATTCTAACTTCTAGTAACTTTGTCCCTCCTCCTTGCTTCTTCTTCACTTCCCCACTTTGGACTCTTAACTCTTTGCCTCACCTACCTATTACCTCCCCCTGGTGTCCCTTCTCTTCCCCTGTCATTCCATGGTCCACTCTCCTCTCCCATAATATTCCTTCATCTCCAGCCCTTTACCTTTTCCACCTACGATCACCTAGCTTCTCACTTCATCCTCCCCTCTGCCACCCACCTGGCTTCCTATCCTCCATCTTCTTATCCTGGCTTCCTCCTTCCTCTCCAGTCCTGATGAAGGGTCTTGACCTCAAAACATCAACTGTTCATCTCCATAGATGCTGCCTGACCTGCTGAGTTCCTTCAGCGTTTCGTGTGTGTCACTCTGGACTTCCAGCATCTGCAGAATCGCACGTGATCATGTTCTGTGTACTGTTTACCTGTGTTTTGTTATTATTTGCTTAATTTGCCCTCTTTTGCACATTGGATGTTTGTCAGTCTTCATTGTGTGTGTTTCTGTGGATTCTATTGTGATTCTCTGTTGTAATGTTGCAAGGAGATGAATCTCAATGTTGTGTACAGTATCCATACTGTATTTTGATAATAAATGTACATTAGATTGACTTTGGTCGAAGGGAAGTAGCTGCTCCTGAACCTGGTGGTGTGGGAGTTCAGGCTTCTGCACCTCCTGTCTGATATATAACAGAGAAGTGGTCATGGCCCAAATAGTGAGGGTTCTTGATAGAGAAGAGGTCATGGTCCAGATAGTGAGGGTTCTTGATAGAGAAGAGGTCATGGCCCAGATAGTGATGGTTCTTGATAGAGAAGAGGTCATGGCCCAGATAGTGAGGGTTCTTGATAGAGAAGAGGTCATGGCCCAGATAGTGAGGGTTCTTGATAGAGAAGAGGTCATGGCCCAGATAGTGAGGGTTCTTGATAGAGAAGAGGTCATGGCCCAGATAGTGAGGGTTCTTGATGACAGTGGCTGCCCTCTTCAGGCATACATCCTATAGATGGAGTCAGTGAAGGAGGTGCAGACTGCATGAATTTTAGTAAGACTTTGACAAAATCTTTCATGGAAATCTGGCCAAAATAAAACAGAAGTATTTAAAATCGAGGTTACGTGGCAGAGTGGATTGACTCTGCAGCTGAATGCCGTTGTCCTGAAGTCTGTTACAAAGCCAATGTGACTGTGTGGGTTTCATCTGGGTTCTCCGGTTTCTCTTCCACATCCCAACAGCACGATGGTTGAAAGTTCAGATGTCCCCAGTGTATAGATGGCTGAGTATCAGAGTGTTAATGAGCGGGTGTGAAGGTCGAGTTATAACATTGATAGAATTACTCTGAGAGTGAGCATTGACTCATAGAGCCAATGGTGTTCCTCTATGCCATTAGGAAATATGATTTTAATGTTTGCTGCAAAAGAACTGGATAACAGATTTTCTGGTAATTAACAATTTTTAATAGTTTGGAGATCCATTTGAACATTGTATAGTAGTATTCAAAGTTTGAAGTGCATTTATTATCAGAGTATGTATACCATATACAACCTTAAAATTCATCTTCTTGCAGGCAGCCCCCAAAGAAACACAATAGAACCCAATAAAAAACCCACACAACAAAGACCATCAAGCACCCAAATTGCAAAAAAAGAACAAATTGTGCAAACAATTAAATAAATAACACACAGAAAATGAACTGCAGAGTCCCTGAGAGAACGTCCACAGCCACAAAGCCAGTTCAGTGCTGAGGCAAGTGAAGCTGGACCAGGAGCCCCGTGGCCCCGTAGCCAAGGAGCCAAAACAGAGGTGAAGAGAGTGTCGATAGTTACTGGCCACAGCTGCAAAGTCAGTTCAGTGCTGAGCTGAATGAAGCCTCAGGAATAATGAGCTGAACACCGGTTCATCCTTTGCCCTTGGCCTTGATGCCTTGAACTTCTCAATCCGGCTCGGTGCTTAAATCGGCCAAACATCGGTTCGTTTTTCACTCAGGCCCCAAGTCCACTCCAACAATGGCCGCCATGGCCCTACCTGCACTCTCAGGAGTACAGTTCGCAGAATCCAGATTGTACAGGCGGTTCAAAAGCACAACTCCCAAAGGGAAATTACAGGCTGCGGACTGCAGTGATCATAATCCAGCAAGAGTGTAATTAGTAGAATAGTTAGTGGTTTTGTTTGTTGCCCGTAAAATGTCACCATGTGGTTAACGTAACACTATTACGGCACCAGCAACACCACTGCTGTCGGTAAGGAGTTTGTATATGTGACTGTGTAGGTTTCCTCCAGGTGCTCCGGTTTCCTCCCACATTCCAAAGACATGGAAGGTTAGTAGGTTAATTGGTCACATGGTTGTAATTGAGTGGCGGGATCTCATTGAGCCAGAGGGGCCTGTAACGATGCTGTGTCTCTAAATTAAACTAATATAAATAAAGCAGCCTGAGGCAGACCTGGCAGAAATGTAAGATTCTGTCAGGCATAGATAGAGTAGGCAGCCGAAATATTTTCCCAGGATCAAAGTAATTAATACTGGAGAGCAAGTGTTAATGGTGAGATGGGAAATGTTGGAAGGAGATTGTGGAGAAATTATTTTACACACATAGCGGTGGGTGCCTGGAACGTCCTGCCAGGGGTGGTGATAGAGGTGATTCTGAGGCCCTCCATTCATGCAGTGAATGGAGGGATATGGACCATGTCCAGGCAGAAGGGCTTAATTAGTTCAGCACAACATTGGGGGCTGAAGTCCTTGGACTGTACTATGTTCCAAAATAACCTGGCATTATTGCTTGTAGTTGAATCCAGAGAAGTGAACACTTTCATTTACATGATTTATTTTGCAAGCTTGGAGCATTCCAACCAGTGAGTGCACTCAACTTTGCAGTGCTGGAGCACAGCAAATCGTTTGTTACAATCCACATACAATAAGCATAGATTTCTACAGGTGCAATGTGGAGAGCCTTCTAACTGGTCGCAGCATCCCCTGAAATGAAGGGACCATTGAACGGGATTGGAAAAAGCCACAGAGACTTGTAAACCCAGCCAGCTCCCTCATGGACACTACCCTCCCCAGCTTCCAGGTCTCCTTCAAAAGGCGATGCCTCAAAAAGGTGGGGTCCATCATTAAGGACCCCCATCACCCAGGACATTCCCTCTTCTCATCGCTACCATCAAGGAGGAGGTACAGGAGCCTGAAGACACACACTCAGTATTTAGGAACAGATTCTTCCCCAACACCATCAGATTACCTAATGGACAATGAAACCATGTATACTACCTCACTACCTTTTTTCCTCCTTTTGCACTACTTATTTAATTAATTTTTAATTTTTATTTCTTACTACAATTTATAGCTCTTTTTATTAGCTATTTCAATGTCACAAAGCGACAAATTTTACAACATATGCCACTGATCTTAAACCTGATTCTGGTTCTGATCCTGAGCATATATAACTGACTAAAGACGTCACTGCTTTAATTCCTGTTGTAAAGTCTTACTGCTTCAATAATTATCTTCCCCAGCCAGAGCAGAATTGATTGGGATTGTAAACAGATGCAGTGGGAAAAAGAAACCTCTTCCTTTATTTAAGAAAGGAATCAATGCTGTGTTATTGAAAAGCAGCTGCAATAACATCAGGGTGAAGGGTCAAGACTTGCTTCACTGTTGGCCTCCTGCCACTTGGAGTTCCTGGCCATTTGGGTCTCACCCCGACAGCTGTAATAACGGAATTGTGCAAAAGATTTTCATCTCCTGTTCCTGACAGAATTTTGGCTGGCTTTCTGTCACTCCAAGCTTGGACGCTGGTCCCTGCTGAAGCCTCTGCAGATGGCATTGGTGAACATGTAGAGATGACACGCGGTAATCATATGGCACATTATCTTCTAATAAGCCTTCTGGAACCCTTGCTGATGCTTTTGAAAATCTTGCAAACAGACACACGGACTATCAAAATATCAAAGAGTTTCTCCTGTTATCCTTAACCTAATCTCTATGAATCTAGAATTTAACTATTAGACTATTTGTGGGGTGGTGGGGTGGAGATATGCATCTACCAAAGGAGGTGTAAGGTGCTCCTTCCCTCCACTAGCCTGCAGGTCACCCTTGGGCGAGGTGAATCCTGGGAGCAGGTGGTGGATGGTCATGTGAGCAGCCGGTGCAGATCACAAGTCCTGGTCATGTGACCACTGATACCAGACAGACAATCTCTGAAGAGTATTCATAATGGATGTGGTCAGCCATCTTGTAAAGACACTGCCCAGAAGAAGGCAATGGCAAACCACTTCTGTAGAAAAATTTGCCAAGAACAATCATGGTCGAAGACTATGATCACCCACGTCATATGACAAGGAACATAACAAACAAACAAACTACCTAAAATTTAATGCTGAGGCTTTGTAAGGTCTTTGCCAGACTGAATTTTGAGTATTCAGAGAAGTTTCGGGCCCCTTATCTAAGATGGGGTGTGCTAGCATTGGGGAGGGTCCAGAGAAGGTTCACATGAATGAACCCAGGAATTAAAAGGTTAACGTAGGAGCGTGGTGAATCTGTGGAATTCATTGCCACAGATGGCTGTGGAGGCCAAGTCATTGTGAATATTTAAAGCAGAGGTCGGTAGGTTCTTGATTAATGAGAGTGTCAAAGGTTACAGGGAGGAGGCTGGAGAATGGAGTTGAGAGGGATAATAAATCAGCCATGATGGAATGGTGGAGCAGTTTCGATGGGCTGAATGGCCTAATTCTGCTCCTATGTCTTCTGGTCTTATGGTCGAACATTAAAGAACTTAACACATCCACAGTCACCTTACCTGACTAATCCTTTATAATTTGGACAAACAAACCTAGTATCAGAATAAGAATTAGATTTAATATCACTGGCAAATGCCATGAATTGTGTTATTTTGTGGCAGCAGTTCATTACAATTCATCAAAAGCTGTAAAGTTCAATACATTATATATCTGGGTATTTGGGCCCCTCCATCCTAGCTTTCTATGTAATAGTCAAGACAGTACCAAGCCAGGGCAGGACGATATGGAGAACAAGCTGTTGCCCATGTACCAGGCTCCCCATCTCCATGCAGCTGATGAATCCAAAGGAACAGCAGAGACTGATACAGTTCGGCACAGGAGTTGCCAGTCAGCGTTGAACTCAATGTAGGACTGCTTTAGGGTCTCCAGCTCTGGATTTTTCCTCAAGGTTTACTTATGAAACTCCCCGTGAGTGGGTATGCCTTGAAGGCAGTGGAGGTTTGAGTTTTCCTTCTCCTAGATGAGCTGCCAATCAGATGATTGGCATCAGATCATCAGATGAGCTGATGAGTCCCATCTGCCCAAAGCGATAGTAACCAGCCTTTGCCTCGTCTCATGTCAGTAGAAAAAGCTCCAGCAGTCTTTGTAGCTGAGCCACACGTGAAGGCCAGGAGTCGGACTTGGTTGTCAGAGAGTATTTGAGACATACGACATTGGGGGCATTGAATAGGTAGTGGAAGCTCATCCCCAGCACCTCTCCCCAGCTATGACAACCTTAAGGAATCATGTACATTATTATTAAATTAAATAAGTAGAGCAAAAATAAAGAAAAATAGTGAGATGGTGTTCGTGGGTTCAAGGACCATTCAGAAATCTGATGGCAGAGGGGAAGAAGCTGTTCCTGAAACACTGAGTGTGTGTCTTCAGGCTTCTGTACCTCCTCCCTGATGGTAACAATGAGAAATGTGTGATAGGAGTCCTTAAAGTCAAAGGTGGTGAAGGAAATTTCACCTGACGTTTTTTTCAAAAAAAGATCTAGTGCTTTCCTGGCATATATGACGAATAAACTTTTCTCAGGCTTTTAGCTGGGTACAGGTATCGATTTTAACCTCATTTTGTTTCAGTCATGAGTAGTTTGGGCTGTATCTTAATTAAGCCCTTTCTGAGCTACACACACAAAATGCTGGAGGAACTCAGCAGGTCAAGCAGCATCTATGGAGACAAATAAGCAATCAATATTTCAGGCCAGGACTCTTCACCAGGAGGGTGAGAGCCTACCTAAACTGTCACCTAAAACACTGAAAAACACTCTGCAATCAGACAGCATCTGTGGAGAGGGAAACTCTTCATGTTGAAGAGTCCTTTTGAACTTTAAGCTGTCACTAATACTTTGCCTCCACAGATGCTGGCTGAACCGTTGAGATTCTCTGGCAGTTTGCATTTTTTAGTTTCCAAAAATAAGCAGCCAATTATAAACTGAGAATTTATATTTAAGGTCTTGGCATCCAATGCACACCCATCTGTTGTATAATGACCCTCTGAAATGTGACTAAACCCCCCCCAATCGAAATCACTACCCTTAAAAAAAGTCATTCTTTTCAAATGTTTATATGCTCTCAGAAGCAGTCGGGAAAGCTGTGACAAATCAGAAACCAGTGTCGCTGCCATAAAAACAGATGTTGCAGACAGATCTGGCCTTTTTATGTAACAGTTTTTCCACATTTATTTTTCCGTTATCTTGCTGCCATGTTTCAATCACTCTGGCATGTCACTTCACAATGATTCCACAGCTCTTGTGTATCACTGTGTCAGGGACACACAGTTATAGGACTAGTCTGCTTTTCATGAGTTGAAAAAAGGTGCCAGAAAAGGGCCAGAAACATCCTGAAGGATCCCACCCACCCTGCTCATCGACTGTTTGTCCCACTCCTGTTAGGGAGGAGGCTACGGAGCATCTCCAGACTCAAGAACAGTTACTTTCCCCAAGCAGTAAGGCTGATCAAACCTTCCACCCACTGACCCTCCCCCTCCTCCACAAATCCCAGCCACCACTACTTCATCATTTCCTGTCAGTCATTTTATGTAGACACTCCTGCGCCTAGTGTCACTTTATGGACATGCGATCAATGTACGTATATCAGCTATCTTATGTACTTATATTTATTGTATTTTTATAATAATTATTGTGTCCTTCATCTTATTGTGCTTTTTACGCTGCTTCGGATCTGGAGTAACAATTTTGTTCTCCTTTACACTTGTGTACTGGAAATGACATTAAACGATCCTGAAACGTGAAATTTGTTGGGACTGTAGCTCAGCATCTTAATTCTTCCTAACTACAAGAACTGTGAACTTAAAAATATTTTCTCTTGCTCTGAGTGACTCAAGTTATTTGCAAAGAAAACTTCTTGTTCAATGAAAATCCGGCCTTGGTTTCCTGCCAGGCCCTGCACTGCCCATTAACTCAGATAAATAAATCTCTTCCACCTTGTTTTCCATGAAGTTGAGCTCATTCCTCACTGCCTTGTAAATCCCCTGATTGTCCACCACACCATGATGCCCAGAGGAACATTTTCGTCACTCAGTCTTCACTCATCGGCCTCAACATCCCACTGCAGCAACTTGTCTCTCCCCAGTCGTCCTTCACTCTCCTTATCTGGTTTTTGTATTTCCTATCATCCCGCCACAGAAATTGGGACTCCCATTCTAATGCTGTTCTGCCACTCCTATCACCTGCCTATCACCCTCCATCCTAGCTCTTTACAATTTATGTCAACGATTTAGATGAGGGCATTGAAAACTATATCAGCAAGTTTGCTGACGATACTAAACTGGGTGGCAGTGTGACATGCGAAGAGGACGTTAGGAGAATACAGGGAGACTTGGATAGGCTGGGTGAGTGGGCAGATGTCATTCAATGTGAATAAATGTGAAGTTATCCACTTTGGAAGCAGGAACAAGAGGGCAGAGTATTGTCTGAACGGTGTAGAGTTAGGTAAGGGAGAAATGCAAAGAGACCTAGGAGTCCTAGTTCATCAGTCAATGAAGGTGAATGAGCAAGTGCAACAGGCAGTGAAGAGGGCAAATGAAATGTTGGCCTTTGTTACAAGGGGAATTGAGTACAAGAACAAGGATGTCCTTTTGCATTTGTACAGGGTCCTGGTGAGACCACACCTGGAATATTGTGTACAGTTTTGGTCTCCAGGTTTAAGGAAGGACATTCTGGCAATTGAGGAAGTGCAGCATAGATTCACTAGGTTGATTCCTGGGATGGCAGGGCTGTCTTACGCAGAGAGATTGGAGAGATTGGGCTTGTACACGCTGGAATTGAGGAGATTGAGAGGGGATCTGATTGAAACGTTTAAGATAATTAAAGGATTTGATAGGATTGAGGCAGGAAATATGTTCCAGATGTTGGGAGAGTCCAGTACCAGAGGGCATGGATTGAGAATAAGAGGTCAGTTATTTAAAACAGAGTTGAGGAAGAGCTTCTTCTCCCAGAGAGTTGTGGAGGTGTGGAATGCACTGCCTCGGAAGACGGTGGAGGCCAATTCTCTGGATGCTTTCAAGAAGGAGCTAGATAGATATCTGATGGATAGGGGAATCAAGGGATATGGGGACAAGGCAGGGACTGGATATTGATAGTGAATGATCAGCCATGATCTCAGGATGGCGGTGCAGACTCAAGGGGCCAAATGGTCTACTTCCGCACCTATTGTCTATTGTCTAATCTTACTCTTATCACCAAATCTCCAGCCACTCTTCATACACCTCAGACCCATCTCCCTTTCTGTAACACCATTTCTTCTTCCCTGGCCCAGTTTCCCACTCCCTCATCCCATTTCCACTCCAGCATTCTTCAACATCCATCCCCTTCCCTATTCCTTCAACTCTCACCCTCTATCCCCATCTCCCACCTCCATCTTCTCCCACCTTCCATCTTATCCCATCTTCCATCTCCTTCTCCCAACGTCTGTTCCCATTTCCCACCCTCAATCTCCATCTCCCATTCTCTATCCTCATCTCGCACCCTCCAATCCCTTCTCCTACCCTCCATTTTCAATGTACAACAGCATCTCAAAGAAGAATACAGAAAGGAAATTAAGACATTTAAGGGCGATTGAGTTATTTTCCAATGAAGATAAAAATAACTAACTTCAGCAAGCTGCAGCTCTTTGTGGCATGATCTCAGTTTCTGGAGGGTGTTTTACCAGACCGTATACAGGCCTTTGTTGTTTCAGCCGTGATCTTGTGACTGAACAGAGTTAAACATTGACCATAACACTGAAGGAATGAGCTGTATCTCAAAGTTCAATTAATAATAATCTAAGTTTGATTCTTGGCAACTGAACAGCAAATCGGTGTGTTTTGTATCAAACATGAACGTCTGCTGACCTCTGCTGGTTCTGTTCATAAATGCAGGTAGTTTTCTAACAAAATGTAGGTAGATTGAGTCCACCCACAAATGTCAAAGGTCATGGTATCTATGTTGGCAACGGGAAATTCAACGTACAAATTTCAAACTCTGGAGACTCAAATGAAGACCATAGGGTACAAGATCTCTTCTCATTGCTACCATCAAGGAGGAGGTACAGGAGCCTAAAGACACACACTCAATGTTTCAAGAACAGGTTCTTCCCCAATGCCATCAGATTTCTGAATAGACAATGAGTCCACAAAAACTACCTCACTATTTATTTCTTTATTTGCTCTCTTTTTGCACTACTTAATGTAATTTATTTTGATATTTATCAGAATCAAGCTTAATATCACCAGCATATGTCGAGAAATTTGTTTCTTTGAGATAGTACATCACAATACAAAATAATAAAAAACTATGAATTACAAAAATAAATATATATTAAGTGCTTGTTAAGTAGTGCAAAGGGAGGGGAAAAATAGTGAGGAGGTGTTCATGGGTTCATTGTCCATTCATAAATCCGATGGCAGAGGGGACGAGGCTATTCCTGAATCGTGGAGCGTGTGCCATCATCCCTGCTGATGGCAGCAATGAGAAGAGGGAACTTCCTGGGCGATGGGGTCCTTAGAGACAGATGCCACCTTCCTGAGACACTGCCTCTTGAGTCCAACCCCTTCAAGGACACCAAATGGTAGCTTTCAGCAATCAGTCCCGCCTCTCAATCTCTGCAGGAAAATTCAAAATCCTGAGTTTCTGAGTATCTCTAGTCCCTGGACTTTATGAATAATTATCAAACAAAAGATAATCAGATTACTTTAAGATGATAAAATAAAGGACTGGCAGAGGCTAAGGGGTGATCTGATAGAGGTTGAAAAGATTACGCAAGGCCTAAATGGAGTAGACAGGCAGTATCTTTTCTCCAAATGTCTTATACCAGAGGGCATGTATTTAAGGTGGGGGGGGGATTTCAATGGGATGTGAGAGCAAGTTTTTACACTGAGAGTGGTGGGTGCGTGGAATGTGCTCCCTGGGGTGGTGCGAGAGACAGAAGCATTGGGGTCTTTTAAGAGACATTTAGATAGGCACATGAATGTGAGGGAAATGCAGGGATAAGGACATCACATAGGCAGAAGGGATTAGATTAGTTAGCCATGTGATGACTATTTTAACGGGTTCAGCACAATATTGTGGGTCAACAGGCCTGTTCCTGTGCTGTACTCTTCAATGTTCTATAAGACTGAGGAGCAGAATTAGGCCATTCGACCCATTGAGTCTGCTCTGCCATTCCAACATGGTTGATCTATTATCCCTCTCAATCCTGCCTCCTGCCTTCTCCCCGTAACCTTTGAACAGCCTGACTAATGAAAAACCTATCAACCTCCACTTTGAATACGCCCAATGACTTGGCCTCCACAGCCACCTGTGGCAATGAATTCTACAGATTCACCACCCTCTAGCTAAAGAAATTCCTCCTCAGCTTGTACTCTGAGGCTCTGTCCTCTGGTCCTGGACTCCCCCACTTTAGGAAACATCTTGAGCCAAGAGCCTTCATCAGGACTGGAAAGGAAGGGGTCAGAAACCACGATAAGAAAGTTGGGGGAGGAGTACAAGCTGGCAGGTGACAGGTGAGACCAGGAGAGGGAGAAGATTGGTGGGTGGGGAGGGCGGATAAAGTGAGAAGCTGAGAGGTGATAGGTGAAGCCTGGAGGGGGGAAGGAGGGTGGGTGATGAGGGGAGATGAAGTGAGAAGCTGAGAGGTTCTCTGGATTTCCAGCATCTGCAGAATCTCGTCCTGTGGGCTAAGTGTGGAAAAACAGGTCACTCATGAACAATCTTCCCCTCCCGTCAGATTCTTCTCGAGCCTTCTATGGGAGAAAACTTCCATTCATCAATCAAACTTATTTATTTATGTAGAGATGCCGTGCAGAACAGACCCTTCCAGCCCATCAAGCCGCACTGCCCAGCAACCCCTTGATGTTAACCCCAGCCTAATCAAGGGACAATTTACATTGACCAATTAACCTACTAACTACTGGGTATTTGGACTGTGGGAGAAAACCAGAGCACCCAGAGGAAATCTACGTCTACGTGGGAAGGAAGGTACAAACTTACTGACAGAACTGAACTCCAAACTCCAGAACACCCTGAGTTGTTCAAGCATTGCGCAAACCACTACATTCATCCATGGTGTCCCAATCATCTTCAATCCCAAGCTCATGCAAAGGAGACCAAACAAGGAAAGGATGGTAGATTTCTTTATCTGTAGAACGTTAATGGACCAGATGGATGGTTATAAGAGTCAGATGGTTGTGTGGCCACCACTAATTATCTCCTTAATTACAGATTTATTTAATTACCTGGTTAAATTCAGCCACTGCAACTCTGGGATTCAAACTCCCTGCCCTAGTGTTGTAGATGTTGGTCTGGTAAATCAGCCACTGCACAAACCTGTTTTCTGTTCGCTGACACGGTGACAGAGACAGTTAACAGAAGAATTCATTCACTATAAACAGTGAGACCTGTTCATAAGAAAATCATCTGGGATTTGATGGCAAGTCAGCCTATGAGGGGGGTTGGCTTAGAGAATGTTCTATTAAAGAGTTCTTTTTCACAAACTGATCCTGATACGGTGACTCTCATTGTAAAACATTGTAGAACAAATGATAATAATCACACACCCACCTTCCACCTCATCTGTTTGTCCTCCTTCTCCCCCCCCCCCCCCCACCTTCTTATTCTGGCATCTTCCCCCTTCTTTTCCAGTCCTGGCAAAGTGCCTCAACCTGAAACTTCAACTGTTTATTCCTCTCCATAGACGCTGCCTGACCACTCCCCCCCCCCCACCCCCACCGAGTTCCTCCAGCTTTTTGTGTGTGTTGCTTTTGTTTAGCCATTTCAAAACGTCGTTGCTCTGGACTGTGACTAGTTTGAGCCCTGCAGGGTCTCACTGACGATCTGATTTCTCCGCTCCTTGTTTTCTGCCTGTTAGCCAGCTCTCACACTGCCCTGATGTGCCTCCATTCCTTGTCTCTGGAAGAAGGTGCAAAACCCACAGAGACAGCAGTGGGTCTGCACTGCATCTTGGTGGGTGGTGCTGTGAGACACCAGGTCTACCAGGCTGTTGATTATGTTTTTATTGCCTGACCTGCTGAGGTCCTCCTGCTTTTTGTGGGTGTTGCTTTTGCTGGCTGTTTCAAGCAAATTGTTGGTCCAGACTCTGAATAGTTATGGCCCAGCAGTGAGTAACATCACCCACTGGTGTCATAGCAACAACCTTGCATTCAACGTCACCAAGGCCCAAGAATTGATTGTGGACTTCAGGAAGAGTAAGACTAGGGAACACACACCAGTCCTCATACAGGGATCGAAGTGGAAGTTGGGACCAGTTTCACGTTTCCGGGTATCAACACCTCCGAAGATCTCAGCTGGGCCCAGCGTATCAATGCAGTTATGAAGAAGGCACTACAGCAGCTATATTTCATTTGGAGCTTGAGAAGATTCCCTACATCTCCAAAGACACTCACCAATTTCTACAGATATACCATAGGGAGCATTCTAACTGGTTGCATCACCATCTGGTGTGGAGGGGCCACTGCACACGATCAGAGAAATCTGCAGGAAGTTGTCAACTGAGCCCAGTGCTTCACAGCACCAGACTCTCCAGGACACCTTCAAAACACAATGCCTCAAAAAGGCAGCATCCACATTAAGGACCCCATCATCCAGGACAAGCCCTCTTCCCATTGCTGCCATCGAGGAGGAGGTACAGGAACCTGAAGGCAAACACACGACGATTTGGGAACAGTTTCTTCCCCTCTGCCCTCAGATTCGTGAGTGGACATTGAACCCATGAACATTACCTCACCATGTTTTTTTCTGTTTTTGCACTACTTATTTAATTTAACTTTTTATAAATATATTTGTACTTACTACTGTAAAATACAGCTTTTATTTTTATTTACTGCAATGTACTGCTGCTGCAAATCAACAAGTTTCACGACGTAGACCAAAGGTATTAAACCTGACTCTGATTCTGATCTTTGACATTGACATTAATGCTAAATTATTTTATTTTATTTATTTAGAGATGCAGTATGGAATAGGCCCTTCCAGCCCTTCGAGCTGCATCGCCCAGCAACCCACGGATTTAACCTGAATCTAATCACAGGACAATTTGCAATGACCTACCAACCTAGCAACTGTTTCGTCTTTAGACGGTGCGGGGAAACCGGAGCATCCCACGGGGTCACAGGCGGAACGTACAAACTTCTTCCAGACAGCACCATAACTGAACCCTAAACTCTAGAACGCCATGAGCCGTAACAGTGTCATGATAACTGCTATGCTAGCGTGGTGCTAAATTGGTGAACGTGAGACATTCAAGTGGTTTCACAAAGAAGGAGTTTATTTTTAATAACACTGAAACAACAATCCACGATTATACAATCAAAAGCAGAGAAATTAGATTCAGTAGAAACAAGTTATTCTTACTCTTTGAAAGATTAGCTTTTACATCAATGCATCATTGTGTTGTATTTCATTAATATTTAATAGATGCAAATTAACACTGAATCCCAAATTGCCATCCATGTGATACAAGCCTTATTCAAGTGGTCTCATTATTAGTTCAGATTTCCATTATAATTTATCTGTAGCATTTTAAACAGCCACACCTCCTGAAAAGAATAACACTCATCAGAAAGTAAATTCTGTTTTAAATGCTCGCTGGTCTCTTGCTACCTATACAGATTTTATATTTTTTTGCCGTTTGTATAATATTTTCTTTTTTTTTTGCGTGTTGGGAGTTTGATGTTTCTCTTTGAAAGAGTACCATGGCTTTTTTTACTTTGTTTTGTGGCTGTCTGTGGGAACACAAATCTTGCAGTTCTATACTGCACCCATACTTCGAAAGTGGATGTACTTTGAATTTCTGAATCTTTGTACTTATTACAGGAATGGAGGGGTAAAAGCTACCATCACTGAACTGTTCCTTTATATTTTCAGAGGAAAATAATCTTCTCTCATTCAATGAATTCATCCATCAGATTCCAGTGACAGCATCTCAGAAGTTGGTCTCTGTGTTCTCGGTCATTGTTGGGTTAGTGTGACCCTTGAATGCCAAAGTTCTAAATCAAGATACACATGAAGTTAGAAACAATAAATTACATCCCTTTTTCTCCCCAATCTTGTGTTCTGTACTCAGTTGTTGCAATGGCCTTCCTTCGCAAGTCCTTCTGCTAAAATGTATATACTTGAGGATCATCTTCAAATAACAGATTTGTTCTTTTCTTTTACATGGAAAAACTCAGTTTAAAAAATTCTACTGGTCCACAACACCAATACCCCACAAGCTGAATAAACAGGTATTCCATGTTTCCCTTACTGCAGCAGAAGGCTGTTGGGGCAGAACAGTAGTGTAGTGGCTAGCACAACACTTCACAGTACAGGTGACCCAAGTTCAATTCCTACCGTTACTTGTAAGGAATTTGTACATTCTCCCTGTGGCCATGTGTCTTTCCTCCGGGTGCTCCAGTTTCCTCACACAGTCCCAAGATGTACCAGTTGGTAGGTTAATTGGTCACTGTAAATTGCCCCAAGATTAGACCAGGATTAAATCAGGGGATTACTGGCCAGCAGGGCTGGAAGGGCCTATTCTGCACTGTATCTCCAGAAATAATCTCAAGAATATCTCAAGTCTTAAAATGTCACAAAAAGTTCTGTAACTGAACAAGAAGTTCTAATCTATAACAGAAAAAATATAAGGATCTAGATCCCTACCTTTCCTCAATGCTTGAGTTAGAGCTAGAGTCATCGTTCCCTGTGTTCCTGTAAAATTCAACAACATAAATGAAATACTTTGGTCCTTCTGCGGGTATGTCAGTGATACAGGTACAAACCACATCTCAGTGTTGACAATGCACCCTCGCAGATGGCCAACACCAAGTTAGAAGAAAAAACAAAGAAAATGCAGTGAAATATAATTCAGAAGATGGGAAAACAAAATCAGTTGCTAAAATTGGGAATTAACTTACAGAATAGAGATAACCACAAAAAGGTCACTCTTTAAAACCAGAATTACTGAGACAGAGTCCAGGGTGCTGATAGCAGGATGCAGGGAGATCGCAGTGTGTCAAGCAAGATCTATGGGGATCAAGGACCATTGGTGTCTGCTCCTCAAACCCTGCACGCAGGACAATCTCACTTCACAGAACTTCATGCGGTCTCACCCACCGGGCATGTCTATCCTTTCTGAAATCACCCAGAGTTAACACACAGAACTGCAACAAATTCAACAATCAAGGTTGAAGAAAATTTTAAAAACACAAAATGCTGGCAGAACTCAGCGTCTATGGGAGGAAGTAGTGACGATGTTTCGGGCCAAAACCCTTCATCAGGAGTGAAGTAACATGGGGTGGTCAAGGGAGGCTAAGAAGTGGGGGAGGGATAAAGTAAAGAGCTAGGAAGTGATAGGCTGGAGGGAAATGGGTTGGGGGAAGGTGGAGAATTATGGGAAATAAAAGAGAAGGAAAGTTAGGGCTGGGGGGAGATGATATTGAGGGGGGAAAAGAGAGAGAAAGAGAACCAGACTGAAATAATAGATACAGATGGGGTTAAGGGGGGGGCAGGGGTATCAACGGAGGACTGTGAGTTGAATGTTCATGCTGGCAGGAAGGAGGCTACCTAGGCAGGAGATAAGGTATTGCTCCATTGACCTGCGTGTGGCCTCATCTTGACGGTAGAGGAGGCCATGGACAGACATGTCGGAGTGGGAGTGGTCTGTGGAATTGAAGTGTGTGGCCACAGGGAGATCCCGCCACTGCTGGAGGACTGTGCACCGGTGTTCGGCGAAATGGTCTGCGGCGGGTCTCCCCAGTGTATAAATGGCCACATCGGGAGCACTGGATACAGTATATCACCCCAGTTGACTCGCAGGTGAAGTGGTGCCTCACCTGAAAGGACTGTCTGGGGCCTGGGATGGTGGTGAGGGAAGAAGTGTGGGGGCAGGTGTAGCACTTCTTCCGTTTGCAGGGATGAGTGCCCAGAGGGAGGTCGGTGGGGAGGGATGGGGGGGGGGATGAATGGACAAGGGGGTCATGTAGGGAGCAATCCCTGTGGAAAGCTGAGAGTGGGGGGGAGGGGAAGATTGTTTAATGTCATTTCCAGTACACAAGTGTGAAGGGGAACACAATAATTGTTACCCCAGATCCATCAGATGGAGCACAAAAAAACACAAAGGATAAAGAATAATAATAAAAATATATATATATAGAGAGAGAGAGAGAGAGTAAATACATAAGATTGCTCATATACATAGATTGATTGTATGTCCATAAAGTGACACTAGGCTGTACATAAGGTGACTGATGAGAAGTAATACAATACAGGTGGAGTTAGTGGGTCTCAATGGAGTTAGTTGTTCAGCCTCACTGTTTGCAGAAAGTAACTGTTTTTTGAGTCTAGTGGTCCTGGTGTGGATGCTACGTAGCCTCCTCCCTTATGGGAGAGGAACAAACAGTCCTTGAGCATGATGAGTGGGATCCTTCATGATGTTACTGGCCCTTTTCCAGCACCTTTCTATATACACGTCCTGGATGGCAGGTAGGCTGGTGCTGGTGATGCTTTGGGCAATTTTGTAGAGCTCTCCCATGCGCCATGGTGTGGTTTCTGTACCAGGCAGTGTGGGAGGAGGTGTAGCAATCGTTCTGTTTGCAAGGACACACCCTGCAGCTCCTCCCTCACTGCCATTCAGGGCCCTCAGCAGTCCTTCCAAGTGAGGCGACTCTTCACCTGTGAGTCTGGTGGGGTCATTTACTGTGTCCGGTGCTCCCGGTTTGCTGCTTGTTCAGGAGTTACTAAGTTGTGTAAGAGACTGTATGTTTTAGCACCCATTAAGCTAAGAAGCGTTGGAAAATATATTTTCCTCATCTACATCATTAGCATTACAATACAGTTCATCCTCTCAATACACGGTTCCCAGTCCTCAATAGAACTATCAAATTTGGCAACTTCCCCAACTAAGGCCATCATCACGTGATTTTCACTTTAGTTTTGCTAACTGTGCATCTCTCACTGTGTGCTGTGCACTTTCACTCATGCATCTCTTTGTGACAACTTTCTCCATACTGATTCACTCTTTCCCCTCACTGTCTCTCTCCCTTCCTCCAAATTCTGTCATCTCGTAACTGTCAGTGCAGTTGGTGATATTTACTGACAGTCGGGTTCGTACTCGTCACCAGTTCATTGTGTCCACACAACTACACACTATTTAAAATGAAAGCACTCACACGGAGGTGAGGTTAACTGGTATATTCACTGTGCAGAGTGAGAGGACGGCAGAACAATGTGTAAGAGTAAGTTATCTGTCAATAAGTAATGCTAAGGGAGTCACTACACTATAAGAAATACAGCCATATATGACAATAGGCTTCAGGAGAGGGAAACCAGAGGTCCATTAGCCAGTAATCATCAGAGTTAGAGAGGGTAAGTAACTTTAAATTCCTGGGTGTCGCTATCTCAGAGGATCTGTCCTGGATCCATCATATAAAGATAATTGCGAAGAAAGCATTTCCTCAGGAGTCTACGGAGATTCGACATGTCATCAATAACCTTGGCAAACGTCTCTGGATGTGTGGTGGGAAGTGCAGACTGGCTGCATTATGGCCTGGTATGGGAACACCGATGCCTTTGAGTGGAAAATCCAACAAAAGTTAGTGGATTCAGTCCAGTACATCACAGGTAAAACCCTCCCAACATTGAGCACATCTAAATGAAACATTGCTGTAGAAAAGCAGCGTCCATTGTCAAAGATCCTCACCACGCAGGCCGTGCTCTTTTCTTGCATGGAGCCTCAGGACTCACACCACCTGGTTCAAGAATAGTAGCTACCCCTCAACCATCAGGTTCTTGAACAAAAATGGATAACTACTTCTACTTCCGATGTTCCCACAGCCAATGGTCTCACTGTAAGGACTCTTTACCTTGTTATTTCACACTCATTATTTATTGCTATTTGTTTCTATCACCATTTGCACAACTGTTGTCCATTGACGCCGTTTAGAGTTACTGTTCTATAGATAAGCTGAGTATGCCCACAGAAAAAGAATCTCAGGGTTGTATGTGGTGACAAGTATGTACTCTGAGAATAAACTTTACCTTGACTTTGACTTTAGCCTACTATCCGGTAGACTGTGGGCTGAAACCAGAGCAGCCATAGAAAAACCTACGCAATTACAGGAGAGTGTACAAACTCCTTACAACTGCGGAATGCCCCAAGCTGTAATATCACCGCACTAACCACTACTCTATCACGCTGTCCCTTGTTGCCAAGGGATGTTGAAGTTCCAAATCAGCATACAGATAAAGTTCAAAACAATAAATGAAAAGAGATTTTCTGCCCCCAAAATATTTCCCAATCAATTGTTGCCCTGGTCCTTCTTCTGATGTGGACAGTCTCCAAAAAGAAAGTAATCAGTTACTTTACTGGCGTGTGGAAGAAAATTTTGAATATGGGGTGAAAAGAGTAATGTGGCACTAAGCGTTGTGACCTTGTGAATAGCCTGTGTTTTTCAGGTTAAGTTGCAAGCTTGCATAACTAAGATTATTGTGAAGGCCAAAACCCTCTTTAGAGTGATAATACAGCTGCAAAATAAGATCAGATATGTGAAAGAGCATAATGAACCAACTCGTTTGTTCTGTTAAGGTCATTCACACTTGTCTGCTACTAAATATAAGAGCGAGCTGATTTACCGGTAACACGTAGTTCCAGACATGCGGACTCTCCATGATATCACGCTAAAGTAAACAATTTGCCTCTTCAAGTCTGGTATCAAACTTTATTTTTAAAAGTTCTCTGACAAGGTGAAAAGTCAGATATAAAAAAGCTTGGATTCTCATAGCAATGCCCCACTAAATGAATAAACAGGTTTTTCCACATTACTCCTATTTGTGGATAAGGAAGGGGTGCTGAATTTCCAGAAACAATCTCAGTATCACTGAGTATGACAAGAAAGTATAAAGATATGTACCTTCTACCTTTCTCTGGGTTAATGCCGTGCTCTTCATTTTCCCTGTTAGTGTAAAATCCAACAAAATAAATAAAATAGATCAGTCCTTCTGAAGGTATTTAGTGACTCGAGCAATCTCAGAATAAATCACATTTCACGTTGATGACACTCTCTCAGAAGGTGTCATCAGAAGGTTCTCTCATTTAGAACAGGAGTTCCCAACAGGGGTTCTTTATGCCATGGATCAATACCATTGATTGATGGGTTTATTTGTAACATGTACATCGATAATTCAAAATATATAGTGAAATGAATCATTTGTGTCAACAGCCAACACAGTCCGAGGATGTGTTTAGAGCAGCCTGCAAGTGACCCATGCATTCTGCGCCAACATAGCATGCGCACAACCTAATCATCCCATCATAGGTCTGTAATCAAAGACCCCTGAGAATATACAAACTTCTTACAGAGCGCAATGTGACCTGAGCCCCAGTCACTGAGTCCAAAATCCCTTTAGAGTCATAAAGTCATAGAGAAGTACAGCACAGAAACAGGTCTGTCAGCCCATCTAGTCCATGCTGAAACCATTTAAACTGTCTACTCCCATTGACCTGCACCAGCACCATGGGCCTCCATACCCTTTCTATCCTGTACTAACCAAACGTTTTTTAAATGTTCAAATCGACCTTACCTGCACCACTTGCACTGGCAGCTCATTCCACACTCTCACCACTCTCTGAGTGAAGAAGTTTCCCCTCATGTTTCCCTTAAACTTTTCACTTTTCACCATTAACTCATGATCTCTGGTTGTAGTCCCACCCAGCCTCAGTGGGATAAGCCTGCATTTACCCCATCTATACCCCACATGATTTTGTATACCTCTATCAAATCTCCCCTTCACCTTCTACAGGCTAAGGAATAAAGTCCTAATCTATTGAATATTCCCTTATAACTCAGGTCTTCCAGACTGGACATCATCCTTGTAAACTTTCTCTGCACTCTTTCAACCTTATTTACATCTTTCCTGTAGGTAGGTGACCAAAACTGCACACAATACTCCAATTAGGCCTCACCAACGTCATCTATATCTTCAACATGAAATCCCATCTCCTGTGCTCAATACATTGATTTATGAATGCTGGCTCTCTTTGCTAAGGGGATTGAACTTAAGAGCAGCGAGGCTATGCTGCTACTGCACAGGGTACTTGTGAGCCTGCATCTGGAGTACTGTGTGCAGTTCTCGTCTCCTTACTTGAGGAAGGAAAAATTGGCTTTGAAAGTGTTGTACAGGAGGTTCACCAGAATGATTCCAGAGATGAGGGGTTAGACTCTGAGGAGAGATTGAGTCGCCTGGGACTGTGCACACTGGAATTCAGAAGATTGAGATATCTTATAGCAACATAAAATTATGAAAGGGATAGATAAGAGAGGCAGGAAAGTTGTTTCCAATGGTAGGTGAGACTAGAACTAGGGAACATGGCCTCAAGATTCAGAGGAGTAGATTTAGGACAGAGATGAGGAGGAACTGCTTTCCCCAGAGAGTGGTGAATCGGTGGAATTCTCTGCCTGATAAAGCAGTGGAGGCTACCTCAGTACATATATTTAAGACAAGGTTGGATAGATTTTACCTAGTTGGGGAATTAAGGGTTATGGGGAAAGAGCAGGTAGGTGGAGATGAGTCCATGGCCAGATCAGCCATGATCTTATTGAATGATGGAGCAGGCTCGATGGGCCAAATGGCCTACTCCTGCTCCTATTTCTTATGCTCTTATGAAGGCCAACGTGCAAAACCTTTCTTTACAATTCTATCTACTTGTGATGACATTTCAACAAATTATGGACCTGTATTCCCAGATCCAAACAATTTCGATGCAGAAAATTTTTTTAAGATCTCCCACATGGATTACCATTCTGATCTTCTGGAGGACCTATTTTGTCCCTTACAATCTTTTTACATACCTGTAGAATCCTTAGGATTCTCTTTCACCTTGTCTGCTAAAGCAACTTCATGCCTTCTTTTCACTATGCTGATTTCTTTCTTAGGTGTCCTCTTGTATTTCTTATACTCCATAAGCACCTCATTTGTTCCTACCTGCTACGCACCTCCTTTTTTCTCTTAACCGGGGCCATTCTTCTAACATGCTTCAGAGAGTCACAGATTACTCCAATGCACCAAAGTTGCAGGTAAATTATCAATGGCCATCTCTGTTCCTTGGTCTAAGGAAGAGCTTATTAGCAGCATCAGTTAAACTATCACCTCCTCTCCCCCTTTTTAACCACCTGTCTTTCGAACGTCTAGCTGATTCTTTGACCTTGGGAGTCAATATTTATCTTAATATACATCTTTGACGTTAAGCATGTTTACCTACCTTGCACAAAAGGTTCTCTTAATGATCAATGAAGCAAAGACAATAAAGAGGAACACGGTAACAGCAGTGAATCCCGTCAACCAAGGTTGCCAAGTCACGGCACTATTTCCATCTGTTGCTCATTCAAAAAATAAAACTAAATTAAAAGATAGTTTAAGATTCTCATTATGTTTAACAAACAGCATCTCCGCAAACAAATGTTCCATTTCAACCTTTTCACTGAGTAAATTTTAAAGTGGTCATGTGCATGCAGAATTTATGAGTTATTTTATTGCTGTATTTTATCCCTTCAGGCAGATGGGGCTCATCAGCTGTGGTTGGCAGCTCATCTAAGAAAAGGAGAACTTTGATCTCAAACAGCCGCTGCCTTGTAACTACACCCACCCATGGGGAAGGCTTCAGGATTAAATCCCAACGGAAAAATCCAGAACTGGAGTCCCTAAGGCAGTCCTGTACGCTAGACTAGTAGTTCCTGCGATGCTGCTGGTCTCAAACTGCATTGGTCTCTGCGTACCATTGCATTTATCAACTGCATGGAGAGGGGAGCCTGCTGCATGGGCTACAGCTTGCTCTTCATAACGTACTGCCCTGGCTTGCGTATCACGTAGTCAGCTGGGATGCAACATCCATGGTCGACCCCTGCCAACATAGGCCTCCCTCTCTTTATTTTATATTAATGTTATTTTTATTTGATTGTTTTGTTTTATTCGGCATGATTTATACCTGAACAATAGAGGCTATGATGGGATGAGGGAGGATTTGGCTAATGTAGACTGGGAACACAGGCTATATGGTGGGATGGTTGAGGGACAGTGGAAGACTTTCAGAGAGATTTTTCACGGTGCTCAACAAAAGTATATTCCAGTTAAAAGCAGGGACAGTAAGGGTGGGGAGAGCCAGCCTTGGATAACTAAGGAAATAAAAGAAGGCATCAAACTAAAATCTCGTGTGTACAAAGTTGCCAAGAGTAATGAGAAACTGGAAGATTGGGAAAACTTTAAAAAGCAACCAAGTGAGCAATAAAGAAAGGAAAGCTAGATTATGAAAATAAATTAGCACAAAATATAAAAACAGATAGTAAAAGTTCTTATAATTATATAAAGTGGAAAAGGGTGGTGAAGTGAACGTAGGTCCCTTGGAGGACAAGAAGGGGAATTGATACTGGGTAATGAGGAAATGGCCAAGGCTTTGAATGACTACTTTGTGTCAGTCTTCACGGTGGAGGACGCATCTAACACGCCAAAGAGAGATGTTATGGATGTAATGGGAGATGTAGACCTCGATACAGTAGCTATCACTAAAGAGGTAGTGCTGAGCAAACTTATGGGCCTGAAGATAGGTAAGTCCCCTGGTCCTGATGGAATGCATCCCAGGGTACTGAAAGAAATGGAAGAAGTTATGGTAGAGGCTTGGTGATAATTTACCAAAATTTTCTGGACTCTGGGCAGGTCCCGGTGGATTGGAAGATGGTGAATGTCGCATCACTGTTCAAAAAAGGATGTAGGCAAAAGGCAGGTAATGATAGGCTGGTTAGTTTAACATCTGTAGTTGGGAAATGCTTGAAGCTATCATTAAGGAAGAAATAGCGAGGCCTCTGGAAAGAAATGGATCCATCAGGCAGACGCAGCATGGATTCAGCAAAGGCAGGTCCTGTTCGACAAACTTAATACAGTTTTTTGAGGATATAACGAGCACAGTGCATAGAGAGGAACAGATGGATGTTATTTACTTGGATGTTCAGAAGGCGTTCAGTAAGGTATCACATAAAAGACTTATCCAAAAGATAAGGATGCATAGAGTTGGGGGTGATGTATTAGCATGGATAGAGGATTAGCTAACCAATAGAAAGTGGAGAGCTGGGATACATGGTTGTTACTCTGTTTGGAAATCAGTGGTGAGCGAGGGGTTGGTGCTGGGCCTGCAACTGTTCACGATATACATTAACGATCTGGAAGAGGCGACCGAGTGTAGTGTTTCTAAGTTTGCTGATGACACTAAATTGAGTGGAAAAGCAAATTGCGCAGAGGATATAGAGAGTCTGCAGAGAGATAGTGAGTGGGCAAGGATCTGGCAGATGGAGTGCAATGTTGGTAAATGTGAGCTCATCCACTTTGGAAGGAAAAATGAAAAAGTAGATTACTGTTTAAATGGTAAAAATTGCAGGATGCTGCTGTGCAGAGGGACTTGGGAGTGTTTGTGCGTGAATCACAAAAGGTCGGTTTGCAGGTGCAGCCGGCTGTCAAGAAGGCAAATGGGTTGTTGGCCTTCATTGCTAAAGGGATTGAATTTAAGAGCAGGGAGGATATGCTGCACAGTGTCACAGTGGTGTTATGGTTCATACAATCACTTTACAGCCCCAGCAATCACCCACTGCTCTCTGTAAGGAGCTTGTACATTCTCCCAGTGACTGTTTGCATTTCCTCTGGGTTCTCCACTTTCCAAGCAGTGTGAGCAATTTAGGCCCTTTATCTAAGAAAGGATGTGCTGGCATTGGACAGTGTCCAGAATAGGTTTACGAGAATGATCCTGGGAATGAAAGAGTTAACATGTGAGGAGCTTTTGATGGCTCTGCGCTTGTACTCATGGAAATTCATAATCAGAATCAGATTTAATATCACCAATATATGTCATGAAATTTGTTAACTTTACAGCAGAAGTACAATGCAATACATGATGAGTAAATATAGAGAGAAAAACAGAGTTACATTAAATATATATATATGTCTATTAAACAGTTAAGTTTAAAACAAGTAGTGCAAAATAACAGAAATAAAAAAGTAGTGAGGTAGTGTCCATGGGTTCAACATCCATTCAGGAATCGGATGGCAGAAGGGAAGAAGCTTCTCCTGAATCACTGAATGTGTACCTTCAGGCTTCTGTACCTCCTTCCCAACATTGAGAAGAATGAGAGAAGACCAAATTGAAATCGATTGAATATTGAGAGGCCTGGACAAAGTGGATGTGGAGAGGACGTTTCCTTTCATGGGGGAGTCTGGGACTAGAGGGCACAGCCTCAGAATAGTGGGATGTCCTTCAGAACAGAGTTGAGGAGAAATTTCTTTAGCCAGAGAGTGGCAAATCTGTGGAATTCATTGCCACATATGGATGTGGAGGCCAAGTTATTGGGTTGATGGGTTCTTGATTAGTTGTGGTGTCAAAGGTTATGGAGAGAAGGCAGGGGAGTGGGTTGAGAGGGATAATAAATCACCTGGGATGGAACGGTGGAGAGTTTTATCTTCTCTCTTCCTGCCTTGTACATCATTATTACCTCCTTTGTACACAGAGCCATGGGCAAAGTTGAGGTGGATTAATATCAGTGGGAATTACATCAGTGCACTAATCATGCTGGTCAAAGAGTGAATATTTATCAACAGGACTTTTGTCCACTCAGTGATAGGAATTCAGTCATAATCTCCATCTCACAGCAACACTTATTGGCCATGATGTTTGTACTTCCATTAAGCTGAATATAATTTAAATCTCAATCTCTGGCACTGAGTCTGTCTCTGTGACTCAGGAAAGAAGTGGCATGCTGTGGTGATAGAGGATTTGTTACTTAGGGGAAAGGACGTGTTATAGGGGATTTGTTATTTAAGGGTACGAACAGGGGGCTCTGTAGGTGAGAACAAGATTCCTGGATGGTATGTTGCCTCCCATATGCCAGGGCCTGGGATAACTTAAATCAAGTCTTATGTGGGAAGGTGAACAGCTGGAGGTTGTGGACCATGTAGGTACCAATGACATGGGTAGGATGAGGGATGAGGTTCTGCATGGGGAATTCAGGGAGATAGGTGCTAAATTAAAAGGCAGGAGCTCCAGGGTTGTGATCTCAGGATTGCTGTCCTTGCCACAAGCTAGAGAGGCCAGATCTAGGAAGAACTTACAGTTTAATACCTGGCTAAGGAGTTGGTGTAGGAGGGAGGGCATAAGATTTTTGGGTCATTGGGCTCTCTTCCAGGGAAGATGGGACCTGTACAGAAGGGACAGTTTGCAGCAGAACTGGAGGGGGACTAATACCCTAGCAGAAAGGTGTGTTAATGCTGCATGGAGAGTTGCAGAGGGATGGGAACCAGAGTGAAAGAACAGATAGCGGAGAGATTGTGGAGGCAGATGTTGGTAAGACCTTAGACAAAGTTAGGAATCAAAAGGCTGAGCATGGTGTGACCAATGTCCTGAGCTGCATTTATTTCAATGCAACAGGTATCATAGGAAAGGCAGGTGATAGTGCTGAAGATGAGGTAGCTGATTCACAAAGAGAGACAATGTGTAGTGAGGAGAGGCTGTTGACAGGACAAAACTGCAGTCAACAGGGTGAGTTGCAATGTAAAAGGCGGACAAAATTGAAAAGGCTTAATCCAGAACTGAAGGTGTTATCGCAAACACAGGAAAACCTGCAGATGCTGCGTTACACCAGCACTTTGTGTCTGAAGGTGTGATATTTGAATGAGCACAGCTTACGGAATAAGGTAGATGAACTTGTAGCACAGCGACAGATTGTCAGGCATGATGTTGGAGGCATCACTCAGTCATCGCTGAAAGAAGATTATAGCTGGGAGGTTAATGTCTAAGGATACACATTGTATCGAAAGGACAAGCAAGTAGGCAGAGGGGGTGGCATTGCTTTGATGGTTAAAAAAAAGTAAATTAAATTTGTCACCTCTTTCTAAAGAGATGACAAAGGGTCGGAAGGTGTTGAATCATTGTGCATGGAGCTAAGGAACTACAAGGGTAAAAAGGTCCTGATGGGAGTTGTATATAGACCCTTAAACAGTGGTAAGGATGTGATCTACAAATTAAAAAAGGAGATTTAAAGAAGCATGCCAAAAGGGCAATGTTACAATAGTCATGGGATACTGTAGCAGGCAGGTGGATTGGTGTTGCATTTCAAGAGAGGGAATTTCTAGAGTGCCTATGAAATGGCTTTTTAAAGCAGCTCACGGTTCAGCCCACCAGGGGATCAGCTATTCTGGATTGGGTGTTGTGTAATGATCCAGAATTGATTAGAGAATTTAAGGTAAAAGAACCCTTAGGGGAAAGTGATCATAATGTTGGATCTGGGATCAACCATGATGGAATGGTAGAGAAGACTCAATGGACTGAATGGCCTAATTCTGTCTTATGATACAGACAATAGACAATAGGTGCAGAAGTAGACCATTCGGCCCTTCGAGCCTGCACCGCCATTTTGAGATCATGGCTGATCATCTACTATCAATACCCGGTTCCTGCCTTGTCCCCATATCCCTTGATTCCCCTATCCATAAGATACCTATCTAGCTCCTTCTTGAAAGCATCCAGAGAATTGGCCTCCACTGCCTTCCGAGGCAGTGCATTCCAGACCCCCACAACTCTCTGGGAGAAGAAGTTTTTCCTTAACTCTGTCCTAAATGACCTACCCCTTATTCTCAACCCATGCCCTCTGGTACTGGACTCTCCCAGCATCTGGAACATATTTCCTGCTTCTATCTTGTCCGATCCCTTAATAATCTTATATGTTGCAATCAGATCCCCTCTCAATCTCCTTAATTCCAGCGTGTACAAGCCCAGTCTCTTTAACCTCTCTGGGTAAGACAGTCCTGACATCCCAGGAATTAACCTTGTGAATCTATGCTGCACTTCCCCTACAGCCAGGATGTCCTTCCTTAACCCTGGAGACCAAAACTGTACACAATACTCCAGGTGTGGTCTCACCAGGGCCCTGTACAAATGCAAGAGGATTTCCTTGCTCTTGTACTCAATTCCCTTTGTAATAAAGGCCAACATTCCATTAGCCTTCTTCACTGCCTGCTGCACTTGCTCATTCACCTTCAGTGACTGATGAACAAGGACTCCTAGATCTCTTTGTATTTCTCCCTTACCTAACTCTACACTGTTCAGATAATAATCCACCTTCCTGTTCTTACTCCCAAAATGGATAACCTCACACTTATTCACATTAAGCGTCATCTGCCAAGTATCTGCCCATTCACTCAGCCTATCCAAGTCACCCTGAATTCTCCTAACATCCTCATCACATGTCACACTGCCATCCAGCTTAGTATCATCAGCAAACTTGCTGATGTTATTCTCAATGCCTTCATCTAAATAGTTGATGTAAATGGTAAACAGCTGTGGTCCCAATACTGAGCCCTGTGGCACCCCACTAGACACCACCTGCCATTCCGAGAAACACCCATTCACCGCTACCCTTTGCTTTCTATCTGCCAACCAGTTTACTATCCATGTCAATGTCTTCCCCCCGATGCCCTGAGCTTTGATTTTACCCACCAATCTCCTATGTGGGACCTTATCAAATGCCTTCTGAAAATCGAGGTACACTACATCCACTGGATCTCCCTTGTCTAACTTCCTGGTTACATCCTCGAAAAACTCCAATAGATTAGTCAAGCATGATTTACCCTTAGTAAATCCATGCTGGCTCGGCCCAATCCTATCACTGCTATCTAGATATGCCACTATTTCATCCTTAATAATGGACTCTAGCATCTTCCCCACTACTGATGTTAGGCTGACAGGTTGATAGTTCTCTGTTTTCTCCCTCCCTCCTTTCTTAAAAAGTGGGATAACATTAGCCATTCTCCAATCCTCAGGAACTGATCCTGAATCTAAGGAACATTGGAAAATGATTACCAATGCATCCGCAATTTCCAGAGCCATCTCCTTTAGTACTTTAGGATGCAGACCATCTGGACCTGGGGATTTGTCAGCCTTCAGTCCCATCAGTCTACTCATCACCGTTTCCTTCCAAATGTCAATCTGTTTCATTTCCTCTGTTACCCTATGTCCTTGGCCCATCCATACATCTGGGAGATTGCTTGTGTCTTCCCTAGTGAAGACAGATCTAAAGTACTCATTAAATTCTTCTGCCATTTCTCTGTTTCCCATAACAATTTCACCCAATTCATTCTTCAAGGGCCCAACATTGTTCTTAACTATCTTCTTTCTCTTCACATACCTAAAAAAGCTTTTGCTATCCTCCTTTATATTCCTGGCTAGCTTGCGTTCGTACCTCATTTTTTCTCCCCGTATTGCCTTTTTAGTTAAGTTCTGTTGTTCCTTAAAAACTTCCCAATCATCTGTCCTCCCACGCACCTTAGCTCTGTCATACTTCCTTTTTTTTAATGCTATGAAATCTCTGACTTCCTTTGTTAACCACTGTGGCCCCTTCCCCCCTTTGAATCCTTCCTTCTCCGGGGGATGAACTGATTTTGCACCTTGTGCGTTATTCCCAAGAATACCTGCCATTGTTATTCCACTATCTTTTCTGCTAAGATATCCGTCCAGTTAACTTTAGCCAGCTCCTCCCTCATGGCTCCATAGTCTCCTTTGTTCAACTGCAACACTGACACCTCCGATCTGCCCTTATCCTTCTCAAACTGCAGATAACAACTTATCATATTATGGTCACTACCTCCTAATGGCTCCTTTACTTCAAGATCGCTTATCAAATCCTGTTCATTACACAAGACTAAATCCAGAATAGCCTTGTCCTTGGTCGGCTCTCGTACAAGCTGTTCCAAGAATGCATCCCGTAGGCACTCTACAAACTCCCTATCCTGGGGTCCAGCACCAACCTGATTCTCCCAGTTCACCTGCATGTTGAAATCCCCCATAACTACTGCGACATTACCTTTGCCACATGCCAATGTTAACTCCCTATTCAACTTGCACCCAATATCCATGCTACTGTTTGGTGGCCTGTAGACAACACCCATTAGGGTCTTTTTGCCCTTACTGTTCCTCAGTTCTATCCACACAGACTCTACTTCTCCTGACCCTATGACCCCCTTGCAAAGGACTGAATCTCATTCCTCACCAACAGGGCCACCCCACCCCCTCTGCCCACACTTCTGTCCCTACGATAGCACGTATACCCTTGTACGTTCATTTCCCAGGTCTGATCTCCCAGCAGCCATGTCTCCGTTATCCCAACAACATCATAGTTACCCATTCGCACCTGAGCCTTATTTCTGACACTTCATGCATTCAGATATAGAATTTTTGAATATAGAATATAGCCCATTTCTCCTCTCTCTGTTTGAATCTCTGCCTATTGTGCTTAACCCAGCTCCCCGAACTCCCATCGGGCTATACGCCCCTGATCAAGCTCACCCTGAAATTTGAAGAGAAGCTGAAGTCTGATGCATTGGTATTACAGTGGAGTAAAGGGAATCACAGAGGCATGTGAGAGGATTTGGCCAGAACTGACTGGCAGGGATAATGGCAGAGCAGCAATGGCTGGAATTTCTGAAGCAATTAGAACACACAGGATACATACATGCCAAGAGGAAGAAGTATTCAAAAGGAAACATGACACAACTGCAGCTGACAAGAGAAGACAAGGTCAACATAAATGCAAGAGAGGGCATATTATACAGCAAAAATTAGAGGATTGGGAAGCTTTTAAAACCCAACTGAAGACAACAAAAAATGCCACCATGAAGGTAAAGATGGAATACGAAAGTAAGCTAGCCAATAATATTAAAGAGGATGCTAAAAGTTTCTTCAGATACATGAAGTGTAAAAGAGAGGCAAGAGTGGATAATGGACCATGGGAAAATTATGCTGGAGAGGTAGTAATGGTGAAATGGTGGATGAACTGAAGAAGTATTTTGCATCAGTTTTCACTGTGGAAGACACTAGCAGTATGGTGGAAGTTCCAGGTGTCAGGGGTCATGAAGTGAGTGAAGTTATCATAACTAGAGTGAAGGTTCTTGGGAAACCGAAAGGTCTGAAAGTAGATAAGTCAGCTAGACCAGATGGTATACACCTCAGAGTTCTGCAAGGCATGGCTGAAGAGGTTGTGGAGGCATTAGTAATGTAAGAATCACTAGATTCTGAAATGGTTCCGGAAGGCTGGAAAATTTTAAATGTCACTCTACCCTTCAAGAAGGAAGAGAGGCAGAAGAAAGGAAACTTTAATCCAGTTAGTCAAATTGATGACTTTGTTGCAAAGTTTGCAGACAATATGAAGATAGGTGGAGGAGCAGGTAGTTTTGATGAAATAGAGAGGCTACAGAAGGACTTAGACAGATTAGGTAAATGGGCAAAGAAACAGCAGGTGGAATACAGTGTCGGGAAGTGCATGGTCATGTACTTTGGTAAGAGAAATGAGATGGTTGACTCTTTTCTAAATGGGAAAAAATACAAAAACTGAGGCACAAAGGGACTTGGGAGTCCTTATGCAGGATTCCATAAAGGTTAATTTGCAGGTTGAGTCTGTGGTGAGGAAGACAAATGTGATGTTAGCATTTGTGGTTTCGGATCCAGACTGACAATTATTTTGTTCTCGTTTACACTCGTCTTCTGAAGAATGACAGTAAACAATCGTGACTCTTAAAAGTAAATCGGCAAAGTTGAAATGGTTATTGAGACTTTATATTAAATACCTTTTCATTGAACACTTTCTCCTTGTAACTACAAGGGGTGATTGATAAGTTCATGGCACAAAATTGAAGGAGTCAGTTTTGGAAAACCTAGCACATCTATTTTTCCAACATAATCCCCTCCTACATTTACACACTTAGTCCAGCAGTCGTGGAGCATACAGATCTTGGACCTCCAGAAAATGTCCACAGCAGGAGTGATTGATAAGTTTGTGGCCTGAGGTAGAAGGAGATGAGTTATACAGCTCTCGTTACATACACATGCAGTTCAACTCTTTGAGTGATTATGCAGAAATTTTGAAGTTAACAACTCATCTCCTTCTACCTCAGGCCACAAACTTATCAATCATCTCTGCTGTGGACACTTTCTGGAGGTCCAAGATCCGTATGCTTCACGACCGCTGGACTAAGTGTGTGTAGGGTTCTCAGTAATATTACTGTAATGTTAACTGTTAACTGCTAACAATAAAATTGCTTCTCTGTAGTGTTATAATGAGATGGCTTCTCTGTGATGTTTACTGATGAGGTAATGTTCTTTGTAGCTGGAATGTTTGGGTTATAATTATAGACAACGGGGAACTAACCAATGGAAGTCATGTTATTCTATCTGTATGTGTGGGAACCTGGGTGAGTGTGGGGGAAATTCAGCGAGGAGAGGCGAAGAGGAAGGACGTGCAGGAAGTGGTCTGGTAGACCACTGTGGTTGGTCCCAGTCTGAAGGTCGAGGAGTCTGCAGATCAACTGGTGGAGAGAAAACTCCAACGATTGTGCACAAACTGAATAACTCTGCCTTTTTCTTTTATATGTGTTTCCCTACTAACTACGTAATCACAGTAAGATTTATAAAGTGTAATTATTTAATCATACATTGTGTACTGTCTGATATTTTACGTTGTGCATTACGCAGTATTACATCAACAGAATCAACAAACTCATTCGTAAGGCTAGTGATATTATGGGGGTGGAACTGGACTCTCTGACGGTGGTGTCTGAAAAGCAGATGCTGTCCAAGTTGCATGTCATCTTGGACAATGACTCCCATCCACTTCATAATGTACTGGTTAGGCACAGGAGTACGTTCAGCCAGAGACTCATTCCACCGAGATGCAACACTGAGCATCATAGGAAGTCATTCCTGCCTGTGGCCATCAAACTTTACAACTCCTCCCTCGGAGTGTCAGACACCCTGAGCCAATAGGCTGGTCCTGGACTTATTTCCACTTGGCATGATTAACTTATTATTATTTAATTATTTATGGTTTTATATTGCTATATTTCTTCACCATTCTTGGTTGGTGCGGCTGTAACAAAACCCAATTTCCCCTCGGGATCAATAAAGTATGTCTGTCTGTCTGTATCTAACCAAACGTGAGACACAGTTTGGCGGGTAGACGGCAGTTTCCCCCCAGACAAACGTGAAGAGATAGGGCTGAGTGTTACATGTGTAAATGTAGGAGGGGACTATGTTGAAAAATAAATGTGGTAGGTTTTCTAAAATTGAATCCTTCTACTTTAGGCCACAAACTTACCAATCACCCCTCGTAGTTACAATTCAAGTTCTAGAGTATACAGACCAATAAGAAAAGACCACTTACCGTTTTGTGCGCTGACTGCACTGGTTAAAAGCAGAACAATAAGGATTCGGCTGGCAAAAGCCATCTTCTCTAGGCGTCTCCACGGCAATTTTAAACAATAAGCAGGGGTGATCAGAGAGTTCTGATCCACAGGGCAAGTCAAGGATCAAAGTTCTGGGCACTGCAGGCAATTAAGCAGTCTGCAATTAAACTACATGAATGTTTAGGAATATTAGATCATTTAAAACAGGATTGATTTTATGCAAATTGCTTGGAGGTTTTAGTGAAAACACATTAAAAAACATCAAGATTTAATGAATCAAGATCCATATTATTGTCTGGCGCAGTTGCAAATGAACTTTCGAGCAGAAATAGACTTTGAATTATTTTATGGCAGGACTGGGAGACACATTTCTTTCTGGAGAGTGAGACACGTGCCATGCTCACCTGCTTTTATGCTCAAAGTTCGAAGTAAATTTATTATCAAAGTATGTATATGTCACAATATACAACGCTGAGATTCAATTTTCTTGCAGGCATTCACAGAAGGAAAAAGAAGTACAATAGAATCAATGAAAAACCACACACAAAGACTGACCACCAATGCACAAAAAAAGACAAACAGTGAAATAAATGAATTATGCACATCAATGTTCAAAGTAAATTTTATTATCAAAGTACATATATGTCACCATATACAACTGTGAGATTCATTTTCCTGCGGGCATTCTCCGCAAATCTGTAAAATAGTAACTACAACAGGATTAATGCAAGATCAACCAGAGAGCAGAAGATAACAAACTGTGCATATACAAATATAAATAAATAGCAATAAATATTGAGAATGAGATAATGAGATAGAGTCCTTAAAGTGAGATCATTGGTTGTGGGAACATCTCAATGGATGGGCAAGTGAGTGTGGTTATCCCGTTTTGTTCAAGAGCCTAATGGTTGTGGGGTAGTAACTGCTCCTGAACCTGGTGGTGCGAGTCCTGAGGCTCTTGTACATATATATAATAGCTAAAAAACTAGCTAAATAAATAATTAGATAGATAAATAAATAAATCTGAGAACACGAGTTTTAGAGTCCTTGAAAGTGTGTCCATAGTTGAATCAGCTCAGTGTTGAGGTGAGTGAAGTTATCCACAACAGTTAGTTGGGGATTAAGCTCATTTCAGTAAACCAAACTTTGCTTTTGTACAAAGACACTTGGAAAGCAAAACTACGTAAATCAACTCCCCAAATTTAAGGACATATATTAATATATTAATATATTAATTTCATTATCAGGAACTTTAGACGAGCTCCATCAGCTTCAGTGCTCAGTATTTGGTGATACTTATAACTGGAGGCTGCTTGGAAAAATTCCTCTGTGATTCCCATTCAAAGGAATATTTTATCCCCAGAGGCTTGAGATGAAATTTTAGCCTCACTTACTGATCCATAACGTTGGGGTAATAAATTAACCCAATGTTTTCAAATCAGCACAAGTTTTGTTCTAGTAATGGATTGAAAATCAGCTGTGTTCTACAAAGGCTGAACAAAGGTGTTAAACTAGGTTACCTGCAGTAACCAGCAAACGCTATTTTAAACATGAGAAAATCTGAAGATGCTGGAAATCCAAAGCAACACATACAAAATACTGGAAGAACTCAGCAAGTCAAGCAGCAACCCTGGAAAAGAATTATCAGTCAATGTCTCAGGCTGAGACCCTTTTTCAGGACCCCATTTTAAACTATTTTAGAACTAAAGTTCAAAGTAAAATTTATTCTCAGAGTACATACATGTCACAATATACCACCCTGAGATTCTTTTTCATGCTTAGCAAATCTATAGGATTGTAACTGTACACAGCAACAAACTGTGCATGTGCACATATAAATAAATAGCAATAAAGCATGAATTAACAAGATAATGAGTCCTTAAATAAATGTAGTTATTCCCTTTTGGTCAAGAGCCTGATGGTTGAGGGGTAGTAACTGTTAATGAACCTGGTGGTGCGAGCCCTGAGGCTCCTGTACCTTCTACCTGATGGCAGCAGTGAGAAAAGATCATGGTCTGGATGGTGAGGATCTTTGATGATGGATGCTGCTTTTCTATGGTAACATTTCATGTAGGTTGGGAGGGTTTTACCCGTGATGTACTGGACCAAATCCACTACCTTTTGTGGGATTTTCCACTGAAAGGCATTGGTGTTCCCATACCAGGCCATAATGCAGCCAGTCACCACACCTTCCACAACACATCTATAGATGTCATTTAATGACATGCTTATTAAAGTGATTTTGAAAGTGAAGGATGATATGAGATTACAACTCATGCACATTGATGCAACTGTGAGGAAGGCAGGCCAAGTGGCTCTACTTCATTTTGGAGATCTGGTCTGTCACTAGAGACAGTTGCAAATTCCTACATTTATACTGTGGAGAACATTCTTTCTGGTTCCATCACAGCCAGGTTTGGATGCTGCAATGTCCAGGGTTGCAGGAGGCTGCAGACTTTGCCAGCTCCATCACAAACACAATCCTTCCCACAATCAAAGACAACTTCACAAAGACGGTATCCATCATTAAGGTTCTGAATGCGGCATGAACCCATGGACACTACCTCACTATTTTGCATCTCTTTTCGCACTATTTACTTTTTATTTCTTATATCTATATATAAATACAATACTGTACAAAAGTTTTAGGTATATATATATATATATATATATACATATATATATATATATATATATATATATGAGCGAGAAAGAGAGAGAGAGAGAGAGTGGGGGAGCTTAGTAATTTTATGTATTACACTGTACTGCTGCCACAAAGAAAAACAAATTTCATGATGTGTAAGTGATGATAAACCTGATTCTGATATGGGTCTCTATTGTGGACTGAGAGAGGGAAGTGGGCAGGGAGAGAGGAATCATCATTGGGAAAGGAGAGGGAGCAGCAAGCACCAGAGGGACATTCTGTAATGATCGATTGTATTGTTTGGAATCAAATGACCTTGGCTGGTGTCTCAGGGCTGGAGGCGTCTGCACCCGAGCCACCCCCTTCTCTGTAACCGTGCACCTGCTTACTCCTTCTCTGCCACCCGTCCCACACTCCTCCCACAGAACACCACTCTCACCAATCCCAACATCCTTTGCTCCCACTCTGCCACAAGGCAATGATTTCATGCCACATGTCAGTGATAATAAACGCTGTCCGGACTTTTAGTCTGATTCATTATGCGTTGTATGGAAAGTAAAGGCCAAAACTGAACTATTCAATTCCATTTACCAAGCTGAGTCTGGAGAGACAGAAAAGTTCATAAGGAAAAGAATTTATTTTTGTTTATTCAGCAAAGTATCATTTGATTTCACAAGTATTCCAAATGACAGTGTGTAACAATAATATTGCTCACAAATCTTTGTCTTGTGTTGGAACGGACTGCACGTTTTCATAACGCTGTGAGGTTTCCAGCTGCATTACATGCTGGAAAGGTTAGTAGGTCTCTTGGCTTGATGTAATACGGATCTCAGGAAGATCAACTGCAACATTGACGTAGACTACTTGTTCTTCTGTTTCTTCAGCCTGCACCTCAAAATCTTCATCGGAGCTTTCCATCTTCCACTCCTCCGGGTCGGTACTTGGTCCAAGGAGACAATCTGTGATGGGAGTTAAAATTAACATCATTCTATCTGCCTTCAGTCCCACACACCAGCTTCAGGAGCAGTTATTACCCTACGAATGTCAGGCTCCCAAACCAATATGGATAACTTCTATTACCACCACTCTGAATATTCCATAATCTACACACTCCTCTTTCAAAGACTCTACAACTCAGGCTCTCAGTATTACAACTCTTTACAACTCGTGTTAGTCCATAAGACCATAAGATGTAGGAGCAAAATTAGGCTCTTTGGCCCATCAAGACTGCTTCACCCTTTCATTGTGGCTGATCTACAAAGTGTATTTCCCTCTCAACCCCATTCTCCCACCTTCTCCTCATAACCTTCACACCCTGACTAATCAAGAACCTATCAACCGCTATCTTAAATGCACCCGGTATTTTTATTTGCATAATTTGTCGTATTTACATATTAGTTGTTTGTCTTTGTTTGTGCCACTACTTCCTTAAAAGTTTGTGGAGATTTGGCATGACATCTACAACTTTGCCAAATTTCTGTAGATGTGCAGTGGAAAATGTAGTGACTGGCTGCATTATGACCTGGAATGGAAAAACAAGTGCCTCGGATTGGAAAATCCTACAGAATGTAGTGGATTTGGCCCTTTCATCATGGGTGATGCCCTCCCAACCATTGAGAACATCTACATGAAATGCTGTCGTTGGTAAGCATCCACCATCGAGGACCCCCACCACCCAGGCCATGTTCCCTTCTCACTGCTACCATTAGGTAGAAGGTACAAGAACCTCAGGACTTACACAAACAGGTTCAAGAACAGTTACTACCCCTCAACTCTAATGCTCTGGAACAAAAGGGGATAACAACACTCCCTTGCCCAAGCGTGGAGATATTCCCACAAGCAACAATCTCACTTTAAGGACTCATTATCTCATGTTCTCGTTATTCATTGCTATTTATTTATATTTGCATTTGCACGGTTTGTTGTTTTCTGCACTCTACTTGGACTTTCATTGATCCTGTTATTGTTACTATTCTATAGATTTACTAAGAATACCCTCAGGAAATTAGTTTCATGGCTATATGTAGTGATACATATGTACTTTGGTAATAATATTTACTTCGAACTTTAAAATTTAGAGATAAAAATTAGCTTTATTTGTCACATCAGAATCAGGTTTATTATCACCATCATGTGTCGTGAAATTTGTTAACTTAGCAGCAACAGTTCAATGCAGTACATAATAATACAGCTGGAAAAAATAAATAAACAAATCAATTACAATAAATATATATACGTACATTAAATAGTTAGATTAAAAATAGTGCAAAACAGAAATAATATAAAAAGTAAAAAGTATTCGTGGGTTCAATGTTCATTTAGGAATTGGATAGCAGAGGGGAAGAAGCTGTTCCTGAATCATTGAGTGTGTGCCTTCAGGCTTCTGTACCTCCTTCCCAATGGTAACAAGGAGAAGATGGCATGTCCTGGGTGATGGGGGTCCTTAATGATAGGCACTGCCTTTTTGAGGCACTGGTCCTTCAAGATGTCTTTGATACGTCAGAGGCTAGAACCCAAGATGGAGCTGACTAATTTTACATCTTTCAATAGCTTCTTTCAGCACCCTCCTCCTCATACCAGACAGTGATGCAGTCTGTCAGAATGCTCTCCACAGTACATCTATAGAAGGTTTTGAATCTCTTCAAACTCCTCATGAAATATAGCTGCTGTCTTGCCTTCTTTATACCTGCATCGATATGTTGAGACCAGGTTAGATCCTCAGAGATTTTGACACCCAGCAACTTGAAATTGCTCACTCTTTCCACTTCTGATCCCTCTATGAGGATTGGTTCATGTTCCCTCGTCTGACCCCTCCTGAAGTCTACAATCAGCTCCTTTGTCTTACTGACGTTGGGTGCAAGGTTGTTAAAAGGTTTATATACGGTGAAGTGTGCCGTTTGCATCAATGACCAACATGCAAGTGTCTGCATGCTTCTGGTGTGAACATAGCATGCCCACAACTTACTAGCCCTAACTATACCTCGTTAGCCAGTGTGTGAAAAAACCGGAGTACATGAAGGAAATCCATGTGGCCAGAGGGAGAACATGCCAACTGCTTACAGACAGTGGTGGGAATTGAACTCCTGGCGTGATCACTATTGCTGTAAAGAGTTATGCTAACTGCCGTGGTACCTTGCTGCTCCCTATGTACTGCAGTTACTCACCCAGGCTACTCTGTTAACGATCCATCTCCCCTCGCACAGGCCATGATAAAGATGTGAGACAGCAGGAAAATTGGAACACCATGACCCTGGGCCTTCCCCTGCAGGCCACACACCATCCACAGTCAATCACTGATCCCTCACATCAGTCCTAGAGCCACCAACCCAACGGTTGTTAGTTACTGTTTACCTATGCTGCACACTACATTGGGTGTATAGGGTGTCCAGGGAGGGGTGGTACCTTTGTTGAAGGGGCTTATTATGTCCGTTCTGGGGAAGCTCGCTCACCTTTGGTCCGCACCAGACCCTCAGCTCTCACCTGCGGCTCCAAGTAGCTGTTTGCGTGTGACAGTGGCCACACGCTTCAACAGGCGGGCTAAACCAGGTGAGTGCAGCCGGCAGCCTCTCACCCCGGTGAGACAGGGACTTGTCTGACCGAGCATGAAAAGACAGCTCTGGCGGACTGGGTGGGTGAGATCCAATGGCCAGGAAGGTGGCTCTGCAATGCCCCTTGCAGAGCAAAGGGCATGACAGGGCGCAGAAGACGTCATGGTTATTCATTGCAACCAAGCAAGTCCCCGGTCTGTGATGCTTGTTCATATCACTGGACCTGCAATTTGAGGTCAAGAGAGTGGAACTGCCTCAGTGGAAACGGCTTTTCCACTTTAAAAACTGTCCTACGTGGGTTGGAAATGATGGACACCACCACATTACACGCATAATGAATTTTATTTTATTCACTTATTTATGGTAATATTTTGGTTTATGTGCTGTATACGATACATGACAATAGACAATAAACAATAGACAATAGGTGCAGAAGTAGACCATTCGGCCCTTCGAGCCTGCACCACCATTTTGAGATCATAGCTGATCAATTACTATCAATACCTGGTTCCTGCCTTGTCCCCATATCCCTTGATTCCCCTATCCATAAGATACCTATCTAGCTCCTTCTTGAAAGCATCCAGAGAATTGGCCTCCACTACCTTCCGAGGCAGTGCATTCCAGACCCCCACAACTCTCTGGGAGAAGAAGTTTTTCCTTAACTCTGTCCTAAATGACCTACCCCTTATTCTCAAACCATGCCCTCTGGTACTGGACCCTCCCAGCATCTGGAAGATATTTCCTGCTTCTATCTTGTCCAATCCCTTAATAATCTTATATGTTGCAATCAGATTCCCTCTCAATCTCCTTAATTCCAGCGCATACAAGCCCAGTATCTTTAACCTCTCTGCGTAAGACAGTCCAGACATCCCAGGAATTAACCTCGTGAATCTACGCTGCACTTCCTCTACAGCCAGGATGTCCTTCCTTAACCCTGGAGACCAAAACTGTACACAATACTCCAGGTGTGGTCTCACCAGGGCCCTGTACAAATGCAAGAGGATTTCCTTGCTCTTGTACACAATTCCCTTTGTAATAAAGGCCAACATTCCATTAGCCTTCTTCACTGCCTGTTGCACTTGCTCATTCACCTTCAGTGACTGATGAACAAGGACTCCAAGATCTCTTTGTATTTCTCCCTTACCCAACTCTACACAATTCAGATAATAATCTGCCTTCCTGTTCTTACTCCCAAAGTGGATAACCTCACACTTATTCACATTAAACGCCATCTGCCAAGTATCTGCCCACTCACCCAGCCTATCCAAGTCACCCTGAATTCTCCTAACATCCTCATCACATGTCACACTGCCACCCAGCTTAGTATCATCAGCAAACTTGCTGATGTTATTCTCAATGCCTTCATCCAAATCGTTAACGTAAATGGTAAACAGCTGTGGTCCCAATACAGAGCCCTGTGGCACCCCACTAGTCACCACCTGCCATTCCGAGAAACACCCATTCACCGCTACCCTTTGCTTTCTATCTGCCAACCAGTTTTCTATCCATGTCAATGCCTTCCCTCTGATGCTCTGAGCTTTGATTTTACCCACCAATCTTCTATGTGGGACCTTATCAAATGCCTTCTGAAAATTGAGGTACACTACATCCACTGGATCTCCCCCGTCTAACTTCCTGGTTACATCCTCGAAAAACTCCAACAGATTAGTCAAGCATGATTTACCCTTAGTAAATCCATGCTGGCTCAGCCCAATCCTATCACTGCTATCTAAATATGCCACTATTTCATCTTTAATAATGGGCTCTAGCATCTTTCCCACCACCGATGTCAGGCTGACAGGTCGATAGTTCTCTGTTTTCTCACTCCCTCCTTTTTTAAAAAGTGGGATAACATTAGCCATTCTCCAATCCTCAGGAACTGATCCTGAATCTAAGGAACATTGGAAAATGATTACCAATGCGTCCGCAATTTCCAGGGCCACCTCCTTTAGTACCCTAGGTGCAGACCATCTGGACCTGGGGATTTATCAGCCTTCAGTCCCATCAGTCTTCTCATCACCGTTTCCTTCCGAATGTCAATCTGTTTCATTTCCTCTGTTACCCTATGTCCTTGGCCCATCCATACATCTGGGAGATTGCTTGTGTCTTCCTTAGTGTAAACAGTACTCATTAAATTCTTCTGCCATTTCTCTGTTTCCCATAATAATTTCACCCAATTCATTCTTCAAGGACCCAACATTGTTCTTAACTATCTTCTTTCTCTTCACATACCTAAAAAAGCTTTTGCTATCTGCCTTTATATTCCTGGCTAGTTTGCGTTCGTACCTCATTTTTTCTCCCCATATTCCCTTTTTAGTTAAGTTCTGTTGTTCCTTAAAAACTTCCCAATCATCTGTCCTCCCACTCACCTTAGCTCTATCATATTTCCTTTTTTTTTAATGCAATGCAATCTCTGACTTCCTTTGTCAACCACTGAGGCCCCTTCCCCCCCCTTTGAATCCTTCCTTCTCTGGGGGATGAACTGATTTTGCACCTAGTGCATTATTCCCAAGAATACCTGCCATTGCTGTTCCACTGTCTTTTCTGCTAGGCTATCCGTCCAGTCAACTTTAGCCAGCTCCTCCCTCATTGGCTCCATAGTTTCTCCTGTTCATCTGCAACACTGCAACACTGAATTGTGGAGGCACAGTGGTCCAGAGGAAGTTTGTTTTGTTTGGTTGTATATACGTACAGTAAGATGACAATAAACTTGAACTTCAGCAGCATCTTCAGTAGGCCGACTTTGGTGGTTTGAAGTCAAAAGTTCAAAGTAAATTTATTATCGAAATACATATATGTCACCCTGAGATTCATTTTCTTGTGGGCAGATTCAATAAGTCTATAGAATAATAACCAAAATGGAATCAATGAAAGACCGCACCAACTTGGATGTTAAACCAGTGTGCAAATACAAAAAGAAAGAAATAATAAAAATAAATAAATAAGCAATAAATATCAAGAACATGAGATGAAGAGTCCTTGAAAGTGAGTCCATAGGTTCTGGGAACATTTCAGTGATAGGGCAAGAGAAGCTGAGTGAAATTATCCCCTCTGGTTCAGGAGCCCGATTGGTTGAGCTGTAATAAGTGTTCCTAATCCTTGTGGTGTGGCAGCAGCGAGAAGAGAGCATGTCCTGGGTGGTGGGGGTCCCTGATGATGGAAGCTGCTTTCCTGCAACAGTGTTTCATGTAGATGTTCTCGATGGTGAGGAGTGCTTTACTCATGATAGACTGAGCTGTATCCATTACGCTTTTCCACTCAAGGGCATTGGTGTTTCCATACCAGGCTATGACACAACCAGACAATATGCTCTTCACCAAAGAATTTTACAAGCTTATCAAAGTTTTAGATGTCATGTTGGATATTCAAAAACTCCTAAGGATGTAAAGGTGACTCACCTCCTGCTTTTAGGGATAAAATTACAGCAGGGTTGGCCAGTATCACTCAGGCCCAAGTGTGTTTGAATATAAGAAAAGGTGAATAATGAACATATAAGGTGCAGTAATCCTTTAACGAAAGTTTCAATTGCCGCAGCTTAACTTAATAGACTTTCTACATAATTTTTATTCCCTTCAACTATGACATCCGGATGATTTCCCACTGAGAGACTTAGGTTGACTGACTTAATAACTGTATTCCCCCCACCCCACACTCTTTTTGTCATTTGCAACTCTCCATTCATTCTGTGTAACTTTCTTTCCAAAGCAAAACAAAGACAATGGCCAGAGCCCATAGTGATTGCCCAACATGCCTTTCCCATCAATTTAAATTGTGCACAAATGGTTGTCACCCTCTACCGCATTGGCTGGTTAAGTGTATTTCACGATCATACTCAATCACATTTCATTTTCCGGTTTCTGATGTGGACAGCGTGGCGACATGGACTTTACGATGATTTGTGAGCAGGTTTTGTTGCTGTAGAGTGCCGTCAAGTCATTGTTGACTCATGTCGACCCTGTGGATAGTGTAGTTACATAGAACCATAGAAAATAGGTGCAGGAGTAGGCCATTCGGCCCTTCGAGCCTGCACCGCCATTCAGTTTGATCATGGCTGATCATCCAACTCAGAACCCTGTACCTGCTTTCTCTCCATACCCCCTGATCCCTTTAGCCACAAGGGCCATATCTAACTTCCTCTTAAATATAGCCAATGAACCGGCCTCAACGGTTTCCTGTGGCAGAGAATTCCACAGATTCACCACTCTCTGTGTGAAGAAGCTTTTCCTCATCTCGGTCCGAAAAGGCTGCCCCTTTATCCTTAAACTGTGACCCCTCGTCCCGGACTTCCCCAACATCGGAAACAATCTTCCTGCAATCTAGCCTGTCCAATTCCTTTAGAATTTTATACGTTTCAATAAGATCCCCCCTCAATCTTCTAAATTCCAGTGAGTATAAGCCTAGTCAATCCAGTCTTTCTTCATATGAAAGTCCTGCCATCCCAGGAATCAATCTGGTGAACCTCCTCTGTATTCCCTAATGGCAAGAATGTCTTTCCTCAGATTAGGGGACCAAAACTGCACACAATATTCTAGGTGCGGTCTCACCAAGGCCTTGTACAACTTCAGTAGAACCTCCCTGCTCCTGTACTCAAATCCTTTTCCCAGTTGTCCATAGGGTTTCTGTGGCAAGATACAGAAGTCAATTGCCAGGCCTTTCTTTGGCACAGATACTGCTGCTGCCCAGCCAGATTTGAACTGAGGACCGTCCACCTCAAAATCCAGTGCTGATGCCACCACACCTCCAGACAGTCCTAATCTTAGAACCACAGATTTTACAACTGGCTTATTTACTCTGCTTTTAGTTAAATTATTGTCCCACTATGTCGAATTCCAAAGAAGCAAAGGCTATGAAGTGCAAAAACACAGAATGCTTAATGAAACAGTCGTAATTGCTACACTGAAAGCTCATGAGGTCAGGAACGCACAGCTACGAGAAATATTTATGTACAATACAGAAACTGGTGTTACCTGCATGTATTGTTGCAATGCAAAAGTTGCTGCAGAACTTACAAGTGGGAAGAAGTGGAGTGATATCACAAAATTTAACTTTTGAAAACGTCATTTAGCAAGCAAATCACATATGGACGGTGGCCAAAAGCTCCAGTGAGAAAATCCTTCATTGCCCACTACAGGCCTGTTATGTATTTTTTATGAGAGTGAGATGAATGAGGGTGAAAACAATAAAACCCAGAGGAGATCAAAGTTCTTATTGACAGTTACCATATTTCTTTTAAACAATGAAAAACAAGCTGGGGCTTGGTAGTTCATTGGACTTGGAATAGCTTCAGGTTTACTTCCACTTCAAAATTCAGTGCGCACTTGTTGTCGTCACAGGGCAAAAAAATTGCACAGCACAAGATTTTTGGGCACACTGGTCACTACAAATTAGAGGGAACATTGCATTGATCCATGGCCGCTTGTGCTTCCTCCAAAGGCATACAGGCTGGCAGGTTAATGGGTCACATGAATGTAAATGGATGGCACAGGAAGGGCCTCCAAATAAATTTAAAATAATTTATAATTGGAGGTGTCTTATGAGTGTCTTACCTGCAAAGTCGTGAAATAAGTCCTTGATTAGGTGCCCAACAATGGCATATGCGACCGAGACAACAATCAGGCCTGCCAGAAGCAGGTAGAGAAGATATTTCGGAATGTGAATTGCATCTCTTGATGGTGGTTTGTAGTCTTTGTATATAACTGCCTCTCCAGACGTGTACTGGAAGGGATATTCTGCATGGTCTGGCATATTAGTCATGCTTTTAACTTGATCTGTGTATAAACAGTCCTCACATGTCTGGAGCTGCCTGGTGAATTACAGAACGACTGCATTGCTAAATACATATTGTGCAGATTAACCCCAGCTGACCCGCTTTATTAAATGATGTCCTTTATCCGCTCCTGCTCTTAATCCTCTAAAATCTCCATTCCTTCATGCCTTTGAATGGAATCATGGACATGACCCTGAACCTTCACAGACCCCCACCATCCAGGACGTGCCCTTTTCTCACATCAGACAGGAGGTACATAAGCCTGAAGACACACACTCAACATCTCAGGAACAGCTTCATGAACTAGATGGGGTGAAGGGCCTGTTTCTGTGCTGTACTTCTCAATCAAAATAAAAATATAAAGAGGATTGGCTATGTGGAAGCAAGAGTCAGTGTTTTTTACCATTCTCCGTCAGATTTCTGAACAGGTAGTGAACCATTGATGACCACCTCATTATTTTTTCCTGAAGAATCTCAGCTGAAACATCAAATCTTTATTCCTTTCTAAAGATGTTGCCTGGCCTGCTGAGTTCCTTCAGCATTTTGCATGTTATTAATTTTGTTCTCAAAGTACAGATGCCATATACAAACTTGAGATTCATCTTCTTGCAAGCAGCCACAAAATAAAGAAGCACAATAGAATTCACAAAAAACACACCATAAAGATAGTTAAACATCCAGAGTTCAAAGTTCAAAGTAACTTTTATTATCGAAGTACATATATGTCACCATATACAATCCTGGCATTCATTTTCCTGCAGGGGTACTCAGTAAAATCTATAGAACAGCAACTGTAACAGGATCAGTTAAACCAGAGTGCAGAAGTCAACAAACTGCGCAAATGCAAATATAAATAGCAATACGTAACAAGGACATGAAATAACAAGATAAAGAGTTCTTAAAATGAGATGCCAATGGATGGGCAAGTGAGTATAGTTATGCCCCTTTGTTCAAGACCCTGATGGCTGAGGGGTATTAACTGTTTCTGAACCTGATGGTGTGAGTCCTGAGGCTCCTGTACCTTCTTCCTGATAGCAGAAGAGTGTGACCTGGGTGGTGGGGATCTCTGATGATGGATGCTACTTTTCTATGACAGTGTTACGTGTGGACATGCTCAATGGTTGGGAGGGCTTTATCTGTGATGGACTGGGCCAAGTCTACTCCTTTTGTAGGATTTTCCATTCAAAGATGTTGGTGTTTCCATACCAGGTTGTGATGCAATCAGTCAATATACTCTCCACTACACTTCTTTTGAGGTTTGTCAGTGATTTGGATGACATGCTGAATCTTTGCAAACTCCGAAGGAAGTAAAGGTGCTGTCATACTTTCTTCACAATTGCACTTACTTGTTGGGTCCAGGACAGGTCCTCTGAAATAGAAACATCCAGGAATTTAAAGTTTAAAATCCAATGTGCAATAAAAGAAAGAACAAATTGTGTAAACAAGAGAAAGTAAATAAATAACACACAGAATATGAACCAGAGACCCTGAAAGTGAGTCGACAGCCACGGAGCCAGTTTAGCAGGTTTCGTTAATTTTTGAAATATATTTATCATTATATTTTATGCATTGCGCCATACCACTGCCTAACTCATTTCACAACGTATATCAGTGACAATAAACCTGATTCTGAGTCTACCCTTTTGGTTTTCACCTCTCAAAAGGACAGGGAAATATTTACTCTTAATTCAAGTCGATATATTTTCATCACCACAGGACTGGAAAGAGAAAAGGAATGAAGTATCAGGTAACAAAGGGAGAAGATACCCAAGTAAAAAGGTGGGGGGAGAGGACGGAGGATAGCTAGAAGGTGATAGGTGAAGCCAGGTGGGTGGGAAAAGTAAAGGCTGGCAAACAAGCAATCTGATAGGACAGGAGAGTGGACCACAGGAGAAAGGGAACAATGAGGGGACCCAGGGGAGAAGTAATTGTCAAATGAGAAGAGCTGAAAGGTCAAAGTGGGGAATAGAAGATAAAGGGAGGTGGGGAGGGGTGAAATTTGAGGAGGGCGCATTGGGAGCACCAGACACAATAGACAACCTCAGCAGATTCGCAGGTAAAATGTTGTCTCTCTTAGAAGGACAAACTACAAAAGAGTGTGTAACAATGGTAATAGTTAATATAAATTTTTGCCCATTGTGTATGGAGGCTATTTGGAGGGAAGGGTTAGATTGATCTTGGTATAGGCAGACATTGCTGGCTGAAGGGCCTGTAGTGTGCTGTCATGTTCTATATTCTAAAGTGAAGAAGTACTATTTAGAATATGGGGTGTCCAGGGAAAAGTAGCATCTCTGGAGAAGGGGCTTGTCATGTCCATTCTAGGGCAGCTCACTCAAATTTTGAGTCTCATCGGACACTCAGCTCTCACCTGTGGCTAAAGCAGCTGTTTTGATGTGACAGTGCCCACACCCCAGTAGACCACTCCAACTGGTGGGATACGTCGGGTGAGGGTAGCTGGCAGGCCTCACAACCCAGTGGGCTGGGGACACGCCTGTCCTAGCATGTGAAGTCATCTCCAGCGGATTGGGCAGATGAGACCTGCAGTGAGATCCAGAGGTGAGGAATGCGGTTCTGCAGAGCAAAGTAGTCATGGTCATCCACTGCAACCAAGGAAGAGCTTGTACCACTGGACCCAGACTCCCGAGGTCAAGAGAGTTGAACTGTCCCAGTGCAACAGCTCGTTCACTTCAAAAAACTCTCCCGCACAGGTTTCCCATCATCGTTGGATATGGCAGACAACCAAAATGCCATTTTATTTAGTGTTCACCTTTGTATATTGACTAATTCACATCGATGGGCACAACAGACTTGATGATCTTAGTATTAGACACCCTTAATGACTGTACCCATATATTTAAGATAAACGGTGATGATTTGCAGCCAACTCATAAAATATCTAGATACACTTTGAATTTCAAGCTGCAATGCATGTGATCTACACTTCTATACACAAGATGTCCAACTGCAAGATTGTGAGGATTGCTGACAGAATCATCATCTCTCTCTCCCACTGCACGTCCAGGACATCTACCAGAAATGCTGCATTTCCAATAACTTCTCCCAGGCTGTGAGACTTCTGAACACCCAACTACCACCCAGTGGACATTATGTATGACAGCACTAGTGGCAGTATGTTTAACAATGCATTTTGTCAACTTGTACTCCTAAAGAAATTTCTTTATTGTCTGCTAATATTATTTTTATGTGCTACAAGTTAGATCTCTATTCATTGGAGCGTAGAAGGTCGAGGGGGGATTTGATTGAGGTATTTAAAACTTTGAGAGGGATAGAGTTGACGTGAATAGGCTGTTTCCATTGAGAGTAGGGGAGATTCAAACGAGAGGACATGATTTGAGAGTTAGGGGGCAGAAGTTTAAGGGAAACACGAGGGGGTATTTCTTTACTCAGAGAGTAATAGCCGTGTGGAATGAGCTTCCTGTAGAAGTAGTAGAGGCCAGTTCAGTTGTGTCATTTAAGGTAAAATTGGATAGGTATATGAACAAGAAAGGAGTCGAGGGTTATGGGCTGAGTGCGGGTAGGTGGGACTAGGTGAGATTAAGAGTTTGGCACGGACTAGGAGGGCCGAGATGGCCTGTTTCCGTGCTGTGATTGTTATATGGTTATAGGTTCTGTGCTTTGCACCTTGGTCTGAGGAATCTTGTTTCGTTTAGCTGTTTATAACAAACTTGAACTTGAGTCACATGGTGTCTGTGCACACATGCTAGTGTTAACAGGAACATGAAGGGCATATGGGAAGAGATTAAGTTCCAGCTTTTCCACTGTGCAACTTGATTACTTTCTTAGCTCCACTATGCTTGCATTGATCTAAACATTTCTGACTGCAGCCACACCTGGCACTAAGCTTACTTCTTTAAATGCCATCTATTTATACTTTTATTGATTGAAGTATCCTTACTGAGAAAGCATTGAATTCAAGACTCAGATTCTTATGTTGCAGCTTTACGTACTCTGGGGATACACATGGTGAATATTATTCAATTGTGGTTGCCCTAATATCATAAGAAGATGGAGGCTCTGGAGAAGGTACCGAGATTAGAGTATGTGGTATTAGGAGAGGGTGGACAAACTGGAGTTGTTTTCTGCAAAGTGCTGGAGGCTGAGGGGAGAACTTACACATGTTCATCAGGTTATGAGAAGCATAGATAGACAGTCAGTATCTTCTTCCAAAGGTTAATACTAGAAGGCCTGGACCTGTGTTGGGTGGGTGGGGTGTTGGGGAGAAGAGAGCAGTGGCATGTTTCATATTTTACACAGAGTGGTAGGTACTTGGAAAGCACTGGCAGGCAAATACCATTCAGATTTTTAAAAGAAGGGTCTTTCAATTCTTGTTTGGGGGATTTTCATCCATTCTTCCTTGCAAAAGGCTTCTAGTTCTATGAGATTCTTGGGTCATCTTGCATGCACTGCTCTTGAGGCCTATCCACAGATTTTCATTGAGGGCCATGGCAAAACCTTCAACTCTCACCTCTTGAGGTAGTCCATTGGGGATTTTGAGGTACGTTTAGGATCATTGTCCTGTTGTAGAAGCCATCCTCTTTTCACCTTCAGCTTTTTGTTTTATTTACAGACGGTGTGGAGTTTGCTTTCAGAATTTGCTGGTATTTAATTGAATTCATTCTTCTCTCTACCAGTGAAATGTTCCCCGTGCCACGGGCTGCAACACAAGCTCAAAGCATGATCAATCCACCCCCATGCCTAACAGTTGCAGAGTGTTATTTGATATTTTATATTTATTCTTTAATTGGTCAAATGACATTAATATACCTCCTTCAAAACAGTCTCCTATATATCTAATCCCTTTATGAAACCAGTTATATAAAAATTGATTATCCATTGTGAAAGGGACAAGTTTATTTTGAATTAAAGGTCTCTTTGCTAATAAAGATTTCTTTATCTCATCATCATTTATCTTATTCCATAAATCAATCAAATGTTTTAGTATAGGAGACTCTTTCTTTTCCCGTATCCATTTAGATTCCCATTTATATATAAAATCTTCTGGTATATTGTCTCCTATTTCATCTAATTCTATTCTAATCCATGCCGGTTTATCTTCATCAAAAAAAGATGTAATAAATCTGTTGATTTGCTTTGTAATAATTCTTAAAATTTGGAAGTTGTAACCCTCCTAGGTCAAATTTCTATGTCAATTTTTCCAACGATATTCTTGACATCTTACCTTTCCAAAGGAATTTCCTCACACATTTATTTAACTCTTGAAAGAACTTCTGCTGTAATTGTATTGGTAGTGTTTGGAATAAATATTGTAATCTAGGGAATATATTCATTTTTACAGCATTAATGTTATTGGTAACATCATCCATTTATCAAGATCCTCTCGAATTTTTTTCAGTAATGGCAAATAACTTAGTTTATATAAATTCTTAATATCATTATCAACTCTTATACCTAAATACTTTATATCATTTATTGGCCATCTAAATTGAGTTATTAATCGACATTGACTATAATCTCTTACTTTAATAAGGGGTAGAATTTCACTTTTATCCCAATTTATTTTGTACCCTGATATTTTCCCATATTCTTCCAATCTAGAAGATAATTTATGCAACAAATGCAATGGGTTAGTTAGATAAATCAGATCATCAGCAAATAAGTTAATTAAATAATAAATATAAAATATCAAATAACACTCTTTTCTGCTATTTCCAATTAAGGGCTTATTTAAGAGATAAACTGGATCAAACAATGTTATTGCCGAAACCTAATGAAATAAATACTTTAATTCATAAAGGAAAAATTTTAAAAAATATTTCTGGTATGTATAATTTGATTCTAAAACAGGCAATTAAACAAGGAATTCTTAAGACAAAAAATGGGAAACTGAATATTAAAATTGATGAAACAAGTTGGTCAAGATTATGTCTTGACAGTATGACAAATACAATAAATGTTCAACTAAGATTAGTACAATATAACTTTTTACATCAAATATATATTACACCACAAAAAAACAGATTAAACTCATTTATCTGATCAATGTAATCAAGAAATTGGTACTTTTTTTTACACTCTACTTGGTCTTGTTTTGAAATTCAAACTTTTTGGACAAATTTAAGAGATTTACTGGAACAAATTATTGGAATACAACTTCCACATAATCCAACATTATTTTTACTAGGCGATATTGAAGGGATAAAATCGAAATCCAAATTGAATAAATATCAGAAAGAATTCATAAAAATTGCATTGGCAGTAGACAAAAAAGCTTTTGCAGTTACTTGGAAATCAGATTCATACTTAAGTATCGGTGGAAGAACGAAATTTTTAGCTGCATTCCACTTGAAAAAATTACTTATAATTTGAGATAAAAATGAAATATTGCTGAAAATTTGTCACCCTTATTTACAAAAGATAGGATTAAATATATAGGTGCTCCAAAGATAAAATTATTGGTTATCTGGGGAAAGAAATAAATACATATTAAAGCTATTATGAACTCCATGGAGCATGTGGGAATCTTCCCATATCCAGGCATTCTTTCTTTTTTCTTCAGGGGTATGTTGGGGGGGGGGGGGGGGGGGAGGGGTTAAGGGGAGGGAGGGAAGGGTTGATAATTTTTTTTTCTTTCTGTAACCTATTTGAAAATTCAATTAAAAAAATAAAAAACAGTTACAGAGGTGTTCTTTTCATGAAATTCTGCACCCTTTTTTCTCCAAACATACTTTTGCTCATTGCAGCCAAAAAGTTCTATTTTAACTTCACCAATCCACAGAACTTGCTCCCAAAATACATCAGGCTTGTTTAGGTGTTCCTTTGCAAACTTCTGACGCTGAATTTTGTGGTGAGGATGCAGGAAAGGTTTTCTTCTGATGACTCTTCCATGAAGGACAGAACACAGAACAATGCACCACCACTCCAGAGTCTGCTAAATCTTCCTGAAGGTCTTTTGCAGTCAAATGGGGGTTTTGACTTGCCTTTCTAGCAATCCTACAAGCAGTTCTCTGGGAAAGTTTCCTTGGTCTTCCAGACCTCAACCGTTCCTGTTAACTGTCATTTCTTAATTACATTACGAACTGAGGAAATGGCTACCTGAAAACGCTTTGCTATCTTCTTATAGCCTTCCCTGCTGTGTGCATCATTTATTTTAATTTTCAGAGTGCTAGGCAGCTGCTCAGAGGAGCCCATGGCTGCTGATTGTTGGGACAAGGTTTGAGGAGTCAGAGTATTTATAAAGCTTTGAAATTTGCATCACCTGGCCTTTCCTAATGATGACTGTGAACAAGTCATAACCCTAACAAGCTAATTAAAGTCTGAGACCTTGGTAAAAGTTATGAGAGCTCAAATCTCTTGGGGTGCCCAAACTGTTACATGGCGCTCCGTTATTTCACTCTAAAATTGTACAAAAGTACACTAATCTTGCTTAAAATGTTGAAAAGAATGTTTCATCTTTAATTTTATGACTTTTGGAGCTCAGTTCATCTTCTACTCTTAACTATTCACAGTAACAGAAATTTTGACCAGGGTGCCCAAACTTCTACATGCCACTGTATATCATGCATTCCATAAGCTAACAAGATATCTGTTGATTAATAAGCAGGCCTTGGCCTGTTGACATATATTACTAAGATTCAAGCCAATTCCAGATTTTATTTCAACATAAAACACTACAGCACAAGCCCTTCAACCCACAATATTGTGCTGACCTTTTAACCTACTTTAAGATCAATCTAACCTTTCCCTTTTACCCACCCTTCATTTTTCTATCTAAAGAGTTCTTTGAAAGCCCCAAATGCATCTGCCTCAACCACCATCTCTGGCAGGATGTTCCATGCACTTACCATTCTGTGTATATAGCACATAATGATGACAGCAGGGAAGTGATTAGAAATAGACAAGAGCCAGAATAGGCTTGATGGGTCAAATGTCCTCGATCCATGTTGTAATGAGACACACACCAGATAAATAACACTCCATGTATTGTTTTAAATTCTACAACATAATTCAGGAACTATATTTTAAAATACATGCCTCAAACTGGAGAAAGTTTAAGTTCCAAGAATTGAGTACTCATTACATCAAATCCCAAGAAGCTTCAACAGTCTTTTAGCTGATTAACAGAAGTCCAATAAAGATGTTAGAGTCTCCAAATCAGCTTCTCTGTAGTTTGACCAAGCCATCAGCATACTGAAAGTCAGTACTGATTTCATATTCAAGCATGTCCAATGCCACCTCACAGCTCTCTTTCACAACACGTTCCTCGTCGTACAAGTATTCTTTCAGTACTTCCATGCATGTGTCTTTGGCGATGGACCCCAAAGCCTCCGCACACTCATGACGTACCATGGGATTTTCATCCATGTTTCTCAATGCTGTTATCAGCGGAGGAATACTGGCATCATGTTGCATCTGACCAAAGACATAGCCAATTTCATGTCGAAATAAGGCACTGCTACACTGTAAACCTAGACAGGAAAATGCATATTCAATTAGACATCACAAATTATATTCAGAGGATCCCACATGCAAGACCTGGGGTACATCCAAGTCTGGAAACTCATCAAGACTATAAATAATGAACAATTTTCTACTTCACAGGGGGCATCTTTTTCTGAACTGTATGGAAACAGTTTTCTGGTGTAATTTATGAGGTACAACCGCTTATTAATGCAAATACCCAACTGGCAACTCGACGCATAAAAGCATGCAGACATATTCCCGAGGTTGAGCTGTTGTTCAGACCGAACATCAGAATGGGGATGAGATCTAAGTGACTTTGACCATAGTTTGAGCATCTCAAACTTGATCTGCTGCAATTTTCATGCACAACAGTCTAAAGAGATTGGTTTGAGAAACAAACAAAAACCATCCAGCAAGCAGCAGTTCTGAGTGAAAACACCTTGTTAATGAGAGAAATCAGGAGGATGGCCAGACTGGTTTAAGCAGACAGGAACTCAAATAACTACACATTTACAACAGTGGTGTACAAAGCATCTCTGAACCTAGAAGTGGATGGGCTTCAGCACAAGACCACAATCGTACTCTCAGTGGCTACTTTATTAGATACAAGAGGTATCGAATAGTGGCCACTGAGTACATAGTAAACAGCATCTGATGTACAAAAACTGCAGCTAGAAACCATTTAAATTAAAATCCATTGCCTTTATTTGTTGTTACTTTGGTAGAGAGAGCACTAGGTTTCCCATCCCAAAAAGCCTTAAGACTAATGTTGACTTCAAGTGGATGATTTTTTAGTAATAGCAATGAGATGCCTCCCCTCCCTCTTCCTTTCCAGTCCCGATGAAGGGTCTTGGCCCAAAATGTCGACTGTTCATTCCCCTCCACAGGTGCTGCCTGACTTGCTGAGCTCCTCCAGCATTGTGTGGGTGTTGCTCTGGATTTCCTGTAGAATCACTTATGTTTATGAGATGCCTCAGTCACTTTCTACTGGCTACCATCATACAGTTTAGAATGGTTTACTTTACAAAGAGCTCGGTCTAGATCTAATATTGCATGTGATATCTTGAATTAAATTTTATTTTTTAAAAAATGATCCACCTTCTCCTTGAGCTGGCTTTGCTGTTCAATAAGAACTTCTTAAAAATTATTTAGAGATACAGTGTCAAATAGGCCCTTCAGGCTGTGCTGCCCAGCAACCTCTGACAACCCCAATTTAACCCTAATCTAATCACTGAACAATTTACAATGACCAATCAACATTTGGACTCTTTGGACTGTGGGAGGAAAACAGAGGACTCAGAAAACCCACGATATATACAGAGACTCCTTACGGAATGACACTGAGATCAAACTCCAGAAGACTGAGCTGTAACTGCATCGCTCTGACTGCCATGCCACTGGGGCACCCTCTCAATCCTGGCAAAATGCTTCTATCCAAATGTAAACACTAGAGATTCTGCAGATGCTGGAAATCTAAAGTGCTGGAGAAACTCAGCAGGTCGGGCAGCATGTATGGAGATGAATAAACAGTTCTCAGGACTGGAAGGGAAGGAAGAAGCAGCCAGAATAAGGAGGTAGGGGAGGGAGACTGAAGTGAGAAACAGAAGGAATAGCTGGAGAAGGTAAAGAGGAGAAGGTAATAGGAGAGGACAGTGGACTATTGGAGAAAGGTGATGGGGCACAGGGAGGTGACAGGCAGAAGAGAAGGTGAGGAGAAGAGTGAGGCAGGTGAGAGGAGGGGTAATGCTACTTAAGATGTGATTATATAACATGGGTGATATCCAGCTCTTACATTATAGGTTTTCCTTGCATGACAAGACACTAATCACTTGTATTCCTTGCCTTACTAATCACTTGGGAATGTGGACCTTCCCGGTTCCAGTTTAAAGACAAGCTGGCAGGTTGATAGGTGGGGGGGGGGGGGGGGAGATAGGTGAGTGGGGGAGGGAGCATGACGTACGAAGGTGGAAGATGTTAGGTGGTAAAGGGTTAGTGGGAAGAATCCGATTGGAGAGGAAAGTACAGCACGAGAGAAAGGGAAGGAAATACCAAAAGGGGTGATGGGGAGGTAAAGAGAAGGGGTAAGACGGGAGTCAGAATTGATATGAAGAGAGAAGGGGGAATAAATTACAAGATGTTGATAAATCAGGTTGGAGGCTACCTGTCCATGACATTAATAGTGTGACAGGAGTACAGTAAAATTCATACCATCTCCCAAAGCCAATACAGCTTCTTTGCTTCCAATATTCCGAAGGGCAAACATTGCTCGGTATCTATCAAACAAGGGCAAGGATTCATCCAGGAGCATTCCCCTCAACCTGCTGATGTCTTTCTCCGAGGCTGGTGGAGCAGGATCAACGGAACAGTATTGGCTTTCACTCTGATCTTTGTTGGTCTGTAACCACTCAATTCGTTTCACTGCTAGCTGACAGGTTTCAGCCACCTAAAAAAAAATACAGAAATTAAATTTCTAAGTGTAGGACAGCAATGAGTGATCAAATTCAAATTAAAACTACCCAGTCTCTCTAAAGCCACAGCTTTCCTCGTTCATTTAGATTCCATTACAACCAGCTAGAAGGAAAACTCTGACAGACGGGCATTCAGATGGAAGATGAAATAGTTAGACCTAAAACTAGTGCATTATGCTTGAACAAGGGAGACTTTAACGGGATGAAGGAGGAATTGGCAAATGTGGATTGGGAGCACAGGCTATTTGGTAGGACAGTTGAGGAACAGTGGAATACTTTCAAAGAGATTTTTCACAGTGCTCAACAAAAGTATATACCAGTCAAAAGTAAGGACAGTAAGTGTAGGGAGAGCCAGCCTTGGAAATAAAAGACAGTATCAAATTAAAAGCTCACGTGTACAAAAAGTAGTGGGAGACTGGAGGATTGTGAAAACTTTAAAAAGCAACACAGAACTGAACAAGAAATAAGGAAAAGGAAGATAAAGTATGAAAGTAAATTAGCACGAAATATAAAAACAGATGGCAAAAGTTTTTATAAATATATAAAGCTGAAGAGGGTGGCTAAAGTCCCCTGGAAGACGAGAAGGGGAAATTGATATTGGGTGATAAGGAAATTGCTGAGGCATTGAACGACTATTTTGTGCCAGTCTTCACGGTGGAGGACATGTCTAATATGCCAAAGAAGGATGTTGTGGATGAAATGGGAGGTGAGGACCTTGATATAAATCACTGTCACTAAAGAGATAGTGATGAGCAAACTAGAGGGCCTGAAGGTAGACAAGTCCCATGGCCCTGATGGGATGCATCCCAGGGTGCTGTAGGAATTGGCGGAGGTTATAGTAGACACGTTGGCAATCATTTATCAAAACTCTCTAGACTCTGGGCAGGTCCCGGCATATTGGAAGACAGCAAATGTCATGTCACTTTTTGAAAAAGGATGTAGGCAAAAGACAGGCAACTATAGGCCAGTTAGCTTAATGTCTGTAGTTGGGAAAATGCTCAAAGCCATCATTAAGGAAGAAATAGCGAAACAGTTAGAAAGGAGTGGTTCCATTAAACAGATACACCATGGATTCAGAAAAGGTAGGTCCTGTCTGACAAACTTACTGGAGTTCTTTGAGGACATAATGAGTGCAGTGGATAGAGGGGAACAGGTGGATGTCGTATACTTGGATTTCCAGAAGGCATTCGATAAGATGCCACACAAGAGACTTATAAATAAGATACGGGTGCATGGAGTCGGAGGAAGTGTACTGGTTAACCAATAGAAGGCAGAGAGTTGGTATAAATGGGTGTTTCTCTGGTTAGCAGTCAGTGGTGAGAGGGGTGCCACAGAGGGTGCTGGGCTTGCAGCTGTTTACCATTTACATTGATGATTTGGTAGAGGGGACTGAGTGTAGCGTAGCAAAATTTGCTGATGACACTAAACTGAGCGGAAAAGCAAATTGTGCAGAGGATGTGGAGAGTCTGCATAGGGATATAGATAGGTTAAGTGAGTGGGCCAAGGTCTGGCAGATGAATACAACATTGGTAAATGCAAGATCATCCACTTTGGAAAGAATAATAGAAGAGCAGATTATTACTTAAATGGTGAAAGACTGCAGCATGCTGTTGTGCAGAGGGACTTGGGAATACTCGTTCATGGATTTCAAAAAGTTGGCTTACCACAGGTTATTAAGGCAGCAAACAGAATGTGTGCATTTCTAGTCTCCATACTCGAGGAAGGATATACTGGCTTTGGAGGCAGTGCAGAGGAGGTTCGCCAGGTTGATCCCAGGGATGAAGGGGTTAACCTATGAGGAGCGATTGAGTCGCCTGGGATTATACTCTCTGGAGTTCAGAAGAAAGAGGGGATCTTATAGAAACATTAAGAAATTTTGAAAGGGGTAGATAAGATTAATAGTAGGAAAGTTGTTTCCATTGGTAGGTGAGACTAGAACGAGGGGACATTGCCTCAAGATTCAGGGAAGAAGATTTAGAACAGAGATGAGAAATTGTTTTTCCCAGAGAGAGGTGAATCTGTGGAATTCTCTGCCCAGGGAAGCAGTTGAGGCTTCTTCACTAAATATATTTCAGAAACAGTTGATAGGTTTTTACATAGTAAGGGTTGTGGGGAAAAGGCAGGTAGATGGAGCTAAGTTTACAGACAGATCAGCCATGATCTTATTGAATAGCAGGGCAGGCTCGATGAGCCGGATGGCCTATTCCTGCTCCTATTTCTTATGTTCTATCTCAAACCTCTGCTGCCTTTCAGCTATACTCAATCATGGGGAAAGCTTCAGGAGTAAAGCCCAAGGAAAAATCCTGAGTTGGACTCCCTAAGGCAGTCCTATACGAGGACAGTGCTGATTGGCAGCTCCTGCGACACCGCTGGTACCAAACTGTTGATCTCCGCTGTTCACAAACAAGAGAATATCTGCAGATGCTGGAAATCCAAGTAACACACAAAATGCTGGAGGAACTCAGCAGGCCAGGCAGCATCTATGAAAGAGTACAGTCTTTTCAGGACTGCTGCAGGGTCTTCGCTCAAAACCTCAACTGCTTTGTCCATAGATGATGCATGGCCTGCTGAGTTCCTCCAACAATTTGTGTGATCTCTGCTGTTCCTTTGGAATCATCAGCTACGTGGAGAAGGCCAGCCTGCTGCAGGAGCAACAGCTTGCTCTCCATATCATACTGCACTGGCTTGCATAGACTTAAGACAAAGTTCCTCCAGCATTTTGTGTGCTGCTCAGATTCCAGCGTCTGCAGACATTCTCATTTGCGAACAGCAGAGATTGATAGTTTGGTATCAGCGGCACCCTACTACCTATTAAATGCTCCCAATGGCATGACCTCAAATTGTCTCGGGCAACCAAGCCCGGCTCCTGGCCGTCACACTTGGCTTAGCTACTAAACCAAGTGGAATCATTTGTACTGACAGAAGGGGCAAAGGCAGGTCACTGACACCTTAAAACCAGTCGCTTTGGGCAAATGAGGCTCGTTAGTCATGGTTGGCAGCTCATCTGGAAGGAAAACTGATCTCAAACCTCCTCTGCCTTGTGGCTATACCCACTCATGGGGAAGGCTTCGAGGGTAAATCCTGATGAAAAAGCCCAGAGCTTGAGTCTCTAAGGCAGTCCTCTGTCGAGTTCAATGCTGATTGGCAACTCCTACAATGCTGCTGGTGGCAAACTGTATCGGTCTCTGCCGTACCTTTGCATTCATCAGCTGTACGGAGAGGGGAGGCTACTACATGGGCGACAGCTTGTTCTCCATATCATACTGCCCCGGCTCGTGTATCTAGACACCCAGGACACAACATCCATGGACGACTGACCGACGGAGGCCTCACGCAGGCTAGGGTGGAAAGCTGGGCAGCACATCTCGTCAGACTGGAAGGGCCTGTTCCACAATCTCTAAATAAGTAAAGGTACCCAATGATAAAGAGCAAATCCTACTAAATGAGCAACTCAAGACTAACTACCTCAGTGATTCACAACCCAGTGAAAGTGACCGCATCAAGAGTGTTTAAATGGCGAGGCTTTAATGAGAGGTGACTTAGTCACAAAAAGTAGCCAACAATAAACATACTGTACATTCTGCAAGACGGCTACCTAGCCTAGTGTTGCTAGCAGTCTCAGGGAGAGTTGGAACACTGATATTCTCAGGCATTGATGGTAATGTTTACTGTATATTTTACAAAGGTGAAGAGTAGGGTCAAGATTTATGTTCAAAAAGACCAGAAACTAGTGGACTAAGTAATCCAAAAACCAGCAAGTCAGTTCAATTACTGAATCTATTTCTCTGTGATCACCACTGTGACTCCTTTGCAAAGGAATGATTTATGCTCCCTAATAATTTTGTTACCTTTCCCAAACACAAATTGGAACTTAAAAGGGCAAGAAACATGTGCAGCACCCGCCCACCCACAAACAGATGTTTGTTTTCCAAGGGAGAAAATAACCCCTTAAATAGATAAATTCTACACCAACAGGAACCATGTGGTTATATAATGAAACAACAGCAGCATTGGAATAAATTAATCCACAATTTCTGTTTTATAGAAAATTTGAAGATATTACCACACATTTACCAATAAATTAATTTTCCCATTCAAAATGGTGGCACAATAGCACAACACTTTGCAAGACGGGCAACCCAGATTCAATTTCAACTGCTGCCTGTAAGGAGTTTCTACGTTCTCCCTGTGATTGCATGCGTTTCTACCAGGTACTCTGGATTCCAAAGGTGTACTGGTTAGTAGGTTAATTGGTCATTGTAAATAGTCCTGTGATTAGGCTAGGGTGAAGGGATTAGCAGCTGGAATGGTTTGAAGGGCCAGAAGGGTCTATTCTGCACTGTATCTCAACAAATAGAGATTAGGCTAAGATTAAATTGGGGTTAGTAGGTGGAATGGCTCGAAAGGCCAGAAGGGCCTATTCCGCACTGTATCTCAACAAATAGAGATTAGGCTAGGATTAAATTGGGGTTAGTAGGTGGAATGGCTCGAAAGGCCAGAAGGGCCTATTCCGCACTGTATCTCAACAAATGGATAAATAAATCAAAATTATACCATACAATGAAAAGTACATCTTTCAAAATCTTTGAACTGATACAAGGCACACTATCTATGATCTGTAAAATTCTGTTAAGAATACCTTACTTCTATCACTGGATCATGTGAATATTCTCTTAATAATTCAAGGACCTCTGGTTTTCCGATAGCTCCTAATGCCTCTCCTGAAATAACATTACAAAAAAAAGAGACATCAGTTCAAATGCAATTCAAGAAAAGAAATTCTTGGAATGTTTAACGGTAATCAGTCCTAAATTGATTAGAAACATACACCATGACTGCAAATAGAAACAAAAGGCAATCAGTTTGAAGCTGCTTTAAGACCAGTTATGAAGATTACAACTTCAGTGGAAGAACTTGCTGGACAAGGACGATATCCGATGCACCATCAATCTACAGGCCGTGCCATTCAGGGACTTGGGTTATTTATATTTTTTTGTGAGTATAAGACCACGAGACAGAGTAGCAGAATTAGGCCATTCAGCCCTTCGAGTCTACTCTGCCATTCCATAACGGCTGATCCCAGAACCCACTCAAGCCCATACAACTGCCTTCTCACTATATCCTTCGATGCTCAGACTGATCAACTTCTGCATACAGTCTTGGCCTGCACTGCAGTCTGTGGCAGAGCATTCCACAGATTGGCTATAAAAAAAATCCTCCTTCCCTTTGTTCTAAAAGGTCACCCCTCAAGCTTGAGGCTGTGCCCTCTAGTTCTGGATACCCCCACCACAGGAAACGTCCTCTCCATATTCACCTTATCTAGTTCTTTCAACATTCGATAGGTTTCAATGAGATCATTTCCTCCCTCCCCCAGCATTCTGTGGGTCATATCCATCCTGCGCCTTGTGAACTATTCCCAGAGACCGCTGTCATCCCCGTCAGTATTCTCCTCCAATCCACCTAGGTGAGCTCCTCCTGCATGCCTCTGTAATTCCCATTATTCCACTGTAATACTGATACATGGGACTTGCGCTTCTCCCTCTCAAACTGCAGTACGAATTCAATCACATTATGATCACTGCCTCCTAAGGGGTCCTTTACATTAAGCTCCCTAACAAAACCTGGGTTATTACACAACACCAAATCTAAGATAGCCTTTCCTAGAGTAGGTTCAAGTTGCTGTAAAAAAACTATCTCAGGCTTTCAACGAATTCCTTCTCTTACAATCTGATACCAACCTGATTTTCTCAATCCCCTTGCATATTGAAGTCCTCCATTACAATTGTGATCTTACTCTTATTACATGCCTTTTCCAGCTTGTTTTGAAATCTTAACCCACCTCTTGACTACTATTTAGAAGCTTATATCTAATTCGCATAATGGTTTCTTTACTCTTGCAGTTTCTTAGGTTGCCCTACAAAGATTCAACATTCTCTAACCTGTCCTGATGAAGGGTCTCAGCCCAAAACGTCAACAGTGCTTCTCCCTATAGATGCTGCCTGACCTGCTGCGTTCCACCAGCATTTTGTGTGCTCTCTCTGACCTTATGTCACCTTTTTCTAAAGATGTAATTCCTTCCACACCACCACCTATGCCTTCCTGCTTGACCTTTTGATATAAAGTATATCCTATGATGTTATGCTCCCAATTATGTGCTTGTTTCAGCCACGACTCATTGATGCCCACAATTTCATACCAACCAATCTATAACTGCACCACTAGTTCCTCCACCTTATTCCAAATGCTACACACATTTAAATACAGTACCTTCAGTCCTGCACCTGCACCTTTTTTGAATTCTGCCTGTGGTACAATTAACTTTGTTCTGTCTGCATTTGTATCCAATTATTGGTTTGTCCTTTCTTACATTCATGTTACACTCATCAACCTCTTGTAAATCTGCTGGGTCATCCTCAACTATCATACTGGCTCCCATCCCCCTGCCATATTAGTTTAAACCACTCCCAACAGCTTTATTAAATCTGCCCAAAAGAATATTGGTCCCTCTTGGATTCAAGTGCAACTCATCCCTTTTTTGTACAGGTCCCACCTGCTCCAGAAGAAGACCCAATTATCCAGAAATCTGAATCCCTGACCCCTGCTCCAATTCTTCAGCCACACATTTATCTGCCGCCTCATTCTATTCCTACACTCACTGACATGTGGCACAGGCAACAATCCCATGACTACTGCCCTCAAGATCCTGTTTCTTAACTGCCAATATTCTTTTTTTCAGAACCTCATCACTTTTTCTTCCTATGTCATTGGTACCAATATCTAACATGACTTCTGGCTGCTGACCCTCCCTTTTCAGGATAATATGCTTTCTGCTATCATACCATATGTGCTGTTGGTAGCATGCTTTGCCCCTTGGACCCAGAGGAATTCTGTTTTGTTTGACTAGATTTGACAAACTTGAACCTAATATTCCCAGTTATGAATCACATCGGGGGGGGGGGGGGGGGGGGGGGAATGGGGGGAAATAATCCAAAACATCAGGTTATGCAAGTATTAAAACTAAAAATAGATATAGAAATGCTGTAAAATGCTTCCATACATTTTCTTTGGAAAATTATTTCTCATAACATTGGAAACAGCCATTTGGCCTATCAAGTATGCACCAGCACCGACACAGATGCTTGACTATCAACATCAACTATCATTTTGCCTCCACATATGTTGCCTGACCTGCTGAGATTTTCCTTGTTTTTTTTAAAACCAGCGTTACTGCCGGAAGGAGTTCACTATCTTACGAACTATCCACCTACCTAGCACCCCAGCCTCATGTGATAGCACCTACGGATCTGACACCTTCCACGACAGTCACCTTAGAACAGAGCACCTAATGAGTCCATTTTAATCAAAAAGTTGGACATGGCACTATCACCCCAACAACATTTACCCTCCATAGTGCCAGTTACTAATCATTCATCACAATACAATGCCGTGTTAGTTTCCAACATGACGACACGCAGCATAAGTCAGTGGCAATGCAGCTGACTCTGTGAGTAGCGTGTCAAACCCTCGGAAGCTAGCGGAGGCGGTACACCTGCCCACCTGCTTCATGCCGGACCATAGGATCCTGGCTACTGTCCTGAAGCACCCGCCTGAGCACCGGAATAGCCCGTTCGTCCTGCATCTGACCCAGGCAGTATGCCAGCTCATGCTTCAGCAGCGCTGACTCGTCCGTGAACCCCTTCGAGATCCACTCGATGGCAGCCAGTCCACCCAGGTTGCGGAGGGTAAACAATGCCCGGAACCGCTCCTTCAGCGGCCTCGACACGTCCACCAAAACCCTGCCGATCGCCTCCACCGCCTCAGCGTCCGCCATCTTTCACCAGCCGGAACAACGTGAAACCACGCCTCTGTCCGGAACCACGTGACCCCGCCCGTGAAACCTCGCCTCTGTCCGGAACCACGTGACCCCGCCCGTGAAACCTCGCCTCTGTCCGGAACCACGTGACCCCGCCCGTGAAACCTCGCCTCTGTCCGGAACCACGTGACTCCGCTCGTGAAACCTCGCCTCTGTCCGGAACCATGTGACTCCGCTCGTGAAACCTCGTCTCTGTCCGGAACCACGTGACTCCGCTCGTGAAACCTCGCCTCTGTCCGGAACCACGTGACTCCGCTCGTGAAACCTCGCCTCTGTCCGGAACCACGTGACTCCGCTCGTGAAACCTCGCCTCCGTCCGAAACCACGTGATTCCGTCCGCGAGACTACGCCTCTGCCGGAACTCTGAACCACGTGACTTCGCCAGTGAAACCACGCCTCTGCCTGGAACCACATGACTTCGGCATTGTGTCCGGCCAATTGGAATCGGGTCATGTGTGCTTTGAAGTAAGTTGCTTGTTCGATGTTTGAAAAGCCGTAAAATGTCATGTACTTCATCAACTGTTTAAAAAGCCATAAAGTTATATGTAAACACGGGAGAACTGCAGATGCTGGAAATCCAAAGCATCACACAAAATGCTGGAGGAACTCAGCAGGTCAGGCTGCATCCATGGAAAAGAGTAAATTCTGAAGTTGCTGTAAATCTTAAGCAACACGCATATAACCAAATCTGTGTTTGAAAAGACCATAAAGTTGTAGTTCAATCTCAGGTAGCTCATTCATAGCTTAAAAGCCGGAAGATTAAGTTGTATCTCAGACTGAAGTTAGTATTTTTCACGTAGGATCGTGAATATAAAAATACAATGCTGGATGTATTTGCAGGTCAGGAGGTAATTGATGTTTTGAGGCAAGGTCTTCTCAAAATGGAGCGTCGCTCCGGCTAGGATATCTTCAACAGACAATGCCTCAGTTATGGTAGGGGTACATGGCATGAAATATGTCGGGAACCCCTGAACAGGGAGGAGGTACAAGACTGAAGACCCACATATGATTCAGAAACAGCTTCCTCCCTTCCACCATCAGATTTCTTGACCACTCCAACAACGGCTATCCTAACACTGACTACTCCAACACTGCCCACACGAACACTGACAACTCCAACACTGTCTACTCCAACACTGACAACACCAACAATGGCTACTCCAACACTGACCACTCCAACACTGTTCACTCCAAAACTGACCACACCAACACCATCCACTCCAACTCTGTCCACTCCAACACTAACTACTCCAACACTGTTCATTCCAACAGTGACTACTCCAACACTGTCCACTCCAACACTGACTACTCAATCAGGGTTCACTCCAATGCTGACCACTCCAACACTGTTCACTCCAACAGTGACTACTCCAACACTGTCCACTCCAACACTGACTACTCAATCAGGGTTCACTCCAATGCTGACCACTCCAACACTGTTCACTCCAACAGTGACTACTCCAACACTGTCCACTCCAAAACTGACCACTCCAACACTGTCCACTCCAACACTTACTCACTCCTACACTGACCACTCCAACACTGTCCACTCTCAACACTGACCATGAACTCTACCCTGTTATTCCTTTATGTGTGTGTTTGCGTGTGCGCGCCCTTAACTCCCGGTGGAGACGTCGGGGCGTTATCATGACAAACTTTTTGCACCGATCTTTTTGGTGATTGCTCATCGTACGGCGTCTGAAACCTAGCGGAGCCCATCCCGCGAGTTGCCAGCTTGTCACTCAACCCAGGCACTGATGCAGAGCGTGCAAGGGAGCCGGCCGGATTCAAGCTCAGGACCTCTTGCCCTGAGGTCCACCGCTGATACCACTACTCCACCAGACGGCTATTCCCTCATATACTGTATACTATTTATTTTGTAATTTATAGTCATTTTATAGTTACAAGTTTGTGAACCCTTTTCAATTACTTGTTTTTCTGCATTAATTATTAAATGTGGCCTGATCTTCAAAGTCCCAATAATAGACAAACACAGGACAGTCGATATAACGTAGAAATACAGTAACGTCAGCATGAATTAATCAGTCTGATGGCCTGGTGGAAGAAGCTGTCCCAGAGCCTGTTGGTCCTGGCTTTTATGTTGATGTTCCGTTTCCCGCATGGTAGCAGCTGGAACAGTTTGTGGTTGGGGTTACTCGGGTCCCCAATGATCCTTCAGGCCCTTTTTACATACCTGTCTTTATAAATGTCCAGAATAGTGGGAAGTTCACATCTACAGATGTGCTGGGCTGTCTGCACCACTCTCTGTAGAGTACTGCGATTGAGAGGAGTGCAGTTCCCATACCAGGCAGTGATGCAGCCAATCAGGATGCTCTCAATTGTGCCCCTGTAGAAAGGATTTGGGGGCCCATACCAAATATCTTCAACGGTCTGAGGTGAAAGAGGTGCTGTTGTGTCTTTTTCACCACACAGCCGGTATGTACAGACCACATGAGATCCTCAGTGATGTGTTTGCCAAGAAACTTAAAGCTGTTCACCCTCTCAACCCCAGATCCATTGATGTCAATAGGGGTTAGCCTGTCTCCATTCCTCCTGTAGTCCAAAACCGGCTCCTTAGTTTTTGCAACATTGAGGAAGAGATTGTTTTCTCGACACCACTGTGTTAAGGTGATGACTTCTCTGTAGGCTGCCTCATTATTTTTTGAGATTAGGCCAATTAGTGTAGTACCATCTGCAAATTTAATTAGTAGATTGGAGCTGTGGGTGGCGATACAGTCATGGGCGTAAAGGAGGGGGTTTAGGACACAGACCCAAGGGGCAACTGTGTTGAGGGTCAGAGGGACAGAGGTGAGGGAGCCCACTCTTATCACTTGCCGGCGATCTGACAGGAAGTCCAGGATCCAGCTACGCAAGGCAGGGTGAAGGCCGAGGTCGCTGAGCTTCTTGTCGAGCCTGGAGGGAATTATGGTGTTGAATGCTGAACTGTAGTCCAAGAACAGCATTCTCACATAAGCATCTTTCTTCTCCAGATGTATAAGGATGGCGTGTAGAGCTCTGGCTATTGCAACATCTGTCAATTGGTTGTATCAGTAGGCGAATTGCAGGGGATTCAGTGTGGGTGGTAGCAAACTGCAGATGTAGTTCTTGACCAGCCTCTCAAAGCATTTGCTTATTATTGAGGTGAGTGTGACAGGACACCCGTCATTCAGACATGTTACCATGGTCTTTTTAGGTACAGGGACAACGGTGGATGTTTTGAAGCAGGAGGGCACTCTACACTGGGAAAGGGAGAGATTAAAAATGTCTGTAAACATATCTGCTAGTTGTGCTGTGTACACCCTGAGTAACTGCCCTGGGATGCCGTCCAGTCACACAGCCTTGCGACTGTCCACCCGTTTGGAAACATCTGCGTACTTCGGCCTCAGAAATGACCAACCTACAGGTCTCTTCAGGGGCTGTCCTCGGGCTCAGTGTTGGCAACATTGAACTGAGCGTAAGAAAGATTTAGCTCATCTGGGAGAGTGGCGGCGATATTAGAAACTCCACTGTGTTTAGCTATGAAGTTTGCAATGGTGTGCAGACCTTACCATAAGTTGCGTGTGTTGTTGGTGGAGACTTGTGTCTGGATCTTGTCCCTGTATTGTTGTTTCACTGCCTGAATAACTTTGTGCAAATTGTAGCTGCATTTCTTGAGCTCCTGTTGGTCACCGGCAATGTAAGCAGTGAGTGCTAATTGCACGGAATTGTTTATCCAGGGTTTCTGGTTTGAATAGACCCTGACCGAGTGGGACAACATTCTCGATGCACTCGGAGACATCCTCATCATGGAAGACATTCCAGTTGATGTCATCAAAGCAATCCTGTAGCACGGAGGCCAATTGGTCAGACCAACATTGGATGGTATTAACTATGGCCATTTCTTGTTTCAGTTTCTGCCTGTACCTTGGCAGCAGCAATATGGAGAAATGATCCGATTTTCCAAATGGCAGACAGTGGAGCGCTTTGTAAGTGTTGCGGAAGGGAGAGTAGCAGTGGTCAAATATGTTGTCTCCCCATGCATTCACCTGGATATGCTGACAAAGCTTCAGAGAGACTTTAGTCAGCGACACTCTTTTAAAGTCACTGGCAACGATGAAGGCAGCCTCCATGAAATATAAGGTGTTGCTCCTCCATCCTGAGGGTTACCTCATTGTGGCACAAAAGGAGACCGTGGACCAACATGTAAGACCAGGAATGGGAATTGGAATTAAGATGTTTGTTCACTGGGAAGTTCTGTTTTTGGCAGATGGAGCGGAGGTGCTCACAAAAGCACCTGATGGGTTTCACCAATGTAGAGGAGGCCACATTGGGAGGACCAGACACAATAGATGACTCCAGATTTGCAGGTGAAATGTTGGCTCACCTGGAAGGACCTGTCTCCAATCCCCCTTTCCTCCAAAGCTTTCATCGCCTCAGACACTCATCATACCTTAGACAAAAGCAATTTATTGTCATGCATTTCTACCATAGTTAGGTCTCAACTAATGCAACCTTCTTTTTATATGAAAGCACATCCATGACAAAGGACCCTCATTACCCAGGACATGCCCACTTCTCATTGCTACCATCATCACCCCAGATATGACAAAAGACTCCCATCACCCCAGGCATGATAAAGAACCACCATCACCCAGGACATGCCCACTTCTCATTGCTACCATCAAGGAGGAGATACAGGAGCCTGAAGACACAACCTCAGTGTTTTAGGCACAGCGTCTTCCCCTCTGCTGTCAGAATTCTGAATGGTCAATGATCACTACCTCTCTATTTTGCTCTCTTTTTCCACTATTTTTTATATTTGTTATTGTAACTTATAGTATTTTGTGCATGCACTCAACTGCTACCACAAAACAAGATTTCACAGTAACACTGATAAACCTGGTTCTGGTGAACATTTTTTCACTGAACCAAATATAAAAATCTATCAATGATTGTTTAACCAAATTATTGCAAAATGTCATTTGTACACAACAAATATAACACGTTTTAATTGCAATAATTGAGGAAAATTGAGTTTTATTATTGGGTTGAGTTGTTCTCCAATCCTAACAATTTACTTACAAATGTTTCATCACCATACGAGGAAACATCATCAGTGCACTGTTAATTGGAGTTTTATTGTAATCACGTCATAACACAATATCATGACGTTCCTGTATCCAATATCTGTATTGAAAAATATTTACAATTTCTAAAAGTTCTACAACTAAAATATAACTTTCTGTTCTGTAGACCTATGAAGTAAACAGACATACCTCACTGATTTCTTCAGCTTGACTGTCAACTGTTCTGTCTGACATAATTTGGTTTGGTCGAGGAAATTCCTCCTGCCCAAGAACACCCAGCCATTCACTGTTAAAACTGTCATAATGTTTCTCACAGACATTGTGAAGTATGCAACAGGCAGTGATCATTGTTGGTACCAGCTCAAGGCTACAATCATTCCTCTTCAGAAGACATTGCCAACGTGCTTTCAGCTATCTAAATGCATCATCTATTACAGTCTGAGTTTGACTTAAACACAAGCTGATGGGGTGTTAACGTTTCAGTTTCTGAATATGGCTTCAGAAACTATTGATGTAGTGGATATGCAGAATAGCCTATAATGGTTTTTGAACAGTCAGGGAACAATTTTTTTTAGTAGCCTTTCTCCACAGAACAGAATTCCTCAGAAATTTTGTATCAAGAGAACTACCGGAAAACCCAGTACACACAACCCTGAACTGAGTCATCCACAACACATTGTATTCAAATAATTTTTGTGATATTGGGCAGGAACTATGATGGGGATGTGGCAATGATCAGTAGCACCAACACTTGCTGCCAAACACCTGAGCCCCAGTTTCAAATTCTCCATCAGAAGACAGCCTGAGGTACAAGGGTTTGAGAAGAGAGACAATGGCATGACATACCTCCCATACACATTTACACACTGTTGAAAGGCCTAACCCAAACAAACGTCTATATTCCACATTCATAGCATCTTGCCAAAGTACCACCACAACCCTCTTTTTGGGGGCAGCACAAGATGTGAGTGCTTCAGCAAGAAACCCTGGGCTTCAGTTTGTTGCAGATGTGAAAATCTGTTTCCGTAGACATTCTGAAATTTTCCAACCAATCGCTAGGTTGAAATTCCTTCAAAACCACACATTCCCACCATTCTGAGTCTCTCAGTTTACACCAGGTTCTTGTGCAGCAGTTACAGATACTACCTCCACGTGCCAGCACCATCTGCAAACAAAGAGCAGAATCTTTACAAGTATATGTATTTAGAGATACAGTGTCAAATGAGCCGTACCACCCAGCAACCCACCTACCTAACCCAAGCCTAATCACATAACAATTTACACTGAGCAATTAATCGGTACATCTTTGGACTGTGGGTGGAAGCCCACACAGTCCTGGGGAGAAAATACAAAATTCCTTAGAGACGGTGCTGGAATTTGAACACCGGAATGCCCCAAGCTGTAATGGCATTGCACTAACCTTAAACAAACAAAAATACCACAGGATTTGACATTTTTATATAAAATTATATTTTGAAGGGAGCTGTTATTACAGTTAGTTCCTGTCTTAAGGTATCATTAGACCATAAGCCCATTGAGTCTGCTCTGCCATTCCATCATGGCTGATTTATCATCCCTCTCAATCCCATTCTCCTGCCTTCTGCCACAACTTTTGACACCCTAATCAAGAACCTATCAACCTTCACTTTAGATACACTCAATGACTTTTTTCACAGAAAAGAGGAGGAAAGGCTTTCACCCCATAACCTTTGATACCCTTACTAATCATGAACCTGTCAATCTCTGCTTTAGATATACCCAATGACTTGGCCCCCACAATCATTTGTGGTAATGAATTCCACAGATTCAACATCCTCTAGCTGAAGAAATTCCTCCTCATCTCTATTTTGAAGGGGTGTCCTTCAAATCTGAGCTTAGCATGCAAAAGAAAACATTGGCAATGATAGCATTCAATGTTGAACTTTTCCATTTCAGGCACTCAGTATCAGAATTAATTACTTCTGGGTCATAGATTGTGCAACAAACTGCAACAAAGATCTCTCCTGTTGTGCTAATGCTATCTTACAGGGAAAGAAAAAATCAGGGTTACATCCAATTTCGGAAGAAAACCTCCATGAAACCAATTTATTTAACTGTTAAAATAAATAGACCTACAGTGAGATCCAATAACCAGTAAGACTGTTCTGCAGTGCTCCATGGAGAGCAAAGAGTATTTCGAGGCACAGAAGTTGTCATGGTCATCCACTACAACCAAGGAAAACCCCACTTGTGACAACTACACGTCTCACCGGATCTGGACTCATGAGGTCGAAAGAGTGGATCTGCCCCACTGCAATGGCTTTTCCACTTTAAAAACTCTCCCACACAGGTTCCCGGTCACCATTGGATACGACAGACAACCAGCACACAGAACTGATCTACCCAATATCCCTATCATCGCTCTGCCCTTTTTACCTACTGATCATTATCATCATGGATCCTATGCTGGAGCCCTGAGTCTGCAAATCTCTGCAGGTCCACTGGGGAAATCAGCCCAATATCTGCAAATCCTCAAGTCCACTGGAGGCTGGAAGCCTAAGATAGCCTATCCCGGGTTCAGAGAACTGTGTACATGCATAACTGGGATGATCATAGCTGTGTTCTGTGTTCTGCTGAATATCGTGGACATGCTTCGTTGCCACCAGAATGTGTGGTGACTTCGGACTCCCCTCAGCATGTTCTTGGGGTAAGGTAAAAAACGCATTTCCTTGTATGTTTTGATGTACATCTGATAAATAAATGAATCTGAATCTATCCTAAATGAGAGTAGCAAGTAAATCTCACGCTGCATAATTCTTAGATAATAAAGACAAATGCTAAAACAGAGGAGATATACTGGTAATAGACAGAAAAGGGGCCTCTCCTCATGGACTGGGAAAAGCTGCAGAAAGTTGTAAACTCAGCCAGCTCCATCATGGGCACTAGCCACCCCACCATTGAGGACATCTTCAAAAAGGCTACATCCAGCATTAAGGACCACCATCACCCAGAACATGGCCTCTTCTCATTACTACCATCAGGAAGGAGATACAGGAGCCTGAAGAAACACACTCTAACACTGGGCTTTTCCCCTCCGCCATGGACAATGAACCCATGCACACAACTTTTTTTTTGTTGCCCTCATTTTCTTCTACTTAATTTATATCTTAATATACATTTCTTTTTGTAATTGATAGTTTTTTATTATTAAGTATTGCACTGTATGGCTGCCACAAAGCAACAAATGTCACAAGATAGGCCAGTGATATTAAACCTGATTCCGATTCATCAGTTGATCAAGACAAACCCTGTTCCAGATTGTTAAACACATCCTATTTTGCCCATCAGCTCTAGGTGCAAGTACTTGGATCAATGTTGTTGTTGTTCATCCTTCGGAGTTGAAGACGACCACGACTTCTGTCAGATGGAGGGTTTGTGACTGTGGGTCTGGAGGTGACTGGTGAAGCCAGTCTGGGCCTTGAAAGCTCACCCACATGTGGGACACATGAGGGTAGGTGCTGCAGTGGAAGAGGAGGTAGCTCAAGCCTTGCGCACAGCGCATTTCCTCTGAGCCTCTGCGGTGCGTCTGATTTCTGCTGCATACACTCCTTTAGTGGTCCTGCTCCACCAGGTTGGGCGGTCCAGAGCAAGCGATTCCCAGCTACTGGGATTGATGTTGAGGTCTTTGAAGGATCAGTACAATCATGGTACAATTGAGGTGGATCAATATACTTCGTCTGAAACACTTGTCTTATTACCCCAAAACAATGCAGCTTCTTTTTGCAGTAACATTCAATAGTCCTAATAATTCTAACAGGATTACAATTGTAAATCTTAATCCCATTTGTAGTGTTGGAATATTTCAAAGGGTATCAGTGCATTTGCTTTTTTCTCTTTCTAGTAGATTTGAGGTTTTGACTGAAATAGATCCAAGCAAAGAATGACATTAGGCACAGGAATTACCAAGGTTATCATTCATTCTGACAACGTGGATCTGCCTGGGAAGGCAAGTGCTGCTGCCTGTCTGTTCCGACAGTCCCCAATTTACAGTGGAGACACAAGCGACTGCAGCTGCTGGAATCCGGAGCAACACAAAAAGCACTGGAGAAAATCAGCTGGCAAGGCAGCACCTATGGAGGAAGATGGACAGGTGACATTTTGGGTAAGATTACATCATCTTCAGCCCTACCACCTCCCAGCTTCTGACTCCATTCCCACATCTCACCCTATCAACCCCATCTCACCTAGACCTACACCTATCAACTGCCAGTTCTTGCTCCATCTTTTTACACTGGCTAACTCCCTTCTGAACTCAGACACGGATGGTCCCAAACTCAGCTGCGAAAGGAGGGTTGCACAACCCCATCCATTAAAAATCCAGAGCTAAATGCCAACAGAAGCTCCGAAGACCTCATCCCTGGGAGAGGAAGGATTTTTGCCTAGAATAGTTATAAAGTCGTGCAGTTCTGTGGAAACTGCAGCACTGATCACCGTTCTATCATCCCAAACCACCACCACTGGGACATAGAAGAAGAATTAAGGAAAAGAAGATGGGAATGGAAAGGACATGCTGCGTAAGCCAAGTACCAACATCACCGGGCAAGAATTAACACGGAATCCCCAGAAAACGCGGAAGAGAGGCCGGCCAAAGAACATCTGGCAATGCAACCTTGAGGCTGACAACAAGAAGATGGGCTACAGCTGGGGACAACTTGAAAGAGAGCTCTGGCATCTGCCAGTGGCCTATAACCCAGCAGGGGTGATGGGCATAACTATTTCCCCTCCATCTTTCAGATCAGATGAAGGGTTTCACCCTGAAATGTTGACTGGTCATTTCCCTCTAACAGATGCTGCCTGATCTGTAGTTCCCCCAGTGCCTTGAGCTCTGAGCGCACAAGTTGTGACAGGTTTCTGTTTTGAAACCACAAGAGAGCCTGCAGCTGCTAGAGTCATAGAGCACAACAACACAGAAACAGGCCTTTCAGTCCATCTATTCTGTGCCAAAATGTTATTCTGCCTAGTCCCATCATCCCACACTGGACCATAGCCCTCCATCCATGTACTTATCCAATTTATTCTTAAATGGTAAAAGTAAATCCGAATCCAACAATCTGGCAGCTTGTTCCACACGGAAATCTGGAGCAAGACAAACAAAGTTGAGGGAGGAACTCCACAGATCAGGCAATATCAGTGGCGGTAACTGCCCAAAATGCAGAGTCATAAACACAAGAGATTCTGCAAATGCTGGAAATCCAGAGCAACACACACAGAATGCTGGAGGAACTCGGCAGGACCTGATACAGGGTCTCAGCCCTAAATTTTGACTGTCCATCGAGTTCCATAGCTCCTCCAGTGCTTTGTGTGTACTGAGCTGATAATTCCTCGAGTCTATGTGTATCTCTCTCTTTGCGTGCACATACGTTCGTCAGCCGAGTTGGTTAACGCTGGACAAGGAGAGGATACCACAAAGCTGCTGTGATGGGAGAGTGAAAGGGCACAGTCTGCTGGCTCCCTGACTGTTCGGCCCTCCCTGCTCTGTTTGACCAGACACCAAGGTGTCGTGCCTCGGGAGTGAGGGGTGATGTGGAAGAAGACCCAGCACAAGGTGACTGCAGCCGGCAAATCCGTGGTCTGGAGACGTTCGTTCCTGTGTGCGGGGAGTTGTCCCGGTAACGGCGGGTAGGGGAGTCGGGCCGTCGCCCCGGTAACGGCGGGTAGGGGAGTCGGGCCGTCGCCCCGGTAACGGCGGGTAGGGGAGTCGGGCCGTCGCCCCGGTAACGGGGGGTAGGGGAGCTGGGCCGAGGCCCCGGTAACGGCGGATAGGGGAGTCGGACCGTCACCACCTCTCCCCTTACCAAAGTCATCTTCCTCTGTCGCCGCTGGAAGTAGCGCCTGATGCGCAGCCTGCGCCTCGCGTCGTTCCTCCTGCCGGTGCCCGCAGCAACCCGCACGGCCCGGCGCCTGGCGAGCAGCGACAGCAACCAGAAGAGCAACGGCACCGCCGCCTCCGTCATGGTCGGGGCCGGAATTCCTCGCCGTCCGCTGACCCGGAAATGGCCCTCCTAACATCCCTGCGCCTGCCGCCAACCGAGCGATCGGAACCGGACTTACTGCATGGGAGAGTCCTCAGCGAGCAAGAACGACAGGCGTCGCGTTGCCAAGGGAACCCGCCGACATCCGGCTGATCGGCGGAGTCCCGTTTGTCTCCATGGCAACGGCGCATTTCCTGCCCCGGTTTGAATTCTAATGACGTCACAAAGGTAACGGTCGGGCCGCCGGAAGGAGGGAAGCCATGTTGTGCGGAAGGCTGGGCTGAGCCTCGGAGCCGGGCCGCAGGTAACTCTGAGGTAGGGGAAGTGGGTAGGACTGGGTCCGGTAACGGTAACCAGGGGAACGGGGTGTGTGTGGGACCGAGTCCGGTAACCAGGAGAGGGGCGTGGGGCCGTGTCTGGTCAGCAGCAGAGGGGAGTGGGTGTGGGTCCTGCAACCAGGAGAGGGGAGTGTGTGTGGGACCGGTCAGCAGGAGAGGGGAGTGTGTGTGGGACCGGTCAGCAGGGGAGGGGAATGTGTGTGGGACCGGTCAGCAGGAGAGGGGAGTGTGTGGGTCCTGCAACCAGGAGAGGGGAGTGTGTGTGGGACCGGTCAGCAGGAGAGGGGAGTGTGTGTGGGACCGGTCAGCAGGGGAGGGGAATGTGTGTGGGACCGGTCAGCAGGGGAGGGGAATGTGTGTGGGACCGGTCAGCAGGAGAGGGGAGTGTGTGTGGGACCGGTCAGCAGGGGAGGGGAATGTGTGTGGGACCGGTCAGCAGGGGAGGGGAATGTGTGTGGGACCGGTCAGCAGGAGAGGGGAGTGTGTGTGGGTCCTGCAACCAGGAGAGGGGAGTGTGTGTGGGACCGGTCAGCAGGAGAGGGGAGTGTGTGTGGGACCGGTCAGCAGGGGAGGGGAATGTGTGTGGGACCGGTCAGCAGGAGAGGGGAGTGTGTGTGGGACCGGTCAGCAGGGGAGGGGAATGTGTGTGGGACCGGTCAGCAGGGGAGGGGAGTGTGTGTGGGACCGGTCAGCAGGGGAGGGGAGTGTGTGTGGGACCGGGTCCGGTAACCAGGAGAAGGGCGTGGGGCCGTGTCTGGTCAGCAGCAGGGAGTGGGTGTGGGTCCGGGTCCGGTCAGTAGGGGAGAGGAGTGTGTGTTGGACCGGTCAATAGGGGAGAGGAGTGTGTGTGGGTCCGGTCAGCAGGGGAGGGGAGTGGGTGTGGGACCGGTCAGCAGAGGAGGGGAATGTGTGTGGGTCCGGGTCCGGTCAGCAGGGGAGGGGAGTGGGTGTGGGACCGGTCAGCAGGGGAGGGGAGTGGGTGTGGGGCCGGAAAGTAGGGGAGAGGAGTGTGTGTTGGACTGGTCAGTAGGGGAGAGGAGTGTGTGTTGGACTGGTCAGTAGGGGAGAGGAGTGGGTGTGGGACCGGTCAGCAGGGGAGGGGAGTGGGTGTGGGACCGGTCAGCAGGGGAGGGGAGTGGGTGTGGGACTGGTCAGCAGGGGAGGGGAGTGGGTGTGGGACCGGTCAGTAGTGGAGGGGAGTGGGTGTGGGACCAGTCAGCAGGGGAGGGGAGTGTGCGTGGGTCTGGTTAGCAGGGTTGTAGTATTTGGACCAATAATCAGGGGAGGGGAAAAGGTTCGGTCTATGGCAGATAACGTTGTGGCTATGTGTGTCATGGCTAGCTGTTGTACAGGGTGTGCTCCCAGGGTGAGCCATCGTGCCAGTGTGTGTGTTGATCATAACTATATTTGCTGTGTGTGATTGATGGTATTGTGTGAAACCCAGTCTGTTTGGCTGTGTAAATCTAGGGAAGACAACCTCGGCCCCCACCCCCCCCCCCCCGCCAAACTTGTGAAATTGACACACTCTCCCACCCCAAAGCCCGGTTTGTGTGGATGCTGTGTGATTTGCTACCCCGTTACAAATTAGTGCCATGAAATAACAGGCAGTCCACTGCATACAATTAAGAGATTATATTTATGAATCTTAATTTGACTAAAGGGTTAGTAAAGAAAAGGGCCCGTTTTAATGAAACAGTCCGATGTGTATTTGTGCTCACAGTTTCTCCATGGTCACCAATCTTCAATCGCATCCCTGGCTTCGTCCTGCTTCAGTTTGAATTCTACGACCTCTCCATCTCCTCTCGAACAAAACTCCAAGCCCAACCTTAGTGTCCCTCACCAGAGAAACCTCCCCTGAATCTGACCCTCCTCATTGGATGACACACATTTCTCCTCTCTCATATTTTCACAATAGCCCAAACAAACTGAAAACAGAAGAGACTGCTCTTACAGAATTGCTAAATGAAGTACATACAACAACACTGTAAAAATATGGACCAAAGCACTAAGTGTTTTGTAGCTTGCCCCTGAGAGTGATGCTCTTTTGTTTGGCTGTATTCATGTCCTGCTGAATGATAATAGAACCCAAACTTGGACTTGTACCCAGTGTCCGGGCTATAGTTCCAGTGTGGGTCATGTTGCATTGTGTGTGTGGTGGGTACCTGGTGTTGGGGATATAACCCCAGAATGGATCACAGTGCTGGTCTCTCCATGTGTGGCTAGCCCCTGATGTTGGGTCACTGTGTTGGGCTCTGTAGGTTTGATGTGTACCTGGTGTTGGGGACAATGGTGAATCTGGTTTCAGCAGGTACTTGGTGTCTGAGTTACCACTGAGTCTCGGGGGATGCCCTATGCTAGAGGTTCTGACTGCTTGGTGCTGGTGAGTAGTTGTTGTATGCTGTACAGCCCCTGGGGTGGTGATAATGCTGAAAGGTGAGGGTGTACCTGGTTCTGGCAGGTACCTGGTGTCTAGGTTACAGTCCTGGGGTGAGTCACAATGCTTGGCTCTATGTGTTTGGTTGGGTTGGAATTGGTGAATACAAGGTGTTGAGGGCCATCAGGGTGGGAACTCAGTGTTGCAATGTGTGTCACTGGTGCTGGCAGGTAGTTGATATCTGGGATCGTGTTTACATCACTCCTGCCGAAGATGGCTATGTAAACAAGGCAACACATTACATACTGAGTAACAGTTGGAAATTTGAAATGAAAATATTACAAGTGTGTAGATGTGGCAATATCTATGGAGAGAAGGTGAGAAGGCATTTCAGTTTAACCCTGTTTTGTTAGAAAATATCCAAAGAATAATTTATCAGAATATCCACTGGTTTATCCTCATTGCTGTTGCTGTAGTATTGTCAAGATTTATCCTCAGTGCTGTAGGTGCAGAAATCACACAACATGGCCAAAAGCTTGTATTTGCTTTTTAGAAATGACTTCTCTTCCCTGATTTCAGAGCTGATATCTTTGGAAAACTACTGTCATTTTTCTCCTCTAATTATGGATCAAGACTATGAAAGGCGTCTTTTACGACAAATTAATGTTCAGAATGAAAATACAGTTCCTTGTGTAAGTACCATTTGTGTTAAAAATACGATCTTTTGATACTTTATAATCTGTTGGTGTTTGCCGGCTGGTGGCGTAGTTGCATCAGCGCTGGACTCTAGGGTGAGAGGTCCCCAGTTCAAATCCAGCCGGCTCCCTTGCACGCTCTTCATCCATGCCCGGGTTGAGTGGTGAGCTAGCAACTCGACCTCGTAAAAAAAAAACCTGGAGAGGGATGGGCTCTGTCAGGTTTCAGATGCCGAAGACACGCCATACGATGAGCAATCACCAAAAAGATTGGTGCAAAAAGCTAGTCATGATAACGCCCTGATGACTCCACCAGGACACACACACACACAATCTATTGATGATCCCACATCCTTGGCGTTCAATGATTGTTAATCATGTATGTCAATAATTTGGACTATGAGATTAATAGATTTGTGGCTAAATTTGCCAATGGTGCAAAGATAGGTGGAGGAGCGGGTAGTGTTGTGGAAACAGAGACTGAGATCGTTTAGGGGAATGGGCAAAGAAGTGGCAAATGAAATACAATGTTGGAAAGTGTATCATCACGCACTTTGGAAGAAATAAGCAGGCAGACTACTACAGGCAGCCCTCCTTTTCTGCGGGCTTACATAGCATTTACATTGTATTAGGTATTATAAATAATCTAGAGATGATTTAAAGTGTACAGGAGGATGTGCATAGGTTACCACGGATCAGGAATCGTTAAAAAAAAAACTGATTAGCATTCATTTCAGGAGGACTAGAATATAAAAGCAAGGACTTTATAAAGCACTGGTGAGGCCTCATTGAGTAGGTTTGGACACCTTATCTTACAGTGTGCTGAACTGGAGAAGGCTCAAAGGAGATTCATGAAAATGATTCCAGGATTAATTAGCTTGTCATATAGAGTATCTGGGGATCTTGCATGAGGTCTCCCAATTCCTTCTGCACCTCTGATGTTTGAACCTTCTCTCCATTTAGATAATAGTCCTCACAATTGTTCCTTTTAACAAAATGCATCGTCATACATTTCCCAACACTACATTCCATCTGCCATTTTTTTGCCCATTCTTCCAATTTGTCGAAGTCCTGCTCCAGTTGCATTGCTTCCTCAGCACTGCCAAACTTCATATCATCTGCAAATTTTGCCACGAAGCCATTAATTCCATTATCCAAACCCTTGACAAACAAGTAGCAGTCCTGATACTGACCCCTGAGGAACACCACTAGTCATTGACAGCCAACCAGAAAAGTCCCCTTTATTCCCACTCGCTGCCTCCTGCTTGTCAGCCCTTCCTCTGTCCATGCCAGTATCTTCCCTGTAATGTCATAGGATTTTATCTTGTTAAGCAGCCTCCTGTGTAACACCTTATCAAACGCCTTCTGAAAATCCAAGTAAATGACATCCACTGCCTATCCTTTGTCCACCCTGCTTGTTACTTTCTTGAAGAACTCTGACAGATTTGTCAGGCAAGATTTCCCTTTACAGAACCCATGTTGACTTCGACTTATTTTATCAGTAGTCTCCAAGTACCCCCAAACCTTATCCTTAATAATAGACTCCATCAGTTTCCCAGCCACTGAGGTTAGGCTAACTGGCCTATAATTTCCTTTCTTTTGCCTTCCTGTATTCTTAAAGAGTGTGACATTTGCTATCTTCCAGTCCTCTGGGACCATGCCAGAATCAAGTGAAAGATCATGATGAATGCATGTCATATACTCAGTGAAACATGAAGTCTTTGGAGTAACTGCAAGTCTGCGTCACGCTTGAGTACTCAGTGACGGGTGCTGATGCTTTTCTTACCTGGTGGGGAGGGGGATTATTGCTTGCTGCCATTTGCTTGTCCATTTTGACTGAAAGTTAATGGAAGAAAATACTGCTAAAATGGTGAAAACATTTGAAAAGTCTAAAGCAATAACCAAATTCTTGCCTTTGTATTTAAAAGACAGGAATACTAGAAAGTAAATGTGTAACAGATACTCTGCACACACCACTCATACCATTGCTGGAGTATTGTCAATATATAAGTGTCACTTTTTGGATATTGTGTATTTACCTGGTCTAGCATAGAATTACCTGAATCATACTTATCTCTATAAGTATAGTTAGTGTAATCTTTCTTTATTAAAATGTTAATCAGGAAGAATTGTTGAAAGAAAGCCAGATGTCTGTGGTGGTGAGTGAGGGTTAGAGGGAATGGTTTTAAAACTTGGGTCAAACTTTTCAAGATCAAAGATTGGAAATGCTTGCAAACTTGTGCAGAAAGATAATCTTCTGGAGGATCTCTGTGGATGCAAAGGAAGGATTGGCATTTCAGTCAGGAACCTGAATCAGAAATTATCATCCTTTTCCAAATAGGACTTTTTGCCCATTTCAATCTTTATCACATCTTTTTTGCTAATTTTAAACAATTTCTGTTAATAAGGGAAAATGTGTATTGGTTATATCCCATTTGGAAAATGACTAGAATATTAACTGCTTTCTCTGAACAGAAGTTCGATTATTGGTTTTTCCAGAATTTATTGAATTGCAGTAATTAAATGTTCAGGTTTTTTGAACGCGAATCTGATTTTAAAAATCAAGTACAGTCGGCCCTCCTTATCTACTGGGGATTGGTTCCGGGACCCCCAGCAGATACCAAAAAACGCAGATGCTGAAGACAGTGGACTTTAGGACCCAGTGGAGTTCTGGACCTTATTTAACCTGTGTCAGTGCAGTGAACTTTAGGACCTGACGGAGCTTGGGACCCGCCAACCGCAGTGTTTCTGTTCTGGAAAACAATCACGATTGAAGATAAAGTGGAAATAATAAAGTGATCTGAAAGAGGTGAAAGGTCATTAGAAAAGTGTTAGGCTACAGTCAGTCAACATTCGGAACAATTTTAAAGGATAAAGTGAGAATAATGGAGCATATGAAGGCTCTGCCCCGATGAAAGCAACGATTATTACTAAGCAACACAGTGGTTTAATTATTGAAATACATACGTTTCTTAAGAGTTTTATATGCATAGAAAGGTAAAGTATATACTATATATTAAGACAAATGCTTGACTGACGCTGAATAATACTGGATGTACCAGTTCTGATTTAGAGAACTTTCGTTTTATTTTTCAATTCCCAATCTGCGGTAACCTATGCACATCCTCCCATATACTTTAAATCATCTCTAGATTACTTATAATACCTAATACAATGTAAATGCTATGTAAGTAGTTGTTATACTGTATTATTTAGGGAATAATGACAAGAAAAAAATGTCCGTACATGCTCAAACAACATTTTGGAGCGAGAACTGTGTTTTCCCGATCTGCGGTTGGTTGAATCCACGTATACGGAACCTGTGGATAAGGAGGGCCAACTGTAGTAGATAATATAAGGCAGTGTGAAGCTATGAAATCTAATTATTCTCCAACTTTATTACAAAAACACGTTTTGAAACAGTTTGGCTTGAACTTAATGTCATTTTCCTTTTTTTGGATTTTTTGCAGATATCAGAAGTTAGAAGAACATTAACACCTTCCAATTCACCAGTATCATCACCAAGTAAAAGTGGTGACCGCTTTATTCCATCAAGAGCAGCAGCTAACTGGAGTATAAACTTCCACAGAATAAATGTAAGTTTTTATAATCATTTGGTTTTGCAGATATAATGGTGGTAAATGTGAATTAAGGAGTAGACTGAGGTGACTGAGCCCTCTAGTCAAGAGGCTACTGTAATAATTGGCTTCAGAATTCTCAACCAACTACACCTGAATCCATTTGATGAAAATATAGCCTGGATATGTGATTCCTCATTCTAATTGTGATTAATTTACCAGGTTCTTTTTCTGAATGGAATAAGTAGAAACCATTGTCATAATTGATTAACCAAGTTTCATTTAAATAAAACCCCATTTTTCTGGACAGTAAAAGTACATGGCTACACACAACGCATGTGGTTTGTACATTCTGGCCTGGCTAGCAGAGGTGAACAATTTTGAATTGTACGTTTACTAGTAACCTGAAAAGCAATGGGCAGTCTATGGCAAAAGAAAGCACCCATGCAATAAGTTTCTAAAATTGACTCCTTCTACCTTGGGCCTCAAACCTATCAATTACCCCTCGTATATAGTTAAATAAGTAGTGCAAAAATGTACTGAGGCAGTATTCACACAATGCTGATGGAACACAGCAATCCTGACGAAGGGTCTCGGCCCGAAACGTCGACAGTGCTTCTCCTTATAGATGCTGCCTGGCCTGCTGTTTTCCAAGAGCATTTTGTGTGTGTTGTTTGAATTTCCAGCATCTGCAGATTTCCTCGTGTATAACCATATAACAATCACAGCACGGAAACAGGCCATCTCGGCCCTCCTAGTCCGTGCCGAACTCTTAATCTCACCTAGTCCCATCTACCTGCACTCAGCCCATAACCCTCCACTCCTTTCCTGTCCATATACCTATCCAATTTTACCTTAAATGACACAACTGAACTGGCCTCTACTACTTCCACAGGAAGCTCATTCCGCACAGCTATCACTCTCTGAGTAAAGAAATACCCCCTCGTGTTTCCCTTAAACTTCTGCCCCCTAACTCTCAAATCATGTCCTCTCGTTTGAATCTCCCCTACTCTCAATGGGAACAGCCTATTCACATCAACTCTATCTATCCCTCTCAAAATTTTAAATACCTCGATCAAATCCCCCCTCAACCTTCTACGCTCCAATGAATAGAGACCTAACTTGTTCAACCTTTCTCTGTAACTTAATTGCTGAAACCCAGGTAACATCCTAGTAAATCGTCTCTGCACTCTCTCTAATTTATTGATATCTTTCCTATAATTCGGTGACCAGAACTGCACACAATATTCTAAATTTGGCCTTACCAATGCCTTGTACAATTTTAACATTGCATTCCAACTTCTGTACTCAATGCTCAATGCAATAAGTGTATATTGGATATCATAATTCATCATTAGATCTGCAAGCTATTTCTAGGACAATGCTATTTAAAGATCTCAGCACTGAATATATATAACCTAACATAAGGTGGTGCAAGAAAGTTAGTGAACCCTGTAGAATTTTCTCCATTTCTGCATAAATATAGCCTAAAATGTGATCAGGTCTTCAAATAAGTCCTAAAACTAGATTATTTTTTAAAAAAATTAAATAAAGAATACAAAACATTATACTTGTTCATTTATTTATTGAGAAAAGTGATCCAATATTACACGTATTTGTTGGAAAGAATATGTGAAGTTATTTGGAGTCAGGTGTTCCAATCAATGAAGTGAGATTGGAGATGTGGATTGTAGATGTATCCTGACCTATATATTAAAAATTGCACAAAGTCAGGTTTGACAGAGACTGCTCTTCATGAAAAAGATCTGTTTATGTGCACCATGTGTCAATCAAAGCAACTTTCAGAAGACCTTAAAAGGAGAATTGTAGAGGTGCATGAGGCTGGAGAAGGCTGCAAGAGCATTTCTAAAGAAATGAGTATTCATCAGTCCACAGCAACCAAAATTGTCTACAAATGGAGGAAGTCCAGTACTGTTGCTAATCTCTATATGAGTGACGTGCAAAGATCACACCAAGAGCACAACATGCAATGCTGGAGGAGGTAAAAAAGAACCCAAGGGTAGCAGCAAAAGACCTGCAGAAATTTCTAGAACTTGCTAAAGTCTCTGTTCATGTGTCCACGGTAAGAAAAACACTGAACAAGAATGGTGTTCATGGAGGGACACCACAGAAGAAACCACTGCTCTCCAAAAAAACATTGCTACACGTCTTAAGTTTGCAAAAGACCACTAGGATGTTCTACAGTGCTTCTGGGACAACGTTCTGTGGACAGATTATACAAAAGTTTAACTTTCTGGCAGAAATGCACATTGCTGTGTTTGGAGGAAAAAGGAGCACTGCACACCAACACCAAAACCTCATCCCAACTGTGAAGCACGGTGGAAGAAGCATCATGGCTTGGAGCTGCTTTGCTGCCTCAGGGCCTGGACAGCTTGTAATCATTCAGGGAACAATGAAATCATAATTGTATTTAGACATTTTGCAAAGGTATGTCAAGGTAATCCTAAAGCTTAATAGAAGTTGGAATATGCAAAAGGCTATGATCCGAAATGCATTAGTAAATCAATGTTGCGCTCACATCCATCATCATGAAGTGTTTTGAAAGGCTCATCATGAGGCACATCAAGACCCTGCTGCCCCCCTCACTGGACTCCCTGCAGTTCGCGTATTGTCCCAACCACTCAACAGACAACACCATTGCCACCAATCTCCACCTGGACATAAAAGACACGTACGTTCGAATGCTTTTCATAGATTTCAGTTCAACATTCAACACAATAATCCCCCAGAAACTGATTGGAAAGCTGAGCCTGCTGGGCCTGAACACCTCCCTCTGCAATTGGATTCTAGACTTCCTGACTGGGAGACCTCAGTCAGTCCAGATCGGGAGCAGCGTTTCCAACACCATCACACTGAGCATGCCCCCCCCCCCCCCCCCCACCAGGGCTGTGTATTCAATCCACTGCCGTTCACTCTGCTGGCCTACGACTATGCAGGAATACACAGCTCAAATTACATCATCAAGTTTGCCAATGACACGACCGTGGTGGGTCTCATCTGCAAGAATGCCAAGTCAACATACAGAGAAGATCTGCAGTGGCTAACAGACTGGTGCAGAGCCAACAACCTGTCACTGAATGTGAACAATACAAAAGAGATGGTTGTTGACTTCAGGAGGGCATGGCGTGACCACTCTCCGCTGAACATCGACAGCTCCTCAGTTGAGATCGTTAAGAGCACCAAATTTTCTGGCGGAGAATCTCACCTGGTTCCTCAACACCAGCTCCATGACCAAGAAAGCCCAGCAGCATCCCTACTTTCTGCGAAGGCTGAGGAAAGTCCATCTCCCACCCACCATCCTCACCACATTCTACAGAGGTTGTATTGAGAGAATCCTCAGCAGCTGCATCACTGCCTGTTCGGAAATTGCACCATCTCGGATCGTAAGACCTTGCAGCGGATAGTGAAGTCAGCTGAAGGGATCATCGGAGTCTCTCCTTCTGCCATTACAGACATTTACACTACATGCTGCATCTGCAAAGCTAACAGCATTCTGAAGGACCCCATGCACCCCTTTTTACAAACCCTTCTCCCTCCTGCTATCTGGCAAAAGGTACCAAAGCATTTGGGCTCTCACGACCAGACTGTGTAACAGTTTCTTCCCCCCCCCCCCCCCCGCCCCAAAGCCATTAGACTCAATTCTCAGAGTCTAGTCTGACACCAACTTACTCGCTCACTCTCACACTTCCTCACTCAACTGAACACCACTCCATTCCTTTTGCAAATTTTTTCATTTCTTTCTCAATTCCTGCTTAAACATTGTTTACATTTACATTATTTGTTATATTGTAATTTGCCCTTTACTGTGCCTATTGTCTTGTTTTTTAATTATTGTACTGTCTTGCACTGTTTTGTGCACTTTATGTAGTCCCATGCAGGTCTGAGGTCTAATGTAGTTTTGTGTTGTTTCAGGTAGTCTAGTGTCATTTTGTGTTGTTTCATGTAGCACCATAGTCCTGGAGGAACATTGTTTCATTTTTACTGTGTACTGTACCAGCAGTTATGGTTGAAATGTCAATAAAAGCAACTTGATCTTGATAGAATGGTTTAAAAAGAAAATTCATATTTTGGAATGACCGGGTCAAAATTCTGACATTAATGCTATAGAAATGATTATGGAAGTCCTGAAGCAGGCAGTTTATGCAAGGAAGCCCACCAACATCACAAAGTTGAAGCAGTTTTGTGGACAGTTGTGTTATTTATATAATTGGGTTATCTTTACCCAGTTTTAGGATGTGTGAAGATCTGATATTTTAGATCATATGCAGAAATAGAGAAAATTTTACAGGGTTCACAAGCTGGCTAGCACCACTGTAGAAGATTGAGCAATTTGATAGAGTGGTAGAGATGGGGCAAATGAGGTGACATTTTTTATCACTGAGGTGACACTACAACTAGAAGAAAGAGAAATTGCCTTTTAACTCACGAGAAAGCATAGGCCATCAGCTTTTTTGCTGTTGATGTTTCTGTAGCAGGCAATTCCTTTTTTATGAGGTTGAGTTGCTAGCTTGATGGTCAACCCCACACAGATGGAAAGCGTGCACAGGAGCCAGCTGGATTCGAACTCGGGACCTTCCACCCCAAAGTCCAGCGCTGATGCCACTACGCCCCACCAGCTGACGACTACAACTAGAGGTCATGGGTTAAATGTAAAAGGTGAAAAGTTTAAGAGGAACTTGAGGGAAAGCCATGGTGGTGAGAGTTCCAGTGCAATTGATGCATACGAGCTCAATTTCAACTGGTAACGGAAATTTGGATAGGTGCATGAATTGGTAGGTGTATGGAGGGTTATGGTTCGGGTGTAGGTTGATGGAACAAGGCACTTTAAATGATTCGGCCATTTTTCTATGACACTATAGAATTGTTTCTTGTCTCTTTTAGGAAAATGAAAAGTCACCTAGCCAAAACAGAAAAGCAAAAGATGTAACGTCTGACACTGGCAAAGGTTTAGTACCCATTTAGATGTTTTAATTTTTCACATATGTGGTTCTGCAGTATTTACACATTTGGAATAGGCACGTTTCCAGATTGTATACGGACTTTTAAAAACCAATAAAGTATAAGAGTGCAGGGGAATTGATTTGTTTTGCACATTTTCTTCTTATATTAATGGGTTGTGAGCCTCTTATTAGCAGGCACAGAATAATCTGACAACACCATACAGGGTCCAACACCTGTATGTTGTGTCTCAGGTTTGATATAAAAGCCCTGGTGCAGAATGCTTGTCTCTAGGAACCAAGCTGTAGCTGAAAGGTAGATTGAACTTTTGATACTATATAAATTTTCATTAGACATTTCACTTCTAGAATAACAAAGATTTTATTTATTGATTTACAGTGCAGAATAGGACCTTCTTGTCCTTCAAGCTGTGCAACCCAAATCATTGGCCAAGCTGATGTGAGGGTTCCTGTGAAAATATCTCACTGCTCTCTAGTTGTTTAAAAAAAACAGTTGCTTCATTTGGTACTAAACATAATCTTAACTTTCCCAGATTTTGTAAGCAAACTTTTACATTGTTAGTTCTCTGTCCACACTGACTATGGCATTTTAATCTAACAAATAAAATTGGTTTTAATTTTTTGCACATTTATGGGGAGATTATACTCAGGTCCTCAGTACTACGATGTGTAATCAATAGCAAATGTATTACACATTTGCGTTATGACCATCACAATATACTGTGTTCAATTCAAAGAACTTGATCGTAGAAATGAAATGTTGAAATCTATGAACATGAAATTTGGTTTGAAAATACATGAACTTGAAAAGGAATGTATTACTATCCTGCCTTTATGGTTAAAGCTCCAAAGAGGGCCTATACTGTACGGTAGTGTTCTAAGTTCTCTGCATGTTCAGTGATTAAATTGGGGGATTGCTGGGAGGCATGGCCAAAGGCCCTTCTCTGCGCTAAATCTCAATGAATAAACAAACTTTAATTTTGATAACAGAGAATCCGCTGAGTTGCCACCAACAATAAACAAATGAACTGTGTAACAAATAATGTTACTGCAGTGCAACACTATGACCTGCATTTTGAATTTATTGTACAGGATTTATTATTGGTAAATCAAGCATCTTTTCTTTTGCATTTTAATATCCTTTACATTCTTCATCCTAAATAGTCCAGGATAAAAGCTTTATAAGTGATGTGGTAAACATTTCAGTAAGATTCAGTAAGTAAAAAATTTTGTATTCACATTATGCTATCTTTGAAATTTAACATTTCCTGTGAATATGGTTTGTTATAGACGGACTTGCTTATTCTGCATTACTTAGAAATGAGCTGCTTGGAGCAGGCATTGAAAAGGTGCAGGACCCTCAGACTGAAGATAGGCGGTTACAGCCTTCAACCCCTGAGAAGAAAAGCTTATTTAAGGTATGATCTCCTCTTCCCACAAAACACGGGTCTATTAACAAAATGCTCAAGAAATTCAGTAGGTTGGGCAGAGTCTGTTCACTCCCACATACATATTCTTGAAGTAATTTCATGACCACAAATGGGCAGATGGACAGAGACACGGACAGCCAATAGGAATTGAATTAGTGTCCTGTCCTGATATTAACCTTGGATCCCATGAGGCGTCATTCATCTTTTTTTCTCATTTATGTGCTGACACTGGATGAGTGTTTTGAAACTGAAGTAAATCTGCTTCCATTATTCTTCTAGCCATGGAATTCCAGGTAACAGCTACCAAATCTGAAGTTGTACAGACCAATTATTTCTTTTGAATATTGTATTTTTCATCTCTCAAGTAATCCATTAAACTGCTTTTGTATGCTCCATTGGGAATTATTTTAAAAGAATTGAAGCACATTTTATTGGCTTAACTCAAATTATTATGATTCTTTTATTTTCCAGTATTCTCTTAGCACAAAGCGTGCGAATCCTGATGATGGAAATGACATTTCTCCTTATTCCTTATCTCCTGTTAGCAATAAAAGGTAACCTCGATTTTGCCGTTCTGTAGTGAGAACTCTGACATAGCAATGATTCTCTGTTTAAATGACCGTTATATTGAAGATATCTGTTTTAATTGCTTTTACAGAAAATTTGCAGAAATCCTTAATTTTTCAGTTTTTACAATGGAGCAGTAGTGATAAAACAATTCTAGAAACCTTTATTTTAATCCTAGTTCAATTATAGCTAAGTATGAGAAATTAGTGAATTAAACAGCAAACTGAATCTGTGCTTTGTGCTAGTTTTTTTACTGTTCTATTGATTCTCCTTCAGTCTGGGATCTGGAAAGGTCTGCCAACAGATATTAATGAATACTTGAAATCCACACAGTTGTTTGGAATTTGAAACCACTTGCGTGAGCTCTCGTTAAATATGCTGATAAGTTACTGAACATGGTGTACTGAATTGAATTCACTTTATTTCTTACATCCTTTGCATACATAAGTAAAAATATTTGTTACATCGTCTGAATGTGCAATTTATAGTAATTTATAATAAATACTATGTACAACAGGACAGTCAGTATAGCATAGAAATACAATTGTATCAGCGTGAATTACTCAATCTGATGGCTTGGTAGAAGAAGCTGTCCCAGAGCCCGTTGGTCCTGGCTTTAATGCTGTGGTTCTGTTTCCTGGATAGTAGCAGCTGGAACAGTTTGTGGTTGGGATGACTCGGGTCCCCAATGATCTTTCGGGCCCTTTTTACGCACCTGTCTGTAAATATCATGAATAGTGAGAAGTTCACACCTATAGACGTGCTGGGCTGTCCACACCACTCTCTGCAAGAGTCCTGCGACTGAGGGAGGTACAGTTCCTATACCAGACAGTGATGCAGTCAGTCAGGATGCTCTCAATTGTGCCCCTGTAGAAAGTCCTTATGATTTGGGAACTCATGCCAAATTTCAACCATCTGTTGTGCTTTGTTCACCACACAGCTGGTATGTACAGACCGCGTGAGATCTTCAGTGATATGTATGCCAAGGAATTTAAAGCTGTTCGCCCTCTCAACCCCAAATCCATTGATGTCAATAGGGGTTAGCCTGTCTCCATTCCTCCTGTAGTCCACAACCAGCTCCTTTGTTTTTGCAACCTTGAGGGAGAGGTTGTTTTCTTGACACCAATGTGTCAGGGTGATGACTTCTTCTCTGTAGGCTGCCTCATTATTATTTGAGATTAGGCCAATTAGTATCATCGGCAAATTTAATTAACAGATTGGAGCTGTGGGCGGTGTGCAGAGTAAAGGAGGGGGCTTAGGGCACAGCCCTGAGAGAAACCTGTATTGAGGGCAGGAGTGAGGGAGCCCACTCTTACCACCTGCTGGCGATCTGACAGGAAGTCCAGGATCCAGCTACACAAGGCAGGGTGAAGTACGAGGTCTCTGAGCTTCTTGTAAAGCATGCAGGGAATTATGGTGTTGAATGCTGAACTGTAGTCCAAGAACAGCATTCTCACATAAGCATCCTCCTTTGCCAGGTGTGTAAGGATGGTGTGTAGAGCTGTGGCTAATGCTCCCAAATTCATTCCTTGTTTGAATGATGCAGCAATAACTGTGGCTTTATTTTCCAATGCAAAGATTCAGAAAATTACACCTCAATTTATCTGTGGCATTGGCGACATTGTATGGATTTCTTGAGACCTCTACGCTGCTCTGCTGCTTATAAAAAGTTCATACATTTTTCCTTTGACCATGTGGGTTTCCTGCGGCTTCCTCCTACAGTGGTAGGTTAATTGGTCATTGTAAATGATCCTGTGATTAGGCTAGAGTTAAAATCAGGGATTACTGGGTAATGCGGCTCGAATGACTAGAAGGGCCTATTCTACACTGTATCTCAATAAATAAGAAACAACACCAATTTGGTCATCTCCAGTCCAGGCAACAGATCATGATGTTTCTGCATTTGCAGCGATGGTTGCAGTCATTAGACTGAAAATTAACAGCAGAGAAATGGGGCAACAATACTGTTCTTCCTTTGCCCTGGGATGTATTCTTGTCATATTATTCTATAAGACATCATTCCTGGTAATGGAAACACCAGGTGGCTTTAAAATCTAAGTTCTATTAGGTAGGTTTTTAGGATTCACTTTTACTTACAAAATTAGGCAATTATATGTTGAAGGTGTTTTTATCATTAGAAAAAAGTATGTTTTAAATTAGTTATATTATGTAAAATATGTATAATGAATATGTATTATGATATGTATAATGTACAGGATTTGATAAGCGATCTGTATATGTATAATGTACAATATGTATAATGAACAGGATTTGATAAGCGATCTTGAAGTAAAGGAGCCATTAGGAGGTAGTGACCATAATATGTTAAGTTTTTATCTGCAATTTGAGAAGGATAAGGGCAGATCGGAGGTGTCAGTGTTGCAGTTGAACAAAGGAGCCATGAGGGAGGAGCTGGCCAAAGTTAAATGGGTGGATATCCTAGCAGAAAAGACAGTGGAACAGCAATGGCAGGTGTTCTTTGGAATAATGCACAAGGTGCAAAATCAGTTCATCTCCCCCCCCCCCCCCCCGGAGAAGGAAGGATTCAAAGGGGGGAAGGGGCCACAGTGGTTGACAAAGGAAGTCAGAGATTACACAGCATTATTTAAAAAAAAGTATGACTGAGCTAAGGTGAGTGGGAAGACAGATGATTGGGAAATTTTTAAGGAACAACAGAACTTAACTAAAAAGGCAATACAGGGGGAAAAGATGAGGTAGGAACGCAAGCTAGCCAGGAATATAAAAGAGGATAGCAAAAGTTTTTTTTAGGTATGTGAAGAGAAAGAAGATAGTTAAGAACAATGTTGGGCCCTTGAAGAATGAATTGGGTGAAATTGTTATGGGGAACAGAAATGGCAGAAGAATTTAATAAGTATTTTAGATCTGTCTTCACTAGGGAAGACACAAGCAATCTCCCAGATGTATGGATGGGCCAAGGACATAGGGTAACAGAGGAAATGAAACAGATTGACATTCGGAAGGAAACGGTGATGAGTGGACTGATGGGACTGAAAGCTAACAAATCCCCAGGTCCAGATGGTCTGCATCCTAGGGTACTAAAGGAAGTGGCTCTGGAAACTGCGGATGCATTGGTAATCATTTTCCAATGTTCCTTAGATTCAGGTTCAGTTCCTGAGGATTGGAGAATGGCTAATGTTATCCCACTTTTTAAGAAAGGAGGGAGGGAGAAAACAGAGAACTATCATCCTGTCAGCCTAACATCAGTAGTGGGGAAGATGCTAGAGTCCATTATTAAAGATGAAATAGTGGCATATTTAGATAGCAGTGATAGGATTGGGCCGAGTCAGCATGGATTTACCAAGGGCAAATCATGCTTGACTAATCTATTGGAGTTTTTTGAGGATGTAACCAGGAAGTTAGACAAGGGAGATCCAGTGGATGTAGTGTACCTCGATTTTCAGAAGGCATTTGATAAGGTCCCACATAGGAGATTGGTGGGTAAAATCAAAGCTCGGCATCGGGGGGAGGGCATTGACATGGATAGAAAACTGGTTGGCAGATAGAAAGCAAAGGGTAGCGGTGAATGGGTGTTTCTCAGAATGGCAGGTCATGACTAGTGGGGTGCCACAGGGCTCGGTATTGGGACCACAGCTGTTTACGATTTACATCAATGATTTAGATGAAGGCATTGAGAATAACATCAGCAAGTTTGCTGATGATACTAAGCTGGGTGGCAGTGTGACATGTGATGAGGATGTTAGGAGAATTCAGGGTGACTTGGATAGGCTGGGTGAATGGGCAGATACTTGGCAGATGGCGTTTAATGTGAATAAGTGTGAGGTTATCCACTTTGGGAATAAGAACAGGAAGGCAGATTATTATCTGAACAGTGTAGCGTTAGGTAAGGGAGAAATACAAAGAGATCTAGGAGTCCTTGTTCATCAGTCACTGAAGGTGAATGAGCAAGTGCAGCAGGCAGTGAAGAAGGCTAATGGAATGTTGGCCTTTATTACAAAGGGAATTGAGTACAAGAGCAAGGAAATCCTTTTGCATTTGTACAGGGCCCTGGCGAGACCACACCTGGAGTATTGTGTAGAGTTTTGGTCTCCAGGGTTAAGGAAGGATGTCCTGGCTGTGGAGGAAGTGCAGCGTAGATTCACGAGGTTAATTCCTGGTATGTCCAGACTGTCTTACACAGAGAGGTTAGAGAGACTGGGCTTGTACACGTTGGAATTAAGGAGATTGAAAGGAGATCTGATTGCAACATATAAGATTATTAAGGGATTGGACAAGATAGAGGCAGGAAATATGTTCCAGATGCTGGGAGAGTGTAGTACCAGAGGGCATGGGTTGAGAATAAGGGGTAGGTCATTTAGGACAGAGTTAAGGAAAAACTTCTCCCAGAGAGTTGTGGAGGTGTGGAATGCACTGCCTCAGAAGGCAGTGGAGGCCAATTCTCTGGATGCTTTCAAGAAGGAGCTTAGGTATCTTATGGATAGGGGAATCAAGGGATATGGGGACAAGGCAGGAACCGGGTATTGATAGTAGATGATCAGCCATGATCTCAGAATGGCGGTGCAGGCTCGAAGGGCCAAATGGTCTACTTCTGCACCTATTGTCTATAATATCTGCTCCATGATAAAGTTGATTTCTGTGTTTTTCTTTTATTTATCAGTTAAGCACAAATAACATGAGTAATGTAGTAGCTTTTTCCTAAAATGAGTAGACTTTAATCCTGGTATCACAGGGCATGTACGGGAACTATTATAGGATTTAACAACTGGTCTCTTAATTTTTATTTTTCTTTCTCAAAAAGCCAAAAATTGTTGCGGTCACCACGAAAGCCTACAAGAAAAATCTCAAAGATTCCTTTCAAAGTTCTTGATGCGCCAGAACTGCAGGATGACTTTTACTTAAACCTGGTGGACTGGTCTTCCTTAAATGTATTAAGTGTTGGACTTGGCACCTGTGTATACCTCTGGAGTGCCTGTACGAGCCAGGTGAGCCTCCAGCTTCCCCTTCCTCCTTGTTCACGTTTCAGTCTTCCACTGCAGCATTCACTTCCAGCACATGAGAATATTTAGGGTATCACATACGGAATACTGGAGGAACCCAGCAGATCTATGGAGAGGAATGATTAGTCAATGTTTCAGGCTAAGACTCTTTATCAGGACTGGAACGGAAGAAGGAAGATATGAGAGTAAAAAGGTGGGGGGAGGGGAAGAATGACAAGCCACAGGTGATAGGTGAAGCCGTGTGGGTGGGAAAGATGAAAGACTGAGGAAGGAATCTGATAATAGAGGAGAGCAGCTCAGACAGTAGGTAGAGAAACACCTAACATTTCAAGTCAATGTTGCTTTCTCAGAAATGAACAGATGTGCTTAAAATTGTAGGGTGGTGGGATGGGAAGGTTGGAAACAGAGGGAAGGCTATAGAGAATAACATAAATGTTTGGGGTAGGGTGGAGACCAAGGTTCTTGTATCTTCTTACAATAGAAAAGGAGGCCTTTTTGTCCATTTGGAAGATGCATCAACGATAATTGAATATGTGAACTTGCTAAATACAGTTTTAACACCTCAAATGAATAGATTGGCTGCTATAGCTGAATTTTCTAACAAGGTGAGTGAGGGGAAAGAACCAAAATACATCATTGGAAGATCCTACATTTAGTATTGATGGGCAATAGAAAAAAGTATCATATCAAACTAATCCCGTTCTTCCCATACTTTATCCCCATGAACTGTTCTCTCACATGCCCATCAGTTCCACCCTAATTCACCCACTATTAATCTAATGTACAGTACGCAACTAACCTCCCAGCCAGTATGTCCTTGAGACGTGGGTGGGAGCACTTGGGAAAGATTCATATTTATATCATTTTTGTAACATTGTAAGTTATCTCTTGTGCTACACTGCTGCTACAAAACAAATTTCATAACATATGTCAATGATAATCAACCTGATTCTGTTTATAAAACTCGTGCAATCACAGGGAAAAGGTTCAAAATCCACACACAGCATCAGTCATGGAGCTTTGTTTTGAAGTTCCACTTTAGACTCATCTGACCACAAGACCTTCTTCCACATATTTATAGTATCTTCTGTGTGATGCTTTACATCTTTATGGGCAAGGTCATTTTTTCGTAGTGGTACATGTGGCATAAATCTAGTACTACACGTCAGCCAGGTAAAGCCATCTCTGCCGTAAAGTTCAGTGGAAGTAGCATCATTCTATGGGAATGCTTTTCAACAGCAAGGATGGGAAATCTGGTCAGGATTGATGGGATGATGACAGCTGTTAAATGCAGAAAAATCCTGTGTAAAAACCTGCTAGACTTTACCAGATAGCTGAAACTGTGGAGGAAGTTCATTTTTCAACAAGACGACACGAAGTACACTGCCAGAGCAACCATGGAGAGGTTTTAAATGGAAAAAAAAATTATGTCCATGAATGGCCCATTCAAAGTCCTGACCTTATCCCAGTTAAACATCTCTGGCAAGACCTTGATTGTCCACCACCACTCCCCAGCTAACATGGCTCAGCTTGAGCAAGTTTGCAAGGAGGAATGGACAAATTTGGCTCCATCACATTGTGCAAAGTTAAGAGAAACTTGTCCATAAAAACTACTGGCTGTTATTGTTGCAATAGGTGGTTCAACTAAGTACGGAACAAACAAGGGTGAATATTTTTGACTGCTGTCGTACCAGTATTTGATTTTTCAATTTTTCACGCTTTACAATTTTCCCTGTTTTTTTTTGGGTTCTACTGTGAAAAAAGTATGTGATTCGCATTCAGGTTAGGTCTGTGCTGTTTGCATTCAGATTGGACAATCTGCATTCATCCTTCTATTTTGTTATTGGCACATGCTTTATAGACAGCTCATAAAATCTAAATGTTAATGAGAGGATAAAAAGCAAATACAATTTGGTGTACTAAATTAATGTTGTTGTGAAATGCATTATTTTAAAAGTTTAATTTGTTGTGAATATTAGAAAGTTCATGCAGTAGCAATGAATTTTGGCTTTTTAATGCAAATCTTAAAATGTTGATGTCTTACCAGAGTACATATTTTTGTAAAATTGATGTTTGCGCAAATTATAGACTGTCTTTCTGCCTTCTAGGTGACCAGACTGTGTGATCTTTCTATAGATGGCGATTCTGTGACATCAGTCGGCTGGTCAGAGAGAGTAAGTATCAGTTTTTTGATTTTAAAAATATAACTGTGTACAAGTTTTAAAAGTGAACTTTCATGTAATATCTAAATCATTTAATTTGTGAAACCAGACATCAAAGAAGGAAGTTTTTCTTTTATATGTATTTGTATACAACTGGCAATTTTGTAATATAGAAAATATAAAAGGATGTGAGTAGGCCTTTAGATCTGTGAATTATATATTCATTATGACTTCATTTCAATATCTGGTGTCAGCAACTAGTAAATTCTTCAACTAAATACTGAGAATTTATCTAAAAGAAAACCAAAGTAAATTTAAAATACACCCAGAAATTTTGGTTATTTTTTATTTTAGATAATGACAAACAATTGTATAATGCACTGATTTAATATTCAGACAATGAGATAGCAGTAATTGTCTTCCAGGTAAAAGCAGAAGAGGAATTTAGAATGTGAATTATTTTACTTAATCTAGGGAAATTTGGTAGCTGTTGGAACGCACAAAGGATACGTTCAAATTTGGGATGCAGCTGCAGGGAAGAAATTATCTACACTGGAAGGTCACTCAGCTAGAGTGGGTAAGTTGTTGCATTTAATTTTATTGAAAACTTTAATGACTAATCCTGTACTTGGTCAGGAGCATTTGTAAACAGCTCTCAAATCTGACACAGCAGTTGGAATGGAACAAATCACAATGAAGGTATGAAGCAAGGGAAATAAACTTTAGAGCAACTAATTTCAATTGGTATCTTATTTAAGTTGTCATAATCCCCTGTAAGTTGTGTCAATGGCTATATAAGACCCAACTTTAAAATGGAGCCATAGTAATTTTCATAACCTTCCATTAGGAATTATTAAAATTGAGTTCTATACTGTATCACCTCAACACCAGTTCCATAGCAAAGAAAGCCCAGCTGCGTCTCTACTTTCTGCGAAAGCTGAGGAAAGTCCATCTCCCACCCCCCCCATCCTCATCACATTCTACAGGGGTTGTATTGAGAGCATCCTGAGCAGCTGCATCACTGCCTGATTTGGAAATTGCACCATCTCAGATTGCAAGACCCTGCAGTAGATAGTGAGGTCAGCTGAGAAGATTATCAGGGTCTCTCTTCCCGCCATCATGGACATTTACACTGCATGCTGCATCCGCAAAGCAAACAGCATTATGAAGGACCCCCGCACCCCTCATTCAAACTCTTCTCCCTCCTGCCGTCTGGGAAAAGGCGCCAAAGCATTCGGGCTCTCACGACCAGACTATGTAACAGTTTCTTCCCCCAAGCTATCAGACTCCTCAATACCCGAAGCCTGGACTGACACCTTACTGCCCTATTGTCCTGTTTATTATTTATTGTAATGCCTGCACTGTTTTGTGCACTATATGCAGTCCTGGGTAGGTCTGTAGTCCAGTGTGGTTTTTTTCCTGTGTTTTTTATGTAGTTCAGTCTAGTTTTTGTACCGTGTCATCTAACACCATGGTCCTGAAAAACGTCTCATTTTTACTATGTACTGTACCAGCGGTTATGTTCGAAATGACAATAGAAGTGACTTGATTAGCAGTGTTTCTTTCCCTTTTTTCACTCTCTATATGATGTACTTTCCTCATATTTTCAGTGTACAACTCAGCATTTTGCACAGTAATTTCTTTGATCTGTGTTTTGTCTAAGTAAATATTTACAAGCCTTGGTCAGGTAAATGAGGGAATTGGCTTCAGGTGATTGGAGATGGGGCAATGTGAGAGGTAGGTTTTGTACTGAATTGTAGGTGCTTCGAATGCACTGTCAGGAGTGGTGGTATAGGCAGATGTATTAGAGACATTTAAGAGACTCTTCAGTAGGCATATGGATGAAAGAAAAATGGAGGGCTCTGTTGAAGTGAAGAGTTAGATTAATCTTAAAGTAGGTTAAAAGGTCAAGACGACACCATGGGCTGAAGGACCTTCAGTGTGCCGTAATATTCTGTGATGTTTGGGGATGGAAGCTGGGAAAACTATGGTTGCACCATGGGGTAGTTCATATTGAGTCAAGCAGCCACAGCAACTTTGGTTTAATGTGCTGTAACAGGTGCTGATACCCTGGGGATGGCCTCTAGATGAATCATCTACAGTTATGTATGAATTTGGACCTAATCATCTGAGTATTGGTACCTCTGTGGAATCTCAAGTTTTTAAAAAGAGCTCAGCAGACCCTCAGCTCATACAAATTCACCAAAAATGAAACTAAAACTCAGCTGTTTAATAGTCTGCTGACACAAATTACCATTCACAGGTCAATATGGCAAGAGTTCACATACATGCTTAAAAATGAAGAGCAGCAAAACAATTTTAATTCAATATATATGCATTAAAATCTTAGAGAGTGAAACTAATGAGTTGTTGATCCTATCTAGTTCACTTTAGTGAAAACTGCCCTTGGCTCTGTGTGAGTGTATATGATCCTGGAGCCACAACAATTGATTCCTCACTACACCAGAATGGGTCAATCAAAAGTAATAAGACCAGACGGATATGCAGCATTGTTTTCATTGGCAGATTTGTAGATGTCAAAGGCACCCCAGTCATGCAAAAAGTCATGGTGACAATCTAGGAATGTGCTAAATTGAGCTGTCCCAGAAACTTGTTAATTAACAGCCTGGTTTATGCATACAAACAGATTTGTATCTTCTACCCGATATCTCAGACTCTTTCATCACCATCCCTGGGTATATCTTATCCTGTTTGCAGAAGTGGTGGCACAGGGATAAACTATCGAGAAGGTGTGGTCCTCAAATCCTCAAGATTGGCAGTGGACCGTAGTAAGAAAACTGCCGGCTCTATGTCCTCCCTCAGCTGATGTATTGGTATTCTTCCAATTGGAGCATCACTTGGAAAAGCAAGGCTACACAATCAATTCTGGGAATATCAGGAGAGTATACCAACTGGTTGTATCATGGCCTGGTAATGGAAACACCAATGCCTTGAATGGAAAATCCTAAGAAAAATAGTGCGTACAGCCTAGTCCATCATAGGTATAAATCTCCCACCATTGAGCACATCTACATTGGAGTACCGAAGCAGGAAAGCAGCATCCATCATCAAGGATTGGCATCATCCAGGTCAAGTTCTCTTGTGCAATCCTTTGATCCCATATCACCAGGTTCAGGAATAGTTATGATCCCTCAACCATCAGACTGTTGAACAAAAGGGGATAACTTTGCTCACCCATCACTGAACTGTTCCCATAGCCCATGGACTCGCTTTCAAGGATTCTTCATCTCACGTTCTCCATATTTACTGTTTATTTGTTTTTATTTTTTCCCTTGTATTTACCATGAATGCCCAGAAGAAAATGAATCTCAGGATGGTATATAACCTATGTGCTTTGATAATAAATTTACCTTTGAACTTTTTTATCACCCAGTGGGGCATGACTGTACTGCTGTTGCCCCATATGATGTAGGTGATCAAACTCGGGGCTATATGTGGCATTAGAAACAGCAGAGTTATATTCTACCATCAGGAGTCCCATCAGGGTGGCATATGTTCTTCATTCTCATAAATCCAAGACTGAGCATTCACACTTCAGAATTATATTCATGGTAGACGGGAAGTGCCAGACCAAAAGCATTTCAACACCAACAGATTGCATCAGTTCTGAAGTTGCTGCCACATGAAACAAATTGGTGACAAACCCTAAGTAAATAACTAATGAACGACAATTTTACAAATATTTCCACTCTCGTTGTTGGCAAGGTGCAGAATGATGATACTGAAATTGCTGGGATCATCAAGAATTGTGGACTAAGTGATTCACCGTGACATCTTCTTGTCATCATCAAAGATGTCAGTCACATATCAAGATATCAAGAAACAATGGTGTCTGCTGTCTACAGCAATGGCTAAGCTTGCTATGGTGATCAGATTCTAATTCTAATATCCAAATGTGCTCCAAGACTTACCATAGCTCCAACCCACCTGTTCCTTCAGTTATCATACTGACACATATCAATAAAACCAGACGATTTGGGTGCTGTTTTATGTTGAGCTATTAAGTGATGCAAGATATGTCCTACCTGAAGAATTCTAACCCATTTTATATGTTGCTTTGCTGGAAATCTAACAACTCGTTTTGCCTTAATCAGATTCCTCGTGAAGACTTTCTTAGACGTCACTATTGATCAGAAACTTTATTGCATTTGAGAGGAGGAACTTCACTGCTCTTAAGCTTCATTATCGATGTTGAGTTTTCTGTGATGAATGAATGACTTCCACATCCAGAGGCATTCTGACATCTACAGGGGATCTCCTGAATCGTCAAAGCTGCTTCTGTCATCTACAAAGAAATTCCTTGCTCTTCATTATCTTCCTACCGTCTGCAAGTCAGATGGAATGTACTCTATTAATTTAGACAAGTGTAGCTCCAGCAATATCTAGAACCTTAGTGCTGTCCAAATAAAAGCCCACTGAATTGACAGCCTCATTTCACTGTCTTAAACATTCACTCTGGTCAATAGTGTACTGTGTCAATTTACCAAGGCTCATCTAAAGCTCGGACCTCTATCACCTCAAGGCCAGGAATGATGTGCATGGGAAAGAATTCTGCAGATTCTCTTAGTGGCATGTTATGATATGAGGTTGAAGTGCTGAAGTAAAGCTAGATCCAAATCAAAAAATAACTATGTAATTGCTGTGGAGTATCACAATGGTTCAAGGGGTGTCTCACCAACTGTTATGTACACACAACCCTGTAAAAGTATCAGCAACAATAGAACATACCCGGAGTCTGGTTTTGCTGTTAATAAAACACTATTTTATTAGTAACTATGTCATATAGTAATTAAACCGGATAAATCAAGAGTTAACGGTGTTATGCATATATAGGTGTAAATGTATAAATCCCCAAACTACTACAAGCTTAGGGGTTAAGTGATACAGTCTTAACAATGGTGTGATAAGAAAAGTTCAGTTCAAGTCCACAGGTTAATTAATGCGAGATATTTGTAATCTAAAGGCGAATGTTGTGAGAAGCCAATTACATAGCTATTCCACAGATTCCATGACAGCAATACAACACAACAATAGCAGTAGGTTTTATCTCCGAAGTTGTTCCACTCCACACACCGACAGTGATCTTCAACGAATATCTTCAAACAGAATCCATGTATGAATTATCACCAACAGTAGCTTATCTGGTGTCTTCCATTGACTGAATCCATCTTGACTCTGAGCTGTATGTGTCTGTGTCCTTGTATATTCAAAACAAGCTGCAAGAAACCATAAACATTCATTGTCCATCAAATAACTCCACCTCTCTCTCTCCCCCCTTCCCCCAACAGTGTCCAAAAGTCAGTCTCATTCTCTTGGCGTTTTAAAGTGACAGTCCACAGAAAAAATGAACCCTATGGGTATATAGCACCAACATCCTTATCAAAATTATTATAATGGGTAATAAATGGTCTTACCGGGATGCCCATATCTGTGAATGACTGAGTCACCAATCAGGATTCAATTCCTCCCACTGTCTAAAGGAGTTTGTGCATTTTCCCCATGACCATGTGAGTTTCCTCCAGATGCTCTGGTTTCCTTTTGTATTCCAAACGTGTATGAGTTAGAGTTTGTGAGTTGTGGGCATACGCTGTTGATAACACTTGGGGACATGGTTGATGACATGATGACACTTGTGGGCTACCCAGCACATCCTTGCTGATTTGATTTGACAAATGACGTATATTTCAATGTACATGTAACAAGGAAAACTAATCTTCTGTCTTGTGGGATGCTCCCAGCACATATTTACACTGTGTTGGTCATTGATGCAAATAGCATATTTCACTATGTTTCAAAGCACATGACAAATAGTTAATTTTTTTTTAATTCAAGATGATAACTTCTGGCTTGAAGTTTTGGTCAAGTAATTTATGAAATGGATTCCTTCAATTGGAAAAATATTTAGCGCAAAAATAGACGTGAAGAAATTGTAGATGTTATATATATGCTGCACAGAATTAAATGATTTTTACTAGTCTCAACAGACTTAATTACTTTCCAATTTAAATGACACAACTTTCTGTTTATAACATGGGGTCAGTAGCTGCACATGTTCAGCACTACTACAGTACATCTCAAGTGGATTGTATTGCAGGAGCCCTGGCGTGGAATGCGGATCAGTTGTCATCAGGAAGTAGGGACCGTCTGATTCTCCAAAGAGATATTCGCACCCCACCATTGCAGTCTGAGCGGAGGCTTCAGGGTCACCGGCAAGAAGTTTGTGGTTTGAAGTGGTCGACTGATCACCAGCTTCTGGCTTCTGGAGGAAATGACAACAAGGTAATAAAATTAATGACATAAAATACATGGCCATGGGCTGGTTTTAATTCATCTGACTTGGTCTGACTGTGAAATCTTGGTTAGCTCAGCATCCATATATTTGGAAAGTCAAAATGGGTTGTCAGCTACTGATCCCTATCCAATAATTGGAATTACTCTGCCCCCGCCCCCCATTTACCTCTTCACCTGTCCTATCAGATTCCTTCATCTTTAATCCTTCACCTTTTCCATCCCTCACCTCCCAGCTTCTTACTCCGCTCCCCCTCCTCTGCCCATCTGGCTTCACCTCTCACCTCCTAGCTTGTCCTCAATCCCTTTCCTCCACCTTTCTTCCCTCCCAATCCTGATAAAGGGTCACAACCCGAAACATTAACTGTATTTTCATTTCTATAGATGACCTGCTGAGGTCCTCCAGCATTTTGTGTGTGTTGCATATGAACAGAATCCACCTTGCGTGTTCCTGTCGCTGATAAATAACCCACTGCATTCAATTCTGCCGCGTGCTTGTGGGAATATGCATAGGTTAAGCATCGTGAAAGTAGCATTAGATTTTGAATTAAAATTGCCACAAAGAACATTGTTGATAAGATCATACCTGTCAATGTTTACATGTCTGTTTTACATGTAAGTTGTGTTGGCTTAAGTCATTTCAGTTAAACCTCCTGCTCCCAACTAAATAACTGGCACTTTGTATAACTGATTTTGGAAAATCGGTTTTAGTACGATTTGCTTTCATAATCAAGGAATGTTTAATAACAGTGAGCTTCATTTTGTGCTGAAAATATAATTTTTTTTTTGATAAATGTTACCTTTTTGTTTAGCTTCTGGTATGGAATAGCTCCACTTCAGGACCAGTGCAGCAATATACAGAGCATCTTGCAGCCGTGAAAGCCATTGCCTGGTCTCCCCATCAACATGGTCTCCTTGCGTCAGGTGGTGGAACTGCAGACCGATGTATTCGATTCTGGAACACCCTCACCTCTCAGCCTTTACAGTGCATAGATACAGGTTCCCAAGTGTGTAACCTCGCCTGGTCCAAGCATGCAAATGAGCTGGTAAGTACAGAGTATTTCACTTGGATTTTTACGCTATGGTATTGGGAATAGTGAAACTGTTGGACCCCTACAAAATATCATTATTTTTAGAAAATCTGATTTGGATTGTTTCTTCTGCACCCACATGTAGACTTTTTCAATCTATGTCCTGGTCTACTAAGGCCTGAAGTAGTGATTAATGTTGATCGATTGCATCTTCATAAAAAGTATAAAATTAAACTTCTAATTGGATTTGATGTGCTGCTTAAATTTAACTTTTATTACCTCTTACTGCTTCAACAGATTTTAGGTTTTGACTGATTTAAAAATCTCATGCCTAGGCCATTAGGGCTTCGTGAACAATTAACTATGGGAGGAATGTGTATTTACTGAGAACACATTGTGTTTTGGATTTTATTCTATCAAGGAGTGGATGTTTTTGGACTGGTTAGCAAATATGCTGTAGATTATGCTTGTACTTTTGGAGCTATTGTGTAAAAGACCATAAGACATGGGGCATTTGACCCATCGAGTCAGCTCTGTCATTCACTCATGGTTGATCCTTTCTTCACCCCCCCCCCCGCCCTACTCCTTGGCCTTCACCCCCCTAACCTTTGATGCCATGGCCAATCAAGAACCTATCAATCTCTGCCTTAAATACACCTGAAGACAAGGTGCCGCACATGAGTCTACTTAGCAAGATAAGAGCCCGTGGAATTACAAGGAAGTTACTAGCATGGACGGAGCATTGGCTGGTCAGCAGAAGACAGAGAGTGGGAATAAAGGGATCCTATTCTGGCTGGCTGCCGGTTACCAGTGGAGTTCCACAGGGCTCGGTATTGGGACCCCTGCTTTTTACAATGTTTGTCAATAATTTGGACTACGGTATTAATGGGTTTGTGGCTAAGTATTCCAATACAAAGATAGGTGGAGGAGCGGGTAGTGTTGAGGAAAGAGTCTGGAGAGAGACTTAAATAGTGTAAGGGAATGGGCAAAGAAGTGGCAAATGAAATACAGTGTTGGAAAGCATATGGTCATGCACTTAAGTGAAAGAAATGAACGCGCAGACTATTATTTCGATGGGGATTGAATTCAAAATGCAAAGATGCAAAGGGACTTGTTGTGCAAGATACCATAAAGGTTAACCTCCAGGTTGAGTCAGATGTGAAGAAGGCAAATGCAATATTGGCGTTCATTTCTAGAGGTATAGAATATAAGAGCAGGGATGTGATGTTGAGGCTCTATAAGGCACTCATGAGACCACAATTGGACTATTGTATGCAGTTTTGGGCTCTTTATTTTAGAAAGAATATACTGACATTGGAGAGGGTTCAGAGAAGATTCACAAGAATGATTCCAGGAATAAAAGGGTTACCGTATGAGGAACGTCTGGCAGCTCTCGGGCTGTATTCCCTGGAATTCAGGAGAATGCGTGGGGGGGGGGGGGGGGGGGTGGATTCTCATAGAAACATTCCGAATGTTAAAATGCCTGAACGGATTAGATATGGCAAAGTTATTTCCTGTGGTAGGGGAGTCTAGGACAAGAGGGCATGACTTCAGGATTGAAGGACGTCCGTTTAGAACTGAGAGGTGTAGAAATTACTTTAGTCTGAGGGTGGTAAATCTGTGGAATTTGTTGCCACAAGCGGCTGTGGAGGCCAAGTCATTGGGTGTATTTAAGACAGAGATAGGTTCTTGATTAGCCATGGCATCAAAGGGTATGGGGTGGAGGCAGGGGTGTGGGGATGGCTGCAAGAATTAGATCAGCCCATGATTCAATGGCGGAGCAGACTTAATGTGCCGAATGGCCTACTTCTGCTCCTGTATCTTATGGTCTTATGACATGGCCTCCACAGCTGCCTGTGGTAACAAATTCCACAAATTCACCATCCTCTAGCTAAAGAAACTTCTCCACATTTCAATTGGTTGGTTCTCTTTCCTGAGTCTGTGCTTTCTTGTCTTAGACTCCCACACCATGGGAAACATCCTTTCCACATCTGCTCTATTTACGTCTTTCAACATTTGAAAGGTTTCAATGAGATCTCTCCCCTCCTCCCCAATCCTTCTAAATTCCAATGAGTACAGGGCCAGAACCATCAAAATTTCTCATATGATAACCCTTTCATTCCCGGAATAATCCTTGTGAACCTCCTCTGAACCCACGTTTTTTCTTGAGTAAGGAGCCCAAAACTGTTGACAATACTCAGTGAGGCCTCACCAGTGCCTTATAAAGCCTCAGCATCACATCCTTGCTCTTGTATTCTAGACCTCTTGAAATGAATGCTAACATGACATTTGCCTTCCTCACCACTGACTACTTGCAAGTTAACCTTTATGGTGTTCTGCACATGGACTTCAAGTTCCTTTGCATCCAGATTTTTGGATTTTCTCCTCATTTAGAAAACAGTCTGCACATTTATTTCTACTACCAAAGTGCATGTCCATGCATTTTCCAACATTGTATTTCATTTGCCACTTTCTTGCCCATTCTCGTAATCGAAGTCCTGCTGCATCCTACCTGTTTCCTCAACACTACTTGCCCCTCCACCAATCTTCATATCATCTGCAAACTTGGCAACAAAGCCATCATCGAAATCATTTATATACAGCATAAAAAGAAGTGGTCCCAACACTGACCCCTGCGGAACACCACTCATCACATGCAGCCAACCAGAGATGGGTCCTTCTGTTTCCACTCACTGCCTCCTTCCAGTCAGCCAATGCTCTAACCATGTCAGTAACTTTCCTGTAATACCATGGGCTCTTAACTTGGTAAGCAGCCTTGTGTGGCACCTTGTCAAAGGCCTTCTGAAAGTCCAAATATACAATATCTACTGCATCCCCTTTATCTTTCCTACTTGTAATCTCCTCAAAGAATTCCAATAGGTTTGTCAGGTACGATTTTCCCTGAAGGAAGCCATGCTGACTTAGTACTATCTTGTCCTGTGTCACCAAGTATTCCATCACCTCATCCTTAACAATTGTTTCTAACATCTTCGCAAATACTGAGGTCAGGCTAACTGGTCTATAATTTCCGTTCTGCTGCCTCCCTCCTTTCTTAAAGAGTGGAGCGTCATTTGCAGTTTTCCAGTCCTCTGGCACCATGCCAGAGTCCAATGATTTTTGAAAGATCATTTCTACTGCCACTGCAATCTCTAACACTACCTCTTTCAGAACCCTAGGATGCAGTTCATCTGGTCCAGGTGACTTGTGTATCTATAGGTCTTTTAGGTTTGTGATCACGCCTCCTAGGCTCCTTACCTTAAGCTTCCTAATTGCCTCCAGTTCAGTACATAACACCAAATCCAGTATAGCTGGTCCCCTAGTATGCTCAACGACGAGCTGCTCTGTAAAGCCATCTCAGGCATTCAATAAATTCACTTTCCTAAAATCCATTACCAACCTGATTTTCCCAATCTACCTACATGTTAAAATATCTCATGACTATCATAAAATTGCCCATTTGACATGTCTTTTCTATTTCCACATCCCAGTTACTATTTGGGGGCCTGTATAAAACTGCCGTCAGGATCCTTTTACCCTTGCAGTTTCTTAATTCAACCCACAAGGATTCAACATGTTCCAATCCTATGTCACATCATTAATGATTTGATGCCATTCTTTACCAGCAGAACCACGCCATCCCCTCTGCCTACTTTCCCATCCCTCTGATACTATGTGTAATGTTAGACATTCAGCTCCCTTCAGCCAAGATTCAGTGGTTGCCACAACATCATACCCAACAATCTGTAAAAGTGCAACAAGATCACACACCTTATTTCTTATACTCTGTGCATTGAGATATAACACTTTGGGTATTATATTTGCTACCCTTTTTTGATTTTGCATTCCTAATGCACTGATATTCATCAAATTGGCCACAATTTTGTCCCGTCATCTACCTCCTCTTCCTGTCAGTCTGACTGATTCTACCTTTGCTTTTTTAACCATCTGTCCTGTCCTGAGTCCCTTCACTCTGGTTCCCACCCCGCTGCCTAATTAGTTTAAAACCTCCCCAACATCCCTAACAAAGTTGTCCACAAGAATATTGGTCCCCATCGGGCTCAGGTACAACCCTTTTGTACAGGTCATACCTTCTCCAGAAGAGATCCCAATGATCCAAGAACCTGAAGCTCAGACCCCTGCACCAACTTCTCAGCCTTGTATTAATCTGCCAGATCATCCTGTTTTTACCCTCACTGGCAAGTGGCACAGATAGCAATCCAGAAACTACCCTGGTATACCTGTAATATTGACTGAACAACAATTGATAATTTATCTACATATTTTATTGTTAATGTTTGCATTTTTTTTTGTAAAGCAGTTATTTTCATACCCTTAGGTGAGTACTCACGGTTATTCACAAAATCAAATCCTGGTGTGGAAGTATCCTTCATTGACGCAAGTAGCCAAATTGACTGGGCATTCGTACAGAGTGCTGTACTTGGTGAGTTGATTAATTATTTTTACGTAGTTATATAACACTGGAACAGGAATCTGCTTTGGCTTTGTGATAAACTCCATGTATCCAGCCTTGTAAAGTTGCTCAGCTGATTAGACTTTCTGAATAACTGATAATTCTGTTCTACTTAAGCCCATCTCCTACAGGGGCAGAGGCCACCGACATCATCTTGTCTTGGGCCAGCCTTTCAAGTTCCCTCCAGGTATAGCCCATCAAAAATTCAGTTTATTGTCATTTAGAAACCACAAATGCAATGAAGTTAAAAAAATGAGACAACATTCCTCCAGAATGATATCACAAAAGCAAATGACAAAACAGGCTACACTAGAAAATCCACATAACATTTAGCAATCCCCAATCCAGAGTCCGGAGAGGCTGCTACGTATTAATATCGCGCTACCATCTTAGCGCGTTCCCCAGAAAGGAGCTCCAAACAAACACCAAACAAACAAGACCAAAAACTAAAGCTACAGGACCTTCACAAAACCACATATTTACAACATATAGTTACAACAGTGCAAACAATAGCATAATTGATAAAAAAAAACAGACCATGAGCACAGTAAAAAATAGTCCAAAGATGTTAAAGGACTATAAGTTCAAAAGAAATCACCACACAGTTTACACAAGTCCCCTAGGGTCCCGACAGACTCGCCATTCCACGCCGGCGGCAGAAGGGAGTACCCCCGCTGTGGACTTCCACGGCCTCACAGACGCAGCACACAATGAAAGCTCCGTCGAACCCAGCCTGGTAGACGCAGCACACGCCGAAAGCGACCTGACTGCAGCGGACTCCGAGTCCATCGTACCTCCGAGCCAACGACCATCCCCTCCGGCACAGCTTCTCCGAGCACCATCCTCAAGCGTATTAAGACGGCCCTGCCAACGGCCATCGGCAATGCGACCCCGAGGACTGGGGGCCTGTTCTTCCCAGCAGAGTCCCGGACCTCACAGCAGCAACAGCAATGAGGAAGGTCTTCCTGGAGATTTCCTGATCCTTCCTTTCCATGTGTTTCTATAGCTCTGGGTTTTTACAGGATGAGGTTGCTAATCCCATGCCTAGCCTCCTCCTTTCACAGCTGGGCTTTGGTGGAGATGATTGTTTTGCTGAAGTTAAATTATGCCTTGGCAGCCTTCATCTTTTTTAAGAGTCTGAGTGATGAACGATCAGTTTCTAATTTTGCACATTCTGGATGCCTTTGCACCTTGAAGATGCCAATCCATATCTGTCAGTTTAGTCCACAGCGATCAGTTTAACATTGGGTTTAGATTCCAGAGCATCAATAAAGCAGTCCTATAGATAGCTGCCCACCGCATCATCTGGGTTATGTTATATTTTGTAACAAGATATGCTCACAGAAACTGGTTCCCTGAAGGTTTAAAGATTAGCTTTATTTGTCACCCATACATGGAAACAGTGTCAATGACCAACACAGCTCGTGGATGTGCTAGTGGCTGTCCACGTGTCGCCAGGCTTCCAGCACCAGGCCTGTAATTTACTAATCCTAACTCATGTCTTTGAATAATGGGAGGAACCCCACACAATCATGGGAAGAACATTCTCCTTGCAGACAATAGTGGAAATTGAGCCCACGTCGCTAGGATACTGGGAGGAAATAATCTAGCATACTTCTCATGAGTATGTATAAGTAGGTGTAATTCAATGTTGGCCCTAACCACCTTCCCCCCCCCCCCCCCCCCCAAACCCAGTTCAAATTCAGTCAGTCTGCCTCCAGCTGACCTACATTGTAATGCAGAAGTTTGGATGTTATCTGGTGTTTCTCTAACATATCATGCAATTAATTTGGATGGTTAGCGGTGACAAGATAGTATTGTAGATAGCGCGATGCTTCACAATGCCAACACCCGAGTACAATTCCTGTTGCTGTCTGTGAGGAATTTGTATGTTCTCCCCCATGACCTCATGGGTTTCCTCTGGGTATTCTGATTTCCTCCCACATTCCAAGGAGGTATGGGTCTATACGTTACTTTGTCACATGGTTGCAAATGGGGGAGTGGACTATTTGGGCTGGAAGGGCCTGTTACTCTAAATAAAAAAAAATCAAGATTTGTAAATGAAATTGTGAATATTGAATTCCAAAGAGGAGAGTAAAGGTGGATTTAAGTGTTGTGTTAGCCCATTCTCCAGCATCATTGGTTATGTGAGACTCCCATCAGTGCTTCCCAGTTAAGAAAGATTTAAGATGGACGAAAGAAAGGTAGTTGATAAACGTAGATTTTGTATATTTTTTTAAAAAGCATTAAGTAACTGTTCTCTTGTATTTGGAAAATGAATGGTGGATGAACTCAGCAAGTCAGGCAGCATCTATGGAGAGGAATAAACGGTTGATGTTTCAGGCTAAGACCCTTCATCAGGAGAATCTCTTGTGTTTAAATCATACATTTTCTCTTTAATCTCTAGGCAATGTCCCCAGATGGAGAAGCCATCGTCACTGGTGCTGGAGATGAAACACTCAGATTCTGGAACGTTTTTAGTAAAACTCGTTCAACTAAGGTATGAGATGTTAATGGGTAGCTGTGGTGATATTGGGCCAGTTTATGCCAATGATTCCGGCGGGTGGCATAGTGGCATCAGCGCCGGACTTTGGAGCGAAGGCTCCCGAGTTCAAGTTCTGCCAGCTCCCTGCATGCTTTCCATCCATCTGTGCTGGGTTGAGCATCGAGCTAGCAACTCGAACTCATAAAAGCAGAAAGCCTACTTTAAAAAACGCTGTCACAATGGCGTCCCAATGACTCCACTCGGAGTTACAGGCTTTCTTCTTCTTATGCCAATGATGATGTGGGAGTTCCCTAAATAACCAGCTGTCTGTTGTGTGTGTGTGTGTGTCAGTGGGTTCAGGACCTCTGTACCTGCATGATATTGTACCGTAGTGTGGAGCCTGCTGGAGGTTAGATGCCATGCGCCTGATATCCCACTGTGGCTATACTCAACACAGACCTTCCAGATGGAGTCGCCATCCTTTTTAACAACTCCGACTATTCACCAGGTGATGTTTGCTCCCTCTCCACTCACAGCGACCCTATTCCTTTGCCCAATGAAGTAATCTCTTGATTACATTAATAGTTCCTTATTAATGTTAGTATTGAAGCTAATGATTAGATGCCTCCGTACACTCAGTCGTCACTTTATCAGGTATGTAATAAGGTTGTGGTCTTTTGTTGTTGAAAATGTCTTCATGATTTTATGCATTGAGTTGCTACCACGTGATTGGCTGATTTGACATTTGTATTAATAAGTAGGTGTACCTAATTTCCTATTGGTCAAGATGGTGCCAGTGAACCACAGCGACATATTGTAGGCTGCATATAAAACTTCTAAATATATCTCTTATGAATTATCCTCACTACAGTCTGCAGCCTGTATTTTCCCTTTAAGCCATGTAGTTTTGAACCGTCTTAAGAAACTAGTGATTTCACAGTCTTTTGAAGGACTTGGCATACTTAACTCTCAAGGATGAACAGCGGACGAAGTTACATCATCATGTCCTTAAGGGAGGTGAGGGAGGATCGAAACCAGGCAGAAATGCCAATGAATGAAGGTTCAACTACCAACCATCTTTTTAGCAAATATACAGTCACTGAAGAACAAGATTATGAACCTAAGGACAAGATTGCTGTATCAGAGGGAATTGAGGAATTGCTGTGTTCTCTATTTCATGGAGACATGGTTCACTCAGGACTGCTGATTTGGACAAGGCAAAAGGTGGGGGTCTATGTTTCATGATAAGCTCTTAGTGGTGCTTGTACACAGTGGTCTTGTCACACTGTTCCCCTGACCTGGAACATCTGATGATTAAGTGCTAGCTGTTCTACTTAGCAAGAGTTTTTCTCCGTGATCCTGATTGCAGTTTGCACACGACCAAAAGCCATTGTTAATCAGGTACTCAAGATATTGAATGCTGCCATCACCAAACGAGAAAAAGCTTACCCCAACTGCTTTCAAATCATAGTGGGAACTTTAGTCAGGCTTGTTTGAAGAAATCTTTGCCCAATTATCAACAACATAATCTACAGCACCAGGGGTCCCAACGTATTTGCCAGCTGCTATACTACTATTAGGAATGCCTACTGTTCCATACACAAAATGCTGGAGGAACTCAACATTTTGTGTGTGTTGCTTGCTTTTCCAGCATCTGCAGATTTTCCCTTGTTTGTGATTGGCCTACTACTCCATGCCTTGTCTGGATTTCAGGAAGTCTGATCACTTGGCTATCCTACCCCCACACAGGTAGAGGCTAAAGAGAAGGCTCCAGAGATGAGAACACAGCTGGTCGTGTGGAGGCAGAGGAGCGGCTACAGGATTGTTTCAAGCCAGTGGACTGGACTCTGTTCAAGGACTCAACGGATCTGAATGAATACACCATGGTTGTCACAGTCTTTATAAAAATAGTCGTAGGCAAGTGTCTGCACGAAACAATTTAACCTTCCCTATCCAGGATAAATCCTGAGATCTGCAATCTGCTGAGGGCCAGATCATTGGCCTTCATGCCTGGTGACCAAGTAAGATACAAGAGGTCCAGGTAGGATCTCCATAAAGTCATCTCACCTATGACGTGGCAATTCCAGACCAAACTTGAATCACTGAAGGATGCTGTGGTAGGGTTTGAATTCTATTGCCTCCTATGAACTGAAACCAAGTAATATAGGTGACAACAAGGCTTCACTCCCAGAAGATCTGAATGCCTTCTGTGCTCACTTTGACCATCAAGACATGAAGGAACCTTTATTCCCACAGCTCACAGTGACCCTGTAATTTCAGTCCCTGAGGCCGATGTGAGAGCATCCTTCAGAAGGGTGAATCCATGGAAAGCATCTGGCCCAGATGGGGTACCAAGCTGAGTACTCAAGACCTGTGCTGATCAACTTGCTGAAGTGTTTGCCGATATCTCTCGCATCAGGAGTCTGAGGTACTAACCTGCCTCAATGACCATTATCCAGTAGCACTTATCTACTGTAATAACGTACATCTACTGGGGATAACTTGCCCCAACATTGAAAAGTTCCCACAACTTACAGACTCACTTTCAAGGATCTCGTGTTCTCAATATTTATTGCTTATTTATTATTATTTCTTTCTTTTTGTATTTGCACAGTTGTCCTTTGTGCACTGGTTGAATGCCCAAGTCGATGCAGTCTTTCAATGATTCTGTTATGATTATTCTGTGAATTTATTGAATGTACCTGCCAGAAAATGAATCTCAGGATTGCATATGGTAACATATATGTACTTCGATGATTTATTTTTGAAATTTTGATGAAGTGATTTGAGAGGTGATGAAGCAAATGAACTCTTGCCTGAGAAGCGACTTGGATCCACTCCAATTTGCCTGCCAGCACAACAGGTCCACAGCAGATATCTTTAGTTCTTTACTCAATGCTGGAACATCTGGACAGCAAAGATGTATACATCAGGATGCTCTTTATCAACTGCAGGATGACATTCAATACTATCATCCCCTCAAAACTAATCATTAAGCTTCAAGACTTTGGCCTCAATACCTCCTTGTGTAACTGGATCCTTGATTTCTTCACTTGCAGACACCAGTCAGTTTAGATTGGCAAAAACATCTGCACAATCTCCCTCAAAACAGATGCACGACAAGGCTTTGCTTAGCCCCCTGCTCTGCACACTTTATACTTATGATTGTGCTGTATTTAAGTGTGCTGATGACAGAACTGTTGCTGGCTGAATCAAAGGTGGTGAAGAATCAGCATACAGTAGGGAGACTGAAAATCTGGCTGAGTGGTGCCACAACGACGACCTCTTACACAATGTCAGCAAGAACAAGGAGATGTTATTGACTTCAGGAGGAGGAAACCAGAGGTTTGTGAATCAGTCATAATGAGAGGATCTGCAACTTTAAATTCCTTGGAAGTTTGGCATGACATCTAAAACTTTGATAAACTTGTATAGATGGGCACCACAGTAGCATAGCGGTTAACATGGCCCTATTACAGGTAAGAGCATCAGAGTTCAATCCTGGCATTTTCTGTAAGGAGTTTGTTCTTCCTCCCAGTAGAATGCATGGGTTTTTATCAAGTGCTCTGCTTTCTCCCTACAATCCAAAGATGTATCAGGTAGGTTAATCGGTCATTGTAAATTGTTCCATGATTGAGTTGGAGTTCTCAAGTGTTGCACGGCAGCATTGTATGAAGGGCCTGAGGGACCTATTCAGAGTTATATCTCTAAATAAATAGATGTGTGGTGGAGAATATGTTGTCTGGTTGCATCACAGCCTGATATGGAAATAACAATTCTCTTGAACTGAAAATCCTACAAAAAGTAGTGAATATTGCCCTCCTCACCATTGAAACCAGCATCCGCCATCAAGGACCCTTGCCATCCAGGCCATGTTCTCTTCTTTCTTTCATCAGGAAGAAGGTCCAGGAGCCTCAGGGTGCACCAGGTTCAGAAACATTTGTTACCTGTCAACCAACAAGCTCTTGAGTCAGAGGGGATATCTTCACTCACCCCATCACTGAACTGTTCCCACAACCTATGGACTAACTTTCAAGCACCCCATTTCATTTTCTAGTTATGTATTGCTTATTTACTTTGCATTTGCGCAGTTTGTTGTCTTTTGTATATTGGTTGTGTATCCTATTGGGTGTACTCTTTCATTAATTCTTTTGTTTCTTGGACTTGCTGTGAATGCCTGCTAGAAAATGAAATTCCGGGTTCTACATGGTGGCGTGTGTACTTGGATAATTTTACTTTGAACTAATTAAGTGACCACTGAGTGTATAATGTCATATTTCTGATGGTTCAGCTTCACCCAAACTATTTATTACAGCCACTTTGTAGCTGGGTACTTGTAAACAAGTTTGTAACTGAATAGGAGGATGGGGACATTTTGCAAATGGGTGTGGAAGAATTACAAATGGCCTAGTGGGGGAGCAGAAGCCACATCTAGAATTGGTGAACCAAGCGTATGTGCTGTACTGGTTGGAAAATGTTTTGCATGCTAATGGTAATAGGAGAAGATGTCTCCTACAGTGGAGGAGTCCAGGACAGGGCGCAACCTCAGAATAGTGAGGTGTCCGTTTAGAACAGAAAGGGGGAATTTTTTCAGCCACAGGGTGGTGAATCTATGGAATTCATTGCCACAGACGCGATGGATGCCAAGTCATTCGGTATTTTTGAAATGTACGTTCAAGAGTCTTGATTAGTAATTCTCAATTGGCCTAATTCTTTTCCTATGTCTTTAGGTCGTATGCTCATGATGCTCAAAACTAACAGGAGTTTAAAAACATCATAAGACATAGTAGGAGAAGAAATAGGCCATTCAGCCTGTCACGTCTTTTTTCCAATTTGATCATGGCTGATTAATTAACCCGCTCAATCCCATTCTCCTGCCTTCACTCTGTAACCTTTGAGACCCTTACTAATCAAGAAGCTATCAACCTTTAAATACACCCAATGACTTGGGTATATTTCTCTGACACAGTGGTGTCAAGAAAACAACCTCTCCCACAATGTCGCAAAAACAAAGGAGCTGGTTATGGATTACAGGAGGAATGGAGTCGAGCTAACCCCTATTGACATCAGTGGATTGGGGTTGAGAGGGTAAACAGCTTCAAGTTCTTCAGCATCCACATCACTGAGGACCTCACCAGCACCTCTTTCACCTCAGAAGTTTGAAGTTTGATATGGGCCCCCAGGCCCTAAGAACTTTCTACAGGGGCATCATTGAGAGCATCCTAACTGGCTGCATCACTGCCTGGTATGGGAACTGTACTTCCCTTAATCACAGGATTCTGCAGAGAGTGGTGCAGACAGCCCAGCATATCTGTAGTTGGGAGCTTCACATGATTCAGGACATTTACAAGGACAGGTGTGTAAAAAGGGCCCGTAGGATCATTGGGGACCCGAGTCATCCCAACCACAATCTATTCCAGCTGCTACCATCCGGGAAGCAGTACCGCAGCATAAAACCCAGAACCAACAGGCTCCAGGACAACTTCTTCATCAGTCTGATGGGCTGGTGGAACTCATGCTGATTTGAGTGTACTCTATATTACATTGGCTGTTCTATTTATTCACATTTAGATGGAGACGTAACGTAAAGATTTTTACTCCTGTATGTGAAGGATGTAAGAAAGTCAATTCAATTCAAATTCACTTGGCCTCTGCAGCCAGCTGTGGTAATGAGTTCCACATCTTCACCACCCTGTGGCTCAGGAAGTTCCTCCTCACCTCTTTTCTAAAGGGACATCTCTCTATTCTGAGGCTGTGCCCTCTGGTCCTAAACTCCCTCACGATAGGAAGCATGCTCTCCACATCCACTCTAAATAGGCCTTTCAGTGAATTCCACAGATACACCACCTTCTGGCTGAAGAAGTTCCTCCTCATGTCTGTTCTGAAGGGATGTCCTTGTATTCTGAGGCTGTGCCTTCTGCATATTTCAATGATGAGATACTTGCAAAATGTGAAAACATAATTTGAATGCTGCTTAATGTCTGATTTATAAAAGAACAGTGCACTTTGAGCTCACAAACATGAGACTATTAGAGTATATATAAATAGGTGAACTCTGGGGGTGGGGGGGAGAGGATTATTTTTCTGAAGATGAAATATTGTTTGTGTTGATTTACAGGAATCCATATCTGTGCTAAATCTCTTTACGAGGATACGATGAAAATAGAGGAAATAATGTTAAATAGGGAAACTGGCAACAATCCCATAACTATACAAGGAATTGTTTCATCATGCCAGTGCTGATTATTTTCATGTGGATGGATCTTAAAGGACTTTTTGAAGAAACTTGCTGCTCATTCCAAACAGCTCGAACTTTTAAAAAAAAGACTGTTTGCAATTATGTCTGTTTACAAAGAACTGTTTGAAAAGACTGCCAAAGTTTTGAATTAGGTGTAGCTACAGTGCTATATTCTAATTTTCTTTGTACAGTTATGTAAAGAGCCAGCTACTTTTCATTGTCAGATGAAATGTGATATTGATACATTTTATTTAGTGTTAACTGTAAATATTTTTGATGTAGGAAAGGTACATTAAATATAATGTTGTGTAAAAATGCAGTGAAAATGCATCCCAAGGCTTGATTGTGGCTTCCAGTGTGCCTAAACACACAGCATTACCAAAATTTTCAAATTATTAAGCAGGAAGATTACTAATAAGTATTTTGTTATTACAAATTGACTACTATAGATTAACATCATGTTGGACTGCACAATAGTATAGTATTTTAGTAATAATTTGGCAGAAATTCTGATTATAAGCATCCTTTGAAGTATAAGCCCTACAATTTGTGGGTAGATTAAAGTCTTGCTGCTTGTAATGTTGAAAATGATCTTGTCTCAGAAGTATACAAATACGGATGGGAAAGCACTTGAATTTTGTTAGTTAAAATTTTAGTGGTCTCCATTAGCAAGGCTGTTAATGTTTATACACTCACTCCTGTAATTTTAAACCATCTGTGATCTTTTACTCTGTAAATTGCTCTCATTGTAATTGTAAATGAACCTTCTGGCTCAATGGATATGAGTAAAGTTGTTTAAACTGAAAATTGTTGTTAGCCAATATGACTGCAAATTGTAATATGGTCAGGGAGACATGACAGGTTTTGAAGTTTAGCAGTGTATACGTCTTTGACACATTTCAGAACTGGACTTGCAAAAAGTTAATAGAAATCAGAAAATTGCAAACGTGTCTTGGAATGATAAGGATTGTTTTGCTGATTATTTTTATTCCATTCAGTGATTTTTTTTTAACAATATTTGTGGATTTTGTGTACTGAGGGCTAGATATTTGAATGGGTCCTGTTTTTAAAAATAATTGGGAAATGAAAACTGTCGACCACACTAGCCCTCTAATCAGCTGTCCAGCAGTCTACTCTCCAGCACAGTCCCCACATTTTTTGATACTCTCTGTCCACAACATACTCAATGCTTGTGTGCGGAGTGTAAAAGAGGCTATTGTAATGATCGGTGCTCAATACCATTAGTGTAACACAAAATAAAAGGTCTTCCATGGAATCCCTTATCCTGCGACCATTTGCCATAATTGTAAACAATTCAGCAAAAGAACTTGGGCTCGATCTATCAAGCTTCTTAGTCCCGGGACACTCATGATCTAGTCTCCTCTTCCAGAAGATGATTCCTTCTTCTCCAGCCCTTTAGCTTTTCCAGCTATCACCTCTCAGCTGCTTTCTTCATTTCCCTCTCCTCCCCGTATCATCTACCTATTTTATTCTGGCATCTGTCCCCTTCCAGATGGTCTGCATCCTAGGGTACTAAAGGAGGTGACCTTGGAAATTGCAGATGCATTGGTAATCATTTTCCAATGTTCCTTAGATTCAGGATCAGTTCCTGAGGATTGGAGAATGGCTAATGTTATCCCACTTTTTAAGAAAGGAGGGAGGGAGAAAACAGAGAACTATCGTCCTGTCAGCCTAACATCAGTAGTGGGGAAGATGCTAGAGTCCATTATTAAAGATGAAATAGTGGCATATTTAGATAGCAGTGATAGGATTGGGCCGAGTCAGCATGGATTTACCAAGGGCAAATCATGCTTGACTAATCTATTGGAGTTTTTCGAGGATATAACCAGGAATTTAGACAAGGGAGATCAAGTGGATGTAGTGTACCTCGATTTTCAGAAGGCATTTGATAAAATCCCACAAAGGAGATTGGTGGGTAAAATCAGAGCTCATGGCATTGGGGGGAAGATATTGACATGGATAGAAAACTGGTTCGCAGATAGAAAGCAAAGGGTAGCGGTGAATGGGTGTTTCTCAGAATAGCAGGTGGTGACTAGTGGGGTGCCACAGGGCTCAGTATTGGGACCACAGCTGTTTACAATTTACATCAATGCTTTAGATGAAGGCATTGAGAATAACATCAGCAAGTTTGCTGATGATACTAAGCTGGGTGGCAGTGTGACATGTGATGAGGATGTTAGGAGAATTCAGGGTGACTTGGATAGGCTGGTGAGTGGGTAAATACTTGGCAGATGACGTTTAATGTGAACAAGTGTGAGGTTATCCACTTTGGGAGTAAGAACAGGAAGGCAGATTATTATCTGAACGGTGTAGAGTTAGGTAAGTGAGAAATACAAAGAGATCTCGGAGTCCTTGTTCATCAGTCACTGAAGGTGATTGAGCAAGTGCAGCAGGCAGTGAAGAAGGCTAATGGAATGTTGGCCTTTATTACAAAAGGAATTGAGTACAAGAGCAAGGAAATCCTTTTGCATTTGTACAGGGCCCTGGTGAGACCAACTTGGAGTATTGTGTACAGTTTTGGTCTCTAGGGTTAAAGAAGGGCATCCTGGCTATAGAGGAAGTGCAGCGTAGATTCACAAGGTTAATTCCTGGGATGTCTGGACTGTCTTACACAGAGAGGTTAGAGAGACTGGGCTTGTACATGTTGGAATTAAGGAGATTGAGAGGGGATCTGATTGCAACATATAAGATTATTAAGGGATTGGACAAGATAGAGGCAGGAAATATGTTCCAGATGCTGGGAGAGTCCGGTACCAGAGGGCATGGGTTGAGAATAAGGGGTAGGTCATTTAGGACAGAGTTAAGGAAAAACTTCTCCCAGAGAGTTGTGGGGGTCTGGAATGCACTGCCTCAGAAGGCAGTGGAGTCCAATTCTCTGGATGCTTTCAAGAAGGAGCTAGATAGGTATCTTATGGATAGGGGAATCAAGGGATATGGGGACAAGGCAGGAACCGGGTATTGATAGTAGATGATCAGCCATGATCTCAGAATGGTGGTGCAGGCTCGAAGGGCTGAATGGTCTACTTCGGCACCCATTGTCTATTGTCTTCCTTTCTAGTCCTGATGAAGAGTCTCAGCCTGAAACATCAACTGTTTATTACTCTCCATTTATGCAGCTTGTCCTGCTGAGTTCCTCCTGAATATTGTTTGTTGCTCTGGGTTTCCAACATCCGCAGATTCTCTTACATTTAATCTTTTGTTTTGTCATAGTGCAGTTATCTCTGATTCTTTTGAACTTCAAGTATAGGCCCATTTTTTTTTTGTTCATCACTTTGTGAATCAATCCTCGGCTCCAAATGCTTCCCTTTGTCTCCTCTCAAAGGCAAATGCAGCCTTTCTGAGCTCCAGACGCTGAAACTGCTCACACTATATTTTGTGTTACTTGATCAAGAGATGTACAAGACTGCCACATAGTTACAGTAAAAGTCAACATACCTAGTATTTTCCTTTTATGATGTCTTGTTCTATCTGCATGTTAACTTTAGTTCATGCACAAGGAAACTCCAACCCTTCCACACACCAACAGTTTCCCATGTTAATGCTTTTCCAAGTCTTCCAAAATATTAACTTCAAATGTCCAGAAATAGCACTTATTGGTGCTGTTAACTACAGGAGTGGAAGCCACTGTGGTCTTCTGCTCCTGTAACACATCACTTCAAAGTTTGATGTGTTGTGCTTTCAAAGTACATTTATTATTGAAGTATATGTACTATATACAACCCAATAGAACTCAGAAATAAAAATAGTCAAACAGTGACGTGTTCTTCTGCAAATCACTGGTGTAATGCATGGTTGCTTCCTGTCAGCTTGAGCCTGTGGGACCATTCTCCATAAGACATCGGAGCAGAATTAGGCCATTTGATCATGGCTGATCCATTTCCTTCAAACTCATTTTCCTGCCATTTCCCTGTAACTTTCATGCTCTGACTTATCGAGAATCTATCAACACTGACTTAAATACAGTACACTCAATGACCTGGCCTCCACAGCTGCCTGTGGCAATGAAATCCACAGATTCAGCACCCTCTGATGAAAGAAACTCCTTTTCATCTGTGTTCTGAATGGACATCACTCTTTTCTCTGGTTGTATCCTCTGATCCCTCACTATAGGAAACCACCTCTCCACATGCACTGTCTCTAGGTCTTTCACCATTCCATAGGTTTCGATGATATTCTCCCTCCCCCTTTTCTCCTTAATTCCACCAAGGACAGGCCCAGAGCCATCAAATGCTCCTCATATGATAAGCCTTTCATTCCTGGAATAACTCCCATGAACCTCTATTGAACCCCTCCACTGTCAGTATATCCCTTGGATAAGAGGCCCAATACTGCTTATGGTGCTCCAACTAAGGCCTCACCACTCCCTTATAAAGCAACAGCATTACATGCTTGTTTTTATATTCTAGTCCTCTGGAAATTAATCGGAACAATGCATTTATCTTTCTCACCACCAGCTCAACTCCTGCATGAGGACTCCCAAACACCATTGCACCTCGGATTTTGAATGTTATGTCTGTTTGGAAAATAGTCTAGGCTTTTATTCCTTCTACCGACACGCAAGACTATCCACTTCCTGACACTGTATTCCATCTGCCACTACTTTGCCCATTTTCCTCATCTAAGTCCCTCTGAAGCCTCCCTGCTCCCCCAACACTACCTGCCTCTTCACCTATCTTTTTACTGACCACAAGGCCATCAATTCCATCATCCAAATCATTGGCATAGAACGTAAAAAGTGCTCGCAAGATCCTTATCAATTGACTCTCAACATCTTCCCAACCACCAAGGTCAGTCTAACTGGCTTATAATTTCCTTTTTTTTTGCCTCGCTCCCTTCTTGAGTGGAGTGGCATTTGCAATTTTCCATTCCTCCAGAGCCATGCCAGAAAATATTGATTCTTGAAAGATCATTATTAATGCCTCCACTATCTATCTCTTCAGCTAATTCTTTCAGAACCCTCTGATGTAGTCCATCTGATCAAGATGACTTGTCTACCTTCAAACCTTTCAGCTTCCCAAGCACCTTCTCCCCAGTAATGGTAACTGCACTCACTTCTGCCCCCTGACACCTTTGAACTTTCTGTATAGCACTAGTGTCTTCCACAGTCATGACTGGTACAAAATACTTAATCAGTTTGACCACTATTTCCTTGTCCACCATTACTAAATCTCCAACATCATTTTCCACTGGTCTGATACTACTCCCGTTTCTTTTACACTTTACATAAATCTGAAAACTCTTTTAGTATCCTCTGATATTATTGGCTAGATTTCATCTTTTCACTCCTTGTATCTTTTTCAGTTGCCTTCTGTTGGTTTTTAAGAGCTTCCCAATCCTTTAACTTCTTCCACTAATTTTTGTTCCATTGTGTGCCCTTTCTTTGGTTTTTATGTTGGCTTTCACTTCCCTTGTCTGCCACAGTTTTGTCATCCTACCTTTAGAATACTTCTTTGGGATGCACCTATCATACACCTTACATATTGGTCCCAGAAACTCCAGCCATTGATGCTCTGCTGGCGTCTTGTTCCAATCAACTTTTGCCAGTTCCTCTGCTTTTGTAATTCCCTATACTCCATTGTAATACACATTTGACTTTAACTTCCCCCTCTCAAATTGCAGGGAGAATTCTATCATATGATCACTATCTCCTAAGGGCTCCTTTACCTTAAGCTCCCTAATCAAATCCAGTTTATTACACAACACCCAATCCAGAATAACTGATCCTCTAATGGGCTGAACCAACCACTAGCTACTCTAAAATGCCATCTCAGGCATTCTACAAATTCTCTCTTGGTATCCAACGTCAGCCCCAATCTGATTTTCCCAATCTTCCTGCATATCGAATAATCCCCCACGACTATTGTAACATTGACAAGTGTTTTCTATCTCCTATTGAAAAGTGTAGCCCATATCCTACCTACTGTTCAGAAGCCTGTATATAGCACCCTTTGGTTCCTTAATCCACAGCAATTCTACATCTTCTAATCCTATGTCACCTCTCTCTAAAGATTTGATTTCATTTTTTTTTACCAACAGAGCCACACCACCACTCTGCCTGTCCTTTTGATACAATGTGTATCCTTGGATTTTAAGCACTCAACTATAATCATCTTTTAGTCGCTACTCAGTGATGGCCATAACATCATACCTGCCAACCTCTCCTCTGACCTCATTAAGAAAGCATTTTTGCCCATGGAGCTGGCATTCACTGGATTTTTTTGTTTGTTTTCTTGCTCCATTCTCTGTAAACTCTAGAGACTGTTGTGCTTGTAAACTCCAGGAGATCAGCATTTGATGAGATACTCAAAACACCTTGTCTGGCACCAACAATTATTCCACGATCAAAGTCATTTAGATCACATTTCTTCCCCATTATGACACTTGGTCAGAACAAAAACTGAACCTCTTGATCATGTTTGCATAATTTTATGCATTGAGCTGCTGGCACATGATTGGCTGATATTTGCGTCAACAAGCAGGTGTCCCTAATAAAGTGGCCACTGAGTGTTTTCTGTCTCTGACTTTCATTCACTTATCTCACTGCAGCAATGGCAGTTCAAGGAAAGAGTCAAATTCTTGCATGGATGATCAACAGGATCCCAGAGCAACCAGACTGTACTCCTCCTAACAGAGAAGGTAGATTGAAAGCAAATGGGGATTGTGGGGGAGGGAGAAAGAAAGACTTGCACACCTTGAGTTAATTTAAATTCAATCTAATACATTATGTGATGTTCGTTATTCTGTGATGAGATCCAGAAAGTAAAAATCTATTGAGAACTTGTACCAGAGATGAAGCATCTCAGTCGTAAATGTTGACTATTAATTTCCATAGACCTGCTGAGTTCCTTTACCATTCTGTATGTGATACCAAAGCTATGTTTCCTGTGGTCATGACTACACAAGTTTATTGTCATTCAACTGTACAAATGTATATAGCGAAACAAAACAACAATCCTCAGAACAACACAGTACAAAAACACAAATAAATTACTGATATTTAAATATATTCCAGAAGATTTATATTTAGCAAAGTGAATTTATGACACAAATTAACAAGTAAACAGTATAACACTACAGTGTGATATGAGACCTGGCTGGTGGCAGTGGATTCAGTAGACTCACGACATGGAGAAAGAAGCTGTTTCCCATCCTAACAGTCCTTGTCCTAATGCTACAGAACCTCCTGCTTGATAGGAGATGTCATTGATAAACGATAATACAAGTTGACAGTGACATTAATTATAGAAGATTTCTGGAAATTTTGTTGGAATGCTTTGAGTTTAGTTTAAACAGTATTGATTGGAGCAAGAAACAAAGTCTAACCTTGGGATCTTTGAAGTAGGCGCCACACAATATTCTCTTTTCTAATGTTTGAACATGACAAACGTACCTTCAACTGATCTTCAACTTCTCAGCTACAAAGCTTTTAGTTTTCAATTTTGTTCTGATTTTATAAATTGCTGAAGTTGTTATTGAAGTGCAATTTTAACACGAGATTCTGCAGATGCTGGAAATCCAGAGCATCATGCACACAGTACTGGAGGAACTCAGCAGGTCAGGCAGCATCAATGGAGGGGAATAAAGCCGACATTTTGGGCCAAGACCCTTCTTCAAATGGGAAAGGTTGGGGGAGGGGCAGGAGTGTAAACTGGCAGGTGATAGGTGAGAGATGATAACTGGAAAAGGTAAAGGGCTGAAGATAAAGGAATCTGGTAAGAGAGAAGAGATGACCATGTGAGAAAGGGAAGGTAGAAAGGTACCAGGGAGAGATGATAAGCGGGTGAAAGGAGAAAGCAGTCGCTGAGGAGCCAGAACTGAGAGTGAGAAATGCTACTTGAAATGTGATCACATAACATGGTTGGTGATGTTCAGCTCTTACAGTATTAGTTTTCACTGTATGATTTGCCTTTCCACTGGAATACTGGGTTTCCAAAGATGTGTAAGATTGCTGTAGATGTTTTGTCTATAATGGACACTTTTCAGGTGCTATTTATAAAAGATGTGATAATATCCTAACTAATTAACTAGAATTCCAGCATCTGCCTGGTTAATAGCAGTTAATACCTTGGAGATAATCTACAAATTTCTGACTTTAAATGCAAATACCATGTACAGGTGTCCCCCCTCCCTTTACAAAGGTAGAGCATTCCTATGAAACCTTTCTTAAGCCAAAAAGCGTAAAGTGAAGAACCATTAATTTATATGGAAAAAAATTTCGTAAAAGTGAAAATCCTCTTTGTAATGCAAAAGCAGGTCACTAATGTAGGTCTTTTGTAAAAGCAAAGCGGCGTAAAGCGAACATTCGTAAAGTGGGGGACTCCTGTACTCACCTTTGAGGTCTTAGATATGAATACACAAGGAAGTGGCATATTTTTATGATAATATGTCTTGTAATAAAAAAATAACAGCTGTTATTTACACAAGAATTAACACAAGGAAGATATTGCATTATTTTTATTTTAAAGAATTGTTCTGAATGGAGACTAAACATTTGTAGAGTAAAGGCACTGAATTCACTAAATCCATGTTTTTTTTCTCTTAATTCTTTTTGAAACTCTTATTATTGCAATAAGTGAATGGGGTACAATGCAGCAATGGTGTCCTCATTTTTGAAGAATCAATGAATGGGGGAAACTAGGGTAGCAACAGTGTGAAACTAGCTGCCAGCGAAAGTGGTGTGTAAAGGTCCAATTCAACATCTAAGAAAAGTTTGGATAGGTACATGATGGGAGAGATGGAGGACAATGGTCAATGGATTCCTGGAAGAATCTTAGTTCGCCATGGACTAATTTGGCCAAGTTTCTGAGCTACACTATGAAAGTATAGCCACATCCATGTATGACACATAATAGAGTCATAGAGCACTACAGCACAGAGTCCCTTTGACCCATCCAGTCCATTCCAGCACGGTCTTCTGCCCAATTCCATCTACTTGCATCTGGTCCCTAGGACTCCATACCTTTCCCAACCACATACCTATCCAAACCGCTTACAATCTTACAAACTGATTTGTGTTTAGATACTGCATTTGAAGACAAGAGGCTGTTGATGGGGCAAAAATGCAGTCAACTGGATAAGTCACAATGTAAAATGAGATGACATAGGTGTTGAATCATTGTAAATAAAGCTAAGAAACCACTAGGGTAAAAAGTCTTGTAGGCTTTACCTATTGGGTGTTGAGGCTCTATAAGGCACTCGTAAGACCACACGGAGTATTGTGTGCAGTTTTGGGCTCCTTATTTTAGAAAGGATACACTGACATTGGAGAGGGTTCAGAGAAGATTCACAAGAATGATTCTAGGAATGAAAGGGTTACTGTATGAGCAAAGTCTGGCAGCTCTTGGGCTATATTCCCTGGAGTTCAAAGGAATGAGGGGGGATCTCATAGAAACATTCCGAATATGTTATTTTCCATGGTAGGGGAATCTAGGACAAGAGCACGAATTCAGGATTGAAGGACGTGCATTTAGAACAGATATGGAGAAATTACTTCAGTCAAAGGGTGGTAAATCTATGGAATTTGTTGCCATGGGCGGTTGTGGAGGCCAAGTCATTGGGTGTATTTAAAGAAGAGATAGATAGGTTCTTAATTAGCCAGGGCATCAAAGCATATGGCGAGAAGGCAGGGGTGTGGGGATGACTGGAAGAATTGGATCAGCTTATGATTGAAAGGTGGAGCAGTCTCAATGGGCTGAATGGCCTACTTCTGCTCCTATATCTTATGGTCTTAAGTCCCTGGTGGGAGTTGAATACACACCCTTGAACAGTAGTAAGAATGTAGACTACAAATTACAACAGGAGATCAAAAATGCATGGCAAAAGGGCAATATTATAATATCATGGGGCATTTTAATATGCAGGTGGCTTGGGAAAATCGGGTTGGTGCTGGATTCCAGGAAGGGGAATTTCAAGAGCGCCTACGGGATGGTTTTTTTTGAAAAACTCGTGGTTGAGCCCATTAGAGGATCAGATATTCTGGATTGATTGTTGTGCAATTAACCAAAATTGATTAGAGAGCTTAAGGTAAAAGAACCCTTAGGGGAAAGTGATCATAATATGATCAAATTCACCCTGAAATTTGAGAAGGAGAAGCTAAAGTCAGATGTATCAGTATTACAGTGGAGTAAAGGGAATTACAGAGGTATGAGAGAAGAACTGATTGCCAGAATTGATTGGAAGAAACACTGGCAGGGATGACGGCAAAGCAGCAATGACTGGAATTTCTGGAAGCAGTTCGGGATGCACAGGATGTGTACATCCCAAAGAGGAAGTGGTATGTCAAAGGAAAGATGACACAACTATGGCTAGCAGGAGAAATCAAAGCCAGGTGTCAGGCCATATAATGGAGTAAAAATTAGTATGGAGTTAGATGATTTGGAAGCTTTTAAAAACCAATAGAAGGCAAATAAAAAGTCATTAAGTAAAGATGGAATACAAAAGTAAGCTGGCCAATAATAAAGAGGATATCAAAAGTTTCTTCAGATACATTAAGTATAAAAGAGAGGTGAGAGTGGATATGAGACAGCTGGAAAACAATGCTGGAGAGGTAGCAATGGGAGATAACAAAATGACAGGTGAATTGAATAGTATTTTGCATCAGTCTTCACTGCAGAAGACACTAGTGGTGTGGTGTAAGTTCCAGGTGTCAGGGGCCATGAAGTGTGTGAAGTTACTAGACAGAAGGTTCTTGGGAAACTGAAGGGTCTGAAGATAGACAAGTCACCTGGACCAGATGGTGTACACCCCAGAGTTCTGAAAGAGGAGGCTGAAGAAATTGTAAAGCCATTAGTAATGATCTTTTAAGAGTCACTAGATGCTGGAATGGTTCCAGAAGACTGGAAAATTGCAAATGTCACTCCACTCTTCAAGAAGGGAGAGAGGCAGAAGAAAGAAATGTATTGGCCGGTTAGTCTGACCTTAGCAGTTGGGAAGATGTTGGAGATGATTATCAAGGATGAAGTCTCAGGGTACTTGGAGGTACATGATAAAATAGGCCGTGATCAGTATGGTTTCCTCAAGGGAAAATCTTGTCTGACAAATCTATCAGAATTTTTTGAAGAAACAACAAGCAGGATAGACAAGGGAGGATCAGAAGATGTTGTGTACTTGGATTTTCAGAAGACGTTTGACAAAGTGCCTCACATGAGGCTGCTTAACAAACTATGAGCCCATGGTACTACAGGAAATTTTCTAGCACGGATAAAGCAGTGGCTGATTGACAGGAAGGAAAGAGTAGGAATCAAGAGAACCTTTTCTGGTTGGCTGCTGGTGACTAGTGTTGTTCCACAGGGGTCTGTGTTGGGATCGATTCTTGTAATTTGTCAATAATTTTGTATGATGGAATTGATGGCTTTGTTGCAAAGTTTGCAGATGATATGAAGGTATGTGGAGGTGCAGGTGGGTTTAAAGAAGTAGAGAGGATACATCAGGGCTTAGACAGATTAGGAGAATGGGCAAAGAAGTGGCAGATGGAATACAGTGTTGGGGAGTGTATGGCATGCACTTTGGTAGAAGAAAAGAAAAGGTTGACTATTTTCTAAATGGAGAGAAAATACGAAAAACTGAAGTGCAAAGGGGCTTGGGAGTCCTTGTGCCAGATTCTCTAAACGTTAATTTGCAGGTTGAATCTGTGCAAATGCAGTGTTAGCATTCGTTTCAAGAGGACTAGAATATAAAAGCAAGGATGTAATGTTGAGACTTTATTAAGCAATGGTGAAGCCTCATTTGGAGTATTGTGAGCAGTTTTGGGCCCCTTATCTTAAAAAAGATGTGTTGAAACTGGAGAGGGTTCAAAGTAAGTTCACAAAAAAGATTCCAGGATTGAAAGATTTATCATATGATGAGTATTTGTTGGCTTGGGGCCTGTATTCACTGGAATTCATAAGAATGAGGGGTGACTTCATTGAAAGCTATTGAATGGTGAAAGGCCTCAATAGAGAGGATGGTGGGAGAGTCTAAGACCAGAGGACACAGCCTCAGAGTAGAGGGGTGTCCTTTTGGAATGGAGATGAGGAGGAATTTCTTTAGCCAGAGGTTTGTGGATCTGTGGAATTCTTTGCCACAGGCAGCCATGGAGGCCAAGTATTTAGTATATTTAAGGCAGAGGTTGATAGGTACTTGATTGGTCAGGGCATGAAGGGATATGGGTAAAGGCAGGAGATTGAGGCTAAGAGGAAAATTGGATCAGCCACGATGAAATGGTGGAGCAAAATCAATGGGCCAAATGTCCTAACCCTACTCCTATATCTTATGGTCCTATGGTCTTATATCAGGAAATCGCCCTGGGAAGGCTATAGTCTCAAAGCTCTAGATAGAAACTGGACTTTGTTTTTAGTCAGTTTTTTTTTCATTTCTCAATTTTGCCTTTATAAAGCTGGTAAACTGTACAACAAAATTACAAGTCATCCATACAGATTACTTTGTTCTAACAGCGCATTGAGATAGTACAAGGGAAAACAATAACAGAATGCAAAATAAAGTGTTACAATTCCAGAGAAAGTGCAGTGCAGGCAGACAATGATCTACAAGGCCATAATGAGGTAGACTGTGAGGTTAAGAGTCCATCTTGGGGGACATGGAGACAGAAAACATCCTTGATCCTGGTGGTACATATGTTCAGGCTTTCTTCTGTGCTATGTTGTGGGGGTGGGGGGAGGGAGAAGAGAAAATGTCCAGAGTGAGAAGCATCTTTGATAATGCTGGCTGCTTTATCAATCACTGTTCCTTCTAACCTGCGCGGCCGCACAGTATCTGAAAAGCTTCCGTGCACGTGGCCTCTGTTGCCACGCAACGGGAATTTTCTTTTATTTCATGTGCTGCTCAGCTGGACGTTTCAGGCCATGTCAAAATATCCTGCTGAGATCAGAGCAACACTTACTCTGCACAGCTGTTAAAAAAAATAGAGGGAACGTTGATCAGGGTCAAACCGATTCCAAGCTAAGCAAGGCAGAATCTTGACAGATGCACTGGCAAACAATTACCCTGAGGGAAAATGATGGGGAAAGATAAATATGTCCAGGGCAACTATTTTGAGGGTAATTGAAGAAAGTGGGCAGCCTGGCGCTATGATTAATAGAGCTGCCGGTCTGGTGAAACACAATAGATTCAGATTCAATTCTGATCTCTGAGACTGTCTTTGTGGAATTTGCACACTCTCTTTGTGAGCACATGGGGTTCCTCCATGTGCTTCATGCCATAAGCATGGATTTTCCATAGGTTAACAGATCAATGTAATCACTGTGTAGAATACGGGAGTTTATTCAAAGTATTTAGATGTCACCACATACAACCCTGCAGGCATACTCAATAAAGCCAATAAGCGTAATGGATTCAACGAAAAACCACACAACAACCAGTGTGCAAAAGACAGCAAACTGTGCAAATGCAAAAAGAAAGGGAAAAAAGAAAGAAAGTAAGAAGCAATGACTATTGAGAACATGAGATGAAGAGTTCTTGAAAGTGAGTCCATAGGTTGTGGGAACAGTTGAGTGAAGTTATCCCCACTGGTCCAAGAGCCTGATGGTTGAGGGGTAATAACTGTTCCTGAATCTGGTGGCCTGAGGCTCCTGTACCTTCTTCCTGATGGCAGCAGCGAGAAGAGAGCCTGGCTTGGGCGGTGGGGGTCCCTGCTTTCCTGCGACAGCACTCCTTGTAGATGAGCGAAATGGAGGGAGGGCTTCACCTGTGATGGACTGGGCCGTGTCCACTACTTTTTGTAGGATTTTCCATTAAAGGGTATTGGTGTTTCCATACCAGGCTATGATTTGGCCAGTCAATATACTCTCCACCACCCATCTATAGAAGTTTGTCAAAGATTTACATGTTATAAAGAATATGGAGAATAGAAACTGGGATTAATATAGGATTGGTGTAAATGTTTGCTTGATGTTCGGACTCTGTCTCTATGCTATATTTCTGACTGTAAAATTGTCAAAGATAAAGATCTTAAACATTAGCTTTATTTGTCATGTGTACTGCAACATACAGTGAGATGAAACGTTTGTGTCAATGGCTAAAGATGTGTTGGGGGCAGCCTGAAAGAAAGAGTTGCCATACAGCCAGTGTGCCCACGACATACCTCAACTTACAAACCCTAAACTGAACGTTTTTGTCCAGAGCACCCAGAGGAAATCCAAGCAGTATCAGGGAGAACATACAAACTCCTTGCAGACAGCAGCCGAAGCGAACACGGATCTCTGGCACGTAATATGCTAACAGTTATGTTACCGTCCCACCCACAACCACATGCTTTTCTTTAATCGTCCACCAGGTGGAGCCGAATGGGGCGAGTCAGTGCTTCACGCTTCTTAATATTTTTAAACAGGAATTTCAAAACAAGTGTGCAAGTGCTTGTATTTCAAGCGTACACAATTGCAGCGTGCACTCCAAGAAGTACTTGGACTTGCTTCCTACAAACCGGTTTGAGGCTGATGACACAGATTTGGTGGTGAGAAGCTGTGTTTTCCTGCCCCAGCAGTCAGCCTGGCTGGAGTTGTCCAGCATTTTGAGGACAAGGGTGAGGTTAAGAGGCCTTGAGCATTATACTCTGAAGCCTCAAAGTCCAAGTAAATTGATTATCAAAAAATGCATATGTTACCTTATACTGCCTTGGGATTCATTTTCTTGCAAGCATTTACAGAAAAATAAGGAAATATAATAGAATTTACAAAAAAAATATATAGTCTGACAAAGTGCAAACAAAAACAAATTGTCCAAATTAAAAAATACTGAATACAGGATGCCTGACAGATTTGGTATATCACTAAAAAACTTTGATTAACTTCTACAGGATGCACAATGGAGATGATCCTGGTATGAAAACACCAATGCTTAGGAACAGAAAAGGGCAGCAGAAAGTGGTAGATATAGCACAGCCTATCACAGGCAAAGCCTTCTGCACCATCGAGCACATCGACAAAGAGCACTGTCACAGGGAAGCAGCATCTACTGTCAAGGACCCCCACCATCCAAACCATGATCTCTTCTCACTACTCCCTTCAGGCAGGAGGTACCGAAGCCATATTTCTCACACCAGCTGTTGCAGGAACAATAGTTAACCTACAATCGTCATTCTCCTGAACGAGCATGGATAGCTTCTCACCTCGACTCTGAACTGATTCCACAACCTACACACTCACTATCAAAGACTCTACACAGCATGTTCTCAGTTTTATATTTTATTTCCACAATTTGTCATGCAAACTTTCTGTTTGTCAGTCTTTGTTAATAAATTGTCTTTCACAAATGATATTGTATTTCTTTCTTTAAATCCCTGCAAGAAAATTAATTTCAAAGTAGTACTGCATAAGGTAACAAACATACTTTGATAATAAGATTTACTTTGAACTTTGAAAAGTGTCAAAGTCCTTTGTGCTATTAATAACTGTCTTGTAGGCAGGGCTGTTTAGAAGTTATTACATTTGAGAACACTATTTAAAGGGGATGATACAGTGTAAGCTGGAAACAGAGACTTTGGGGGAATGGGCTGACTGACTAGGTGAGGGAATGACATATGGTATTATATGAAGATGTGATGCAAGACTAGGCACACATACCTCATTTAATCTCATTTAATGAGATCAGGGTTACATTAACCCCACATTCCTGTTTACCCCTCCCCCCCCCCAGTAATCTTGCTCTCTCTTGGATATCTTATCTCTGCCTTAAAAATATTCCAAAGATGTTCTTCTTTGGGTAGAGCCTCAACAAAAGTTGTCCTCTCTTCTGGTCGAAAGCAGGAGGCTGTTTATATTTGAAGTGTTTATTCCTCAATTGATGAGAGTTATTATCACCAGCTTGTTAGCTCCCCTCAGGATAAGGTGGGCTTTGCTCTTCTACACTACAGCAGATGCAGGCCTGACCTGTCCGTTCTTTCTTCAAAAACAACTTGCCTGTTCTTGGTAATAGTCCAGAGAGGCTGCGTGTTAACATCCTTCAATAAAGAGTCTTCAATCAGGCTTGTTTGAAGAAATCTCTGCCCAGTTATCGTCAGCATATATCCTGTGGCACCAGGAGTCCCAGCATACTCGACTACTGCTTTATTACAATAAGGAATGCCTCTATCCTCAATATTTATTGCTTATATATTATTTTTCTCTTTTGTATTTGCACAGTTTGTCTTTACACGTTGTTTGTCCATCCCGTTGGGTGTGATCTTTCATTGACTTTATTACGTTACTTGTGATTTACAGTGAAAGCTCACGAGAAAACAAATGATCAGGGCGACATATGTGTTTGTAGTTTGATAACAATTTTAATTTGAACTTTGACTATGTAAAAATCCAAGCAAGCATAGGAAAATTAAACTACTAGAAAACAATGCAAGAAAAGTTAGAATTCTACACCCCCATCCACCAATACTGGGCACCACGGTAGAGTAGCAGTCATCGTGATCTATTAACAGTGCGGGGTGTCGGAGTTCAGAGATCACTCCCAGCTTTCTCTGCAAGGAGTTTGCACATTCCTTCCTGTGGGTGCTCCGGTTTCCTCCCACTGTCCAATTAGTAAATTAATTGATCATTATAAATTGTCCTGTGATTAGACTAGGGTTAAATAGGTGGGCTGCTGGGTGGTCTGGCTCATTGGACTGGAAGGGCCTGTTCCGCAATGTACCGCTAAATAAATAAATGGCATTGATAAGCAATTAACCAATAAAACAGCCAGAGTCAAATAACATAACACCTGCCACTGACTGACAAAGACATAGAAGCAACTGCGTCACAATTACTGGAAAATCCACTGAATTGTAAGCTTTGACCCACACCTCGCTCCTTCAGTCAATATCTTCTGGATAGATCATGAAACCACTTACTGTATTTCACTCCTATGTCTGCCATGACCTTGACTGTGATGCTGAATCTGCTGGAGCCTGTGATTGGCAGTCTGGAGATCGTTTGGGTGTTTCTGCCGTCTGCAGTCCCCAAGAGGATTCTGGCAGACAGACGTACCCCATGGGGAGAAGGCTGTGAGACGATGTTTGGCCAATTAAAGCTTCCATAATTGGCTAATTAAAGCAATAAGGAAGATTGAAACATCGAAATGAATGTGGAAGGAGAGCACCAGCTGCCTGCTTTTTTATCGCTAAGGATTGCTCTGCTACGGAGAGGGGAGACTTCCTTTTTATCAGTGGTGAGATCTCTCTGCTGCTGGAGAGAGGAGACTGTTTTTTGACTGTTGGTGGGATCGCTCTGCCACCGGAGAAGGAAAGGCCTGCCGCTGTGCCATAGGACGCTACCCATGTTTCCTGCATTTTGGATATGAACTTGGACTACATGCTCTGTTTCACTCTTATAGTTTTTTTTAAATATTCTGCTACTTGCCCAATCTTCCTGGTTTTTTTGTGTGTGCAGGGAAGAGGAAGATTTGTGGGTTGATGTGCCTGTTCCATTTTCATTTATTTTTTTGTGTGGGGAGGAGGGATTTGGGGGTTGATTATTGTACTGTCGTTCTTTTCATTTTAGGTTTCGAGGCTAACAGGAGAAGAAGAAATTCCGAGTTGTATACTTTGATAATTAATGAACGTTTGAACAAATACATATACATATTTATATAAAAATACAAGCAAGCGCAGGAAAGTTAAACTACCAGGAAAATCATTACTCCACACCCCAGTCCAACAATGCTGTAATCATTACTCCACAACCCAGTCCAATAATGCTGTAATCATTACTCCACACCCCAGTCCCAACAATGCTGTAATCATTACTCCACACCCCAGTCCCAACAATGCTGTAATCATTACTCCACACCCCAGTCCCAACAATGCTGTAATCATTACTCCACACCCAAGTCCCAACAATGCTGTAATCATTACTCCACACTCCAGTCCAACAATGCTGTAATCATTACTCTACATCCCAGTCAAACAATGCTGTAATCATTACTCTACATCCCAGTCAAACAATGCTGTAATCATTACTCCACACTCCAGTCCAACAATGCTGTAATCATTTCTCTACACCCCAGTCAAACAATGCTGTAATAGCCTCTATTTATTTTCCTTTTGCTTTCAGAGTGGATAACCTTGCACTTTCCCTCATTACGGTCATAGTGTCACCTCAGCCATCTGGATATCTTTACAGGTTATGTCTCCTTTGTACCATATGCGAATTTAGTTGCAGTTACATTTGTCCTTTTATCAGAGTCATTAGTGTCACTGAGACCCAAGCATTGATAGCTATAGTTCCACGTACAAAGGTCAAAGTTCAAACTAAATTTATTATCAAAGTACATATACGTCACTATATACTCCCTTGAAATACATTTCATTTTGGGCATTCACATTAGAACAAAGAAATACAATAGCATCAATGAAAACTACAAAGACTGACAAGCAACCAATATTCAGAAGACAAACTGTGCAAAAACAATTAAGTAAGTAAGTAAATAAATAAATAAATAAATAGATAGATAAAAAATAGATAAAACTGGGAGCATGAGTTGCAGCATTCTTGAAAGAAAGTTCGCAGGTTGTGCTCAGTGATCAGTTGGGTGCTGTGCTGTGTGAAGTTATCCATACTGGCTCAGGAGCCAGTTGAAAAATGAGCCATTTATCATAACTCTTGTTTTCTCTTTAGCCATCCAGTTCCCCTTCCATGCTTTGCATTTCGATGACCTTTTTAATGAGGTGTCTCAAGTTCAAGTTCATTTATCATTGAACCTCACCCATGTATACAGTTAAACAGAACAGCGTTCCTCCAGGCTCCAGGCTACGTACAGAACCAACAGTTGCACACAGCACAAAGAGAATATAATTATAATAACAGAAATATATACAGTCACAAAAAATAACATAGCCCAAGTCCCTGATTGTCACAGCCTGTAGCCTGATGGTGCATGGGATGTTGCCCCAGAGCCATGTTTCTGCAAGAACAATCCGCAGCAATTACTCACCAAATGCCTTCGGGGAAATACAAATGTTTGTTCCCTTTATCCATGCTTTTCATTGCAATCTCAAATAATTCTAGCAAACACATTCTCCTTTGTAAGTCTGTGTTGACAGCATGATTGTCTTGTGATTTTCTAAATATCCTTCTGCGGAAGCTGTGGGGAGGCAAGGGTTAACACAATGACAGATTGCAAATGGAGTGCAGACAGCCCGGCGATGAAGCACTCCCCTTTACAGAGCAGATTCCCAGAGCCATTCTCACTTACTGGAGACAAGAGAATTATTTAACCCAAGGATGTGAAACACAAACACCAACAATTACTTTACTAACTTCAAAGTATCATCGGTTGTCAGCTTGTGGTTTCTACTGACTTCAACACCTCTATTGTGAATGGTGATTGTTCTCCCAAGTAAGGAACTCAACCATACTGTTTTCTAAATGGTTAATATCATAACTGCTTGTCAAGTCTTTATAAAAATGGCATTTCTCTATTCAGATTCCAGACAGTGGGGTTACAGGGACCATGCTGTTCTCCCTGTGCGCAAGTAAAATAAAGTATGGTTGAAGAATGAGTGTGAGTTTTCAGTTAATCAGTACTGACACCGCCATTACCTCCCTCAAGAAAATGCTGAATCCTTTATAGTGTCAGAACTAACGACAGCCTCACTTGGAGTATTGTGCTGAAACTGGAGAGGGTTCAAAGGGGATTCATGAAGATGATTCCAGTATTGAGTGGCTTGTCACATGAAGAGCGCGTGTTGGCTCTGGGCCTGTATTCACTAGAATTCAGAAGAATGAGGTATGACCTCGCTGAAGTGTGCCAAGTGGTGAAAGGCCTTGATAGGGTGGATGTGAAGAGGATGCTTTCTATGGTGGGAGAGTCTAAGATCAGAGGCCACTGCCTCAGAATAGAAGGGCATCATTTTGCAACAGAGATGAGGAGGAATTTCTTTAGCCAGAGAGTGGGTGAATCTGTGGAGTTTGTTACTACAGGCAGCTGTGGAGGCCAAATCACTGGTTCCCTGTAAGGCAGAGGTTGATAGATTCTTGATTGGTCAGGGCATGAAGGGATATGGGGAGAAGGCAGGAGACTGGGACTAAGAGGAAAATTGGATCAGCCAAGATGAAATGGCAGAGTAGACTCGACAGGCCAAATGGCCTAATTCTGCTCCTATATCGTATGGTCTTATGCATGAAAGTAATCAACACCCATTGTGACCACAGCAATAAACAGTCATTCTGGGTGTGTTGGTGGGATGATCCATACATTCTCATTCTCTCTCTCTCTCTCCCTCCCCCTCCCTCTTTCTCTCTCTCTCTCCCCCCTCCATCCCACCCTCTCTCTCCCCTCCCTCCCTCTTTCTCTCTCTCCCCCTCCCTCCCACCCTCTCTCTTTCTCTCCCTCCCTCTCTCTTTCTCTCCCTCCCTCCCTCTTTCTCTCTCCCCTCCCTCCCTCTTTCTCTCTCTCCCCCTCCCACCCTCTCTCTTTCTCTCCCTCCCTCTCTCTTTCTCTCTCTCCCTCTTTCTCTCTCTCCCTCCCTCCCTCCATATCTCTCTATCTCCCCCTCCCTCCCTCCCTCCCTCTTTCTCTCTCGCCCCTCCCACCCTCTCTCTTTTTCTCCCTCCCTCCCTCTTTCTCTCTCTCTCGCTCTCTCTCTCCCCCTCCCTCTTTCTCTCTCTCTCCCCCCTCCCTCTCACCCTCCCTCTTTCACTCTCTCCCTCCCTCCCTCCATATCTCTCTATCTCCCCCTCCCTCCCTCCCTCTTTCTCTCTCTCTCCCCCCTCCATCCCACCCTCTCTCTCCCCTCCCTCCCTCTTTCTCTCTCTCCCCCTCCCTCCCACCCTCTCTCTTTCTCTCCCTCCCTCTCTCTTTCTCTCCCTCCCTCCCTCTTTCTCTCTCCCCTCCCTCCCTCTTTCTCTCTCTCCCCCTCCCACCCTCTCTCTTTCTCTCCCTCCCTCTCTCTTTCTCTCTCTCCCTCTTTCTCTCTCTCCCTCCCTCCCTCCATATCTCTCTATCTCCCCCTCCCTCCCTCCCTCCCTCTTTCTCTCTCGCCCCTCCCACCCTCTCTCTTTTTCTCCCTCCCTCCCTCTTTCTCTCTCTCTCGCTCTCTCTCTCCCCCTCCCTCTTTCTCTCTCTCTCCCCCCTCCCTCTCACCCTCCCTCTTTCACTCTCTCCCTCCCTCCCTCCATATCTCTCTATCTCCCCCTCCCTCCCTCCCTCCCTCTTTCTCTCTCGCCCCTCCCACCCTCTCTCTTTTTCTCCCTCTTTCTCTCTCTCTCGCTCTCTCTCTCCCCCTCCCTCCCTCTTTCTCTCTCTCCCCCCTCCCTCACCCTCTCTTTCTCTCCCTCCCTCCCTCTTTCTCTCTCTCCCTCTCTTCCTCCATGTCTCTCTCTCTCCCCCCCATCCCACCCTCTCTCTTTCTCTCCCTCCCTCTTTCTCTCTCTCCCCCTCCCTCTCACTCTCTTTCTCTCCCCTCCCTCTCACCCTCTTTCTCTCCCTCTCACCCTCCCTCTTTCTCTCTCTCTCGCTCTCTCTCTCCCCCTCCCTCCCTCTTTCTCTCTCTCCCCCCTCCCTCACCCTCTCTCTTTCTCTCCCTCCCTCCCTCCCTCTTTCTCTCTCTCCCTCCCTTCCTCCATGTCTCTCTCTCCCCCTCCATCCCACCCTCTCTCTTTCTCTCTCTCTCTCCCCCTCCCTCCCTCCCTCCCTCTTTCTCTCTCTCCCCCTCCCTCTCACTCTCTTTCTCTCCCTCCTCTTTCTCTCTCTCCCCCCTCCCTCTCACTCTCTTTCTCTCTCTCCCCCCTCCCTCCCTCCCTCCCTCCCTCCCTCTTTCTCTCACTCTCCCCCTCCCTCTCACCCTCTCTTTCTCTCCCTCCCTCCCTCTTTCTCTCTCTCCCTCCCTCCCTCCATGTCTCTCTCTCCCTCTCTCCCCACCCCCTCTCCACTTTATGAAAAGCTGTATTGTGCTGGCAATTTTCAATCCCCTGGGGCCTCTCCAGAATCTGGGAAGTTTTGATATATCTTCAAAGTAAATTTATTATCAAAGTACATATACATCACTGTATACAACCCTGTGATTCATTTTCTGGTGGGCATTCACAGTGGATGCAAAGAAATACAATAGACCACATCCAACAGGATGAACAAATATCCCATTTGTAGAAGACAAAAAAAACATGCAAATGCAAAAAGAGAAAAAGCAAAATAATAATAATAACAACAAATAAATAAATAGCCAATGAATATCAAGAACATGCGATGAAGAATCCTTGAAAGTAAGTCCATATGTTGTGGGAACATTTCAATGATGGGGTAAGTGAAGTTGAGTGAAGTTACCCCTCTGGTTCAGGAGGCTGATGGTTGAAGGATAATAATTGTTCCTGAAACTGGTGGTGTGAGTCCTGAGGCTCCTGTACCTCCTTCCTGATGGCAGCAGTGAGAAGAGATTGTGACTTTAAGCTAATTTGGAGGGGACAGGACTCCAAAAAAGTCAGGTTTCATCAATCAAGAAGACATGTCAGAGCAGTGGTACAGGACAGTGGCAGTGTACAGGATATTAGCAGTGGTACAGCACAGTGTACAGGATATTAGCAGTGGTACAGGACAGTGTACAGGATATTAGCAGTGGTACAGGACAGTGTACAGGATATTAGCTGTGGTACAGGACAGTGACAGTGTACAGGATATTAGCAGTGGTGCAGGACAGCGTACAGGATATTAGCTGTGGTACAGGACAGTGACAGTGTACAGGATATTAGCAGTGGTGCAGGACAGCGTACAGGATATTAGCTGTGGTACAGGACAGTGACAGTGTACAGGATATTAGCTGTGGTACAGGACAGTGACAGTGTACAGGATATTAGCAGTGGTGCAGGACAGTGTACAGGATATTAGCTGTGGTACAGGACAGTGACAGTGTACAGGATATTAGCTGTGGTACAGGACAGTGACAGTGTACAGGATATTAGCAGTGGTACAGGACAGTGTACAGGATATTAGCTGTGGTACAGGACAGTGACAGTGTACAGGATATTAGCTGTGGTACAGGACAGTGACAGTGTACAGGATATTAGCAGTGGTGCAGGACAGTGACAGTGTACAGGATATTAGCAGTGGTACAGGACAGTGTACAGGATATTAGCTGTGGTACAGGACAGTGACAGTGTACAGGATATTAGCTGTGGTACAGGACAGTGACAGTGTACAGGATATTAGCAGTGGTGCAGGACAGTGACAGTGTACAGGATATTAGCCGTGGTGCAGGACAGTGTACAAGATATTAACTGTGGTACAGGACAGTGACAGTGTACAGGATATTAGCAGTGGTGCAGGACAGTGTACAGGATATTAGCTGTGGTACAGGACAGTGACAGTGTACAGGATATTAGCTGTGGTGCAGGACAGTGAGGGGTCGGGGTGGAAGAGTTGATGGGCCATGTTAAAGATAAATATTAGCTTTATTTGTCACATGTACATACATGAAAACATTCAGGGAAATGCGTCAGTGACCAACACAGTCCAAGCATGCATTGCAGGCTGCCAGCGTAGCACGCCCACAACTCAGTAACCCTAATCCAAGCGTCTTTAGAACATGGGAGTTCTGGAGGGAACACATGCGGTCATGGGGTGAAGGTACAAACCCTCACAGACTATGTCAGGAATGCATCCCCACTCACCGGCTCTGTAAACCATTACACCAGCAGCTGCAGCACTGAGGACAAACCATACCAGGCATGGTCATTTGTGCAATGTGCCAGAGATTGTTCTGGAAACGTCTCGGAAATGAGCAGCTTTAGATTTGCTCATGAGTAAAGAGGAAGAGACCTTGTGGTTGAAGAACCCCTAGGCGTTGGTGGCCACAATATGGTAAAATTCTGAATGTAGCCTGGGAGTTGAACGTCAGAACACCAAAACCACAGACTTTGAATCAGAGTAACGATAGTGATAGGAAGCATGCAGTTGTCTCAGGTGGACTGGGGGAATGAGTTTACCAACTGCTCGGCAAATGAACAGAGAGTCAAACAGCTGTTCCTGTTTGTTTTCCCTCTGCATCATATTTTGTCTTACCCATTTATTATGGTAGTTAGTCACATGGGTGGGGGCATGGTAGAAATGAAGAGCTTTAGTTTTAGTAATTTTGTCTTTGGAAGTTCAGCTAGAGTCTAGAGCTATAACCATATAACAATCACAGCATGGAAACAGGCCATCTCGGCCCTCCTAGTCCATGCCGAACTCTTAATCTCACCTAGTCCCACCTACCCGCACTCAGCCCATAACCCTCCACTCCTTTCCTGTCCATATACCTATCCAATTTTACCTTAAATGACACAACTGAACTGGCCTCTACTACTTCTACAGGAAGCTTATTCCACACAGCTATCATTCTCTGAGTGAAGAAATCCCCCCTCGTGTTTCCCTTAAACTTTTGCCCCCTAACTCTCAAATCATGTCCTCTCGTTTGAATCTCCCTTACTCTCAATGGAAACAGCCTGTTCACGTCAACTCTATCTATCCCTCTCAAAATTTTAAATACCTCGATCAAATCCCCCCTCAACCTTCTACGCTCCAATGAATAGAGACCTAACTTGTTCAACCTTTCTCTGTAACTTAAGTGCTGAAACCCAGGTAACATCCTAGTAAATCGATGATTTAGGTGATATCTTTTTTGTTGACTGCTTAAAGCCACTTAATAACATATAAAATTGCTTAGTTAGCTTAATTACATTGAAGAAAACATGTTCAATACTCTGAGATTGTTATATATTTATATATTTTGTTATATCGCTAATTTTAGTGTCAATAGTCTTTATCACTTTAAGATTGTTAGTTTTGCTAGTTTCAAATATATTCTTCGACTTCAGAGCCTTGTTATTGGATTTGAATGGACGAAGTGTAATACAGGATTAACCCCCACCCCCCACCCCCCCTGTGCTTTGACTCTGTGGGGATGGTTTGTTCGAGTAGGGACTATCGTTCCATACCAATCAGCAGGGAATTACCCCAATTAGACGGATTGATTACCCTGGTTTGCATATTGATTGACGGCAACAACATAGACAGCCACAACACAACATCCATGGCCAACCCCAACCAACGGAGGCCCCAAACGAGAATGAGTAATTCCATGAGAAATGGGCACAATCTGTAGTTAACAAAAGGTGGTCAAGATAATGTCCAGTTGAAAATTTAATGTTACCTTTAACCACTTTTGTTAACTACATCACTGAGATTGAAAGAGTGCAGGGAAGATTTATAAGGATGTTGCCTGGGCCAAAAAACCCGACTTATAGGGAAGGATTGAATGTGTTGGGTCCTTATTCCCTGGAGTATAGGAGAATCAGAGGAGATTTCATAGATGTATACAGAATTATCAAAGTTCAAAGTAAATTTATTATCAAAGTATATATATGTCACCAAATACAACCCGGAGATTCATTTTCTTGCAGGAAGCCACAAAACAAAGAAACACAATGGAATTCACCAAAAACCATTCAGCATAAAGACAGTTAAATATCTAAAGTTCAAAGGAGATTATATTTTCAAAGTATATGGATGTCACCCTATACAACCCGGGCAGGCATACTCAGCAAATCTATAGAATAGGAACTATAGCAGGATCAATGAAGATTCAACCAGAGTGCAGAAGACAACAAACTGTGCAAATGAAAATGTAAATAAATAGCAATAAATAACAAGAACATGAGGCAATAAGATAAATATTCCTAAAAGTGAGATCATTGATTGCAGAAACATTTCAATGATGAGGCAAGTGAGTACAGCTATCCTCTTTTGTTCAGGAGCCTGATGGTTGAGGCTTAGTAACTGTTCTTGAACCTGCTGGTGTGAGTCCTGAGGCTTCTGTACTTTCTACCTGTTGGCAGCAGCGAGAAGAGAGCACGGCTTGGGTGGTGAGGGGTCTCTGATGACAGATGCTGCTTTTCTATGACAGTGTTTCATGAAGGACATTCATAGTGTAAATGGAAGCAGTCTTTCCACTGAGGTTGATGCAGACTAAAACTAGAGGTCATGGGTTACGGTGCAAAGGTGAAATACTAAGGGGAATATGAGGGCGAGCTTATTCAATCGGAGTGTGATACAAGCTGGCAGTATAAGTGATGGATGTAGGATCAACTGCAACACTTAAGAGAAGTTTGTTTAAGTACATGGATGAGAACTATGGTCAGGTGCAGGTCGATGGAAGTATGCGGAATAACAGTTCAGCATGGACTAGATGGGCTGAAGGGCCTGCATCTCTGCTCTAGTGCTCTATGACTCTATGGCCAATTGTTTGCTCCATTTTGAGCAGATGGCTTCTCACAGATGAAGTTCCAGCTTCAGTAGTCTGCAGCAGCCAACGTTACCAACCAACTCACTCAACTAAGAGGGCTGATAATCAATTTGTTTTAATTTATTTTTATTTTGTTTCTTTACAGTTACAACACGGTAATAGATCATTCTGGCCCAATGAACCCATGCCACCCAGTTACACTCACATGACCAATTAACCTATGAACTCATAAGCTGACTGTTTCGCTGTCGTTCCACCCTTAATGTTTTACATGTGCTCTTCCTCAAAGATCACCTGTGGAATACATCCATGCAATCTGATGTAGGCAGAATCCCACCATTATAAAGTAAGAAGCTATGTACAAGAAAAAGAGAAAACATTTCAATGACCATCCAGAAACTCAAGAGCTTCTGCAGATACTGGAAATCCAAAGCAATAGACAAAAGGCTGGAGGTGAATAAAGTGTCTCAGCCCAAAAATAGGAAGGATGTGGAAGCATTGGAAAGGGTACAGAGGAGATTTACCAGGATGCTGCCTGGTTTAAAGAGTATGCATTATGATCAGAGATTAAGGAAGCTAGCATTTTACTCTTTGGACAGAAGGAGGATGAGAGGAGACATGATCGAGGTGTACAAGATATTAAGAGGAATAGACAGAGTGGACAACCAGCGCCTCTTCCCCAGGGCACCACTGCTCAATACAAGAGGACATGGCTTTAAGGTAAGGGATGGGAAGTTCAAAGGGGATATTAGAGGAAGGTTAGAACATAGAATACTACAGCACAGTACAGGCCCTTCGGCCCACAATGTTGTGCCGACCCTCAAACCCTGCCTCCCATATATCCCCCCCACCTTAGATTCCTCCATATACCTGTCCAGTAGTCTCTTAAATTTCATGAGTGTATCTGCCTCCACCACTGACTCAGGCAGTGTATTCCACACACCAACCACTCTCTGAGTGAAAAACCTTCCTCTAATATCCCCCTTGAACTTCCCTCCCCTTACTTTAAAGCCATGTCCTCTTGTACACTCTGAGTTTTTCACTCAGATTGGCTGGTGCATGGAATGCACTGTGCTGTCCAGTACTATGCTGTACTATTCTATGTTCTCTATGTTCTAATACGTCAACCTTTCCATATATGTCGCCTGACCTGCTGAGTTCCTCCAAGATTTTGCGTGTGTGTTGCTCTAGATTCCCAGCTTCTGTGGAATCTCAGAATCAGGATCAGGTTTATTATCACTGGCATATGTCGTGAAATTTGTTAGCAGCAACAGTTCAATGCAATACATCAATGCAGAGAGAGAAAACAATAACAATAAATAAGTAAATCAATTACAGTATACTGTAGATTAAAAATTGTGCAAAAAGCAGAAATAATATATATTTAAAAAGTGAGTTAGTGTCGGATGGCAGAGGGGAAGAAGCTGTTCCTGAATTGCTGAGTGTGTGCCTTCAGGCTTCTGTACCTCCTACCTGGTGGTAACAGTGAGAAAAGGGCATACCCTGGGTGCTGTAGGTCCGTAATAATGGACACTGCCTTTCTGAGACACCACTCCCTGATGATGTCCTGGGTACTTTGTAGGCTACTACCCAAGATGGAACTGACTAAATTTACAACCCTCTGCAGCCTCTTTCGGTCCCATACAGTAGCACCCCCCCCCCCCCCACCCCCATACCAGACAGTGATGCAGCCTGTCAGAATGCTCTCCACGGTACATCTATAGAAGTTTTGGAGTGTATTTATTGACATACCAAATCTCTTCAAACTCCTAATGAAGTATAGTCACTATCTTGCCTTCTTTTCAGAATCAGAATCAGGTTTATTATCACCAGCATGTAGTAATAATAACAACTTATTTATTGCATGTTTTCCATACAGACGATGTAGTTCGAAGTGCTTTACAATGGAATGAAGTGAAAATGTGAAATAAAAGACAAAAAGATGTTTGTTTAAAACAAGGTTAAATAGATAATGTTTAAAAGTGTTAACTGAGTCTGTATCCCTTATAGTTTTGGGTATTGAATTCCACAGTTCAGGAGCGTAGTTCAAAAAAGCTGACTTGCCAATTATCTCTCGAGGAAAATTGTTTAAATTTAAAAGACTGACAGAAGACCTGAGAGCTCAAGCAGGATTGTAAAGCAAAAGCAGTTCTCTGATGTACTCCGGTCCCAGATCTTTGAGGGATTATTGCAGATAAGATGTTTCGTTTTTGCAGTTTTATCCTTTAAATTGGGGCAATAGATTGCTACTGCACTTTGGGAACAATCACCTTCCCCAAGCAATAAGGCTGATCAACGCCTGCACCCACCCACCCACAAACTCTCCCCTTCACGCCCCCAACCACCACTACCTTATCATATCCTGTCAGACGTCTTATGTGCCTAGTGTCACTTTATGGATATACAATCGTTTATTTAGAGTGTTTTTATTATTGCGTTCTTTATCTTAATGTGTTTTTGTGCTGCATCAGATCCGGAGTGACAAATACTTTATTCTCCTTTACACTTGTGTACAGGAAATGACATTAAACAATTTTGAATGTTGAGATGATCCCGCCTACCCCGTTGCCCTGCCAACGCCCTGCGGCCGGACAGACGTAATGGAACTACGGTTCCCGGCCTGCTTGGTGGTCTAGGCGCCTGCGCGTCAGGACAACCGAGCGGAACTACTGTTCCCGGCATGCATGGCGGTACACGCGCTCTCACAGTGCAGGCAGTAGCTGCAGACCGAGAGACGGATTGCGGATCGAACTACGATTCCCGGCATGCACGGTGGTCCCGGCGCCTGCGCAAAGGGGGCCGTAGCCGGAGAGTGAGCGCGGCCGGTGGAGGTGGTGGAGGAGGAGGAGGCGGCGGCGGCTGGCGGTAAGTTATCGATGTCGGGGTGGGTGGGTCGTTCCAGCCCGGGCAGAGAAGAAGGGAGGATGTTCAGGTGTGGTGGCTGCACCGGGTGGGCCGGCCCCGGACACTCCACTCAGCTGGTGAGCTGGAGTTAGGGAATGAAGCGGGAGTTTAATCCCTTCACGGCCGGGCTGAGCTGTCGCGGACCCTGGGCTCACTATCCTCACCCTCTCCCTCCCTACCCAACCCCTCCCCTTCCCATTCACCCCACCTCTACCCTCCCGTCCCCACCCACCCCCTCCCATACTGTCCAGTCCCGTCCCCACCCCTCCTCTCCCTCTCACCCTGAATTGCTGAGTTCCTTCAGCATTTTGTGTGTGTTGCTCCGGATTTCCAGCATTTCTTGTGCTTATTGTGAGCCATGTGCTTGCTTTGATGCTGTGTTGAAAAATGGCGAAATATGGTCAGCTCACTTTTTAGATAAAACGGTGGTAATTTCCCCTCCGCAACAGTGAGCTGAGAGATGTTGCAAATAATCTGAAACCACAGGCTGGAAGGAGGCTGGTGCTTTGCAAATGAGCGGTTTAGTCGCGCTTAATGGCCAGTGTCAGTGAATTGGGAGTCCTCGTGCAGGATTCTCCAAAGGTAGGTTGAGCTGGTAGTGAGCGAGTCAAATGCAATGTCAGCGTTCATTTCCAGATGACTAGAGAATAAAAGCTGAGCAACACAAAATGCTGGGAGGAACTCAGAAGCCCAGGCAGCATCTATTGGGGGGAGGGGGGGGAAGTGCAGTTGATGTTTTGGGCCAAAACCCTTCGGCTGGACTGGAGAGAAAAAAAGTTGAGGAGTAAATTTTAAATGTGGAGGGAGGGGAGAGAGAGGTGAAAACTGGAGAGGGAGGGATGAAGAGCTAGGAAATTGATTGGTGGAAGAGACAGAAGGCCATGGAAGAAAGAAAAAGGGGGTAAGGATCACGGAGGGGCCATGGGCAGGCGATGAGGTGAGAGGGAAAAGGGGATGGGAACTGGAGAAGGATGGAGGGGGAGGGGTTACCAGAAGTTTGAGAAATCAGCTTGGAGGCTACCCAAACAGAATGTAAGATGTTGTTACTGCAGCCTGAGTGTGGCCACATCACGACACAGATGGACATATCACAATGGGAAGTGGAATTAAAATGGGGGGCCGCTGGGGGGATCCTGCTTGTTCTGGCAGGTGGAGTGTAGGTGCTCGGTGAAGCTTTCTTCCAGCCAGTCTACGTCGGGTCTCACCAATATACAAGAGGCCGCACCAGTGACACTTCGCCTGTGAGTCTTTTGGAGTCATTTACTGTGTTCAGTGCTCCCGGTGTGGCCTCCTGTTTATTGGTGAATCCCGATGTAGATTGGGAGACCACTTCATGAATATCTACATCCATGGCCTCCACTGTCCTGTTGAGGCCACACTTGGGTTGGAGGAACAACACCTCATATTCTGTTTGGGTAGCCTCCAACCCAAACATGGACATTGATTTCTCAAACTTCTGGGGCCCCCAACCCCCCTCTCCTTCACCATTTCCCATCCCCCTTTCCCTCTCACCTCACTTCCTTGCCCACCCATGGCTTCCCTCTGGTGCTCCTTCTCTTCCCCCCCCCCCCCCTTTTGCTTCCTTCCGTGGCCTTCTGTCTCTTTCACCAATCAACTTCCCAGCTCTTTACTTCATCCCCCACCCCTCCAAGTTTCACCCATCACCTGGTGGTTCTCTCTCCTCCTCCCACCTTTTAAATCTACTCCTCAGCTTTTTTTTCTCCAGTCCTGCAGAAGGGTTTTGGCCTGAAGCATCGACTGTACTTTTTTCCATATATGCTTCCTGGTCTGCTGAGTATCTCCAGCATTTTGTGTGTTGCTTGGATTTCCAGCATCTGCAGATTTTCTCTTTGTTTGTGATGGAATTGGAGGGGGTCCAGAGGAGGGTCACAAGAAAGATTCCAGGAATGAAAGGGTTAATGTATGGGGAGCTTTTGATGGCTCTGGGTCTGTACTTGCTGGTGTTTAGAAGAGTGGGGGTGGGAGGGAGGAATCTCATTAAAGTCTATTAAATATTGAAAGACTGAGATAGAATGGATGTGGAAAGGATGTTTCCTATATTTGGCGAGTCTTGGACCAGAGGGCACAGCCTCAGAATAGAGAATCAAACAGGAGGAATTTCTTTAGCCAGAGGGTAGTGAATCTGTGGAATTCATTACCACAGACAGCTGTGGAGGCCAAGTTATTGGGTATGTTTAAAGCAGAGGTTGATATGTTCTTGATTAGTCCGGGCATCAAAGTTACAGGGAAAAAGCAGGAGAATGTAGTTGAGGGGGATAATAAATCAGCCATGATGGAATGACAGAATGGGCTCAATGGGCTGAAAGTCTTAATTCTGTTCCTATCTCTTATGATCTTGTATTGAAGGAAGGTAAATAGATAATTAGATTTATAAGCTATTTTCAGGCATTAAATATGTTTTATTCTGTTTACATATTGTTTATACATTTTATGCGGGAGTGTTTGTGTTTATTTGGGGAATTGCCCTGTGTATCCAAATGCCATGAAGTACGTAAGGAGTTATTTGACTACCTTTGCGACCTATTTCCTGCACTGTTGCAGGAATGTTTATATTGAAGATCGGTTCTGTTTCTATGCTCAGACTAGAACGCAGGTTCATTCTGTCTCATGACCATATCCTCCCTGACTGTGACCAGCTGGACAAGTTACGAGCAGTGTAGAGATGAAGCAGACATTAGCGACTGTTCTTATCCTCGGATTAACAAGTAAACAGGAGACAGCTGTACAGATTGGGCCTCATGAAAATCACAGATGATCTGCTAAAACAGAGCTGGTTATCTAATATGCTGGGTTATTTAGTAAACCAGCTTTAGACTATTATCTCCTGACTGTTGTATAATGCATCCTATTTTATAGTTACTTCCAACCTTCTGTAATTTGGGCTCTGTTTTTCATTTGTCATCCATTTTCTAAAGATAAGCTTTATTTGTCACATGAATATCGAAAAATCAAAACTTAGTTTGCATCAATGACCAACACAGCCCGAGCTGGGGGACAGCCTGCCAAGTGTTGCCATGCTTTCAGCGCCAACACAGCGTGCGCACAACTTACTCACCCCCAACCCATACGTACGTCTCTTTGGAATGTGGGAGGAAACCAGAAGAAACACATGCAGTCACTGGGAATAGGTACAAACTCTGGCACAGTAAGCCGTTAGGCTACTGTACTCTTCCACTCCATTCATATCTACTGTAGATTGTTCACTGTGTTCAAACTTGCTCACTATGGTCCATTAAGACGGTTGCATTTCAGTATTATCAGTATCTTTGTACAAAGCAGTTCGTTTACTAGATGCCTCCTATCTTAAGGACAGATCCTCTGAGTTTTGACAAAGGGTAAACACAAACAATTCAGCAGATGCTGGAAATCTAGGGCAACATACATAACATACTGGAGGAACTCAGCAGGTCATGCAGCATCTATGAAAATGAATAAGCAGTTGATGTCTTGGGCCAAGACCTTTCATCAGGACTGGAAAGGAAGGGAGAAGAAGTCAGGTGGGGGGAAGGGAAGGAGGAGAAACTAGAAGGTGGTAGGTGAAGGCAGATGGTTGGGAAAGGTAAAGGGCTGGAGAAGGAGTCTGATAGGCGAGAAGAGAGAACCATGAGAGAAAGGGAAGAGGTAAGAGGCCAGAGTGGGGAGGAGAAACGTTGGGGAAATTGAGGTTGGAGGCTGTCTAGATGGAATATGAGGTGTTGCTCCTCCACCTTGAGAGTGGCCTCATTGTGGTATAAGAGGTGGCCATGTGCCAACATGTTAGAATGGGGATAGGAATTAAAGTGGCTGGCCACTGGGAAATTCACTCTTGGTGGATGGAATGAAATGGGGGACAAAGTTGTCCCCCAGTTTATGACAGGTTTCACCAATCTAGTGGAGGCCATATTGGGAGCACTGGATAAAATAGACAACCCCAACAGATTCACAAGTGGAAGGACTGTTTGGGGCCCTGACTGGAGGTGAGGGAGGAGGTTCAATGGGTAGGTATAGCAGTTTGTCGCTGTGAAAATCCTCTCCTTCATCATTTCATCTTTGACGAACCCCAACTAACGGAGGCCAGAGATGTTGCATCCTAGCCGTTTTTTAGTCGATGTGCAAGCCAGGATAGTACTAATGAATCCCTTTGGCCCATCTATTCATTGCAGAATTTTTATTTTGCCTATTCTCATCAACCTGCACCTAGACCATACCCCTCCCATCTATGAACCTATAAAAGTTCTGTTAAATATTGAAATTAAACCCACATCCAGCATTAGTAGCTCATTCTATATTCTCACCACCCTCTGAGTGGAGAAGTTCCCTCTCATATTCCCCTTAAATATTTCACCTTCCATTCTTAACCCCGACCTCTAGCTCTAGTCTCACTCAATTTCAGTGGAAAAAAGCCTTATGATTTTGTATACCTCTATCAAATCTCCTCTCAATCTCTTATGCTCCAGGAATAAAGTCATAACCTATCCAGCTATCCCTATAAGTCAGGTCCTCAAGTCCTAGCAATATCTTTGTAAACTTCCTTGTAAAGAACTGCACACAATATTCAAGTACGGCCCAGAATACTGCAAATGTTTCCATCAATGTAGTATCATGCTTTTTACTTATAGCTGCTTATATTTGCATTTGCACAGTTTGGTTTTCATTGATCCTGGTTACAGTTATTCTTCTATGGATTAGCTAAGTATACCTGCAGGAAAAAGAATCTCAGGGTTGTATGTGGTGATATTTACATACTTTGATAGTAAATCTTACTTTAAACTTTAAAACACTGGAGAGGTACATTTTCGGTTATATCTGCTTTCTCTCATGACACTGGTTTACTAAAAGGAAGAGCTGAAAATATAACCCAAGTATATATTTATTTCCCCAATTTAACCTATTTGAAAACTCTGAGCAAATCAATGTTTAAGTTTTTACAATAGTTATTTGCTCGGTGGCCACTTTATTAGATACAGGAGTGGAACCCTGTGTGATCTTCTGCTGTGGCCTATCAATTTCAAGGTTCAATGTGTTGTGCATTCAGACACACTCTTCGGCACTCCATGAAGGAGTGGTGTCTCTGAAAGGCAGCGTCCACTATTAAGGACCTCCAGCACCCAGGACATGCCCTTTTCTCACTGTTACCATCAGCTAGGACAGGGGTCGGCAACGTTTACCACTAAAAGAGCCAATATGGACCCATTTCCCACAGCAAAGAAAACACGGGGAGCCACAAAATGAAATAACACTGCATACAACGGGTTTTTTTTTTGCCTTTATGCTATGTATAAACAAACTATAATGTGTTGCATTTTTGAAATTGATGAACTCCTGCAGAGAAAACGAAATTACATTTCTGCATGCAACAAAAACATTTTGAACTCCGAAAAAAAGACGTTGGGTTGAAGGTTACTACATAGTTAGCCTACCTTGGATCGAAGAATTAAAAGAATGCGCGCACTGGCGGGTGTCAGGCATTGGCAGTTGTGATGTATATTAATAGCGATAAAAAACACGTAGCGGTGTAGCGCTACACGCAGCGCTAAAATAAAGACTGCAGTCAAAGGTAACTTTATTCGAACTAAATAGCCTTGCTTTAAAGCCTCGCTCAACCCGTCCCCGTGGGCGCGGATGTTCCAAAAGACACGTACTCACAAACCCCCGTAGGCTATCTCCCTTAGCCGGAACGGTGGCTAATTGTGAGCCGGTTCGGATGTGCCAGGAAACGGTGTCTCCGCAAAGTTTTCATATTGTACAAGATCACCATAATCTTCAAATTTCGAATTACATTTCAAAAGCTAACAAACCACGGGGAGCCGCATCACAGAGATCAAAGAGCCGCATGTGGCTCTGGAGCCGCAGGTTGCCGACCTCTGAGCTAGGAGGTACAGAAGGCACACACTCAGTGATTCAGGAACAGCTTCTTCCCTTCTGCCATCTGATTCCTAAATGGGCATTGAATGCTTAAGCACTACCTCACTTTTTAAAGATATATTATTACTGTTTTTGCACGATTTTTAATCTATTCAATATACATATTATATAATTGATTTATTATTTGTTTATTTTGTTCTATATTATGTACTGCATTGAACTGCTGCTGCTAAGTTAAATTCCACGACACTTGCTGGTAATAATAAGCCTGATTCTGATTCCCTGTCAGTTGAACCCGTATGGCCTCTCTCATTAACATTGCATTTTAGCTGACAGAACTGCCGCATACTGGATGATTTTATTTGTTTGTTTTTTGTACCATTCTCTGTAATGAGACAGTTGTGTGTGAAAAGCCCAGGAAATGAGCAGTTTGAGATGCTGGTACTCAAGCCACCCCGTCTGAAACCAGCAATTATACCATGGTTGGAACAAAAACTGAACCTCTTGATTGTGTCTTCATGCTTTTATTCATTGAGTTGCTGCCACACTATTGGCTGATTAGACATTTAGATTAATGAGCAGTTGTACCAAATAAAGTGGGCACTGACTGTAGATCTTGTAGGTGCAGTATTGTTCATTTCTCCCCACCTTAAATCTTAAAATATCTTCTTCCTGCAATAGCTGCATTTTTAACGACTGGTTGCTATGCTACAGCCACAAAAAAGAAAACAAACTTTGTTTTTTTTCTAGTACCTGTTTGAGCTGATCGTGGAGAGAAATGCAACCAATGTGATCCTGCAGTGCTGTAATGAATTGACATATGAGTGGTGGGGAATTCTCAGGTCATTTCTGAATCACACAAAGTTTCTTAGTATTTGAAGAAAACCCCAATATGTGGCTGTCCAGGCACCACAGTTCCCAGCATTATTTAATATACACAGATTTCAGAATCGGGGTTAATAGCTCTGGCATATGCCACAAAATATTTTTGGGGCAGCAAAAATTGCAATAATGATATAAATAATATAAATTACAATAATAAATATAAACACGTATACATATAAACATATAAAATAAGTACTGCAAAAAAGAAAAAAAATAAACAGGCAGTCCCCGGGTTACGTACGAGTGCTGTTCCTGAGTCCGTCTTTAAGTCAGATTTGTGCGTAAGTCGGAACAAGTACAGCCAATATTATTTAGCGTCATTTAGTCAAACGTTTGTCTTGGGTATATAGTATATATTTGACTTTTCTATTATATAAAGCACTTCAGAAATGTATGTATTCCAATAATTAAACCACTGCATTGCTTAGTAATAATTGTAGCTTTCATCGGGGCAGAACCTTTCACATGCTCCATTATTCTCACTTTATCTTTTATCCTTTAAAATTGTTCTAATCGTTGACCGACTGTAGCCTAATGCTTTTCCAATTACCGATGGCGTTTCACCTCTTTCCAAACTCTTTATTATTTCCACTTTATTTTCAATCGCGATCACTTCCCATCAATAGAACAGAAACACGGCGGGCAGCGGGTCCTAAGGACCATCGTTCTGACACAGGTTAAATGGGACAAGTGGGGGCTGTGCTGGGTTTGGGTATTTGATCCTCCACACTATTTCGTGTGGGAATTTAAACTGGAGGTGGCAGTGCTTTTTTTTTTACGAGGTCGAGTTGTGAGCTCGACATCAACCCAGCACGGATGGTACGGGAGTCACTGGATCGACATCAACACGGCACGGACAGTACGGGAGTCACTGGATCGACATCAACCCAGCACGGATGGTACGGGAGTCACTGGATCGACATCAACCCGGCACGGATGGTACGGGAGTCACTGGATCGACATCAACCCGGCACGGATGGTACGGGAGTCACTGGATCGACATCAACCCAGCACGGATGGTAGGGGAGTCACTGGATCGACATCAACCCAGCACGGATGGTACGGGAGTCACTGGATCGACATCAACCCGGCACGGATGGTACGGGAGTCACTGGATCGACATCAACCCGGCACGGATGGTACGGGAGTCACTGGATCGACATCAACCCGGCACGGATGGTAGGGGAGTCACTGGATCGACATCAACCCAGCACGGATGGTAGGGGAGTCACTGGATCGACATCAACCCGGCACGGATGGTACGGGAGTCACTGGATCGACATCAACCCAGCACGGATGGTAGGGGAGTCACTGGATCGACATCAACCCGGCACGGATGGTAGGGGAGTCACTGGATCGACATCAACCCGGCACGGATGGTAGGGGAGTCACTGGATCGACATCAACCCAGCACGGATGGTAGGGGAGTCACTGGATCGACATCAACCCGGCACGGATGGTACGGGAGTCACTGGATCGACATCAACCCAGCACGGATGGTACGGGAGTCACTGGATCGACATCAACCCAGCACGGATGGTACGGGAGTCACTGGATCGACATCAACCCAGCACGGATGGTACGGGAGTCACTGGATCGACATCAACCCAGCACGGATGGTACGGGAGTCACTGGATCGACATCAACCCGGCACACTAAGGTGGGAGCGGTCTGTCTTGAGCCCGGTGTTGATTTCACTGCGCCACCAGCTGACCGGAACGGTGGGGTGGGGGTTCAGGGTGACTCTTGCTAAGAAAAATTTAAGCAAAATACAAAGTTACACACTGAACACAGTGTCAACGGCAATGACTTAAAATGGCGGGCAGCGTTCTCCTTCCTCGGTTTGTAAGTCCGAGTTGTCCGTAAATCGGGGACTACCTGGAATGAGATTGTATACAGTATATCACTACTAGTGCTTCATATGTGATAAGACCTAGCTGGTGGCAGGGAGTTCAGTAGTCTCACAGCCTGGAGGGGGGGAAGCTGTTTCCTATCTTAATAGTTCTTGTCCTAATGCTGTGGTACCCCGTCTGATGGTCCGGGTTCAAAGAGATTGTTAGATCATAAGACATTGCCGAATTAGGCCACTTGACCTATTTGGTAGAGTAGCAATTCGTCAGAATACAATGTACAAGTAAGTGGTTGAAGAAATTGCCCGTGAATTCCCAAAAGGTACTAGAATTGTAGAACTGAAAATGTTACTGTGCTCTTGGTTGTAGATCGATTTATTGTAAAGTACACATGATTTGTACTGTTTCTCCAGTCCAGTTCCTGGCAAGCTGATTTTTTTTTTAACAGTTTAAAGTTCAAAGTAAATTGATTGTTTAAGTGTGTATATGTCACCATTTACAACGCTGTGACTCATTTTCTTACGGGCATATTCAGTAAATCCAATAACCGTAATAGAATCAATAAAATACCACACCCAGTGGGGTGGACAACCAGTGTGCAAAAAAAGAAAATAAATAAATAAATATTGAGAACATGGAATGAAGAGTCCTCCAAAGTGAGCCCAGGGGTTGTGGGGACTTTTCAGTGATGGGTGAGTGAAGTTATCCCCTCTGGTTTAGGAGCCTGATGGTTGAGGGGTAATAACTGTTCCTGAACCTGGTGGTGAGAGGCGCAATGCTCCTGTACCTCCTTCCTGACGGCAGCAGCAGGAAGAGAGCATGAGGTGGGTGCTGGAGGCCCCTGATGATGGATGCTATTTTGCTGCCACAATGCTCCATGTAATTCCGTAGTTCCATGTGGAATTGTGCAAGAATTATTCCCTAAAGGAGGACAGTGTGTAGTGAGATTCCTAGCAAGAAGAGGCTGATAGGGCATAATTGTTGCACCGAAAAGGTGGACAAAATCAAAAGGGTGAATACAGAACCGAAGGTGCTATATTTGAATGTGTGTACTTTACAGAATAAGGTAGATGAACTTGTAGCACAGTTACAGATTGGCATATATGACCTTGTAGGCAATTCTGAATCACGGCTGAAAGATGATTATAGCTGGGAGCTTAATGTCAAAGGATACACATTGTATTGAAAGAATAGCCTGGAAGGCAGAGGGGGTGGCATTGTTTGGGTTAAAAAAAGTAAATTAAATCATTAGAAAAAGGTGACATGATTGGAAGGTGTTGGATCATTGAAGTTAGAGCTAAGTAAGTGCAAAGGTAAAAAGACCCTGATGGGAGTTGTATACAAACCCCCAAACAGTAGTGAGGATGTGGTCTACCAATTACAATGGGGAATAGAAAATGCATGCCCAAAGGGCAATGTTCAATAGTCATGGGGATTTCAATATGTAGGTAGATTGAGAAAATCAGGTTGAAGCTGCATTCCAAGAGAGGGAATTTCTAGTCTGCCGATGAGGTGGCTTTTTGGAACAGTTTGTGGTTGAGCCCACTAGGGGTTCAGCTATTCTGGATTTGGTTATGTGCAATGAACCAGATTTGATTAGAAAGCTTAAGATAAAGCTTAAGATGCAACTCAAGGCCAGTTTATTGTCATTTAACTATGAACATGTATATAATGTATATAACCATATAATGCATATAGAAACAAGATGTTTCTCCAAACTACAGTACAATAACATGATGTGATCATAATATGATTGAATTCACCCTAAAATTTGAGAAGGAGTTAGTCTATTGTAATAGTATTACAGTGGAGTAAAGGGAATTACAGAAGCATGAGAGAGGAGTTGGTCAGAATTGATTGGAAAAGAACACTGGCAGGGATGATGGCAGAGCAGCAATGGCTGAAATTTCTGGAAGCGATTCGGAAGGTACAGGTTGCGTACATCCCAAAGAGAAGTACACCAAAGTCAAGAACACTCACCTGTGGCTAAAAAGAGAAGTCAAAGCCAGAGGGAGGGCATATAATAGAGCAAAGATTACTGGGAAGTTAGAGGATTGGGAAGATTTTAAAAACTAACAGAATCAGAGTCAGGTTTATTATCGCCAGCATGTGATGTGAAATTTGTTAACTTAGCAGCTATACATAATCTAGCAGAGAGAAAAAAATAATAAATAAAATAAAAGTAATAATCAATTACATATATTGAATAGATTTTTTTGAAATGTGCAAAAACAAAAATACTGTTTTTTTTAAAGTGAGGTAGTGTCCAAAGATTCAATGTCCCTTTTGGAATCGGAAGGCAGAGGGGAAGAAGCTGTTCCTGAATCACTGAGTGCGTGCCTTCAGGCTTCTGTATCTCCTACCTGATGGTAACAGTGAGAAAAGGGCATGCCCTGGGTGCTGGAGGTCCTTAATAATGGACACTGCCTTTCTGAGACACTGCTCCCTGATGATGTCCTGGGTACTTTGTAGGCTAGTACCCAAGATGGAGCTGACTAGATTTATAACCTTCTGCAGCTTCTTTCAGTCCTATGCAGTAGCCCCTTGATGCCAGACAGTAGTAACTAAACAGAAGGCAACTGAAAAGTCATTAAGAAGGTAAAGATGGAATACAAAAGTAAGCTAGCCAATAATATTAAAGAGGATACCAAAAGTTTCTTAAGATACATATGTATAAAAGAGAGGCGAGAGTGGATATCGGACCACTGGAAAGCATTACTGGAGAGGTAATGGGGGACAAGGAAATGGCAGATAACTGAATAAGTATTTTGCATCACACTTCACTATGGAAGACACAAACTGTATGGTGGAAATTCCAAGTGTTGGGGGTCATGAAGTGTATAAAGTTACTGTTACTGGGAAGAAGGTTCTGAAAGGTCTGAGGTTTCGGTGATCGTCGAGAATGGCAGCTTAAGTCACAAGCTCCTCCGGAAAAACACGTATTAAGCCCCGTTAGCCCATCAAATATATTTTTAGAAAAATATTTGAACTGAAAAGAGGGGCAAGAGTCGGAAGAAGAAATGAAAATTTTTAAAAAAGTGACATTGCAGAGCCTGTGTCGGAGAGGAGTGCAGCGAGCGGCTCTCCTACCTGTCCGCATGCGAGTGAGGCAGCTGCTGGGCCTCATTCAGGCGAACATCTTCAAAGTCTGAAAGAAATAATGGAGGTCCAGAAAGATATAAAGCAGCAGCTCCGTGATATTAAGGCAGAACTCGCCAGCGTTAATCAGAAAATAGCGGTGGCAGAGACTCGAATTGAGAAGGTGGAAGATTGCATTCAAAACGTGGAACGGATACTGAGTAAGACAATAAAAATCATACATCACCAAGAAGGTAAACTATTTGACCTGGAGCGAAGATCATGGCAGAAAAATATCAGAATCTACAACATTCCGGAAGGAGCAGAGGGCTCGTCTATGACGGAGTTTGTTGAAAAGTTACTGCAGGACGCGCTGGATCTTCCCTCGGTTATGGAGTTGGAAGTCGAGAGAGCCCACCGTGCGTTCGTTCTGAAACCTACCCAGGATAGAAAGCCACGCTTAATTGTAATTAAATTCCTGCGGTACAGCACCAAGGCACAGATTCTACAAAGGGCCTGGGGTAAGAAGAGAGTGTTTTACAATGATAAATTAATATATTTCGACCAAGATTACCCCCCCCCCCCCCCCGCGGTCCTGAAGAAACGCAAAGAATACTCTGAAGTAAAGCGAGTACTAAAACAAAACAAGATTAGATTTCAAACTCCCAACCCTGCTAAACTTCGAGTGTTTTATGACAACGGGAAGCAGTTGTACCAGACGGTGGAAGAGGCGACTACAGACAAGAAGGCCAGAGGGTTGCTCGTTAGCATCACCAAAACAAGGGAAAGCCTGACTGAGGAATTATCCCACTCTGCTTGGGAAATAGTGCGAGAATCGAGAAGGCAGGAGACGGGAGGAGGCCGAGAGAAATATATCAGGAAGAGACCGGGAGTTTCCCAAAGACAGTCCTCACCCCCTTCAGAAGAGCCATAAGGTTTGGCTAACTTTAAAAATGTTGAGAAGCTAAACGGAAACAGAAGTATACGGTGATGTACCTATCTCGAGAAATACTTATTATAATGTGGATTTTATAATTACTTTGTTGTTATTCTTTATTCTCTCACTTACTCCTTTTTCCCCCACCAAAATGAGAATATATATGTGTATGTAATGTGTCTATATATGTATGTGTGCGTAATATATATAGGAGTAGTACACAGGGAAATCTTTTCTGTGTAATGGATTTGTTCACTGACTTTTATGAATACTGCATTGGGGACCCTCAACTTACAAGTAGGAGGGGTTATCCCCCACAACTAGACATTTCCTCTAGCTCAATGCAGGGTCATCTACTAGAGACTTCAGCCTTGGAATCACACGTCCGTTGCCATTTTTGTTGTTATTTGCGTTTCTTGGTTCTTATTTGTTCAGGGAGTAGATCAATTTCATTCTAATTTCAATGGTACATTGACAGATAAATACAGATGGCTAAGGACAAGGTAAAATTAATTTCTTTTAATGTCAATGGGCTAGTAAATCCAATCAAACGTAGGAGAATTTTATCCAATTTGGAACAATTTGATTCATACTGGGAAAAATGGTTTAACTACTTAATGCCTCATAGGCCTGATTTTATTTTCACAAATCAATGAATCTGTTGTTAAAAAAAAGATCACTCCCTACTTGTACATAGTTCTTTCCTTTTGCTTGTTTTTTCTTTCCACTCTTTTCTATGAGTCTGTACCTCAGATAAATACTTTGTGGAGATTTGTGATTTATATGATATATATGTACAGTGTCTGAAACACATCTTATGGAAATGTTTGATGATGAACTTCAATAAAAAAAAATTACAAAAAAAAAACAAAAAGGAAACTGAGAGGTCTGAAGGTAGATAAAGTCACCTGGACCAGATGGTGTACGCATCAGGGTCTGAAACAGGTGGCTGAAGAGATTGTAGAAGCATTAGTAATGATCTTTCAAGAAATGCTAGATTCTAGAATGGTTTTGGAAATCAGGAAAATTGCAAATGTCACTCCACTCTTCAAGAGGGAGAGAGGCAGAAGAAAGGAAACTAGAGGCCAGTTAGTCTGACCTCAGTGGCTGGGAAGATGTTGAGAGTTGATTATTAAAGATGAGACCTTAGGGTACTTGGAGGCACATGATAAAATAGCTTGTAATCAGCATGGTTTCCTCATGATAAAATCTTGCCTAACAAATCTGTTGGACCTTTTTGAAGAAATAACAAGCAAGATAGACAAATAATTGGTTGATACGTACTTGGATTTTCAGAAGGCCTTTGACAAGGTGCCATACATGAGGCTACTTAACAAGCTACGAACCCATGGTATTACAGGAAAGATTCTAGCATGGATAAACCAGTGACTCGTGGTATTCCACAAGCGTCAATGTTGGAACTAATTATTTTTATTTTAAATGTCAATGATTTGGGTGATGGAATTGGTGGCTTTGTTGTAAGGTTTGCAGACAATGTAGAGGAACAGATAGTTTGAGGAAGTAGAGAGGCTATAAAATAATTTAGATTTGGAGAATGGGTGATAAAGTGGCAGATGGAATATAGTGTCGGAAAGTGTATGGTCATGCACTTAATAAAAAAAAATGAAAGGGTTGAATACTTTCTAAATGGAGAGAAAATATTAAAAAAAAACTGAGGCACAAAGGGACTTGGGAGTCTGTGAGCAGGATTCCCTAAAGGTTATTTTGCAGGTCGAGTCTGCGGTGAGGAAGGCAAATGCAATGTTTGCATTCATTTCAAGAGGACTGGAATATAAATGCAAGGATGTAATGCTGAGACTTTATAAAGCACTGGGGAGGCCTCACTTGGAATATTGCAAGCAGTTTTGGGCACCTTATCTCTAAAAGGATGTGTTGATATCGGAGAGGGTTCAAAGGAGATTCACGAAAATAATTCTAGGTTGGAACCACTTAACATATGAAGAGCATTTGATAGCCGTGGGCCTGATTCGCTGGAATTCAGAAGAATGAGGGGTGAAAGGCCTTGATAGAATGGATGTGGAAAGGGTGGTTTCTATGTTTGGGGGGGGGGGGGGTGTAAGACCAGATGACACAGCATTAGAATAGAGGGACATCATCACTTTGGAACAAAGAAGAGGAATTTCTTTAGCCAGACAGAGGCAAATCTGTGGAATTCTTTGCCACTGGCAGCTGTGGAGGCCAACTTTATGTATATTTAAGGCAAAGGTTGATAGGTTCTTGATTAGTCAGAGCATAAAGGGATACTGGGAGAAGGCAGAAGATTGGGGCTGGGAGGAAAATTGATGTCATGATGAAATGATGGACCAAATGGCCTAATTTTGCTCCTATATCTCTATGGTCTTGTTTCTCCTCAAGCTAGTCCAAGCAAACATCTGAGGTTCTAGGACAGGTCAGTTGTGTACCCAAGCCACTTTTTTTTTGCAAGATGACAAAAAATGTTATTTGCCTAAGCTTTTTTGGGAAACTTGACTCCAGAACTATTCACAGAATCAGAACAGTCAGTTATTTGAATGAATTGCTTTTTGGTGGTTTCTATGCCATATCCAATGCTGACAGGAAACCTCTGTGGGAGAGTTTTCAAAGTGGAAAAGCCCTTGCACTGGGGCAGTTCCACTCTCTTGACCTCAGAGATCTGAGTCCAGTATTCATCACAAACTGGGCTCTTCCTTGGTTGCAGTAGAGGACCATGACTACTTCTGTGCCTTGTTGTGCCCTTCACTCTTCATGGAACATTCCAGAACCACCTTCCTGGCCATTGGATCTCACTGTAGATCTCATCTGTCCGGTATGCTGGAACAGACTTTGCGTGCTAGGATAGACATCACTGGGGTATGAATCCCGCTTGCTACCCTCACCTGGTTTAGCCCACCTGTCAAAGCAGTCTACTGGGGTGAGGCCGCTGTCACATGCAAACAGCTACTGGAGCCACAGGTGAGAGTGAATGTCCGGTGGGGCCTAAAGCTGAGTGAGCTGCTCAGGACTGTCCAGGACAATAAGCTCCTTCACCAGTGCTACCCTCCCTGCACACCCCACACATCTCCAGATTTCTTGTTAGTGTTTGGGCATTTCATGTAATAATTCAAAAAAGCACACAGGAAATGACTCTCCTGGGAAGTTCCCTAAGTATTATATTGTTGCTGGATTTCCCCGTGCCTTTATCTGCCATGGTATATTCCAGTAGAGTTGCTTGAGAGAATCTGAGCATTATAAATGAACAAAGCCAGTCATGTAGTGCATAGACATTTTGCTCAGTTGTTGTTCGTTTAATGTTTATATTCAAACTGTGAAATCACATTTTCAGGAAAATAGTGACCAAGGATAAGTTATTTTCGTGTTTAAACCTATACTCTTAATCCAGCGATGGTCAGAGATTTATTTGTGTAGAAAGGTAAGTGAATGCATCATTTTGAAGGTAGGGGAAACATTTTGTTGCCTGCAAAAAGACTTGAACGTATCAGTAAAACAAAGCATTCTTTTACAGAGAGGCAACATGAATATTTTTTTTAAATACTGTAATGTTTGGGGTGTATTTTGGCTTTCAAATTTCATAATTCTCATCAGTCTCTAAGGTTTGCTGTTTTTTGAAAATTGATTTGGAGATTAATGCTCTGAAAGTGGAAGAACCAAATGCATGCAAATTGCTGTTGAATGAATCACACTCGGAAGAGTTCCTTATGTAAAAGGTAAAAGAACATTACAGAAAAAGCCCTTAATATAAATATGAGATTCTACAGATGCTGGAAATCTTCAGCAACACACAAATGCTGGAGGAATTCAGCAGGTCAGTCAGTATCTAAAGGATGGGAATAAACAGTTTTGGGACTGGAAAGGAAGGGGGCAGAAGCCAGAATAAGAGTAAGGTCCTTATTATAATTGTAGTACTATGCAAAAGTCTTAGGCACATATAAATAGCTAATGACCTTTTGCACAGTACTGTAGTAAGTTTATGAATTGCACTGTCCTGCTTCCCCAAAAAAAAGCAAATTTAATGGCGTATGTGAGTGATGATAAACCTGATTCTGATAGGAGTCTCTATTGTGGATTGAGAGTGGAAAGGGGGAGGGAGCAGGAAGCACAAGAGAGACATTCTGTAATGTTCAATAGTCCAGTTGTTTGTAATCAAATGACCTTGCCTGAAGTCTCAGATCTGGGTGTGTCTGCACCACACCACCCCCTGCCCCCGGCACTCCTTCTCAGCCACCTATCCCAGACCCCTCCTGCACTGTGACACCCTCACCATTCCCAATATCCTTTGCTCCTGCCAGATTTACAAATTCACTCACTGTTCCACATTGACAAATGCAGTAGTCTGAGGCACTCTAGCTCTACATATATATTTCAGAGTACTGTATTTTTGCGCATTTTTATTCATCTTTAATATAGCTGATGTATGCAATTGCTCTGTATTTAAACAGTATGTTGTGGTTGTTATAGGAAGGCAGTGTTCTGAAATAATGAGGATCAACATATCAATAAGTACCTAAATTCATAATTTGAGCAATTATGCAATTTGTACATCTCCAATTGCCCATATTTGTTCATTTTCCTTATATTTATGTAAGATATTTCGAGAGGATGAAACACTCATTGAGTTTTCCAGTGTACAAACCAAGAGCATCTGAGATTTGATGTGTGTCAGGCTGGTCTTGTCCTGAGATGTTGAATTTTCAGTAGGCAAGAAGTTGAAAGACCATTCTGGCTTCTCTCTTTGAATTTTGTTAATTTGGGATCATTAAGTCCATATTTATTATTTTCTGATTTTATATTGAATTTATAACATTATGTAATTCATGTTCTGTGTTCTGTCAATTACTGTTGTTACGGAGGATTGGACTGTGCAGTTCATGTTATGATGCATTTCTGATTTCTAGGTACTCCTTTTTTTTTGTTGCTGTTTTGGGTGACTTTGAATTGAGGCAATCTGCGGATAACGAACACTGAGCTGACTGAATACGTCTGGACTCTTTCGATTTTGTTATATATTCTGTTTTTCGCTTGGTTTTTTTTGTTACCCTTTTGTGCAATTTGTTTTTTCTTCATTTGGGAAAAAGGGGTTGATGTTTTTCTTTGAAGAGGTTCCATGGTGTTTCTTTGTTTCGCGCCTGTCTGGGGAGATGAATCTCAGGGTTATATACTGTATACATGTGTAACCCTCAGGCGTTCATCTAGAAAAATCAACCTTCGGCCCCACCAAACTGGGTAATCACGTTTGTGTGGATGCTGTGTAATGTACCCCCAGTTACAAACCCACAACGCAAAATAGCAGACAGTACACCATATGCAATTAAATGATAGACTTTATGAATCTTAATCTGAATATAGGGTTAGTAATGAAAATAAACAAAACAAAAAAGTAGGCCCAAGTTCGAGTTCACTCAGTAGTCATGCTTTCACCATCGATCTCCTCCAAAAGTCGCCGACCTTTGTACCCTCAGATCCCAGTCCACTCCGTCTGGCGTACTCCATTCGTGTCTTCCCTCTTCATCTCTCCTCGACAAAAGACCGCGAAAACCCAGCTCCCAGACACACAAGAACGAACAACATGTTCTCATTGGCTAACCCCTGCCTACCAACCCCATTATCTCCAAGCCATAACCCAAACATTGCTGCTACAGAGAAACCGCTATCTCAGCAGTGAACATTACAGAGAAGCCATTACATTAGCAGTGAAACATTACAAATAAACTATTACACATACTTTGATAATTGTACTTTAAGTCAGCCTGCGTTTGTGTCAAATATTCAGTCTTCATCAAATAACAGATTATGGATCTACACATACACATTTATTACTTTATGTCAAGGGACATCCATTTAAGACAGATGAGGAGGAATTTCTTTAACCAGAGGGTACTGAATCTGGGGAATTTGTTGCCACAGGTGACTGTGGAGGCCAAGTCATTGGGTATATTTAAAAAGGAAGTTGATAGGCTCCTGATTGGTAAGGGCATCAAAAGTTACAGGTAGAAGGCAGAAGAATGGGGTTGAGAACAATAATAAATCAGCTGTGATGGAATGCTGGAGCTGAATCAATGGACTGAATGGTCTAATTCTGCTCCCATGTCTTATGGTCAAAGTTTACGTGTGCTTTTGCACAGCTGAGAAATGCAAGTTCCTGAAGAATCTCCTCTTATATGATTAATGTTCATATGAGTCAGTTGCTGTGGCACTGCCACAACACACTGTAACAGAATAAATGGAAGGTTCATGACTGTGCCTGCTTTTGTGCTAGCTTGTTTTCACTGTGATGCAGAGGGAATATCTGTGTTGTGTGGAATCGGGAGCAGGACTGATCCAACCAGAGGATAACTGGTTAGAATCAAAATGCCTGTAGTAATTGGCACAGGTCAGATAGAAGAATCTCTCTTGTATTCCAGTTCTGTCTGATTGTAAATAAATCTGTTGGTCCATCAGAGGCTCCATTCACATGTAGAAATATAGTTAAGCCTATCACTCCTGCTGGGGTATAGTGTATGTTTCAGAGATAAGGTCTTTTGAGCTTTAGTTGCACTTTCTCTTTCTGGGTTTTTAACAGGATGGGATTGCTAGACCCATGCCCAACCCTTCTTTCACAACCGAGCTTGAAACCGTTCATGGCAGAGTTATAAGAAAAGTTGCTGTACGTAATTTCTTTAACACGAAGAAACTATCATGTTGGAGCATGAAGCTGTAGGAATGAAGTACCATGTCTACATTTAAGCCTGAATGTGGCATATCAAGAAATCATTTAAAATAACTTAATCCAGATCAGAGGCTTAATATCTACATAGCACAAACTACCCCATCTCAGAGAAATGGCTCAAATAGTACTTTTTAAAAATTATTTCAAAACTTAAAACAAATGGCTTTAGAAGTTCCCTGATGCATGATGTGAATCATCTGTTTTCTGACTAAAGCAACTAAACCACTAGCTTTCTACAGAGCCATGGCGTGTGTTACAGAATTGGTCTACCTGCTCGCTCAGGACTGTGTGCAAACTCGTACTCTATCCAAACCACTGCCTCTACTTGCCTGTGGTGCTCTAACCCTGTGTGATTCATTAATCAGAGGAAGTAGGAGGGGAATTAACCACTGATATAATAAACTTCATTGCAGTAATGTACTTCCTCAATCACCAGTATTTACGTAGGGTGTAAGGTGATGAACACAAATTAGACATGATTTGCTGAGTGCAAACAAGAATGCTATTTAATTCCTTCTGAAGACAAAGAGTGGAGTCATCGGGACGCCGTCGTGGCGGTGTTTTTTTAGCAGGCTTTCTTGATTTTACGAGGCTTAGTTGCTAGCAAGGGAGCCGGCTAGATTCAAACTCGGGACCCTTCGCTCCGAAGTCCAGCGCTGATGCCACTACACCACCAGTGAAGGAGCCATACTGTTTTCCAAATCGATACACACACGTGCTGGAAGAATTCAGCAGGTCAGGCAGCATCTATGGAAATAAATAAACTGTCGCCATTGGATGAACAGATCTAATGAAGGGTCTTGGCCCAAAATGTCAACTATTTATTCCTCTCCATAGTTGCTGCCTGATCTGCTGAGTTCTCCAGCATTTTATGTGTGTTTTTGTCTTTCTGCATTTCCAACATCTGCAGAATCTTGTGTTTGTTTTCCAACTGACTGCTTTTATTCAATTTAGACCTGAGTGAAATAAAAAGCAATCTATGTGCTTAGGAGTAATTTTGGCACTAATTATTACATGGAAATTTACTTTGCATAATTCTACATTTATCCTCTTAAGTTTATGACTGGGACAGGTTTAATTTCTAAAGAACAACCAGAAGTATGATATAGTTATGAAGTACAATATGATTTAATTTTTGTTTTCTGTTTTTCACAGAACTGAAGAATTGAGTAAAAGGAACTTTTTGAGGTGCACAAGCAGAGTAGCTTGTCTCAAGTAACCCTCTTTATCTCGAAGAATTCCCAGTCCACCTCTTTGCAGACTGCCACCAAGAGTTTAATATGGCCGTGGCCTTGAAACAAGTGTTTAATAAGGATAAGACTTTTCGTCCCAAGCGCAAGTTTGAGCCAGGTACACAGAGGTTCGAATTGCACAAGAGGGCACAAGCATCGCTGAATGCTGGTCTGGATCTGAAAGTGGCAGTTCAGCTTCCCTCAAACGAGGATCTCAATGACTGGGTAGCTGTCCACGTGGTGGATTTCTTCAACCGTATCAATCTGATTTATGGAACTGTATCGGAGTTCTGCACTGATGCCACCTGCCCTGTCATGTCCGGAGGACCTCGGTATGAATACAGGTGGCAAGATGAAAATAAGTACAGGAAGCCCACCGCCCTCTCAGCACCACAATACATGAGTCTGCTTATGGACTGGATTGAAACCCAAGTCAACAATGAGAGCATATTCCCAACCAATGTTGGTGAGTTAGAACAATTGTCGTCTTGTCTTTGCAGGTAGTAAGGAAGGTACATGCAACGTTAGCCTTCATTTTGAGAGGACTAGAATATAAAGCCAAGGATGTAATGCTGAGGCTTTATAAGATACTGGTCAGACAATATCTGTAGTATTGTGTGAAGTTTTGGGTTCCATATCCAAAAAGGATGTCCTGGTGTTGGAGAGTGTACAGAGGAGTTTCACAAGAATGATCCTGGGAATGAACGGGTTGATGTATGAGGAGTGTTTGATGGCTCTGGATCTGTACTCGCTGAGGTTTAGAAAAATCAGCGGAGATTTCATTGAAATCTATGGAATATTGAAAGGCCTAAATAGAGTGGATATGGAGAGGATGTTTCCTATGTTGGGGGAGTCTAGGATCAGAGGGCATTGAATCTGTGCAATTCATTGCCACAGATGCCTGTGGAGGCCAAGTCATTGAATGTATTTAAAGTGGAGATTGATAAGTTCTTGATTAGTCGGGTCATTGAAGGTTACGGGGAGAAGGTAGGAGAATGGAGTTGAGAGGGAGAATAAATCGGCCATGATGGAATGGCGAAACATATTCAGTCATGGCTGATTTATTTTTCAAAACAATGATGGCCTAATTCTCCTCCTCTGTCTTATGTCTTTTCCTGTAAGTTCCCTATTTTCTCTGAGAAAATGTTGTACTGATTGATAGATACAGCAACTGGGCCTTTGGTCAGTTGTGTCTGCTGACCACAAACACCTGTTTGCACTAATCCTGCTGCAATGTATTCTCTCCACACTCACATCAACTTCCCTCATCGGATCCTGTCACTCACCTACGCACAGGCCGTGGTTCAAAGAGGCCTGTTCATTCACCAACCTACATGTCTTTGCAGCCTGGGGGAAAACCAAAGCCCCTGGGTGGGGTGGGGAATCCCTTGTGGTCGCAGGGAACATGTGCACATTCCACAGTCAGTAACCGAGGTTACAATTACACGTGGTTTCTGACGCTGAGAGACGGCAGCTCTGATAACTTTTTCACTGTGAATCTCAATGTCATTCACATCCAGTTAAAACAAAAACAGCAAATAAAAATGGTTGTGTAAACTTTCTGAATAACTGAAGAGCTGCCAATGTGACTTCATGTTAGTTAGTGTCTTTATTCAAATATAAATGAACGTTCAGGTAAAGGAGGGGCTGTCTACATTACCGACTACGCACCTACGATGTGTTTGCTGGAGTTTAGAGAATGAGGAGGGATCTCAATGAAACCTATCAGACATTCATAGGTCTACAGTGGATGTGGAGATGTTTTCAATAGTGGGGGAGTCTAGGATCAGAGGGCATAGCCTCAGAATAGAGAGTCATCTGCAATACCAGTCTTAGGCACATATATGTAGCTAGGATATATTGCGCAATATTGTAGTAATTTCATGTATTGCTCTGAACTGCTGCAAAAAAACCCCAACAAATTTCATGACATATGTGAGTGATGATAAATCTGATTCCGACATGGGTCTCTATTGTGGACTGAGAGTGGGAAGCACCAGAGAGACAGGTTAATTGGTCAGTATAAACTATCCTAGGCTAGGGTTAAATAGGTGTGTTGCTGGCTAGTGCAGCTCGTTAGGCTGGAACATTCTGTTCTGCACTTGTATCTGTAAATAAACTGTTTATTTATTTAAGGATACAATAGGTCCTTCTGGCTCATCAATCCACACTGCCCCAGCAACCCCTATTTAATCCTATCCTAATCACAGGACAATTTATAATGACCAATTAACCTACCCGATGCGTCTTTGGACTGCACGAGGAAACCGGGGGGGGGGGGGGGGGGGGGAGGATGGTGCAGGGAGGATCTACAGAGACTCCCAACAGGCGGCACTGTAATTGAACTCCAACCTCCAATTCCCCGAGCTGTAATAGTGTCTTATAATAGTGTCTTAACTGCTATACTACTGTGGTACGCAGAGAATCTCTTCAACCACTGTTGATGAATTTCTGGAATTTGTTACCACAGATCGATGTGGAGGTAATGTCATTGGGTGTATTTAAGCTAGAGATAGGTTCTTGATTGGTAAAGGGTTACTGGGAAGAAAATAGGAGTATAAGGCTGGGAAAAAAAAGCCGTGATTGAATGGCAGAGCAGATTCGATGGGCCGAATTACCCAATCCTGCTCCTGTATCTTATGGCTTAAACTTAGTTTCTGGCACCCACACTGAAAGTTTAGGTGACAGGCAGTTGTTTCCAGTGATATCCTGCCCTTCCACAGTCTACACACTGAGACTTACGCATGATCACTCAGTGATTTCACGCTATTTTCTCTCTCAAAGTTACTGAGGTGTTGGAACATGCTAAAAGAGCTATAAATGATTTTTAATGACATAACCACTGCTGGCTGAAAATCTAATTTAAACCCAGGTGTGTCAATCTCTGTAAATCCACTGTGGTAGTTGAAGGCCTGATACCTGTGTGTCCAAGTCCGCTGCTAAAGACTCTGCCCTGGGGTTCAGGAACTGTGTCTGTGTGTAAGCACAGGGATGTGGGAGGAGGGATGGGGCTTGTTTTGCTGGTGTTGTTTCATTGCATGTTGTGTTCTGTGTTGTTCTGCCAAGTATTGAGGGATGTCACACTGGCGCCAAAATATGTGGTGGTCCTTGCGTGCACCCAGGACACCCTTGGGTGTTTTGGTTATTAACGAATTTCACTGTATGTTCACTGTACATGTGATAAATAAGCTGAATCTTGAATTAATTTTATTTGTAGACACCAAATCCCTCAGAAATAGAAGATATTTTAAAAGTATTGATTAACATATGGATCTACTAACCTGTAAAGAAATTATCCATAAAAACTTAATTCAGTTTGACAGTTTCAGTACACTCAACCGATTTTTATTGTCATTCAACGTTATTCACTTGCCCTGTGCACCCTTCATATTTTACTTCAGTCATTATTTATCAAGGAGATGGTTTCAGATCGAAAGGAAAGCTTTGATCTCCACTACTTCACTGTTGCGATGAGGCCACTCTCAGGTCGGAGGAGCAACACCTCATATTCCATCTGGTTAGCCTCCAACCTGAAGGCATAAACATCGATTTCTCCAATTTATGTAACTTCTTGCCCCTTCCTTCTCCTGTCTTTCTCCATTCCTCATTATGACTCTCCTCTCATCCCTTTGCTTCTCCTCACCTGTCCATCACTTCCCTCCTGTGGTCTGTTACCTTTTCCACCTATCACTTCCCAGCCTTTCACTTCATTACCACCTCCCCCACACACCCGCCTTGCCCCTCAGTTGCTTTCAGTTTTCCGACTGTACTCCTTCACCTCCCCCTACTTTATTCTGGCTTTCTCCCCCTTCCTTACAAGTCCTGATGAAGTCTCTCAGCCCAAAAGTTTGGCTCTTTATTCCTTTCCATAGATGCTGCCTGACCTGCTGAATTCCTCCAGTACTTTGAGTTACTGCTATCTCCACTGCATAGAGATATTGAATGGTTGTCAACATTCAGATCAGCAAGTGAATTAAACCAGAACAACACACACACAGCACTGGTAGAATTCAGCAGGTTAGGCAGCATCTATGGTGAGGAATAAACAGTCAACGTTTTGGGCTGAAACCCTTATCAGAACTCAGCTTGAAACTTTGACTGTTAATTCCTCTCCATAGATGCTGCTTGACCTGCTGAGTTCCTCCAACGCTTTGTGTGTGCTGCTCTGGATTTCCAGCATTGCAGAATCTCTTGTGTTTAGATAATTAAACCATGTATTTTTCATTCCTCCTCAGGAACCCCGTTCCCCAAGAACTTCCAGCAAGTTTGCAAGAAGATCCTTTCTCGGCTTTTCCGTGTTTTTGTCCATGTGTACATCCACCACTTCGATCGAATTGGCTTCATGGGAGCAGAGGCCCACGTTAATACTTGTTACAAACATTTTTACTACTTTGTTAAGGAATTCAATCTTATAGACGACAAAGAATTAGTACCCCTGGTATGTAACTTTAAGTTTACCATAAGGAAACTTGGTAGATTTTAATACCTTTAGTGAATGGTCTGTAATATTTTTTAAAAAGGCACAATAACAATAGTGATGTGCAGAGAAAGTGGAGACTAATACAGTGTGTTAGGGAGGATCTTTTTCAATGTACAGTAAACCTGATACTCCACTACCCTGTTGATGTGAAATCCTGGTGATTTGCCATCAGTGGTCTGTTCCTAAGTTTTAAACATGTTGGGGTCAGTTCACACATTACCTCTCAATACACATTGAGGTCCCATTCATACCCTGCGTGACACTATTGCAGTTCTGGACACTTGAGTTCAATTCCAGCATCCTCTGTAGGAGTTTGTATGTTCTCCTCCTGATAGGGCCACAGGGTGTTTAAATCTTTATTAGGTACAGGAGTGGAACCCGCTGTGGTCTGTTGATGTAGCCCATCCATTTTGAAGATTCAACGTTCAGAGATGCTCTTCTGCTCATTGTTAAAATGTGAGGTTATTTGAGTTACTGTCATCTTCAACCAGTCTGGCCATTCTCTGACCTTTCTCATTAACAGAGCGTTTTCGTTCACAGAACTGCCATTCTCTGTAAGCTCTTGAGACTGTTCTGTGTGAAAATTCTAGGAGATCAGCAACTTTTGAGATACCTAAACCACCACTGGTACCACATACCACTGTATGGTACTTCTGAGACACTTAGATCACATTTATTCCACATTCTGATGTTTGGTCTAAAGAACAACTGAACCTGTCTGCATGCTCTTATGCATTGAGTTGCTGCTGTATGATTGGCTGATTAGATATTTGCATTAATGTGCAGGTGTACCTAATAAAGTGGCCACTATGTGTTCTCACAATTCCTTTTTTGATATTTTCCTTGCTTTTCAACTCTTCTTTTTTCTCCCCCTTAAAAGCTGCAGTATTTGCTTCAGCATTTCATTTTGCCACCAGCAGTCTGCAAGAACATTTTCAGGGCTTTTCCGTCTGCTAGTAACAGTTTCCTTTCCTTCCACAGAAGGAGATGACCATGAGAATGTGCCATTGAAAAGCATCAACTCATCGATCACACAAGAAGCTGTACCATCCACATCATTATTGAAATGGATTATCTGAGCAGAAAAGAAATTTCGAAAGAAAAATGTTGGTCCTATTTCAAATGATCATTGACGTTGAAACATGAAAGGTTAAAACAACTGATGGGGAATTTTCTGTTGCTGTCGGCAACTGCAATGATTACAGAAAATTCTATTCACCACTGAAGCATCTTCCTGGGATAGTTAATTGTTTCATTACAATAACACGATTCTGCAGCTACAATGGTGCAAACAACAAAGCATTTTGATGATAAATATCCTGCTTGATATAAAATCTGTGGAAATTTTATGCATTTTATTGTATGTGAAGCGCTTCTGAATGTTTCTGGTAAATTTGATAAAGCACCATTCAACCACCAGAAAAACAGAATAGTTCATCTATTAGGTTTACTTGCACGGTAACTATAGCTATACTACAGGGTTTGGCTGGTGCCAAAAACCTCTGTAAAAACAGATTGCAACATTCCTGTCATATTTAATTCATTCGTCTTTCTTTAACAGGAATACCAGGCATTCTTTTCAAAATATACTTCCTGTAATGGTACAGTGCTCCATATGGCACAGTCTTTAGAAAATAAATTGTCCTGAACGGTACATAGAATATTTGTTCCAAAGGAAAGAAAAGTTTTCAGACTTTTTTTAAATATTTAAAAAAGAACGATATACTTTTTTACTATATTTCTTTAAAATCTTACTGTTAATGAATGATACAGTATAGTTTTGCAGTTCAAGGGGGACATCTGTGGTAAAAGCAAGTTCTTAAAATTTATATCATATTTTTCTTTGTTATATCATGTGCTCTGATATCTGACTGTCTGAAATTTGTTATTTTTGCTTTTGATTCTGTGAAAATTTCTGCTTCAGATTAAAGTATAATGTTATTAAAACATTATAAGTTTCGTTCTCTATTTTTTGCTGCTTCATATGTGTTGAAAAGTTACTAATCACAGTGACTATTAGTGCAGTCCCCTACAGCAGCCAGCTGCAAGATCAAGGTTTGGTTCCTGTCACTGCCTGTCTGGAGTTTGTATGTTCTCCCTGTGACTGAGTCAGTTTCCTCTGGGTGTTCCAGCTTCCGCCCACATTCCAAAGATGTACAGTTAGGGCTATTGAGTTGTGGGCTGGTGCAGGAGGTGTGGTGATACTTGCTGGCTCCCTGCAAAGTCCTCGCTGATTTGATTTGATCCAATTGCAGCATTTCACTGTATGTTTAAATATACATATGACAAATAAAGTTAATCTATGGTTCTTTTGTGGGGGGGAGGAGAGAAGAGATTGTAGGGTTGTGTGTAACTCCTAATATTTATTGTAAAATGGACAGAGCAAGTCACCTAGGTCTACAACACCGTTTCCCTCTTTTTATATATATTTCTGTGCAGACTAACCAATTGCTATGAGCAGGAAATTTTTACATGAGCAGGAAACTGCACTGCACTTTCCCGGAAGGATCAGACCAGAAGGTAGGTGTAAATGTCAGTATTGAAAGGCAAAATCAAAATAATGGGTATGATGGCTTGGGTAATTTGAAGTGTTATTTTAATACCAGGAATATTATGGGTAAGGGTGATGAACTTAGAGCATGGATCAGTATGTGGAACTACTATGTTGTAGCCATTACTGAAACTTGTTTGAGAGAGGGACAGGAATGGGTGATTAATGGACTGTAGCAGGTTTTCAAAGTTTTAGAAAAGATAAAGAAGTAAAAGGTGGGGGTGGGGAATAATATCACAGCTGCACCCAGGAGACATAATGGAAGAGTCAGACACAGTCCATTTGGAATAGGAAGAGTGCAATCACACTGATGGGATTGTACTACTGACACACACCCTCCAGTAGCCACCAGAACATTGAGTAACAGGTATTTAATCAGATTAAGGAAATGTGCAAAAATTGTTGTCATGGGGGATTTCAACTTACCTAAGATAAATTTGGACCAGTGTAATGCAAGAGATTTAGATGGGACAGTAGATTCAGGATGTTGTCTTAAATCCATATGGGGACAGTCCAACAAGAGGAGGGGCTGTATTGGACCTGGTGTTGGGTAATGAGCCCAGCCAGGTGACTGACCTTCCAGTGGGTGAGCAGTTAGGGAACAGTGACCACGTCTTAACTTTCAGAATAGCTACAGTCCTTGCACAAGAGTTTTAAATTGGAGTAGGGAAAATTATTAGGACATTAGCCAGGAACTAAGAAGAGTTAATTGGGACACCTTTCCTCTGGCAAATCCACATCAGACATGTGGAGGGTAGTTAAAGAGTACAGGAAAAGTATGTTCCTCTTAGAAGGAAGCTAAGAGAACCCTGTATGTCCAGAGAGGTGATGAATTTAATAAAGAGGGAAAAAGGAAAAGTATGTGAAGCTTCAGAAGTTGAGACCAAACAGAGCACATGAGCATTATAAAGAAGCCAGAAAAGAACTAAAGAAGGGAATGTGGAAAGCCAGGAGAGGCCATGAAAAGCCCTTGGCAAGAAGGATTAAGGTGAATCCCAAGGCATTCTATATATACATCAAGAGCAAGGGAGAGGGTGGGACCACTCAAGGATAAAGAGAGGGATATTTGCATGGATGTGGGGAATGTGAGTGAGGTAGTTAAGGAACATTTTACTTCAGTACTTGCCAAGGAAAAGGATGTGGAGGACCAGGAGATCAGTGCTGAGTGTATAAATACGATAAGGGCATTTAGGAGTCGAGTAGGAGGAAATGTTGGGCCTCCTAATGAGGATTAAGGTTGATAAGTCACAATTTACCTCAGATTACTGAAGGAGGCAATAGTAGAGATTGCTGCGACCTTGACCAGTATTTTCTTGTCCTCTCTAGCCAGAGGCAAGGCCCCGGAGGACTGGTAATGTTGTACCTCTATTTAACAAGGGAAAATCCATAGACCGGTGAGTCTCATGTCAATTGTAGGAAAATTGATGGAGAAAATTCTTAGGGTATACAATCATTTGGAAACCGATGGCCTAATTAGGGAGAGCCAGCATAGCTTTATGCAGGGCTGGTCATGCCTGACCAACATGAAAAGGTGACGAGAGAGATTGAAGATAGGGAAATACAGTGCAACAAAGAAAATCTTTCACATTTCATAAATGTTCTGTCCTTATTCCAACTGTGTGACAACAAAGGCTGTGTGCATGGGAGCATTTCAGTTACCCTGCGGCTGTGCACCAATGCAGCTTGGAGAGAACAGTGTACCACAGTTTCCAAGATTTCACTCAATTGTCAGTATCACTCTGTACTGGGCTGTACTATCTGCCAACCATAGTACCTTTCTGTATGTATTTTTGTTTACACAGGGCTTCCCAAACCAGGTCCACAGAGCCCTTGCTTAATGATATTGGTCCAGGACATAAAAAAGGTTGGGAACTCTTGATCTACAAGGATGCATTTTGTTCTCTAGACCCTTGGAGGGGATTGTCAATGAAATGCTTTCATCAGGCAGACTGAAGGCCAAAGCAATTAATATTTACATAGATTATTGTTTAAAATTTAATAGAACATTATAATGCTGCACATGAACAGACCCAGATCCAATTAAATCAGTAATCAAATGGCAAACTAAACTAATAATGAGTACTTTATTGACCTTAAGTGGGAAATTATTTTGTTACAGTAGCAACATTTAAAAACACTCTTGGCAATAATATATATAATGCTTAATAATAAGTACAGAATTTACCAACGTGCAATAATGTACAAAATAATAGAACAGACTATTGTACACCGATGTGTGTTCTCCTGTCACACATAGACGAACTGTTGTATATGCTTATTACATTTGGTAAGAAAGATTTTCTGTAATGATCCTTGTGACAGTGGAGCTGTTTGAAAGAGTGCTCTACTGCTTATTGAGTAGGTCATGAACAGGATGTGCCAGATTGTTCATAATAGATAAAGGTTTGCTTAGTGACCTCCTCTCCACCATTAACTCAGAAGAGTCGGGGTTGCAGCCAAGGACAGATCCAGCTTTTTTGATGAGTCTATTTAGTCTTTTTGCATCACCAGCACTGACCCTGCTCCCCCAACATAAAGCCGCAAAGAAGACTGCACTCGCTACAACAGACTGGTAAAAGATCTCCAACATCCTGCTGCACACATTGAAGGATCTCAGCTTCCTTAGAAAATAGAGTCTGCTCATCCCCTTCTTGTAAACAGCCTTTGTATTGGTTTTCCAGTCAAGTCTGTTATGGAGGTGAACACCCAAGTATTTGTACTCTTCTACCAGCATAACTTCTTCACCCAGAATGTATACAGAGCTTGTCACAGTCCTCTTCCTCCTAAAATCAATCACCATCTCCCTGGTGTTGGCTACGTTCAGGAGCAGGTGATTCCTCCCGCACCAGTCCACAAACTTGTCCACCGGTCCTCTGTGCTCCGATTCCTGCCCGTCTCCAATACATCGAACCACCGCAGAGAACTTTTGCAAGTGAGAGGACTCAGATTTGTACTGAAAGTCTAAGGTGTACAGTGTAATCTCGCCTGCTTGCACAATGTCCACATTCTTCCATTATCATTCATATTCACGTGCCCATCTAAACCATCAGTATGTGGAGGTCAAGTTATACTTAAAGTTTCTTGATTAGTCAGGGCATTAAAGGTTACCGGGTTTAGAGAGGTAATAAATCAGCCATAATGGAATGATAACGCAGATACAACAGGCTGAGTGGCCTAATTTTGCTCCTAAGTTTCATGTTCTATATTTCAAAAAGTACAGAGAGCGAGACAAAAGAGGTGGGGTGTGGCATTGCTAATTAGAGATAGCGTCATGGCTGCAGAAAAGGAGGAAGTCGTGGAGGGATTGTCTACTGAGTCAGTGTTGTTGGAAGTTAGAAACAGGAAGGGTGGAATAATAATAGGGTTATTGTGATGGGTGATTTTCACTTTCCTTGTATTGATTGGCATCTCCTTAGCACAAGGGATTTAGAAGGGGTAGAGTTTGGTGTGTTCAGGAAGGTTTCCTGGTGCAATATGTAGATAAGCCAACTAGAGGAAAGGCTGTACTTGATCTGGTATTGGGAAATGAACCTGGTCAGGTTTCAGATTTGTCGATGGGAGAGCATTTTGGAGGTTATGACCACAGCTCTTTCTCCTTCACCACAGCACTGGAGAGGGATTGGAACAGACAATTTGGGAAAACATTTAATTGGGATAGGGGGAAATAGGATGCTATTAGGCAGGAATTTGGGAGCTGATGTTCTCAGGGAAATGCACGGCAGAAATGTTCCTTGGTGGAGTTTTGCATAGGTATGTCCCATTTAGGCAGGGAAAGGATACTAGAGTTAAAGAACTATGGTGTATAAAGTATGTAGAAAATCTAGTTAAGAAGAAAAGAAAAACTTATGAAAGGTTCAAGAAACTAGGGACTGTTAGAGCTCTAGAAAATTACAAGGTTGCTAGGAAGGAGTTTAAGAATGGATTTAGAAGATCCAGAAGGAGCCGTGACAAGGCTTTGGTGAGCAAGATTAAGGTAAACGCCAAGGCATTCTACAAGTATCTGAACAGCAAGAGGATGAGCCATGAGAGAATAGGACCAATCAGGTGCAAAAGTGGCAATGTGTGCATGGAGCCGGAGGAGGTAGTGAAGGTACTGAACGAATACTTTGCTTCAGTATTCACCAGGGAAAAAGACCTTGGCAATTGTGGGGATGATTTACAGTGACTGAAATGCTTGAGCATATAGACATTAAGAAAGAGGATGTGCTGGAGCTTTTGAAAAGCATTAAGTTAGATAAGTGACCGGGACTGGACAAGATGTACCCAAGGTTACTGTGGGAAGTGAGGAAGGAGATTGCTGAGCCTCAAGCGATGATCTTTGCATTATCAATAAAGGCGGGAGAAGAAACGGAGAATTGGAAGGTTGCAAATGGTGTTCCCTTGTACAAGACAGGAAGCAGGGATAACCCAGGAAATTATAGACCAATGAGTCTGACTTCAGTGGTGGGCAAGTTGTTGGAGAAGAGGTAGGATTTATGAGCATTTAGAGAGATACAATCTGATTAGGGATAGTCAGCATGGCTTTGTCAAGGGCAGGTCATGCCTTACGAGTCTGATTGAATTCTTTGAGGATGTAACAAAACACATTGATGAAGGTAGAGCAGTGGATGTAGTGTATATGGATTTCAGTAAGGTATTTGATAAGTTTCCCTATGCAAGGCTCCATCAGAAAGTAAGGAGGCATGGGATCCAAGGAGTCCTTGCTTTGTGGATCCAGAATTGGCCTGCCTAGAAGGCAAAGGGTGGTTGTAGATGGTTCATATGCTGCATGGGAGGTCGATGACCACTGATGTTCTGCAGGGATCTGTTCTGGATAAAAATCTCTTTATGATTTTTATAAATGACCTGGATGAGGAAGTAGAAGGGTGGGTTAGTAAGTTTGCTGATGAAACAAAGGTTGGGAGTGTGGTGGATAGTCTGGAGGGTTGTCAGAGGTTACAGCAGGACATTGATAGGATGGAAAACTGGGCTAAGAAGTGGCAGATGGAGTTCAACGCAGGTAAGTGTGAAGTGGTTCGTTTTGGTAGGTCCAATTTGAAGACAGAATATAATATAAGTGATAGCTCTTGGCGGTGTGGAGGATCTGAGAGATCTTGAGGTCTGTGTCGATAGGACACTGGAAGTTGCTGCACAGGTTGACAGTTTTGTTAAAGAGTATGATGTGTTAGCATTCATCAACCATGCGATTGAGTTCAAGAGCCGTGAGCTAATGTTACAGTTATATAGGACCCTGGTCAGACCCCACTTGGAGTACTGTATTCAGTTCTGGTCACTTCTCTACAGGAAGGATGTGGATACTATAGAGAGAGAGCAGAGGACATTTACACGGATGTTGCCTAGTTTGGAGGGCCTTCCTTATGAGAGTACAGAGGCTTTTTCCCAGGGCTGAAATGCCTAACACTAGGGGGCATAGTTTTAAGCAGTTTAGAAATAGATATCAAGGTGATATCAGTGGTTAAGTTTTTCACACAGAGAGTGTGGGTGCATGGAATGGACTGCCAACAGCGATGGTGGAAGTGGATATAATAGGATCTTTTAAGAGCCTCTTAGATAGGTACATGGAACTTAGAAAAATAGAGGGCTATGCACTAGGGAAATTCTAGTCAATCTCTAGAGTAGGTTACATAGTGAGCACAACCATGGCCAAAGAACCTGTAATGTGCTGTAGATTTCTATGTTCTATGTCTTTTGATTCTTGTCTCTTAAAAATCCCAAATGGTTCTGCCTCCACCACCACTCTAGGCAGCACATTCCAGGCACCCGCCCCTCTGTCTAAGAAAAAAACCTTTCTCCTCACATCTCCCTTGAAATTACCCTCTCTCACCTTTAATGCATGCTCTCAGGTATTAGACATTTCAACCCTGGGAAAAAAATATTGTATGTCTACTCTACCTATGCCTCTCATAACCTTACAAACCTCAGTCAGGTCTCTCCCCAGCCTCTGCTAGCTTAGCAAATGTGGTGTTCAAAGAGCATTTGAGGAGCACACACAAAATGCTGGAGGAGCTCAGCATCTATAGAGGAGAATAGGGGCCAAGACCCTTCACCAGGACTGGAACAGGAAGCAGATTGCTGGAAGGGAGTGGTGGGGACATGCTGTGCTCCTCAGCAGAATGAGTGTAAGTGAGGAGGGGGTTAATTCCTGTATGGGTCTCAGGAGCCCAAGTGGAGCTTGTGAGTTATGGAGGTTCTGTAACTCATTGGTAGGTCACACTCAGAGAGAAACCGCATTGATGTAATGGGAATCCTCAATTTAAACCATTGGCCCAAGGCAGTAGTAGGATTGATGAAATTGCACCGGGGTCTCCAGTCCTGATGAAGGGTCTTGGCCCAAAATGTCGACTGTTTATTCCTCTCCACAGATATTGCCTGAACTGCTGAGTTCCTCCAGCATCTTTGCGTGTTTCTCTTGATTTCCAGTGTCTGCTGAATTTCTTGTGTTTGTGTTGGAAGTTCCTCCCAGCAGGTGGCACATGACGCCTGCTCGATGAAGGCGTTGCAAGATCCAAAGCCCAACAACTGACCTGATTTTGCTCACCATAGTATTAACCTATTTCACCGATACAACACCCACAAGGTTACAAAAACAGAGCTGAGTTTACTGACTCTACTTTTCAATTCGGGCCAATGTTAGTTGTTCACCGAACAATGACGAGTATTATTTTTAAAAAAGAGTGCAAGGATGGTCACAGTCCATCGAGTCCATGCCAACAATCGGGCGCAATGATGTTACAGTTCTGGCTGTCAGACTTCAATCTTCTCATCCTCTATAAGGGGTTTCTGTACATCCTCCTCATGGAATTGCACAGGTTTACTCCAGGTCCTCTGGTCTCCTCCCACAGTCCACAGATATATCGGGTAGGTTAATTGGTCATTGTCAATTGTCCTGTGACTAGGTTAGTTAGGGTTAAATCTGTGTTGTCAGGATTTGCTGGGCAGTGTGGGGAATCTCTAAATAAATAAATAAAAATCAACTATCCTTTTTCCCTAATCCTACACTAATCCCATTCATCCCATAATCCCATTAGTGGGAGAGTCTGTGACCAGAGGGCACAGGTTCAGAATAGAGGGATGTTCGTTTAGAACGGAGATGAGGAGGAATTTCTTTAGCCAGAGGGTGGTGAATCTGTTGAATTCATTGCCACAGACGGCTGTGGAGACCAAGTTATTGAGTATATTTAAAGCAGAAGTTGATAGGTTCTTCATTGGTCAGGGCTTCAGGGGTTACAGGGAGAAGTGGCAGAAGGGATTGAGAGGGATAATAAATCAGCCATAATGGAATGGTGGAGCTAACTCAATGGGCTGAATGGCCTAATTCTGCTCATCTGTCTTATGTCTATGGAAATAGCCTCTTATTATCTTCCTAGCAGAAGAAGATCTATTCCCTTTTAGAAAAACTTTGGATTATGGACAGATCTCTGAAGTGTTACTCCCTTCATAAACTTTCCAAGGACTGTTTGTGACCTTAAGTTTATATCAGTCTGAAACACCGCTAGCTGAGGCAGCAAAACTTGTACTGATAGCTTAATTATTTACAGATTAGTGCAGATCACAGTTAATTTTAGATTTTAATTGGAATTAGTTAATGAATACAGATCTGTACTGGAGAAAAAAACCACACCAGACCGCAAGAATTGCTGGAACACAGGATTCCAGACCAGAGTTTCAACAAAGCAAATATGATAGAGGCTTTTAAAAGCCTCTTAGATGGGAAAATGAATGTGCAGAGAACAGAGGGATATTATCACTGTGTAGGCTGACTGGCCTGTCCCAGTGCTGTGTTCTATGTTAACCTGTAAGCAGAGAGTGAAAGAGGGAATGAATTACAAGAAATAAAAGAACAAGTTAATGAGTCCCTCTGTTGGTCGGGGTTGTCCAGGGATGTTACGTTCCAGCTGTCTACGTGATACACAAGCCAGAGCAGTAGGATATGGAGAACCAGCTGTTACCCATGTAGCGAGCTCCCCCTCTACACGTAGCTGATGAATCCAAAGGAAAAGCAAAGACTGATACAGTTTGGCACCAACGGCATTGTAGGAGTTGACAGTCAGCATGAACTCGACGTAAGACTGCGGTAGGGACACTAGCTCCAGATTTTCCCTCAGGGTTTACTCCCAAAGCCTTTCCCAAGAGTGGGTATATCCACAAGGCAGCGGAGGTTTAAGATCAGTTTTCCTTCTCCTAGGTGAGCTGCCAACCACAACTGATGATCCACATCTGCCGGAAGTTTTAAGATCCCCTTTTGCCCCTTCTCCTGTCAGTGGAAATGGCTCTGCTGGACTTAGTAGCTAAGCCACACATGAAGGCCAGGAGCTGAACTTGGTTGTCAGAGACAATTTAAGATGAAAACCATAGAAACGTAGAAAGCCTACAGCACAATACAGGCCCTTCGGCCCACAAAGCTGTGCCGACCATGTCCCTACCTCAGAAATTACTAGGCTTACCTATAGCCCTCTATTTTTCTAAGCTCCATGTACCTATCTAAAAGCCTCTTAAAAGACCCTATCGTATCCGCCTCCACTACCATTGCCTGCAGCCCATTCCACGCACTCACCACTCTCTGAGTGAAAAACTTACCCCTGACATCTCCTCTGTACCTACTCCTCAGCACCTTAAACCTGTGTCCTCTTGTGGCAACCATTTGAGCCCTGGGAAAAAGCCTCTGACTATCCCACACGATCAATGCCTCTCATCATCTTGTACACCTCTATCAGGTCACCTCTCATCATCCTTCACTCCAAGGAGAAAAGGCCAAGTTCACTCAACCTACTCTCATAAGGCATGCTCCCCAATCCAGGCAACATCCTTGTAAATCTCCTCTGCACCCTTTCTATGGCTTCCATTTAAACCATTGAGAGCATTTAATAGATAGATGGAGCTTATCCCTACTGCCTCTGCCCCACCCCCACTCGGCTATGACAACTTTAAGGAACCAAAAGAGCAAGTACAAACAATTAAAATGTAAGGGATTGAAGCTCCTGTAATAGTTGACTTTCAAAGTTAGGCAAAGCCAGTACATTGGGGGATCAGGGATAACCAGGATAGTTCACCAACCTTGGCCTGTCACTGGTGCTCACCTCCTGTAAATGTGTAAAAACTTGTCCAACAAACATGTAAGTTATGTGTAAGCGATACACGTAAAAGATCTGAGACATGTATTTTCTGTCCTCAGTTCCCACACAATCCTCGCACAATTCAATTAATTGCAATGGAACGCCCAAGAGCCTGTGATGATTTTGCAAATGCAGAGATAAGGCAGCTCTAACGGACTCCAGTTAGACCACCCTTGGTGTATTGTGTTGAGTGCTGGTCACCTCATTAGGGGAAGAATGTGGAAGCTTTAGAGGGGCTGCACAGGGGATTTACCAGGATGATTTACGAGGTTTGGTTGAGAGAGTTAGGGCGTCGTTCTTTGGAGAGGAGGAGGATGAGAGGTGACTTGATAAAGGCGTACAAGATGGTAAGAGGCATGGATCAATTGGACAGCCAGAGACATTTTCCCAGGATGGAAATGGCTATTGCAAGGGGCAGACTGTTAAGGTGGTTGGAGGTACAGGTGGGTTTGTGCATCGAGCTGCCAGGGATGGTGGTAGAGGCGGATACATTAGAAACGTTTAAGAGATAAGCAACAGAAAAAAGAAAAATAGAGACCTATATAGGAGAGAAGAGTCGAATTGATCTTATAGTAAGTTAAAAGATTGGCGCTACATCATGAGCTGAAGGGCCATGTGCTCTGTTCTAAGGCAACATTTCCTGTGACTTGGTGATCAACCTGTCATCTCAGCTGCATTGTCGTTTCTGTCACATTTGAACCTAACAGCAGGGAACATTGCTAGCCTCACTGTTACTGTGGCATCACAGCATGATACGGAGGTATTATAAGTGGTATCTTTAATGGAACTGGTGCCTTATGGTCTGATTGAAAGTATGTCTGTCTGTCTGTCTGTCTGTCTGTCTGATGGGAATAGTAGGTCAGTTTTGCTAAGTTTACAGTCTCCACATTGCCTTTAAGTGAACGGTCTGATTTTTCTGTGTTGTAAATACTCTTACAGACTCTGAGCCTGCTGGAGTTTAGAAAAATGAGGAGGGAGCTCATTAAAAACCATTGAATATTGAAAGTCCTGGGTAGAGTTAACATAGAGAAGATGTTTTCAGTAGTGTAATTGTCTAGAACCAGAGGGTTCAACCTCAGAATAGAAGTGTGCCCCTTTAGAACAGAGATGAGGAGGGATCTCTTGAGTCAGATGGTAGTGAATCCGTGGAATTCATTGCCACAAGATGGCTGAGGAGATTGAAAGTACGTTTATTATCAAAGTCTGTATGCAGTGTACAGTCCTGATATTCTCCATCACCAGACAGTCATGAAACAAAGGAACACCATGGAGCCCGTTCAAGGAGAACATCAAATACCCGATGCACAAAATAAGAGAACAAATTGTGCAAGTCATTTGGGTCTAATCTTTAGAGACTGTGAAATAAATAATAGGTCGACTTTGCTAAGGTTTCAATCTTAGGATTGCCTTTAAGTGGATCGTCTGATAGACAGGCAGAAGACTTCACTGTGGTGTAAAAATGTGGCATCATAGGTAGATGGGGGAGTAAGGAAAGCTTTTGGCACATTGGCCTTCATAAATCAAAAATTTTGAGTACAGGACACGGGATGTTATGTTGTAATTGTATAAGACATTGGTGAAGTCTAATTTGGAGTGTTGTATGCAGTTCTAATCTCCTACCTACGGGAAAGATGTAAACAAGGTTGAAAGAGCACAGAGAAAATTAACGAGGATGTTGCCGGGTCTGGAGGACCTGAGTTAGAAGGTAAGATTGAATGGGTTAGGCCTTGATTCCTTAGAACATAGAAGACTGAGAGGAGATTTGATAGAGGTACAGTATATAAAATTATAAGAGGTATAGATAGGGTAAATGTAAGCAAGCTTTTTCCACTGAGGTTGGGTGAAACTAGGACTGGAGGTCATGGGTTAAGGCTGACATGTTGAAAACTTAAGGAGAACATGAGGGGAAACTTCAGTCAGAGAGCCATGAAAGTGTGGAACGAGCTGCCACTGCAAGTGGTGCGTGTGAGCTTGATTTCAACATTTAAGAGAAGTTTGAACAGGTAGGATGGTAGGGATCTGGAGAGCTATGGTCCGGGTGCAGGTCATTGGCAGTAGCCAGTTTAAATCGTTTGTTACAGTCTGTTTCTGTGCTGTACTTTTCTATGATTCTAACACAGAATCCCTGTGAGTAGCACGACGGGTTTCCTTTGTGTTCGACGAGACACAGTTGCCTCTTGTATCAGGAGTACAGTTGATAAGTTATCAGGTGTTAATGGCTGAACAAGTTTACATCATCCATTGCTGATCGGTACCTGTGCATTTATTTACATGGATATTCCTGCAGTTATCATGTCTACCATGCCATGGCAGCAGCCTCAAAATAAAACAAAAAGGTGTTATAAATATGAGCTTATTTTTGTGAGATGTTTCTACGATGATGGAGAAATGAATCTGCACATACCCTAAAACTCGCTCCAGCTAGCTCCTTGAATGGGTCTACTCTCCACAACATATCTTCAGAGATGCAGATTTATGTTCAGTTTTCAAATTCATTTACCTATCACACAGACATATGGTAAAATGTGTTGCTCGTGTTACCAAGCTGGTTAGCTGAAATAGTTGAATTCAATACTGCATCCCAGGCACTCACTTCTTTATTTCAGATTTGCAGCATCTGCGGATTTTTTTTTAGCAGGGGTGCCAAAAGATCATTGATTCTCAGCTAAAATACTACACCAATGCCACATCTTCACTCCCCAGCTGACACAACCGATCCACAGCACTTCTGAAGAGACCCCACTTCCAAATGTGTTGGCAAAAAGGCCACATTGATTCAGCCCAGAGCTGCTTTCAGGATGTTTCAGTGATGGGAGGTCTGAGATCATGGAAGGAATTCTGTAAGGAAAACATGGAACACTGCAGTCACCATTCCCATTGTATGGGTGTGTGGCCGCACGGTAACTGAGACGCTCACACGCACATAGCCATCGTCGCTGTGCTGCTGCCATTTTCTTTCATACAATGTTAATATAATTTTGAAATCTATGTTAATATAATTGTGATAATCCCTGTAATTAATTATGTGTTAATAAATGTAATACATAACTTTTCTAAATAATAGACGTATCATTACCTTTACTTTGAACATTTTAGACCTTCAATGTATTTACTTTGTCAGTGTTTCAAGTTACAACACTGTTACAAATTGTAACAATAAACACAGAATGGAAGTCGGTAGCTCATTGTAAATAAGCTGCTGGCCCGCTGAGTGCCGATGCCTTCTAGTCAAAACATTTTACTTTTGTCATTGTACCTGTCAGTTGTCTTTGCTGCCTGACAACGTTTATTTGTGTAGTGAGTTGTGGTTTCTGTTTGTTTGATGTGCATATTACAAAAAAAACATTTAAAGTACAATGCATTTTCCAGGGTGTGTACAGATTTGTTGCTGAGAGCGATGGTTGGTCTGCACAGCTGTATAAAATTTTGGATGGAACATTGAGTACAGTACAGTTCAAATTCAAGTTAATTGTCATTCACCCATAGTCATGAATGCATCCAAATAAAACATTGTTCCTCAGGGGCCAGGGTGCAAAACACAGAACAAACAGTCTCACACAGCACACATAGCTATAATAGCAGAAAAATGGACAGTTACAAAGAATATAGTTAAAAAGTAATGAGTAGTCCAGGTCCCTGATTGTCATGGCTTGTAGGTTGATGGTGTATGGGATGTTGTCCTGAAGCCACGTTTCTGCAAGGAGAAGCCCATAGCAGTTCCTCATATCATGCAGTGCAGCAGCAGACAAAAGCAATTCAGCTTTCTTCCACCGAGTGAAAACTAGAGGGCAGCACCAATGGGAGGGGCAGCCCCCAAGCCAGCACGGAATCCAGTGGTACATAGCCAGCTCCGGGGTCCCCTTCCTCATCACCCACAAAAGGCAACCCCAAGGCATGAATGAGAGCTTGGTCTCAATACAGGGCAGGCTCACAATGTTGTGCTAATCTTTTAACATATCCCAAGATCAATATAACCCTTCTCTCCCTCAAAGACCTCCATTTTTCTATCCTCATGTATCAACCAAAGTCTCTTAAATGCCCCTATCTCAGAAACAGAATCAGTTTTATTATCACTGGCAAGTGTCATGAAATTTGCTAGGTATCTGCCTGTACAACCACCCCTGGCAGCATATTCCGTGCACCCATCATTCTCTGTGTAAGTAAACCTACCACTGACATAGGCTTTCTCCCAATGACCTTTTATTAGCCATTATTGGATTCTGATCTCTTTAATCCAAGTTTTATTTTTTGCAAGTCACGAAAGAGGCATGAAACTTGATGTTTCATGGTGGTTTTACTAAGTGTTAATAAAACAAAGAGAAATGGAAATGGGGCGAGGCAGAGAGGGAATGGAAAGAAGAAGCAAAGATGATGCACCGATGTGTTCTGCCCTTTTTATACCCCACAGATAAGGGGCATTCCATTCAAATTGGTAGGTAAGAGTCAGCCGACCAGATAGCCCTTATTCAAATAGTATAGTACCAAGAAGCTTCCAGAAAGAGACAGAACTGTAAATTGTAACACTAGGGGATACACTGAACATTGCATATACAAACTGTGACCACTAGGAAATATACTAAACACTATATAGGTAGTTATGTAAAATACAACCAGGCATAAATTGTTAAACAGCAGAAAAAATAACAATTATGCAGTCTATCCCAACAGCCGCTTCCACCCTCTGACATCCTGAGTGTAAGATCTTTCTGGTTCTGATATTCAACGTGCCAGAGTTATTTATTGAAAGATACAGTGCGGAAAAGGCCCCTCCGGCCCTTTGAGCTTTATCAATCAGTATTTAACCCTAACCTAATCACAGGATCATTTACAATGACCAGTTCGCCTACCCAGTATGTCTCTGGACTGTGGGATGACCTGGAGGAACCCCATGCATTTTACAGGGAGGACAGACAAACTTTCCAGGGGATGCCGGGATTGACTCTGAACTCCAGTGCCTCAAGCTGTAATTACGTCACCAACTGCTTACTCCATGGTGCCCAGTTTACGAGGAGAGACTGAAACAGGCTTTCAATCCTTGCACAGTGAGGTGGCACTGGGAGGAGAAAGAGATTCAGGTTCAAAACCGTGGGACTGACATTAAGAAATGATCTTTCACGCGTAATGTTTCCGTTAACATACTGTTATCAATATAAGCAGTGACGTCCTGATGAAATGTTGGAGATAAGGACATCATTTAAGAATTCAAGATGTTGCATAGAACAGGCCCTCACACCTTGGGCCAGCTGCCAGGGAAGGAGATGCCAGAGTTGGATTCGGTGCTGGGTTGGGGGCTGCCCTCCAGTGAAAGACAAGCTGGGTTGCTTTTATCTGCCGCTGTATTTTATCACTTGAGGAACTGCTGCCGACTTGTTCCTCTGAAACATGATTTCAGGCCAGTGTCCAAGGACCATCAGACCACAGGCCATGAGCTATATGTTTTTTGTAATCATAGGTTTTGCTGCTGTTATATGTGCTGTGCGCTGTGTGTGACTGTTGATTCTGTGTCTTGCACCTTGGCCCCGAAGAAATGCTGTTTCGTTTGGCTGTATTCATGTGTGTGATTGAATGACAATTAAACTTCAACTTGAACTTAGAAACAAAACCCGGAGATCCGACTTTGGGGTGGATGAAATATATGGGAGCAAGTGATCTTGAACTAGATGTCCCATTCTGTTAACGACGTTAGAAACGTTGGTGGGTGGAGTTAAGATGGCACCAGAGGGCAGCTTCTTCAATCTCATCTGCGAAAACAGTTTAATTTCTTCCTTTAATGACTTTTTTCTTCCTTTTCAAGGTGGATGGAGTTCTGTCAGGATTCTTGATCCACAGCTGCACTCAAACTGTGGTTCTTTACAGCGATGGTTCCCACTCCCAGGGCTCACCAGCCAGCCGTTTTCTCAATTCCCAAGGACGTGCACACCTTCAAGGTTCTGAGGCCCTGGGGGTGAGCTGATTCCAAGCCGAGTGAAGTATCGCGGGAGAAAAAAGAACCTTGCTGTCAGAGGCCTGTGCATTCAGATCACTCTCTCTCAGTGGTGGGGGAGAGTTTGTTGCTGAATCTCGAGTTGGAGAACTCGGGAAAACAAGCAACACAGCAGACTTTAACATTGCAATCAGCGAACTGTTCGTCCCCCTCTCGCTGTGTGCCACCTCTCTGCCCTCTGTGTGGCAGAAAGAGAGAGTCTGAGGCATGTCGGGGTGAACAATTAGTTTTTGTTGGACTGCAGATCGTGGTCTCTCTTTGGGGCTTGCTGGGTGGGTGGTGGCTGCTGATGTCTTTTGCCGAAACAAGTGGGGGAGGGGGCTTTGGAGTTCCGATGTTTTTACTGTAAATTATTCTTTGGGGTACTCTACTGATTTTGTGGATGTCTGTGAAGAGCAAGAATTTCAGACAGTCTACGTTCTCTAATATTAAATGGAACTAGTTGAACCATCGAGGACATCTTCAAAAGGCAGTATCTCAAGGAGGCAGCATCCATCTTGAAGGACCCTCACCATCCAGGGCATGGTATCTTCTCATTGCCACCAAGAGGGAGGAGGTACAGGAGTTGAAAATGCATGTTCAATGGTTTAGGAACAGCTTCTTGCCCTCCTCCATCTGTGAATGGTCTATCAGCCCACGTCACCTAACTGCACCCATGTGGCCAAGTAACTTACTAACCTGTACACCTTTGAAGCACCCAGAGGAAACCCATGCGGTCGCAGGGAGAACATGCTAATTCCTCGCAGATGAAATCTAAACCACATTATACTAACTGCCAGGCTACCATGTCACACCAAACCATTAAATAGGTCCAGGATAGATCTTCAGAGATGTTGACACCCAGCAACTTGAAGCTGCTCACTTTCTACTGACGACCCCTCGATGAGAACTAGTGTGTGCTCTCCTGATTTCCTATAATAATACTTCTAATCACCAGATTAATTACAGATCTCCCATGTTCAGACATGTGAAGGAAATGGGCACACACAACCCTCAGAAGTAACTCTGTTCTTTGACAAACAGTGAATTTCCTTTAACCTGTACAGAATTGTGCAAGTGTTCTTCCCATTGTATACTGACACCAGTTTTTCAACCGATCCACTCTCTTCCTAACCTTGTCATACTTTCCTTCCCAGTTGTGAGACTTTTCAAAATAGATTTTGTGGACAAGTCGAGACGTGTAGACGTTTGACGTTTTGATGCATTTGCATCCTATTCAGACTCCGCAAAATATTGATTCAGGGTTACTGATGTATTTGCACATGGGATTTGAAGTGTAAACTTTAAACAGCAGGAAAGGATCAGCTGTGCTGTCGTTTGGCAGACTTGCTGTTTGTCATGGCATCTAGTTTATGGTGGAGCACCTTCACTCCACCTGCCACAACAGGCAGGTTTCCCCACTGTGACCTCCGATTTCAATTCCAGTCCCCGTTCCCACTCCAGCATGTCAGCCTAATGCCCCCATGATCAGGCCACGTGCAGGTTGGGAGAGCAGCACCTCATATTCTATCTGTGTAGCCTCAAACAGGTCAGCATGAACAATGATCCCTGCAACTTGTTTCCCCTCCCCCTTCTCTCTTTTTCCATTCCCTATTCTGACTCCCCTCTTACTGCTTCTCTACTCCTCACCTACCTATCATCTTTCTCTGGTGCCCCTCCACATTCTCTTTCTCCCATGGTCCACGCTCCTCTCCTATCAGATTCCTTTATCTTCAGCCCTTTACCTCTTCCACCTATCACCTCCCAGCTTCTTACATCACCATCCCCCCCGCACCCAACTTCCTCCTCACCCAGTCTCACATATCACTTTCCACCTTGTACTCCCCATCCTCACACCACTTCTTACTCTGGCTTCTGTCATCTTCCTTTCCAGTATCGACGAAGGGTCTCAGCCTGAAATTTTGACTGAATTTATTTCTCTCCAGAGATGCTACCTGACCTGCTGAGTTTCTCCAGCATTTTGTGGGTGTTCATCTAGTTTATAATGTTGCAACATGTCCAGAACTGGACAATTAGACTCAAAAGCTGAAGTTCAAGATTAATGTTATTCAACCATACACATGTATACCACCAAATGAGACAATATTCCTCGAGACCCGGGTGGTGGCAGGGAGTTCAGAAATCTCACCACCTGTTTCATGAGACCCGGGTGCTGACAGAGAGTTCAGTAATCTCACAGCCTGTTTACCATCTTAACAGTTCTTGTCCTAATGCCAAGGTTTGTCTTTTTCTGGCTGCCCAATCAAATCAAGAGAGGAGGCTGAACACAGGTTGAGGCGAGAAATTTAAAAAGGACCGTTCGCAGGCTTTTGGCTTTTTCCGGTGGCCCAATCAAATCGTGATACATTAGCAAGGGTAAATTAAAAATAAGGTAGGGTCAAGCAGAGTGACCATTGTTGGAATGGGGAGGGCTTGGCTCAACAGGCTTAGGTGAGGTAGGTTTCTGGTAAGTTTCTTCTTCGTTCTTTGCCCATTAGTGCAGTTGGAGCAGCTCCAGGGGCCGTACTCTGTTCTTTGTGTGCAATGTGGGAATTCTGGGAGATGTCCATTCTCCCGGATAAACATCAAGCTGCAGCTCCTCGGAGAACGTGTTAAAGAACTGGAGCTGCAGTGCACCGACCTTCAGCTAGTATGGGAAAATGAGGAGGTGACAGATAGGAGCTACAGGAAGTTAGTCACCCCTGTGGTACCTGGGTGACTGTCACAAGAGGGAATGGGGCCAGCTAGCCAGTGCAGAGTACCACCGCGGCTTTTCCGCTCATAATAAATACCCTGCTTTCCATACTGTTTAAGGGTTGGCCTACCAGGGGGCAGTGGCAGAAGGTAAGTCTCTGGTTCTGAGTCTGGTGCAGTGGAGCAGAAGGGAAGTGGGGAGAAAAGGACCACAGTAGCAATAGGGAATTCCATAGTTAGACATGAGATCCTATAGAGATACCCAGGTGGTATGTTGCCTCCCAGGTGCCAGGGTCAGAGACATCTTGGATCAGGTCCACGACATTCTAAAAGGGGAAGGTGAGCAGTCAGGAGTCTTGGTATACATTGGCACCAGTGATATAGGGAGGAGAATGCTGATGATCAGGCTTTCTTCGTAATTGTACTTACGTGCTAGACCCAGGAGAGATCCTCTGAAATGATAAATGAGGAATTTGAAGTTACTGACTCTCTCTGCCTTTGATCCCCCAATGAGGAGTATCTCATAGACCTTCAGTTTCCTCCTCCTGAAGTCAATAATCATCCCCCTGGTCTTCCTGACATTGAGAGAGACGTTGTTGCACCCTAGGCCAGATTTTCAATCTCCCTCCTATTTGTTACCACCTGTGATTTTTGGCCAGCGATAGTGGTGTTGTCAGAAGCTTAAATATGACATTTGAGTTGTGCTTCACCTCACAGTCACAAGTATAAAGCAAGAAGAGCAGGGCCCTACTGCATTGCATCTGTGCTGAAGATCATGGAGCAAATGTTGTTAATCCGAACTGACTGGGACCAGCAAGTGAGGAAATTGAGGATCCAGTTGTACAAGGAAGGTACTGAGATCAAGGGCTTGAAGCTTTTTGATTAGTTTTGAGGGGATGATGGTATTGAATGCCAATCTATAATCCATAAAGAGCATCCTGATGTATGCATCTTACCAATCCAGATGTTCCAGCGTTGAGTGAAGAACCAATGAAGTGGCATCTGCTGTGGACCTGTTGTGCTGGTAGGCAAATTGGAGTGTATTCAAGTCACATCTGGGCAGGAGTTGATGTGTTTCATCACCAAGGGCCCTGTGTATGCAGTGCTCCTGATAAATCACAGCACAAAGTTCAAAGTAAATTTATTATCAAAGTACACACACACACACACACACACACACACACACACACACACACACACACACACACACACACACATATTTATGCATATAAACAAGCATAGTTATCGAAAACATGAGGTAAAGAGTCCTTGAAAGTGAGCTCATAGAATATGGGAATGATTCAGCATTGGAATGAGCGAAGCTATCCCCTCTGGTTTGGAAGCCTAGTATTTGAGGTGTAATAGTGAACCTGAGGTGAACCTGGTGTTCCTGAGGCTCCTGTACAGCAGCAAGAAGGGAGCATTACATTGGTGGTGGGGAGGGGTCTGATGATGGATGCTGCTTTCCTGTGACAACGCTCCGTATTGGTGTTCTCACTGGTGTTATCTGGGACACCGATGATCCTCTCAGCAGTCCTCACAATCTTTTTAGGGACTTGCGATCAGGTGCCTCGGAACTCCCGTACCAGACAGTGATGCCGTTGCTCAGAGTGCCTTTCACACAGGAGACAGAGTTGCGGGGATGTTGTAATGTCAATGGTTCTTCAACATTCTCTTTTCTTCTTTGCTTACTCAGTTTTAGTTTCCTCACACAAGAAGATTCTGCTTTTCAAGTGGCTGCGCCAAACAGGATGATCCAATGCTCTTCATTCCCACTAGGCTGGGAATGTCAGTTTTAAAAAGCTTCAGGAACATTGGAAGAGGATCTTTAAGTCTCTTTTTTTTTCTGTTGACCTCAGTCAACTTCTGATCAACTGGCTGCTAACTAGCCACACTCTCACTAACTAGTCACACTCTCACTAACTAGCCACACTCTCACTAACTGGTCACACTCTCACTAACTGGCCACACTCTCACTAACTGGTCACACCCTCACTAACTAGTCACACTCTCACTAACTGGTCACACTCTCACTAACTAGTCACACTCTCACTAACTGGCCACACTCTCACTAACTGGTCACACTCTCACTAACTGGCCACACTCTCAATAATTGTTCACACTCTCATTAACTAGTCACACTCTCACTAACTGGTCACACTCTCACTAACTGGCCATACTCTCAATAATTGTTCACACTCTCATTAACTAGTCACACTCTCACTAACTGGCCACACTCTCAATAACTGTTCACACTCTCACTAACTAGTCACACTCTCACTAACTGGCCACACTCTCAATAACTGGTCACACTCTCACTAACTAGCCACACTCTCACTAACTGGTCACACTCTCACTAACTGGCCATACTCTCAATAATTGTTCACACTCTCATTAACTAGTCACACCCTCACTAACTAGTCACACTCTCACTAACTGGTCACACCCTCACTAACTAGTCACACTCTCACTAACTGGTCACACTCTCACTAACTAGTCACACTCTCACTAACTGGTCACACCCTCACTAACTAGTCACACTCTCACTAACTGGTCACACTCACTGCAGAGGACTGAAGATTCAGCCAGCTCCAAACCATCAGAGATCTCTTTGAAATGAGATGCCTCAAGAAGGCAGCATCCATCATTAAGGCCCCTCATCCCCCAGAACCTGCCCTCTTCTCATTTCTACTATCAGGGAGGCGGTACAGGAGCCTGAAGACAAATACTCAACGTTTTTCCCCACTGCCATTAGATTTCTGAACTTCTCACCCATGAACCATACCTCCTTATTTTGCTCTTTTTGCACTGGTTATCTATTTTTTTAAAATATTACTTATTGTAACTTATAGCATATTTTAACGTATTGCACTATACTGCTGCTGCAAAATGAAAAGATTCACGACATATGTCAGGAATAAAAACCTGATTTAGACTCTGATACTGACATAGCTTCAGAATTAGGCAGTTCAGTCATCAAGTTTGCTTTGCATTTTGATCATGGAAAGTTTATTTATCCATCTCAACCCGATTCTCTGACCATCTCTCCATAACCTTTGACATCCTCACCTCTGCTTTGGCCTCCACAGCCTGAGTGATTCACCACCTTATCTCTCATTCCTCCTCTTCTCTGATCTGAAGGGACACCCCTCTATTTTGAGGCTGTGGCCTCTGATTCTAACCTCTCCCGCTACAGGAAACAATCACTCCACGTCCACTCTATCTAGGCCTTCCAAGGAATAGACTGTGGACAATAGGAAGGGAAAGGCATCTAGACACACACACCAGTCAACGTTGATGGGTCTGTGTGGTACAGGTCAGCAGCTCCAATTTCCATGGGTCAACATCTCGGAGGATCTAACCCAGAATGTGCACATGTTAAAGACCATAAGACCACAGGACTTAGAAACAGAATTAGGCCATTCAGCCCATCAAGTCTGATGTGCCATTCCATCATGGCTGATTTATTATCCTTCCAAATCCCATTCTTCTGCTTACTAATCAAGAACCTATCACCCTCCGCTTTAAATTTACCCAATGACCCGGCCTCCACAGTTGTCTGTGGCAATGAATTCCACAAAGTCACTACTCACTGGCTAAAGGAATTCCTCCTCATCTCTGTTCTTGGCAGCTTCAATGGGTCATCATGGAATACATGGGCCAACGAGCCTGTTTCTATGCTGCAGCTTTCTATGGCTTAAGGTTAGGGTTGGCTGTAATCAATGGGCATCCCTCTACTGTGGCTGTGCTCTCTGGCCTTTGACTTCCCCCATCCTCTCCACATCCACTTTCAATATCGATAGATTTCAATGAGACTCCACCTCGTTCTTCTAAACTCTAGCCAGTACAGGCTTAGAGTTATCAAACGCTTCTCATGAATTAACCTTCCATTGCTGGCATCATTCTCATGACCCTCCTCTGAACCCTCCCCAATATCAGCACAACTTTTCTTAGATAAGGGGCCCAAAACTGCTCACAATACACCAAGTGCGGCCTAGATAAAGTCATTGGTACGATGCCATCATGAAGATGGTGTAGCAGTGTTTCTACTTTCAGAGAAGGTTAAGGGGATTCGGCATGTCATTGAAGACTTGAACAGACCTGTTCTGGTTTGTAGCATTCTCACCGTTTACATTGTGACCTGGAAATCCCAGTGAACAGGACCGCAAGAGACCGCAGAGAGTGGTGGAGTGGGTGAGTTCCATCACGGGTAGAGCTCTCCCCCACCATCGAGGGCATTTACAAGAGGAATTACCCCAGAAGGTATCAGAAGGTATCATCCCGGCCACCCCCTCTGCTCAATAGGCGGGAGGTACAGGAGCCTGAAGACCCTCACCTCAAGGTTCAACAACAGCTTTTCCACCACTACCATCACGTTCCTGAACTGGGTTGATAAGCTCAAATTTTACCGTGCTCCCTGTTTCCCACATTTGGTTCATTCTGCCAGGTATATAATGAGTAATTTCTCTTAGTTTGTGCTCACGTAATGTAGGCTTGTCATGCACCATCCTGCTGCTGCTGCAAGAAGCTATTTTTCATGACACCCTGGGTTTGTGTGCTCACTACAAAAAGCTTGAACTTAATCTTCGTTATCTTTAAGTTCTGGCAAAGTGTTAACTCTTTTTCTCCTTCCACAGATGCTGCCTGACCTGGTGAGTGTTTGCAGTAAGAAGAACATGCTTCTATAGATTAATGATAATACATTTTTTAAAATTTAGAGATTTACGCAGAACAAGCCCTTCCAGCCCTTTGAGCAACACCAGCCAGCAACCCCCAACTTTAAACCTAGGAAAACTTATCATGAAGAATTAACCTACCAGCTGGTACATCTTTGAACTGTGGGAGGAAACCCATACACACACACACACACACACAGAAAGGAACGTACAAACCTGCTTACGAAGGACACCAGCACTGAACTCTGAACTCTGACACCCCGAGCTGACAATGCAGTTCAAAGTGCTTTATAATGGGATAAAGTGCAGACATGAAAATAAAAGACAAAAAGACGTTAGTTAAAAGCAAAGTTAAATAAGCAGGTTTTGATCTGATGTTTAGAAGTGTCAACTAAGTCTGTATCCCTTGTAGTTTTAGGTATTGAATTCCACAGTTTAAGAGCACATTTCCAAAAAGTTGACCTGCTAATTGTCTTTTGAAGGAGATTGTTTAAATTTAAAAGACTGTAGGAAGAAGACCTGAGAGTTTGAGCAGGATTGTAAAACAAAAATGATTCTGTGATGTACTCTCATCCTAGACTATTAGGAGCTTATAAAAAAAAAGCAAGATAACTTTCAACTCCATCTAAAAGCTACAGGAAGTCACTGCACAGTAGTTAGCTTGTGGATCTATAAGTTGCTTGAAGGTTACGCTGGTCCAGGAAATGATTTGCACACTAAGCCAGTGAGTGGGCAGGGAGTTTTCCTGTGAGGAAGTGAAGAAGGTAGGTTGGTTTCTGTAATTCCCATGAGCTGAAACAAGTATGATGGTGTAGAGAGGCGAAACAGTAAATGCAGCACAAATTATCTGATGTGTGAGTGAAGATAGCAATGTGCTACCTTTTGTTCTGGAATTGGATGGAAATTTCCAGAACCTCTGTTACTGAATGAACCACCCCTTTCGTCTTTCTGGCTTTGTGAGTGTGGCACTCTGGTTTCTGTCTGCCTGACTCTCAGGCATGTTGGGATCTGAATCCCTTTCACTACACTCCCTACTATGAGTCAGAGGTCTACTAAGTGTTAGTATCTGCAAATACATAATGCCTGGTGAAGGCCTAAAACATCGACCATTTACTCCTCTCCATAGATGCTGACTGACCTGCTGAGTTTCACCAGCACTTTGTGTGCGTGTTGCCTGGTGACGCCGGTTGCTTCTCGTTTTTCAGGGGTTTAAAAATGAATAACTCGGCAGATGTGGAGCTCAGGTGGTTGAAGGTTGGACTGAGTTCTTCTCCAACCTCGTGGGTCTCGTCACTGGTTGCAGGGTGAATTCCATGCATTGTGATCTGGAACTTCTGCCCATAATTCCTTATAAATGGTATCGAGGTCTAGATATCTGTTTATGGAATTGTTTGCAGAAAACCATGCTTTTAGGGCTTCTCCAGCATGCCACATATTTGCTGATGGCATGATTTTCACTGATGCCCCTCTTGATCTTCGTGGGTGGTGACCAGGGAGAGTTGGTCATGTCGCTTCACGGCCAGTTGATGTTCATGGATCCTTGTGGATAGAGTTCACCATGCAGCCAATCAGTGATGAGACCCCCTCCCTACATCACAGCTGAGTTTCCATAACGACAGTAAATCAGCTGGTTAGTAAGTATATAAGCACTCAGAGGACACACTGCAACGAACAGCTCACCGATGAAGTCTCCTCGTATGGTGACAAACCATTTGCAAATGGATTGCCAAGATCAGAGAACAACTCAGCCCAGCCATTAAAAATGAACATACGCAGCAACAAAGGTTGAGTAGCAAATGTTTCTGTTGCACATTTGACTTAGTTTCTAATATCTTTGAAGGGGGGAAGCCCTCACAAGGCATTAGGCCCCAACGGGGTTTCTGGAAAGCCTCTGAAACTTTGCCAACCAGCTGTCTGCAGTGTTTCAGGACATCTTCAATCCCTCACTGCTGCAGTCACAGCCTCCACAGTTGTTTCTGACAATGAATTCCACAGATTCTCCACGCTCTGGCTAAAGAAATTCCCCACCTCTGTTCTAAAGGGACATCCTTGTATTTCGAGCAGCACACACAAAATGCTGGAGGAATTCAGCAGGTCGGGCAGCATCTATGGAGAGGAATTAAAAAGCCGATATTTTGGACCAAGGTCCTGATGAAGGGTCTAAGACCAAAATGTTAGCTCTTTATTGCTCTCCATACTCTACGTGCCTGATCTGCTGACTTCCTCCAGCATTTTGTGTGTGTTGCTCTGGATTTCCAGCATCTGCAGAATTTCTTGTGTTTAATCTTGTTTTCTGGGTCTGTGCCATCTGGTCCTAGACTGACCCACTACAGGAAACATCCTCTCCATGTCCACTCGATCTGGGCCTTTCAGTATTTAGTAGGTTTCAGTGAGATCTCCTCTCATTCTTCTAAACTCCCATGAATACAGGCCCAGAACCAAAACACACTCAGAATACATTAACCCTCTCATTTTCCAGGAGCATTCTTGAAAACCTCTTCTGGACCCTCTACAATGCTAGGTAATCTTTTCGAAGATCTGGGGCCCACAATACACCAAAGGAAAGAAGAGGAAAGGGAGGTTGGGTGATGGGGCATTGGTTTCTGAGGATGGAGGGGTGACGTTTTATTTTCTTAGGGGTTGAGAACAGTAGATTTGAAGGAGGGGGTTCGGATTTCAGTGGAGTGAGCCAGTGACAACATCAAAATGAAGGTGCATGAACTTTGGATTATAACTCAGTGGCCACTTTATTAGGTACACCAGCTCATTAATGTAAATATCTAACCAGCAGCTCAATATGTAAAAGCATGCAGACATGATCAAGAGGCACAGTTGTGGTTCAGACCAAATAAAGGAATGGGGAAGAGATGTGATCTCAGTGACTTTGACTGTGGAATGATTGTTGGTGCCAGATGGGGTGGTTTGAGTATCTCAGACATTGCTGATTGCCTGGGATTTTCACACACAACTGTTTATAGAGTTTACAGAGAGTGGTGCAAAAACCAAAAAAAAAGCCTCCAGTGAGCTGCCTTTCTGAAAGCTAAATCACCTTGTTAATGGGAGTGGTCAGAGGAGAACAGCCAGGCTGGGTCAAACAGTAGTGTGGAAACGAGTACCGCTGAATGCACAACACATCGAACCTTGAAGTGGATGGGGTACAGCAACAGGATACCACAGACATACACTGAGCGGCCACTTTGTTAGCTGCAGCAGGTACCCAATAAAGTGGCCACTGAGTGCACAGTACCTCCAAGAGGACCACAACCTTGTTGTGGGGTTTGGAGGTCAGTGATCCAGACAGCTACGCTGGCTGAAGTCAAGACTTTGTGCTTTGACTCCTGGTAGGTTCACCCATGCCAAACAGGTGAAAGGTTAGAGTTCAGACCAAGAGTGGTCCACCAGTCCTCCCGGTTTGGGGCTTCAGCTCAGGGCTAACAACCCTGACTGGTCAAAAAAAGTTCTTACAGGAACAGCAATGAAGAGTCCTTCTACATCTGTGTGTGATGGTAGGGACAGACCGAGATGGAGGACTTTCATAGCTGCCCTATTGCCAGAGATGCTCTTCTGCACACCCGTTTGAACCATTCCCCTCTGCTCTCGTTCATTAACAGGGCATTTTCACCCACAGAACTGCCACTCACCAGATTTTTTTGTTTGTTTTTTGCACCATTCGCTGTAAACTCTAGAGACTGTTGTGTATGAAAATCCCAGGAGATCAGCAGTTTCAGAGATACTCAAACCACCCCATCTGACACCAACAATCATTCCAGTAAAGTGAGTCTGCTTTAATTCTCTGTTTATAAACCTCTCAAGTTCCTTCTATGTGCACTGCAGGGTTAAATCAATATTTCATCATCTGTCTCGTCAGTACAGGCAATATGCCAAGATACAGCAAGAGAGGTGAGTTAAATCATCCTGTTTCCAATGTCATCATGACACACTTCCCATTATTTGGAGCTATCCAGATATAGTTCATTATGGACATATATATATTGGCCATTATTTATTTTTGCTTTTTAACTTTTAAAGTACTTGCAAGGAGAATGGATCTGTATGCATCTGAACCATTTGGGACGATAAACTAAAGGACAAAGAGTCAGACCTGATATTGATCATGCCGGTGTGCGGTGTCCCACAGTGTGTGCTGTGAACTGGGGTTCGTTTTCACCCCACCCTTTAATTCCATAGTTTTTTTTAATTGCCAGTTGCTGGAAGTATAAATTGAGACCTGTGTAGATCACATCTGAAAAGTGTTGTAGGGCTATTAAAACAAAAACTTCACACCATCGTAAACATGGGAGGTTGCTGGAAATCCAGAGCAACACACACAAAATGCTGGAGGAACTGAGCGGGTTAGGCAGCATATCCATGGAAATGACTAAACAATTAACGTTTTGGGCCGAGACTTTTCTTCAGGACTGGAAGGGAAAGGGGAAGATGCCAGAATGAAAAAGGTGGGTGGAGGGGAAGGAGGATCGCTGGAAGGTGATGGATGAAGCCAGGTGGGTGGGAAAGGTAAAGGGCCGGGAGGAAGGAATCCGAGTGGACCATAGGAGAAAGGGAAGGAAAGGGGACCTGGGGGAAGTGAAAGGCAGGAAAGTGAGAAAAGGGAAGAGGCCAGAATGAGGAATAGAAGAAGAGGGGAGGGGAAGAGAAACATTTTTTACTGGAAGGAGAAATCGATATTCATGCCATTAGGTTGGAGGCTACGCAGACGGGATATAAAGCGTTGCTCCTCCCTGCTTAGGGTGGGCCTCATCTTGGCACAATCATGTCATCTTAAAAAATTCTTCTCCCAGGCAGTCAATCTGACCAACCATTCTAGTTAGCCAACCCCCCCCCCCCCACACTCCCTCCATCTATTACACCAGTAACTATTGATCGGTAAACACTTCAACCACTTTTTTATAAGCGTGTTTATATGCCGGTGTTTGTGTATTGATGCACATTTGATTCCATATCCATTCTCATAATTTTATTCCCATCACCCAGGACATGCCACCTTCTCATTGCTACCATCAGGAGGAAGGGACAGGAGCCTGAAGACACGCACTCAATGTTTTAGGAACAGCTTCTTCCCCACCACCATCAGATTTCTGAATGGACAATGAACCCATGTACACTGCCTCAATGTTTAAAAAACTTCTTTCATGCTCCCTTTTTACACTTCTCATTTAACGTAAGTGTTTATATGGAGTGTATATACATATTTCCGTGTAGTAATTTGTAGTTTTTTAGTTACAATGCATTGCAATGTACTGCTGTTGCAGAATAACAAGTTTCACAACAACACGCACACAAAATGAAGTGCCCCAGTGCCACAGCAGTCAGCGCGATGCTGTTACAGATCCAGTGCATTCCAGCGTTCAGATCTCAACTCAGGCACCATTCCGAAAGGAGTCTCCGTGCACCCTCCCCGTGGAATGCATGGCTTTTCCCCAGGTGCTCTGGTTTTCTCCCACTGTCCAAAGACTAACCAGCTAGGTTAACTGGTCGTTGTAAATTGTCCTGTGATCAGGTTTGTTGAGGGTTGCCGAGGCAGTGTGATTCACAGAGCCAATTGCACGCTGTGTTGCTGGAGGAACTTAGCAGATCAGGCAGCATCTTTGGAAGTGAATAAACAGTCAGCTGGGGCCCTTCAAAGCATAGTCAGTGACATTAGATCTGACCCTGATTCTGACACGTAATTATTTATTTTTTGTAATTGTGTGTTATTTTTTGTACGTGCCCCGCCCTAACCAGTACACCACCTGCAAAACTCTGATACGTGTAACCGTGTACAGTGAAACAGCTGATCCTTCAACATTGAGGCTTCTGGGACTTTGCAAACAATGAGTCACTTGGTCGAACTCAGAGCCAGTTAATGTAAGGCAAGAACACCGAAACAGTGAATGAGTCACATTTGAAAGAGTAAAGGGAGAAGGGAGGTGAATGGATTAAGGAAAAGAGAAAAGAAAGAGAAGTTTAAAAGCATCTCTCGTAACAACTTATTTATTTATTTATTTAGCGATACAGTGCGGAGCAGGCTCTCCTGGCGCTTTGAGCCATGTCACCCCAGCAACCCCCAACAAAACCGATGAACCCTAACCTCGTCGTGGGACAATTTACAATAACCTACCCAGTGTGTCTTTGGATCGAGGGAGGAAACCGGAGAACCAGGAGAAAACCTACACATTCCACGGGGAGGACGTACAGAGACCCCTTACAGAATGGCACCGGAATTGAACTCCAAAATCCTGAGCAGTACTAGCGATGCATTAATTGCTCCGCTACCCTTTAATATCTGCTGGTGAAACTCCACTATGTAGTTTGCAAATTTTTGAGGCCAGTAAGACTATATATACAGAAAGGTGCCGGAAAAGGGCCAGTATATCATGAAGGATCCCACCCACTCCGCTCACAGACTGTTTGTCCCAGGGAGGAGGTTACGTAACATCCACACCAGGACCACCAGACTCAAAAACAGTTACTTTCTCCAAGCGGTCTGGCTGATCAACACCTCCACCCAGTATTTTATTATTTCCCGTCAGTCACCTATGTATAGCCTAGCGTCACTTTATGGACATACAATCAATTTATATATGACAAGGCACAGAAAATTTCATGGTTATTCAAAGCAACCGAGGAAGACCCCAGCTTGTTTGTACCACTGCACCTGGACATCTGAGATCGAGAGAGTGAAACTGCGCCAGTGCAAAGGCTTTTCCACTTTAAAAACTCTCTCACGCAGGTTTCCTGTCATTGATAGACACGATGAGCAATCACCAACAATGAAACAAGATCTAGTGCCTTCCCGGCACGTATGATGAATAAACTCTTCTCGGGCTTCCAGCCAGATACAAGCATTGATTGTAACTGACATTTTGATGACAAACTCTGCCAGCCTCTTCAGGGAGGATGCTCACCTTCCAGATGGAGACTCAGGAATACCATCACACTCTGACATAGGAGGATTCTTCATGAAGGGTCTTCATGTCTTCATGATTCCTGATGAAGGGTTTCAGCCCAAAACATCGTTATTACCTCCTCCCATAGATGCTGTCTGGCCTGCTGAGTTCTGTCAGCATTTTGTGTTTTTTATTTGATGATTCTTCATTGCTGTTTCTGTAGTCACTTTGTTTTACCAGCCTGGGTTGTTAGCCCAGAGGACCGGTGGACCACCTCTACCCTTTGACCTGTTTGGCATGGGTGACCCTACCAAGAGCCAAAGCATAAAGCCCTGACTCCAGCCAGCATAGATCTCCGGGTCTTTGAGGAACACAAGCATCCAAACCCAACAACAAGGTTGTGGTCGTCTTGGAGGGTGTTTTAAATGACAATGATGAAATTCATTTGAAGCATTGGATTCAGTTCTGGTTGACACATTACACGATGGACATGGGGGCTTTGCAGAAGAAGTTCACCAGGATTAGAGAGTGTGAGCTATTAGGAAAGCTTGAACAAACCAGAGTTGTTTTCTCTGGAGCGTCAGAGGCTGAGAGAAATCCTGATATAATTTTATAAAATTATTAGAGACCTTGACAGTTGATATCTTTCTCCTAATACCAGAGGGTATGCATTTACGGTGAGGGGGGGTGGTAAGCTCAAAGGAGGTGTGATGGGCAGGGTTTTTTTTACACGCAGAGCAGTGGGTGCATGGAGCATGCTGCCAGAGGTGGTGGTGGAGGCTGATATGGCTGAGGTGTCTAAGAGGCTCTTCTTAAAGAGTGGAGCAAGAGGCTCTTGGGTATGTGGATGTACAGAGAGTGGAGGGATGTGGACCATGTGTGGGCAGAAGGAATTGGGTGACATTAGTTCAGCACAGCTTTGTGGGCTGAATGGCCTGTTCCTGTACTGTTCTATGTTCTATTTGCATTTATTGGGCAGACACAGCAATTTCTTGACTCTTGGTGAAAGGCAACAGGGGAAACGATGCTGGAGATTTTCGCTTGAGGATTAAATCCAGTACAGCGGCTCACACCAGTCCCATGACTTGTTACAGTTCATATCCCATGACCGATCTCTTCCCTGTCACAAACAGCTGCTCTCCTTACATTCAGAGAACGATACGCATCGTGAAACTGATATTTTTCCGACATTGATATTTAACACCACTCTCTCTCCCTTTCAGAGTGCCAGTTACATCTTGCAGAATTTTATTTATTTATCGATACAGTGCGGAGTGGGCTCATCGAGCAACCCCGACAACCCTGATTTAATAATCACAGACAATTTACAATGACCACCTTTAGACTGCGGGAGGTAACCGGAGCACTTGAAGAAAATCCTCTTATTTCACGGGAGGACATAGAGAGGCTCCATACAGAGGTCACTGGAATTGAACTCAGAGTTGTCACGTTAATCGCTATGCTACCATGTTTTCTAAAACAGCTTTGGGTTGTGCGGGGTACGGTGCCTGAGAACATTTACCCATCTAGTTCAAGTTGAAACCCTTTGCTGTGGAAGAATGAAAACCGACTGACATTCAGAACAAAATCAGAATCATTAGCACTCTGCTGTCATGCATTTCCTCCTTCGATCTCTCTGGAGGAGTTTGTGGTTGGTGTGCAGAGCAGACTGCTTTGTGAGAGGTGAGGTTGCTACAAGCTTTTCCAGCATTGCAGAATGCTTTGAGGAACGACCATTCAGAGTACAAAGTAAATATATGTCACCATCTACAGCCCTGAGGATCATTTTCTTGTGGGCATTTGCAGTAGATATAAAGAAACACAAATAGAATGAATGAAAAACTGCACACAAAGATGGAGAAACAGCCAGTGTGCATAAGAAGACAATCTGCGCAATTACAAATAAAATCAAATAATAACAATAAAGAAACAAACAAATAATACTGAGAACATGAGATGAAGAGTCCTTGAGGGTGAGTCCATAGGTTGTGGAGACAGTTCAGGGTTGAGATGAGTGAAGTTATCCACACTGGTTCAGTGACCTGATGGTTGTGGGGCTATAACTGTTCCTGAACCCAGTGGTGGGGGACCTAAGGATTCTGTACCTACTTCTTGATGGTAATCGTGTGGGTCCTTGATGATTGATGCTGTGTTTTAGTGACAGTGCTCCTTACAGATGTGCTCAATGGTGGGAAGGGCTTTGCCTGAGATGGACTGGGCTGTATTCACCATCTTTTGTGTGTCTTACCAGTTGGGGCATTGGTGTTTCCATACCAGGCCATGATGCATCCAGTCAATATACTTCCACTGTGCATCTGTCGAAGTTTTAGATGAAATGCCGAATCTGCACAAGCTTCTAAGAAAGTAGAGGCACTGCCTTGTCTTCTTTGTAATGACACTTACATGTTACTGAAGAGAGTTCAATGTTGAAGTGTTGGATCCTGGTGTTTCTACAAACCAGAGGTCTGAAAGTCGAGAATGCAGCATAAAGCTTGTTAGTTACAGCAGTTACAAGAACAGAGAATAAACAAAGGAAAGAAGACAAGACAGAGAAGTTCTGATGATCTTATGCAAAAAAATAGCTTCGACTAAAAAGATTGCAACATCCAAGTGATAACGATAACCTCTAAAATAGCCAGAATCAAGTGGTGCGATACCTGCTACTGAAAAATAAGAAGCTTCTAGAAAAACACTGAAGGAACTATACTACAATTATTGGAAACTTCACTGAACAATTACACATACACACTCTCAGTGGCCACCTGTACACCTGCTCATTAATTTAAATATCTAATCAGTCAATTATGTGACAGCTATTGATTAGGCTCATTACTGAAGGTTTGATATCGCCTTTTAACAAAGGCATTAAAAGTCATATTGAAGCTGTTATTTAAATACTATATGGAACATTGAAGATGATGTCTCTGAAGAACTAGCAGAATAGTTTATTTACTGAAGACTGTTGGGGAAGGATCTGACAAATATCTACAGATGTCCGATGGAGAGTATTTTAACTGGTTGCATCCCTGTCTGGTATGGAGGGCCCACTGCACAGAGACAGAATAAGCTGCAGAGAGTTGTAAGCTCAGTCAGCTACATCATGGGCACTAGCCTCTCCAGCCTCCAGGACACCTTCAAGCAGCGATGCCTCAAAAGGGTGGTGTCCATTATTAAGGACCCCCATCACCCAGGACAAGCCCTCTTCTCATTGTTACCATCAGGGAGGAAGTACAGGAGACTGAAGACACACACTCAACAATTCAGGAATAGCTTGTTCCCCTCTTCCATCAGATTCTGAATGGACAATGAACCACGAACACTACCTACCTCACTAAGATAACTAAAAGGATGTGCTGAAACTGGAGAGGGTTCAAAGTAGGTTCACGAAAATGATTCCAGGATTGAATAGCTTGTCATTTGAAGAGCATTTGAAGGCTCTGGGCCTGTATTCACTAGAATTCAGAAGAATACGGGGTTACTTCATTGAAACCTATTGAATGTTGAAAGGCCTGGATTGGTGGATGTGGAGAGGATGTTCCCTATGGTGGGAGATCTAAAATCAAAGAACACAGCCTCAGAATAGAGGGGTGGCCTTTTAGAACAGAGATGAGGAGGAATTTCTTTAGCCAGAGAGTGGTGAATCTGTGGAATTCATTGCCACAGGAACTGTGGAGGGCAAGTCTTTATGTATATTTAAGGCAGAGGCTGATAGATTCATGATTGGCCAGGGCATAAAAGGATATGAGAAGACAGAAAATTGGGATTGAGAGGAAAGTTGGATCAGCAGACTCAATGGACCAAATGGCCTAATTCTGCTCCTATACCTTATGGTCTTATGGTCTTATGAACGCAATACTCACCACCGATGTGGATTGCAGTTGGGCTGAGCATATCTTTAGCTAAAATCCCACTGAGAAATAAACTTTGTCACCAGGGAAATTTCAGTTATATTGTGGCAAGTGTGTAGGCTGCTTAGGAGTTCCCAAAAATTCCTACTGTCAAAAACAGTGCCAGTTCATGAGCAAACAATCAGGCTGAGAGTGCTGAATATCTGTAACATTTTAAGTATGCTGGTAAATTTCTCTGCACCCTTTCTAACGCATCTACATAGAACAATTGATGTATCGGGGCAAAGCCCTGAGAAGTAAATAGATCTAAAACCTGTTCCAACGTCATTCTTGAAATTACACCTAGAAAGGCCATTCAGCCTCTCAGTCTATGATAACCCTTGTTGCACTATTCCCATTTATTTCCTCTTTCATTGTTTTAACTTTTCTTTTCGTATAATTACACATAGTGGCCACTTTATTAGGTACAGCTTTACTCCTGCTTGTTAATGCAAATATCTAGCAGCAACTCAACACATAAAAGCATGTAGACCTGGTCAAGAGGATCAGTTGTTCAGACCAAACATCAGAATTGGGAAGAACTGTGACCTAAGCGACTGATTGCGGAATGATTGATGGTGCCAGACAGGGAGGCATGAGTATCTCAGAAACTGCTGATCTCCTGAAATTTTCATGCACTACAGTCTTTAGGGTTTACAAGAATGGTGTGATAATCGAAAAAAAAATCCTGTGAGTGCAGGTCTGTGTGTGAAAAAGCCTTGTTAATGAGAGAATTCAGAGAGAAAAACCAGAGTCGTTCAAGCTGACAGGAAGGTGATTTTAATTGAGATAACCATGTGTTACAACAGTGGAGGCAGAAGAGCTTCTCAGAATACACAACCTGTCGATATTTGAAGTGGATGGGCTACAGCAGCAGAAGACCACGAACATACACTCAGTTATGTGTGGTCTTTCATTGAGTCAATTGCATTTCATTGTATTTACTCTGAATGCCTACAAGAAAAAGACATAAATGTCATTAGATAATAAATTTACTTTGAACCTTGAACAGTGATGAAGGTTCTCGGCCCGAAATGTCGATTCTTTATTCCTTTCCATAGCTGGTACCTGACCTGCTGAGGTTCTATTGGTGTTTCTGTACCAGGCCATATAATTGGCAATTTGCCCCAATATTCGTCAGCCTGATCATTTATTTGGTCAGCAAATATTGTATCAATAGTGTAAACCCAGTGGAATTTTTAACTGTTTATTTGAACTGTAAGTCTCAGGACTCCCTAATTTGGCAGCAGTGCTGTATTGAAGTTAGATCGTACCATACGGTTCAAATCATCTAAAGGTTTCCTAAATTTAAAAATAAACAACTGTAGGTTGGAACAAGCCCGAGACTACAACAGGCAAAGCTCTTAAACACCTCACATGTGATCCTGTCATAAGGCAATACATTCTAACGTATCATGTAAGTTAACTGCAGATGTAAATAATGATCTCAACTCTCACCTTGGAACAATCTGCCTTGCTCATAGTTCAAAGTCAGAAGGTTTTTTGACTCTATGCTACTATCCAGCTATGAAGCTGATCTATGTGAACTGGATCACTCCACATTTTCAGACCAGGCTTGATCACTCCTAAACAGAAGGGATTATGCAGATGGGGGAAATCCAGAGCAACGCTCACACAAAACGATGGAGGGACTCAGCAGGTCAGGATCGATGGAAGGGAATAAACAGTCGAGCTCTTCGTTAGGACTGGGAGGGAAGGGGGCAGAAGCCAGTATAAGAAGGCGGGGGAGGGGAAGGACTAGAAGCTTGCAGGTGATAGGTGGAAGAGGGAAAGGGCTGAAGAAGAATGAATCTGATAGGAGAGGAGAGTGGGCCATGGGAGGAAGGGAAAGAGGAGTGGCCCTAGAGGATGGTAATGGGCTGATGAGGAGAAAGGGTAAGAGGGGAGCCAGAATGGGGAATGGAAAAATAGAGAAGTGGGAGGAGAAAGAACTTAACAGAGTTAGAAAGATTAATGTTTATGCCATCAGAATGGACCAGACAGAATATAAGGTGTTTCTCCTCCAACCTGAGAGTGGCCTCATCATGGTAGTAGAGGAGGCCATGGACCAATACAACTAAATGGGAAAGGGAAGTAGAATTAAGTTGGGGTAAAATCATGCTTGGTTGTGGCAGATGGGGTGAAGCTGCTTGACAAGATTGGCCAACCCTCAAAGACAGCTCTATCAATGACGTGGGGCCTAACGTTGCTCGAGAGCAGGCTAGGTTAATCCTTGTCTTGATCCCTACTGGGATCTACATGGACAGTTTGAAACCAGCTACGCTGGCAGGGCAGAGCACTGAGCAAGGCGCAATGCCTGAATGTTGAGGGTAATTCAGCAGCAGTACATCGCAACCTGGGTTTAGCACAGGCCAGCCTTCCAGCATAAACAGGCCTGAATCCACTCTGAACAAAATTGCTCCATTTGCCTCTCTATCATTACAATGTTTCCTTTAATGCTGAACCAAAGCTTTAGAAGCTGCCGACACACCAGATTTCACAAGCAGTAGGCTGTGCTCTCTAGGCGAGCTTTCCCCCTGACATCAGTTGCCACAAAGCAGGGGAAACTCCCACTGTAGAAAGCCAAGGCCTGTGATATGAAGACAAGTGCACCTACACCACAGGCTGACATTGACACTTCCACACTCTCAACATAAATGCAACACTCATTTGGTTTGAACATAGGATATAGAACAGAGAGCATAGGATAGAGAATAAAATATATAGAACATAGAATATAGGACATAGGACATTACAGGACAGTATAGGCCCTTCATGTGTGCTGACCTTTAAACCTACTCTCAGGTCAACCTAACACCTCCCTCCTATATAATCACAAACAAGAGAAAATCTGCAAATGCTGGAAATCCAAGCAGCACACTCAAAACGCTGGAGGAACTCAGCAGGCCTGGCAGCATCTATGGAAAAAAATACAGCCAACGTTTCAGGCCGAGGTTGCGTCCTACCGAAGCGTCTCAATCCGAAATGTCGACTGTAATTTTTTCTATAGATGCTGAATGGCCTGCTGAGTTCCTCCAGCATTTTGTGTATGTTCCCCTTATATAACCCTTCATTTTTCAAAATCATCCATATGCCTATCCAAGAGTTTCTTAAATGCCTGTAATGTATCTGCCTCTGCCACCACCCCTGGCAGGGCTTTCCACCTACCCCCCACTCTCAGTGTAAAGAACTTACCTCTGACATTCCCCCCATACTTTCATCCATAAGTTTGGTTTTGGTTGATTTAGTACTGTTATATGTACTGAGATGCAGTGAAAAGCTCTGTCTGGTCGCCATCCAGAAAGATTGCACGCAAAATCTTAGTAAATAATAACTATTTAACTAGTAATTATTATTCAACAAGTAATAAACAACAGGGTTAATGAACAATCAATATACCTAAATATCATCCACTTCCTTCTTACCTATCCACTATAGAATGGCCACATAATCTTACCTAATCAGAAGGTCTGGATGTGAAAGTGAATTCTTTTTGTGACATCATTTTGCAGATATACCTCTGCTCCATCCTCAAAAAGCAGAATGTCCTGGTGGCCAACCATTTTAATCCCTATCACCATACCTATTCTGACACATTGGTCCATGCCATGATAAGGCTAATCTCAGGGTGGAGAAGCAGTACCTCATTTCCATCTCCAACCAGATGTCATGAACATTGATTTCTTCAACTTTTGGCAGCTTTTCACCCTCTCCCTTCCCTCTTCTTCAATCCCCCACTCTGGCCTCTTAGCTCTTCTCTCCACCTACCCCTGGTAACCCCCACCTTTCTCCCATGTTTCATTCTCCTCCTCTATCAGAATCTTTCTTTTCCAGCTCTATGCCTTTTCCACCTGTCACCTTGTGGTGAACTACGTGTGCCTGTCTGGACATGCCCCCTGCTGAATGCTCCTGTGGCTCCTCCCACAGGCCCCTGTATAAAGGCGATCTGAGGCCTGACGCTCGGCCTCAGTCTCCAGGATGATGGACACTCACTCCTGGTTCCTTCTTCCAGTCAATAAAAGCCGATATCTCGCCTTACGTCTCAGTGTGAGTTATTGATGGTGCATCACACCTCCCAGCTTCTTACTTCATCCACACCCACTGGGCTTCATCTATCAACTTCTAGCTGTCCTCCTTCCCCTCCCCCCACCTTCTTATTCTGACATCTTCCCTCTTCCTTTCCAGTTCGCCCAAAATGTCGAGAGTTGATTCCTTTTGCTAGTTGCTGCCTGACCTGCTGAGTTGCTCCAGCACTTTGCATGTGCTTGCCCTGCAGCACCTACCTTTCTCCTCTACATGGGATGACCCAGTGGTAGGTCTGAAGGACAACGTTCGGTGCTCTCTGCTTCGAAGTTTACACTTGATGCATCACGCCCTGGAAGGTCCAGCTCAAGACCGCAAGAAATAACGGACAGTTATGAAAACAGCCCAGTCCATAGAGAGAAGCATCCTCTCAGCAGAAAGAAAAATCTGTGGGGGCAGGGTGGAATTTTTTACTGTCATTCATTCTTTGGGGCACTTCTCTATTTTCATGGATGTTTTGCAAAGAAAAAGCATTTCAGGATGTATATTGTATACATTTCTCTGACATTAAATTGAACTTTAGAGTACCAGTCACCGAGGAAGTACTGTGCAGGTAGACAAGAGCCATGAAGAGGTAGATTGAGAGATCTGCAAGTTTGTCACACATGAGGTCTTATAACAATGAGACAGAAGCTGTCCTTGAGCCTGTTGGTACCTACTCTGGAGATTTTGTATCCTCTTACCAAAGGGAGAGGGGAGAAGAGGGAATGGGTGGGTGAGGTTTTGAATTACCGAGGCAACCGTAAGTGTAGACAGAGTTAGCAGAGTGAAGGCTGTTTTTTCACAATGGACCGGGCTGTGTTCCCTACTCTCTGCAGTTAGGGCAGGGAAGTTACCATATCATGCATCGGATATATCCTTACAAGTGGATAACGATTTTTGCTGGGTTGACCCATGTAGTGGAGGAAGACAGATGTCACAAAGAGAATGCAGAACATCCCACTTTGCAGATCCATTGTCATTGCATGGTACAACTTGTCACGCACCAATAGCGAAAATGAGTTTGCAACTCTCATACTCAATGCTATAAAACAACACATAAAATAAGTAAACAATAAATAAAATCAAGTAACCAGCCAGTACAAGCGATGTCCAGCAGTACAAAAGCGCAACTCAGATGCATGACAGCCATAAAACCAGTATTAAAAGTAGCAATATAACAAATTTATGGATGATGCTTGATCAATTGGTTCAGAGCAATTATAGCTCTGGGGATAAAGCTATTTTTCAGTCTGCAAGTGTGGGCATAGAAAATCTTATAATGTCTGCCAGATGGAAGCTGTTCAAACAGATGATTGCGTGGGTGTGTATTGTCCTTACAGATGCTTGTAGCTTTCCTTAGGCAGCGTGAGCTGTAGGTGTCCTCCAGGACTGGGAGCTGTGTCCCAATGATCTTCTGTGCGCTAGAGATGACCCACTGACGTGCTTTCCTATCAGCTGCTGTACAACTGGGATACCACACAGAGATGCAGTATGTTAAGATGCTCTCTATGGTGCAGCAGTAAAAGGTCACCAGCATCTGTTCAGTTAGACCAGCTTTCTTCAGCGTCCTGAGGAAAAACACCCGATGCTGTGCTTTCTTAACTCTTGTTGTGGTGTTAGTGAATCATGTAAGCCCTTCTGAGATGTGTATTCCCAGAAATCTGAAACTGGACACTCTCTCCACTGTGTCTCCGTTAATGTAGACTGGAGCATACTCGTCATCCTGTGACTTTCCAAAGTTGATCATTAGCTCCTTAGTCTTTACTGTACTAAGAGACAGGTTGTTCTCTGAACACCAGCTCACTAAGTTCTGTACCTCCGCTCTGTACGCTGATTCATCTCAGTTGGAAATCAACCCAATCACTGTTGTGTTGTCTGTGAACTTGACAACGGTATTGGTGTCAAATGCAGGTACGCAGTCATAAGTGAAGAGGGAGTAGAGTTTTTTATGATTAGCTTTTAATTTAGCTTTATTTCCCTTCTCTAAGGATCATCATGTTGGAGAGGTTTGTGAGCTCCTGAGATCCCGAGAGTGACGCCGTCTGGAGTTCGGCTCCTGGTATGTTCGCCCCTGGTGGTAAGATCCAGCAGGAGATTCCAGTCAAGACCTGAACGATGGAGCTGGTGGAAGATGATGACACATCACAATGGCAGTCATCTTGCATTCCATCCCACTGAACCCTGATCCATACCTGTCGAGAACTGTGTGATGGCTGCCCGTGCATCAGCCTCCCCATGTTAAATTTATGCACAAGGGTTATCTATGAAGGGCAATCCACCTCAGGAGAACACTATCCTCAATTTGAGTGATCGCATTCCCACTAGTTGTTACCTGTTCATTAAAACAACTAAACATACAGCGATTTCCTTCTTCTCCAGTTCAACCTGCTAATCTTGACGTGCAATCAACTCTCTCCTTGAAAGGACTAGACAGAATAGACGTGAAGCGGATGTTACCAGTAATGGGAGAGTCTTGGACCAGATGGCACAGCTTCAGAGTACAAGCATGGCCACTTAGAACAGAGATGAGGCAGTATTTCATTAACCACTGGGTAGAGAATCTGTGGAATTCATTGCCACAGGTGGCTGTGGAGGCCAAGTCATTGGGTATATTTAAAGCAGAGGTTAATAGGTTCTGGGTTAGTCAGGGCATCAAAGGTTATGGGGAGGAGGGAGGAGAATGGGGTTGGGAGGGATAATAAATCAGCCTTAATGGAATGATGGAGTAGTCTCAATGGGCCAAATAGCCTAATTTTGCTCCTGTGTCTTACTGTCTAATAGTCTAATTCAACAACTAAAGTATTCCCTATAGAAAAAGTGAATAACAACCAGCTTCAGATTTGCTGACACAGATTAAGGTGGAGTGGGTTGGAACCTTTGACTCCACGTCTAGCTTGGTAATACAACACTGAAACCATATCCGCTGGCTGACTGTAGACCAGATCGCTGCACACACCCGTCATCCACCTCTCGAGTCGTGTTATTGACCTTCCTGGTGTCGGGAATGTGGACACCCTTGCCCACCAGTACTTATGCGGGGTTGAGTCTGTAGGTACAGGCAGCACGGGAGGCTAGAGTAACAAACATTTTGCCGGAGCAACTCAGCAGGTCCTGAGGCAATTCAACCCAAACCCTCGACAATTCCTCTCCTCTCACAGATGCTGAGCTCCCCCAGCAGATTTTTGTGCATCTGTGAGTGAAGCCTATCTCCTGGAGGGGAGTTGTTGCTCACACAAAACACCAGAATTTATTTTGTCCCAACACTATTTACCACTCATGTTTGCTTTAGTAAAGAGTATCAGAGACGAACAGAGTGCAAGATTGTTTAATGTCATTTCCAGTACACAAGTGTAAAGGAGAACAAAATAATTGTTACTCCAGATCCGATGCAACATTAAAAAAATTGCAAAATGGCACCACTTTTGCATAGCAGTTAGTGTGATGCTATTAAAACCCGGGCTGTCAGAGTTCAGAGTTCAAGTCTAGTGCCATCTGGAAGATCAAAAACACAATAATAAAACAAAACACAATAAATAGAAATACTTCAGCTAGCTGTTGTACATAGATCGATTGCACGGCCCGTACATGAAGTGACATATTTCTGAATCTGAATCAGGTCTATTAGCACTGATATATGTTGTGAAATCCATTGTTTTATGGCAGCAGCACAGTGCAATACAAAATAAAATTACTATGAGTTACAATGAGAAATATAAAAATAAATAGCTAGCGTAAAAAGTGAGGAAAATGTGAGATATTGTTCGTGGGTTCAAGGACCATTCCAAAATCTGATGGCAGAGGGGAAGAAGCTGTTCCTGAAACATTGTATCTGTCTTCAGGCTCCTGTACCTCCTCCCTGATGGTAGCAATGAGAAGATGGCATGTCCTGGGCGCCACCTTATTGAAGCATGACCTTTTGAAGATATCCTCGATGCGAGGGATACCAGTGCCCATGATGGAGCTGGCTGAGTTTACAACCCTCTGCAGCTTTTTCCAATTCTGGACATTGGACCCCCATACCAAATGGTGATGTAACCAGTCAGAAAGTTCTCCACTGTACATTGATAGAAATTTGCTGGGGTCTTTTGCAACATACCAAATCTCCTCAGACTCCTAATGAAACTCTTCCGTCTTCATAATTGCATCAATACGTTGGGCCAGGGTAGTTCAGAGCAAAATGAGCTGGATAAAGGAATGAAAACTGTTGAATCACTGACATATATACCATAAAATCTGTAGCTTTGCTGCAGCAGTTCAATATATCACCAAAATAAGTAAATAGTCCAATGAATTACAATCCTGAGCAGAAGTCTTAGGCAAATATTTACATATATCAGATGCCTAAGACATTTGCACAGTACTATGGAGTGGAGAGCAAATTTATAAATCTGTGGGAACTAAGGAGGTTGGAAACGGTGAGGGTGGAGTGCCATGGAGGGTGGGGAAGGAGAAGGAGTACCAGAGGTGGGGGGGAGGGGTAAGAGCCACGAGTGTCCTGAGACACCAGACAAGGTCATTTGATTCCAAGCAGTTGGTTTATTGATCATTACAGAATGTTTCTCTGGTGCTTCCCACTCCTTCCCCTCTCCCTTCCCCTTTTCCCAGCCATGATCCCCCTCTCCCTGCCCCCTTCCCACTCTCAATCCACAATAAAGACCCAGATCAGAATCAGGTTTATCATCACTCACCATATCATGAAGTGTGTTTTTTTGTGGCAGCAGAACAGTGCAATAGATAAAATTACTCCATTACAGTGCAAAGGTCTGAGGCTTCCTAGCTACATATATATGCCTAAGACTTTTGCACAGTACCGTAGTGTTCATGGGTCCGCGGACCATTTAGAAATCGAATGGCAGTAGGAAAGAAGCTGTTCCTAAAACATTGATAGTGGGTCCTCTGGTTCCTCCTCCTTCATGACAGCAATGAGAAGATGGCAGTTATTGGTGGTGAGGATGCCACATTTCTGAGGCAGCATCTCTTGAAGATGTCCGTGGTGGAGATGCTTGTGTCCATATGGAGCTGGCAGAGTCTACAACAGTCCGCCGCCTCCTGCAATTCTTTCTCATTTCTCAGTCTGGTCTATAAATATATAAATCTGATCCGTGAATTATCGGCACAAGTAATTTCTTTTCTTGCTTTGAATTCCTTGTTAATTCTGTAAGAAATATTTACAAAACTATTTCTTAACTTCTGGTTGATCTCTTGTATATTATGTAATCATACTTAAGGCCACGCAGAAATAAGTGACTGAACAAGGATCCTGGGGCCTCCGTCAGTCAAGGTCGAACAGGGATGTTGCATTCCAGCGATCCAGCTACATGAGCCAGGACAGTACGATATGGAGAGCAGGCTGTTGCACACGTAGCCAGCTCCCCCTCTCCACACCTCTGATGAACCTAAAGGAACAGCAGAGACCGATATAACTTGGCCCCAGTAGCATGGCAGGAGTTGCCAGTCAGCATTGAACTCAACATAGGACTTACCTTACGGACTCCAGCTCCAGATTTTTCTCTCAAAGTTTACTCCAAAGCCTTCCCCATGAGTGGGAGCTTATTCCAAGTTAGAAAAAATTTGAGATCAGAGTTTTCCTTCTCCTAGATGAGCTTCCAATCATGGCTGATGATTCCCATCTGCATTGATCGTGTGGATAGTCAGAGGCTTTTTCCCAGGGCTGAAATGGTTGCCACAAGAGGAAACAGGTTTAAGGTGCTGGGGAGTAGGTACAGAGGAGATGTCAGGGGTAAGATTTTTACGCAGAGAGTGGTGAATGAGTGAAATGAACTGCCAGCAATGGTGGTGGGGGCGGATACGATAGGGTCTTTTAAGAGACTTTTGGACAGGTACATGGAGCTTAGAAAAATAGAGGGCTATGGGTAAGCCTAGAAATTTCCAAGGTAGGGACATGTTCGGCACAACTTTGTGGGCCAAAGGGTCTGTATTGTGGTGTAGGTTTTCTATGTTTCTATGACTAGTTTCAAAGCGCCAGTAACTCACCTTTCCCCCTCTCCTGTTAGTAGAAACGGTTCTGCCAGTCTTACTAGCTAACCTACACATGAGGGCCAAGAGGTGGGCGTGGTTGGCAGAGGTTTCTTGGAGACGCACACCATTGGGAGCATTTAATAGGTAGTGGGACAGGAATAAAGACCCTACATTCCTTAATCATTACCTGATTAACAATCCTGATGAAGGCTTTTGGCCTAAATTTTCCTTCTTCTCCAATTCAACCTATTAATCTTGATGTGCAATCAACCCATTCCTCAAAAGGGCAAGATAGAGTGGACGTGGGAGAGCTCGGGACCGGATGGCACAGCCTCAGAATACAGCTATTTCAAACAGAAATGAGAGGGAATTTACTTAACCAGAGGGTGGTGAATCTGTGGAATTCATTGCCACAGACAATGTGGAGGACAAATCATCCGGTGCATTTAATGCAGAGGTTGATAGATTCTTGATTAGTAAGGGTGTCAAGGTTATGGGGAGAAAACAGGAATGGGGAATGGGTTGAGAGGGATAATAAATCAGTCATGATGAAAGGGCAGAGCAGACTTGATGGGCTGAATGGCCTAATTCTGTTCCTATGTATTTTGGTCGTTTTGTGCATGTTGCTCTGAAAGCGGAGGTTATTCTTTATTTCTGGAAACATTGGTGAAGAAGGCACTGGCCGGAGAGAGCAGGAGGCAATGAATGCCCAGGTGAAGTGGCTCAGTTATAGCAAAGCCCTTCCACTACCGCCGAGTGCCAGTTCTCAGGGGAAGGCCTTCAGGAAGGGGAAATTGGAGAGCAGGTCCCGTTTCACATTGACGGGTCAGGGGTGGAAGGAATTAGCAGCTTTAAATTCCTTGGCATTAACAGCATATAGATGCAATCAGATGCTTCAGGAGGTCTGTCATGTCATCAAACACTTCCACAGATGCGCTGATGAAATAATCCTCATTAGTTGCACCACACTGTGCTGAGGCATTTCCTTTTCTTTTGTAATTTATTTTTTATTGAAGTTTATCATCAAACAAACATTTCCATAAGATGTATTTCAGATACTGTACATATAGATCATATAATCATATCTGTCACAACTCTCCACATAATAATTATCTGAGGTATACACTTATAGAAAGGAGAGGAGAGAAAGAACAATCGAAATAAGAAAACTATGTACAAAGTAGGGAGTGATCTTTTTACAACATATTTATCGACTTGTCAGAATAAAATCAGGCCTATGAGTTGTTATGTAGTTAAACCATTTTTCCCAGTATGAATCAAGTTGTTCCAGCTTATGATTAACAGATGCTGTTATCTTCTCGATTTTGTGAATGTCCGTTGTAATTTCCATCCATACATTTAAAGTTGGGCTCTCCTGCGAAAACCATTTCCTGGTAAGAGTCTTTTTACCAGCCACCAGCAATATATTCATTAAATATCTATCTCTTTTCAACCATTCTTGAGGTATATACCCAAAATATATGGTCTTATTCTCTAAAGGTATTTCGCATTTAAAGAAGTAAATTTGTAGAATATAACTTAAATCGATCTACTCCCTGAACAAATAAGAGCCAAGAAATGCAAATAATAAAAGAAGGTAACAAAGGTGTGATTCCAAGGCTGTGGTCTCCAGGCGTCCCTGGGTTGAGCTAGAAGAAACGTCTAGCTGTGTGGGTAGCCCCTCCTACCTGTGATTTGAGGGCCCCCGGCTACAGGAACTATAAAAGTAAGTTAAAAAATTTATGTCCATTACACAGAAATGATTTCCCTGTGTATTCCTTCCATGTATGTGTTCTCATTTAGGTGGGGGAAAAGGAGTGAATGAAAGAATAAAAAAAATTAGTATTATAAAATCCACATTATGATATGTATTTCTCGAGATAGGTATATCAGTCTATTTTTGCTTCCGTTAAGTTTATCAGCACTTTAAAAGTTAGCCAGACCTTATGGCTCTTCTGGAGGAGATGGGGGCTGTCATCAGAGAACTCACAGTCTCTTCCTAATATCCTTCCCTCGTCTTCCTCCTGTCCCCTGCTTTCTCGACTCTCTCACTATTTCCCAAGCAGATCGGGATAACTGCTCAGCCAGGATTTCCCTCAGTCTGACCACACTAACGGGCAACCCTCTGTTGCTCATGTCTGCAGTTGCCTCTTCCACAGTCTGATAGCTGCATGCCTTCTTCGTAAAACACCCTCAGTTTTGCAGGGTACGGGGGTAGTGAGGCATTTCCAAAGCACAGGAATGCAAGAAGCTGCAGGTCGCCATGGGCACAGCCCTCGCCACCACTGACAGCATCTACAGGAGGCGCTGTCTCAGGAAGGCAGCATCTGTTGTCAAGGGTCACCACCATCCGGGTTAGGACTGCTCACTAACACCACCATGTACAGTCGCAGGTTCAGCTGCTGAAGGAGGAGGGTTGAGCATGGGAGCTAGCAACCCTATCCTTTAAAAACCCAGAGCTACAGAAACGTCAGCAGGGGTGCTGGAGACCTCATCCCTGGGAGAGGAAGGACCCAGCAGGAAGATGGACTACACCAGGGGACATCTTGAAAGACTGGCCCAGGACAGAGGACGCTGGCGAGCTGCTGTCGGCGGCCAGTGCCCCATCAGGGTGATGGGCTTTACATTTCTCACTGCCATTGTCAGGCAGGAAATACTGCAACCTGAAGTCCCACACCACTGGCTTCAGGAACAGCTACTTTCCTACAACCATCAGGTTTCTGAATCAACCCACAGAAAGCTAACAGTATCTCAGCAACCGACACTATGGACCAACTCATGCACTACCATCTCGCATTGTGGCATTTTTGCATTTATGTTTAGTTTCACAAAGTCTTTTTTATTTGTATTATTTGTTTATTTTATTGAGATACGGTGAGGACAGGCCCTTCTGGCCCTTTGAGTCCCGCTGCCTAGCAAACCCTGATTTAACCCCAGTCAATTTACAATATCCAATCAACTTACCCACCGGAAGGTCTTTGGACTGTGGGAGGAAACCAGAGCACCTGGAAGAAACCCACGCAGTCACAGGGAGAATGTCCAAGATGGCAGGCCGGAATTGAACCTGCGTCGCCTGTACTGTAACGTGTTGCGCTTACCACTATGCTACTGTGCCGCCTAACGGCACCGCCTTACTCTCTTTACTGTCTTGTATAATTTCTATATATTTTAGGTAAAACTTCTATTCTGTGAGTTGTCTGAAATTCTGTGCCCGTGACACTACAGCAAACAAGATTTTCATTGTAGCTATCTATCACCGTTCCTGTGCATGTGACAAGAAACTCCAATTAACTTGACCTGGTCTGCACCCACATGGTAATCTACATAGGGTGCACTTAGAAGCGATGGTTTGACTGACAGTAATGGATAACTTATTCTGCTCCTTGTCCTATCAGCTAATGGATCTCGCAATGAGATAGGCTGGTGGCACACGAGACTGCCGTGGAGTCTGAGCGCTCCCACAGCCGGGTCCCTGAAAGAAGACAGCAATCACGCACGTGAGAACGTTCACTCTCCAGCCAATTCAGGCTTCTTTGTAATTGTATTTAACTCCCTTCATTTTGTTTCAGTCTTGTCAGGTATTGATTAAAGCACAGTGATGACAACGCTCCCTCCTGACCTTAGCCCATGTTCTGAGAAAGAATATAGATGATTCAGATAGGCATTGCTAAAGGAGCGGTATTAATTTAGTTCTAAGCTGCTGTTGAGTCCCAGTGGCAGTGTTAGATCTTAGTAAGTTTGAGAGATTTTAGTTAGTGGTCCTGTTGGCCTGGCATTTATTATTTCCCTTAGTTCTGAACGATTCTTATTCGAACTCAATGAACAGTTCATTCTGTCTCTGTGTCTCTCCCTCATCACTTGGGCCAAATCACTGAACTCCTGTCAGCTGGTCATCTTCAGTCAGGTATGAGAGAACAAAGGATCTTCATAACGTAGAAACCTAGATTAAAAAACCAAACTGACAGCTTGAAACGAAACTAAACCTAACCACTTGTTTCTTTGTGGTTAATTAATCTGATTTATTTTATGCCTGGCTGTGAAATCTGACATCTTGACATTCATCCTGCTTCCAATATGTATATTGGAAATTACAAAAGCTGTTTTTAAAGAAGGCGAGGTTCCATAAGAGCATACGACAGGAGCAGAATTCAGCCAACTGGCCCATTGAGTCTGTTCCACTATTCCACTATGGCTGATTTATTATCAAAGGTCCTATTTAATGTCAGAGAAATGTATACAATATGCATCCTAAAATGCTTACTATCCCTTTCAAACCCACTCTCCTGCCTCTGTCTGTAACTTTAGATACGTTTACTAATCAAGAACCTATTACTGTCTGCTTTAAATATACCCAGTGACTTGTCTCTACAGGCATCAGTGGTAATGAATTCCACAGATTCACCATTCTCTGGCAAAAGGAATTCCTTCCTTTAGTGATGGATGTCATCTTCCTGAGATCTCAGCTCTTGGAGAGATCCTTGATGGCGGGAAGACTTTTCCCTTGATGGGACAGAGCCTCTTGCTTTCCTATACATTGGAGCTTCCATACCAGGCCATGGTACAACCAGTCAGAATGCTCTCCATGGTACACCTGCAAAAGTTGTCACAGACTTTGATGATCTTCTGGCACCTTCTTCTAGCTCTGATTTTTTTTTTCAGGAATACTACACAGTAACAGACCCTTCCAGCCCAATGAACCCATGACACCCAATTACACCCATCTGGTCAATTAACCTACTGACCGTTTGCCTTCAGAGTCTGGGAGGAAACTGGAGCAACTTGAGGAAACTCATGCAGTCACGGGGAGAAGGTTCAGTATTGTGTTAAAGTCTAGGGCGCCTGAACTTCTGCACAGTCCTGTATTTGTCAATGTGAAGTGGAGAGCGAATTTGTAAATCTGGTGGGAGCAAAGAATGTTGTGAACGGTGAGGGTGGAATGCCGTGGGAGGCGTGCGGGACAGGTGGCAGGGGAGGGTGGTGTGGTGCAGACACACCCAGCCCTGAGACACCAGGCAAGGTCATTTGATTTCAAGCAATTGGTTTATTGATCGTTACAGAATGTCTCTCTGGTGCTTCCCACTCCTTCCCCTCTCCATACCCCCTTCCCACTCTCAGTCCACAATAGAGACCCAGATCAGAATCAGGTTTATCATCACTCAAATTTGTCATGAAATTTGTTTTTTGGCAGCAGTACAGTGCAATACATAAAATGATACAGTACTGTGCAAAAGTTTTAGGCACCCTGGCTATATATACTGTATTATGTGTTATTCTGTACAGTACTGTACAAACTCCTTAAATGACCACAAAAAGAATTGAACCCGGACCGCTGGAGTGGTAATAACATTACACTCACTGTTCCTCTACCATGTCATCCCTATGTTTTAAACAATCTGTCCTCTGTAGGTGGCATTTATATAGCACACTTTGCAAATGAATCACAGATGTGAGGAGCCTTCCTTCCGGGATTCCATATCTCAGGATTCCATTCACCTGACAGTCTGCTGAGTTATGCCGGGGCTTTTGGTCTGAGTTGCAAAGCCACAGTGTGTCTGCGGCCAGATATGCTGTACAGTTAGTAGCCTCTTTATTAGATACACCCGTACACCTGCTCATTAATGCAAATATCTCATCAGCCAATCACGTGACAACGACTGAATGCTTAAAAGCATGCAGGCATGGCCAAGAGGTCCATTTGCGGTTCAGCCCAAACATCAGAATGGGGAAGAACTGTGATCTAAGTGACTTTGAGTGTGGAATGATTGTTGGTGCCAGATGGGGTGGTTTGAGTATCTCAGAAACTGCTGATCTCCGGGGACTTTCACATACACAACAGTCTCTAGAGTTTATAGAGAATAGTATGAAAAACAAAAAAAAATCCAGTTGTAGCAGTTCTGTGGGGAAAATGGCCTTGTTAATGAGAGAGATCAGAGGAGATTGGCCAGACTGTTTCAAACTGTCAGGAAGGCAACAGTAACTCAAACGTCCATACGTTACAACAGTGGTGCGCAGAAGAGCATCTCTGAATGCACAACACGTCGAACCGTGAAGTGGACAGGCTACAGCAGTAAAGACCACAAACATACACTCAGTGGCCACTTTATTGGGTACAGGAGTGTATACAGCACAATACTTTTGTGGCTCCTGAATTTGCTGAACTATTGAAACTAAGAAGGATTTTTGGCAAAGGTCCAGGACAGAAAAACTGGAGTACACCCAACTGAACAAATACATTTCTAATCTGCACTAAGATTACAGTGTGTTCCGTCTGGCTCCTGACACTGGTACCGTAATGAACATTTATCCTGTTTTTGAATGTCATTATTATAAACCGATTGTACCCACCGCTCTGTTTGCTGCTGACAGCATCACTTCCATGGATTTAATACGGGGTTCACTATTCACATCACGCTGTATTCGGTTTCCTGCCCACTGCGCAAATCAGCTGTGCTTTGTGAATATGTTTAATGAACAAAATCCAGACATGTTCATTGGCAACACACACAAAATACAGTCCTTTAACATCTTTGGACTATTTTTACTGTGCCCATGGTCTGTTTTTTATCAATTATGCTATTGTTTGCACTGTTGTAGCTATATGGTTTTGTGCAGGCCTTATAGCTTTAGTTTTTGGTCTTGTTTTGTCTGGTGGATTTGGAGCTCCTTTCCAGGGAACACGTTAAGACGGTAGCACGATATTAATACGCAGCAGCCTCTCTGGACTCTGGACTGGGGATTACCAAACGTAATATTGTCTTTCTTGTGTGGTCTATTTTGTTGTCTGCTTTTGTGATATTATTCTGGAGGAACGTTGTCTCATTTTTTAACTGCATTGCATTTGTGGTTTCTAAATGACAATAAACTGAATCTGAAAATGCTGGAGGAACTCAGCAGGTTAGGCAGCATCCATGGAGAGGAATAAACAGGTGACGTCTTGGGCCGAAACTTTCATCAGGACTGCAAAGGAAGGGGGAAGAAGCCAGAATTACAAAGTGGGGGAGGGGAAGGAGGACAATCTAGAAGGTGATAGGTGAAGTCAGGTGTGTGGGGAGTGGGGATGAAGTAAGAAGCTGGGAGGTGATAGGTGGGAAAGATAAAGGCATGAAGATGAAGGAATCTGATAGGAGAGGAGAGCGGACCATGGGAGAATGGAAAGGAGGAAGGGACCCAGGGTGAGGTGATAGGCAGATAGGCATCTTTTTATTCTAGCTTCTTTCCACTTACTTTCCAATCCTGATAAAAGGTCTCAGCCCGAAACGTCAACTGTTTATTCCGATCCATAAACGCTGCCTGACCTACTGAGTTGCTCCAGTAACTTAAACCATAAAATCATAAGATATAGGAGCAGAATTAGGTTACTGGGCCAATCAAGTCTGCTTTGCCATTTCATCAGGGCTGATCCAATTTTCCTCTCACCCCAATCTCCTGCCTTCTCCCCATTTCCCTTCGTGCCCTGACCAATCAAGAATCTATCAACCTCTGCCTTAAATATACATAAAGACTTGGCCTTCACAGCTCCTGTGGCAGAATTCCACAGATTCACCACTCTCTGGCTAAAGAAATTCCTCCTCGTCTCCATTCTAAAAGGACACCCCTCTATTCTGAGTCAGTGTCCTCTGGTCTTAGACTCTCCCACCACAGGAAACATCCTCTCCACATCAACTCTATCAAGGCCTTTCACCATTCGATAGGTTTCAATGAAGTCACCCCTCATTCTTCTGAATTCCAGTGAATACAGACCCAAAGCCATCAGACACTCTTCATATGACAAGCTATTCAATCCTGGAATCATTTTCATGAACCTCCTTTGAACCCTCTCCAGTCTCAGCACACCCTTTCTAAGATAAAGGGGTCAAACCCGCTCACAATATTCCATGTGAGGCCTCCCTAGGGCTTTATAAAGTCTCAATATTACATCCTTGCTTTTATACTGTAGTCCTCTTGAAATGAATGCTAACATTGCATTTGCCTTCCTCACACCAGACTCAACCTGCAAATTAACCTTTAAGGAATCCTTCACAAGGACTCCCAAGTTTCTTTACGTCTCAGTTTTTTTTGTATTTCTCTCCATTTAGAAAATAGTGAACCACACACTTCCTGATGTGATATTCCATTTCTTTACCCACCCAACTAATCTGTCGGTCCTTCTCTAGCCTCCAAACTACCTTGCCCTCCACCTATCTTCATATCATCTGCAAACTTTGCAACAAAGCCATCAATTCCATTATCCAAATCTTTGACATATAATGTAAAAATAATCAGTCCCAACGCAGACCCATGTGGGACACCACTAGTCACCAGCTGCCAATCAGCCAAGGCTCCCTTTATTCTCACTCTTTGCCTCCTGCCAATCGGCCACTGCTTTATTCATGTTAGAATTGTTTATTTGTGAAGCAGCCTCATGCATGGCACATTATCAAAGGCCTTCTGAAAATCCAAGAACACAACATTAACTGATTCTCTTTTGTCTATCTGCTTGTTATTTCTTCAAAGAATTCCAGTGGATTTGTCAGGCAAGATTTTCCCAGGAGCAAACCATGCTGACTTTGGCCTGTTTTATCATGTGCCACCAAGTACCCTGAGACCTCATCCTTAATAATCAACTCTAACATCTTCCCAGCCACTGAGGTCAGACTAACTGGCCTCTAGTTTCCTTTCTTCTGCCTCTCTCCCTCTTGAAGAGTGGAGAGACATTTACAAAAATGTTTGTGCAATTTTCCAGTCTTCTGGAACCATTCCAGAATCTAGTGATTCTTGAAGGATCATTACTAATGCCTCCACAATCTCTTCAGCCATCTGGTCCAGGTGACTTATCTACTTTCAGACCTATCAGTTTCCCTTTTCTTTAATAATGGTAACTTCATACACTTCATGCCATCTGACTCCTGGAACTTGCATCATACAGCTCATGTCTTCCATCGAGAAGGCTGGTGCAGGTTGATGATTTTATGTGCGTTGCTCTGGATTTCCAGCATTTGCAGACTTTCTCGTGTTTATATCAGATTAGCTTGTCTCTCCTATCAGATTCCTTCTTCTCCAGCCCTTTACCTTTTCCAGCATCACCTCCCAGCTTCTTATTTCAACACCACCCACCTAACTTCATCTGTCACCTTTTACTCTCTCCTTTCCCTCCCTCAGTCTTTTTATTCTGAAGTCTTCCTCTCCGGCTCCGATGAAAGGTCTCGGTCCAAAACGGTGACTGTTTATTTCTCTGCCTGATCTGTTGAGTTCATCCAGCATTTTGTGTGTTGCTTTGGATTTCCAACATCTGCCGAATCTCTTGTGTTTATATTAATTGGCAGCTTATTAAGGAAAGAATGCGTGACAGGGAATGAGTTGCAAATTTGAAAGTCTGTACCAAAGATGGAAATCACTCAGGCGGTTTGGACTGGAAGAGATGTTCATCTCCTAGCTCGGGCATTGGCTCTCGCCCATCAGTCCTTTGGAAGCTAAAGGGCTTCAGGACATGGGGGCTCCAAACCAGATTCAGATTCAAATTTATTTGTCACATGTACATCACAGTATACAGTGAAATGTGTCATTTGTTTACAGCCAATGCACCCAGGGTTGTGCTGGGGGTAGGGTAACTCCCAAGTGTCATCTCACATTCTGAGGCCAACATAGAACGCCCACTATGTTCAGCAGAGCAACACAAACAACAACAACATCACAGCAAAACAGGAAAACCACAACAAAACAAACCCCTCTTCCACACTCACACACACACAGGCAGGTCTCCAATCCCAGGACTGGCCACCTCTGCTCTCCAGTCCTTCCACTGGAACCTGTAAGTCCATAAGATGGAGGAGCAGAATTAGGCCAATCAGCCATTGAGTCCACTCTGCCATTCCATCATTTATCCCTCTCAACCCCATTCTCCTGCCTTCATCCCATAACCTTTGACACCCTGACTAATCAAGACCTATCAACCTCCACTTTAAAAACACCCAATGACTTGGCTGCCACAAACGTCCTTGACAATGAATTCCACACATTCACCAGGCTCTGGCTAAAGAAATTCCTCCTCATCTCTGTTCTAAATGGACATCCCTCAATTCCGAGGCTGTGCCTTCTAGTCCGAGACTCCCTTACTATAAGAAACATCCTCTCCACATCCACTCTATCGAGGTCTTTCAACATTTGATAGGTTTCACTGAGATACCCCCTCACTCTTCTAAATTCCAGTGAGTACAGGCCCAGAGCCATCAAATACTCATATGTTCATTCCCAGAATCATTCTCACAAATCTCCTCTGGACCCTCTCCCATGCCAGCACATCCGTTCATAGATAAGGGTCCAGACCTCTCTCTATACTCCAAGTGAGGCCTGACTAATGCCTCAAAGTTAATTACTGTCAGCTGGCACCGGACTTGGGCACACTCATATCCAAGTTTAGAATCTCAGAACTTGCTGCCAGACTCCAACCAAAGCTTTGAACATCACTTACAGTACGTGGGCAGTTCTGCTCATGAAACTTGTGAAAGGTCCTGCCCAGCTCTAAGTGGGGAATCAAGGATAAGAGGGCACTGCCTCAGAATACAAACATGTATCCTTAGACAGAGATGAGGAGGAATTTCTTTTGTCAGAAGGTAGTGAATCTATGAAATTTATCTCCACATATGGCAGTGGAGGCCAAGTCTTTGAGCATATTTAAAGCAGAGGTTGATAGGTTCTTAGTTAGTCAGGGTGTCAAAAGTTATGGAGAGAAGGCAAGAGAATGGCATTGAGAGGGATAATAAATCAACCATGAAAGGATTAGACTCGGTGGGCCAAATGGCCTAATTCTGCTCCTATGTCTCATGGTGTTATATCTACTGGTCTGTTCACTTCAGGGAAATTTTAATGGCTGCAGCAGATGTAGGTAAAAGTCAAAGTCAAATTCAGTGTATTGTCACGTATGCAGAGGTGTGGAGCAGACTAGAAGGGCTGAGTAGCTATATTCTGCTCCCCTGTCTTATAGAGTTATCTGTAGCAGCATAATATGTTACAGCTAAAAAAAGCATTCTGTTACAAGTTCAGTGGACATTTAATCTGTGAACTGGTGCCATGATGGTGTAGCGATTAGATCTGGAAAGGCCTGCTCTCTGCTGTATCACTAAATAAATAGGTAGATCGAGGACAAAGCACATTAAGAAGATTCAGGAAGTTCCCAGCTCAGCAATACCCACAATGTCAGTATGACATTCCTGGGTCATCTTCCCCTCTCTCCATGACATTGGAATTGCACTTTAACATCACATGCCATTTATAATCAATAATTTTTCAGAATGTTCCCAATTCTGGCAAGCTTTAAGGTCATGCAGTCATAAAGTACGGAATGGTGGCAGGCCTTTCAGCCCATCCGGTCCATCCTGAGTAACACACATAAAATGCCGGAGGAACTCAGCCGATCAGGCAGCATCTGTGGAGAGGAATAAACAGCTGATCCTTCAGGCCGAGACACTTTATCAGGACTCCTGAAGTGGATTCCAATTAGTCGGGATGCATTGGGACCTGTAGATTTTGACCCAGTTAGCCAAAGTTTCATGGAAATAGTTAAAACTACCATTTTACTGAGTAACAAATTATGTATTTAATGAAATACAGAACAAATTAGAAGACCACTAATACTACCTCAGTACTATAAAACTGTGTGTTAGTTCCCATTTGTTATCGGCAGAGCAACTCACTATACACTGCCGTGTTCTTTTGATTGACTGCAAATGAACTAAATCAGTGCAGACACCTCATGCAGACAATGGACTGCTTTCATACAAAGCTTTCAATGATTACATCCTTCAAATCATTTCCATTGTAACATTCGAGATGATTGTCGACACTTTCAAATTCTTCATTGTTCCTACCTTGCTGAAGTAGTGAAATCGTTTCATTTTCACTCCTGGCTGCTTCTGACATCTCTGAGCCTGAATGCTTGAAACTGCACTGAGCAAATCAGTTCTGAATTGTCTTACTGCTTATTCCTCACCACTCTCAGTGACAGAAATCACTGCTTTTCAAACACAAACACAAAGATGACTATTTAAAATACGTTTGTTCTGCACACAGTGTAGTATCTAACAGTTACACAAGTGATGCTTATTTGAAACTGTTAGTGGCACAGTGTCCCAAATAAATGAAGGAAATGCCAGCTATTTTCTCAATTAGTTTTTTGTTTTTTAAGAGTTGTCCCAAGTATACAGATGCCCCGATGAACCAATGAGTGAGTGAGTGTGTGTGTGTGTGTGTGTGTGTGTGTGTGTGTGTGTGTGTGTGTGTGAATGTGTGCGTGTGCATGTGGTGTGTGTGTGCCCTGTAAATTGCAATAAGACATATATATACATAGTGACTATAAATAGTATTTATATTCCTCCTTGGAAGTTTTCATGTTTTTTTGTTTTACAATATTGAAGCACAGTGGATTTAATTTGGATTTTTTGACACCGATCAATAGAAAAAGACACTTCAGTGTCGAAGTGAAAACAGATCTTGACAAAGTGATCTAAATTAATCACAAATATAAAACACAAAATAAGTGATTGCTTAAGTATTCATCCCCCCTTTAATATGACACACCAAATAATCACTTGCAGCAAATTGGTTTTAGAAGTCACATTATTAGTTAAACGTTGATCACCTGTGTGCTGTCAAGGTGTTTCATTTGATTGTAGTAAAAATACAACTGTTATCTGGAAGGTCCAACTGCTGGTGAGTCAGTATCCTGGCAAAAACTACACCATGAAGACAAAAGAACACTCCAAGCAACTCCACAAAAAGGTTAAAGTTTTTGAAAAGCACAAATCAGGAGGTTGATACAAGAAGGTACAGGTCACTGAATATTGCTTGGAGTACAGTTCATCAAGAATTATCAAGAAATGGAAAGAATATGGCACAGTTGTTAATCTGCCTAGAGCAGGCCATCCTCAAAAACTGAGCGACCGTGCAAGAAGAGGACTAGTGAGGGAGGCCACCAAGAGACCCATGACAACTCTGGAGGAGTTACAAGCTTCAGTGGCTGAGATGGGAGAGACTGTGCATACAATAATTGTCGTCCGGGTGCTTCACCAGTCACAGCTTTATGAGAGAATGGCAAAGAGAAAAAACTCACATGAAGTCCCGGCTAGAGTTTGCCAGAGAACATAAGAGAGACTCTGAAGTCAGCTGGAAGAAAGTTCTAAACTCTAATGAAACCAAAATTTTGGCCATCAAACTAAACACTATGTTTAGCAAACACCACACATCATCAAAAACACACCATCCCTACCATGAAGCATGGTGGTGGCTGCATCATGCTGTGGGGATGCTTCACTGCAGCAGGCCCTGGAAGGTTTGTGAAGGTAGAGGGTAAAACAGAACTGTCACAAGGGAGAAGATTGGTTTTCTAGCAAGACAATGACCCCAAGCATAAAGCCAAAGCGACACAGAAATGGATTATAAACAACAAAGTTAATGTTCTGGAGTGGTCAAATCAGAGTCCAGACCTCAATCTAATTGAGAATTTGTGGCTGGACTTGAAAAAGGGCTGTTCACTCACGATCCCTGTGCAATCTGACAGAGCTTGAGCAGTTTTGTAAAGAAGAACGGGGCACATTGTAGTGTCCAGATTTGCAAAGCTGATAAAGACCTATCCACACAGACTCAAGGCAATAATGTGAGCTGCCTTAAAGACTATTGCCCAGTAGCACTCACATCAACAGTAATGAAATGCTTTGAGAGGTTGGTCATGACTAGACTGAACTCCTGCCTCAGCAAGGACCTGGACCCATTGCAATTTGCCTATTACCACAGTAGGTCAACGGCAGATGGAATCTCAATGACTCTCCACACGGCTTTAGACCACCTGAAAAACGCAAATACTTATGTCAGAATGCTGTTCATCAACTATAGCTCAGCATTTAATACCATCATTCCCACAATCCTGATTGAGAAGTTGCAGAACATGGGCCTCTTGTACCTCCCTCTGCAATTGGATCCTTGACTTCCTAACCAGAAGACCACAATCTGTGCGGATTGATGATAACATATCTTCCTCGCTGATGATCAACATTTGTGCACCTCAGGTTCTATACCTATGACTATGTGGCTAGGCATAGCTCAAATGCCATCTATAAATTTGCTGATGATACAACCATTGTTGGTAGAATCTCAGGTGGTGACGAGAGGGCGTACAGGAGTGAGATATCACAACTAGTAGATTGGTGTCACAGCAACAACCTTGCACTCAACATCAGTAAGACAAAAGAGGTGATTGTGGACTTCAGGAAGGGTAAGATGAAGGAACATGTACCAATACTCATAGAGGGATCAGAAGTGGAGAGAGTGAGCAGCTTCAGGTTCCTGGGTGTCAAGATCTCAACAATACACTCAAAAACTTCTATAGATGTACCATGGAGAGCATTCTGACAGGCTGCATCACTGTCTGGTATGGGGGTGGGGGTGGGGGGGGGGTGCTACTGTATAGGACCGAAAGAGGCTGCAGAGGGTTATGGGTACTAACCTACAAAGTTAGTATGGGTACTAACCTACAAAGGACATCTTCAGGGAGCGGTGTCTCAGAAAGGCAGCATCCATTATTAAGGACCTCCAGCACCCAAGGCGTGCCCTTTTCTCACTGTTACCATCATGTAGGAGATACAGGAGCCTGAAGACACACACTCAGTGATTCAGGAACAGCTTCTTCCCCTCTGCCATCCGATTCCTGAATGGACTTTGAAGCTTTGGAGACTACCTCACTTTTTTAATATACAGTATTTCTGTTTTTGCATGTTTTTAATCTATTCAATAGTATATGTATAGTGTAATTGATTTACTTATTTATTTATTATTATTTTTATTTCATTTTTTTCTATATTATGTATTGCATTGAACTGCTGCTGCTAAATTAACAAATTTTATGTCACATGCCGGTGATAATAAACCTGATTCTGAATCAAAGGTGCATCGACTAAATAATGACTTGAATTGAATTGACTTTATTATTTACATCCTTCATGTACATGAGGAGTAAACATCCTTACATTACATCTCAGTGCAATTTATAGTAATTTGTAATAAATAGCATGTACAACAGGATAATCAGTAAAACATAGAAACACAATTATAACAGCGTGAATTAATCAGTCCGATGGCCTGGTGGAAGAAGCTGTCCCAGAGCCTGTTGGTCCTGGCTTTTATGCTGGGGTACCGTTTCCTGGATGGTAGCAGCTGGAATAGATTGTAGCTGGGGGGACTCAGGTCCCCAATGATCCTTCGGGCCCTTTTTACACACCCGTCATTGTAAATGTCCTGAATAGCGAGAAGTTCACATCTTCAGATGCGCTGGGCTGTCCACACCACTCTCTGTGGAGTCCTGCGATTGAGGGAGTTACAGTTCCCATACCAGGCAGTGATGCAGCCAGTCAGGATGCTCTCAATTGTGCCCCTGTAGAAAGTTCTTAGGATTTGGAGACCCATACCAAACTTCCTCAACCGTCTAAAGTGAAAGAAGCACTGGTGGGGTATGTACAGGGGTGAATACTTGTGCAATCAATTATTTTGTTTTATATTTGACAATAGACAATAGGTGGAGAAGTAGACCATTCGGCCCGTCGAGCCTGCACCGCCATTCTGAGCTCATGGCTGATCATCTACTATCAATACCCGGTTCTTGCCTTGTCCCCATATCCCTTGATTCCCCTATCCATAAGGTACCTATCTAGCTCCTTCTTGAAAGCATCCAGAGAATTGGCCTCCACTGCCTTCCGAGGCAGTGCATTCCAGACCCCCACAACTCTCTGGGGGAAGAAGTTTTTCCTTAACTCTGTCCTAAATGACCTACCCCTTATTCTCAAACCATGCCCTCTGGTACTGGACTCCCCAGCATCTGGAACATATTTCCTGCCTCTATCTTGTCCAATCCCTTAATAATCTTATATGTTGCAATCAGATCCCCTCTCAATCTCCTTAATTCCAGCGTGTACAAGCCCAGTCTCTCTAATAAAATATAATTTGTAATAAATATAGATCACATACTGTATATCTTACTGTAATTTATATTCTGTATATGTCTTATAATTATATATGCATAAATATGTATAAAATAAGCGGTACAAAGATGAAAAACAGTCAGGAAGTATTCATGGACCATTCAGAAATCTGCTGGCAGTGGGAAAGAAGCTATTCCTAAAACACTGAGAGTGTGTCTTCGGGCTCCTGTGCCTCCTCCTGATGGCAGAGGGGTAGAAGCTATTCCTAAAACACTGAGAGTGTGTCTTCGGGCTCCTGTGCCTCCTCCTGATGGCAGAGGGGTAGAAGCTGTTCCTAAAACACTGAGTGTGTGTCTTCGGGCTCCTGTGCCTCCTCTCTGGTAATTAGAAGAGGGCAGTTCCTTGGTGGTGAGGTCCTGAATTATTGACATTTCAGCTGCTTGCATTTGTTTCTATGAAGTGATTTCCTGTCAAAGTGAAAAGTAAAGCAGGTTCACAGCTGTGTATCTTTTCACCTCAGAAGGGACTTTCCGCCAACTAGCTGCAGTCAGTTACAGATCACATTATATCCTGACTGTGCTGAGGACAGAAGTAAATTAACTAAGAGAAAGAAATGGAAACAGCAGCTGAAAAACCATTAATAATAAACTGACCATTACACAAGAACAGCTTGAAGGCTCGATTGTTTATTCCCCTTCGTAGATGCTGCCCGATTTGATGAATCCCTCCTGCATTTTGTGTGTGTTACTCTGGAGGTAAATGAGTTACTGTCACCCAAAGGAGAAAGCTGGCATGGAGTCATACATCATTGAAGTACAGTAGGCCCCTCAGCCCAATGCATCCATTCTGACCCAGGTCCCTGTTGTGCATTTAATATTTAAATAATATTTGAGTAACCTTGTATATATATTGGTTGATTAAGCATTCTTGGTTGTTTAAATAATTCATTATGGGTTATTTGCATAAGTATGTTAATTGCCTATGTCATCACGCGACCACGTGATACATGTGCCTCGCTTAAAGTAAACCTGAAATTAATCTGCATTTCGGACTCCCTTATCTTCCTTAGTTTGATGTTTTGAGGCTACAAAGCAAAATGCTCATCTAATTGTCCCTTTTGGACCATATCCCTCTTCCTTTCCTATCCATGTTCCTGACAAAATATCTTTTAAAAGTTTTTGTTCTACCTGCCTCAGCCACCGGTAGCTCGTTCCATATGCTCACCACCCTCTGCATGAAGAAGTTGCCCCTCAGAAGTTAAACCTGTCCTCTAGTTTTTGGTTCCCTTTCCCCGGGATAAAGACTGTGTATATTCACCCCATCTACAGTATCTTCCTCGATGTTTCCTGACTTCGTCACTAAGGCCTGACATCATTCTGGCAGAAACCCTGAGTGGGACTGACTGTGCCTTGGGAAGACTGGATGCAGGAGGCACTTGAACGTAAAAGCAGGTACTGGTACAGCAGTGCCACAGACAGGGGTGGGAGCACGATGTGAGCCTACAGAGGTGGAGTGTCGAAGTTTAACTGGCTGCTCACTCTGTAGAACCTACTTTCTCCTTGGTATTATGGGGGCTGCAAACTAAAGAGCCATCAGGACCGACAGAGAGGCTGCTGAGCGAGCCTCCAGATGGTAATGGATCAGGAGTTGTGACCCCTGGACCAAGGCTGCTGGGTCACAAGCCGGGGCCTGATCACCTGGGTGAGGGTGTCGGATGCTGTAAGACCTGAAGCTCCTGATGACCCCAGGTTACTGATGATGTGTCTCAGCATCAGAGCCCTCTATAAACATCACTGACAACGTTTGTAATCTCAGAAAAACATGTTTCTTATCTCTGTTTAAGTATGCTAATTCTGTTTTACTTACAAACTACAATGTCAGGCCCTGATTGCTCTTTTCCCATAAATTGAACATGAAATCCTCAAATCTAAATCTTGGCTTCTGAATTTTATTTTAAATTTTATGCAAACAAGTTGTAATTTCTAGTAGTGCATGTAGAATGGCCAAGATTCAAGATACTTTACCATCATTCTTCAGTACACAAGTGTAAAGGAGATTGTTGCTCCAGATCTGATGCAAAAAATAAGCATTAAAACACAATAAATATAAATATAGTTCTTCTGTGTTTAATATATCAGTAATATTGTAAATATTACGTTTGATTAAGCATTCTTGGAATTGTTTTCTCTGGTGCAGTGGAGGCTGGGGGGAGATCTCATCGAGGTTTATGAGATTATCAGAGGCTTAGATAGAGTGGACAGGGAATTCCTTTGCCCCAGGCACAGATAGAGTGGACAGGGAATTTCTTTGCCTCAGGCACAGATAGAGTGGACAGGGAATTCCTTTGCCCCAGGGTTGAAATGTCTAATACCAGACGGCATGCATCGAAGAATTAGTTTTTGTGGGTTTTGTGATTTACCTTTCAGTTGGTTCAACACAACATTGTGGGCCAAAGCGCCTGTTCCTGTACTGTACTGATCTATGTTCTAAAGGTTTCTCATCTCAGCAGGAGATGTCATTATGGGCCGATTTGTCTTCTGCTGTTTTCAGGAATGTTTCCCCACCTGGTGCGGTCAGCTGCAAAATACCCCAGGGCTCAGTGTTGATGTCACCACATTTGTGTCCCGTTTGCAGCACATTTGTGGGTGGCCAGTGGCTCTCTTGCCTGAAGCCAGCTCACTGTAGAGGATAGTGTTGCGGCAGACGTGGCCCAGCCAGCGCAGCCTACGCTGACTGAACAGGGTGTACACGCTAGGCAGGCTAGCCTGAGAGAGAACCTCAGCACTGGGTACTCTGTCTCTCCAGGACAAGCCCAAGAATACCATTCGTCGAGATCCTTCATCAGGACTAGAAAGAAGGGAGGAAGACAAGGTGGGGAGAGGGGAAGGAGAACAAGCTGGAAAGGGATTGATGAAGACAAGTGGGTTGGGGAGGGGGATGAAGTAAGAAGCTGTGAGGAGATAAGATGGAAAAGGCAAAAGGCTGCAAAAGAACAAACCTGATTAGAGAGGAGAGCGGACAATGAGAGAAAGGGAAAGAGGAGGAGCACTGGGATGAGCCGTGGCGAGAAGAGGTAAGAGGGCCAGAGATGACAAATGAAGAAGAGGTAAGGGAGATAGGAAAAATTACTGAAAGTTGGAGAAATCAATGCTCATGATATCCGATAGAAAGGTTACCTACAACAGCTCCTTATCTCACACAATCACAACTCCACAAAATTCCCCAAATCCCTTGGAAGAATAAACAAACCAAGACTCCCTGGGAAAGTCTGTGGCTGTCCATTCAATCAGTGCCTCTTATCATCTTGATATTGGCTGTGAAGGCAGATGAAGGCTACAACAAATCCAATTGTCGTAGTTTCCATGCCATTGGAATCAGTTGGTTGATTTGTGAAGTATCGTGTGCTTCTTGGAGTGCAACATCAAGTACACGTTAAACAAATACACGCACAGGCGTCTTCGCTCTGTGAGCCTGATTGGACTCATAGGCCACTTGAGAGCCCATAGGTAGACCAACAAAACAAAGACCATCACCCTCGACCTGAAGGGATCGCCATGACGACGATCATCTTGTATATCTCAATCAAGTAAGCTTTCACCCTCCTTCACACCAAAGAGAAAAGCCCTAGCTTGCTCAACCTATGCAGAACTGAACACAATCCTCTTAGTGTAGTCTTGCCAGGGGTTTATAGAGTTGCAACATTGCCTCGCGACTCTTGAACTTAATTCTCTGACTAGTGAAGGCCTTTCTTAACAACCATATAAATTTGTGTGGCAACTCTGAGGGATTTATGGATGTAGGGCCCGAGATCACTCTGTCTGAAGCAGTATCTGAGGAGCAGACTAAACCATGGTTGATGTTAGAACTGAGTAAGAGAAGGCACCTAATCCTTGGGGATGACCAAAACACTGCCTTGTCTTTGGAGAAAGCTCAGGAGATAATTGAGGAACTGTTCTAACTTGCTGATGGTTGCTCATTAGAGGTTCAATGGAAGTTGCTCCAAGGAATTTGCTGAGAAGAGCTCTGATTTAAGGGAATCAAGAGAGATAAGGTCAGTACAGGAAGTATGTTCTGTGATAAGGGATTTGCAACTATCTTGTTGAACAGGTTTGGTAATATTGGAAGGTCTAGATAGACTGGATGTGGAGAAGATGTTTCCTATCGTGAGGGAGTCCAGGACCAGCGGGCACAGCCTCAGAATAGAGAGATGTCCATTTAGAGCAGAGATAAGGAGGAATTTCCAAGCCAGAGGGTAGTGAATCTGTGGAATTCATTGCCACAGACAGCTGCGGAGGCCAAGTCATTGAGTATATTTAAAGTGCAGGTTGTTTTGTTCTTGGTTATTAAGGGCATCAAAGGTTTTGGGGAGAAGGCAGGAGAATGGGGTTGAAAGGGATAATATCAGTCATGATAGAATGACAGAACAGACTTGATGGGCTGAATGGCCCAATTCTGCTCTTATGTCTTATGGTCTAATAGTAATCTGGGTCTCTTCTTTCTGGTTCTATATCTTATGTTCTGGTCCAGTGGTTAAATTGGTGCCACAGATATATTCTGTTTTGTGTTCGGTGGAGTGTTACAGATTTTGTGGATCCACTGCTGAAAATCTACAAGACTCTGACTTACTGATGGATTGCTGAAAACTGTCCTCCACAGGGGGAGTTCCAACTGGGATTGTAGCAAATCAGGCTCAGCCCGAAAACATAGACCGCCACTGTCAGTGAGGAACTTGTCTGATCTGCCCGTCACATGCGGGTTTCCTCTGGGTGCTCTGGTTTCCTCCCACGTTCCAGAGGCCTGCCAGTTAAGTGGTCACATGGGTGTAATTGGGCGTCGTGGGCTTGTTGGGCTGTTACTGTGCTTTATTTTTAAACAATAAATAAATAATTAGATAGAGTGATCACTCTATTCACAATTAAGCTGTATGGAAATCTTTCATACCTGGGGCAAACTATTCTCGATATTTGGTTCAGTTTTCACTGTAATGCCCTGGTAAAGATTTTACTGTTAATGTTGTAAAGGATCTCATGTTAATAGTTTTCTGGTAGAAGCAGTGTGTTCTGCTGGTAGCGTTTAGGTTACCGTTAAAGATAAGGGATGCTTCGGAATGTTGTCTCATTCAATCAGGAGGGTGGAACAGGGAGAAGGTTCTAGAGAATGCTGCAGGTGAGGTTGAGGTGGGTTGAGGTTTTTTTTGGCAGGAGATGGAGAGAGAAGAAGCTCAAGAGAGCCGGCCGCAATGGAGCCCAAGAGGGGATTTCTACTAGGGATCAGTGAATAGGAGTTGGCCCGTGAGTATATCAGACACAATGGCTTTTGGAAGATTTGAGGTCCAACTGTGTACATTTGACTGTTGGGTTTTATTTTTTTTCTTTCTTTTCTTTAATAACTCTTTGGTTAATTTAACATTCATAAATACACTTCCTTTATCATTGTACGCAGTGTACGCTCTGTTATTTCTTACTGACGGGTGATTGCTTGGGAGCAGTAAGTTACACAGATCGGGTTTCGGGCAGGTGAAACATCCCAAACTCACGGGTTTGGCAGCACCCTAGGTAGAAAGGTGAGTCTGGTGGCTGTCAGCAAGGGCCTAACGAGCCACCTCTCTACAGATGCCCAGTTAAAAGCAGTTTCAACTGTGCTTCCTCAACTTAAAGTTCAAGTTCAATTGTTAAACAACCATACATGTGTAACCTAAATGAAATGTCATTCCTCTAGGGCCGAGTTGCAAACACAATACACATAGTCACACACAAACTCCTATAGTTACGATACAGCACATATAGTCACATTTAAATTGTATTTTATTTAGAGATACAGCATGGAACAGGCCCTTCTGGCTCAATGAGCTGTACCGCTCAGCATTTTTACCTCTACCCTAACTATGGGATAGTTTACAATAACCACTTAACCTCCTCAGCAGTAAGTCTTCAGAATGTGGGAAGGTACCGCAGGAAACCCACATGCACGTGGGCAGGATGTACAATGCTTTATAGACAGTAGTGGAAATGAACTCCAAACTCTGACGCCCTGAGCTGTCATGGCATCATTAACCCCTGCGTTACCGTGACGCCCCTACAACAAAGCACAATGCAGTCGCAAAGTAACCTTCGGCCAAGTCCCCGAGTGTCATGGCCTGGAGGTTGAAGGGGCACAGATGCTTGTCACTCCTGGTTACTAAAGGTGCATACTCTAGTATCCATTCAGAAACCTTACAAGCTGAGTTCAGGATCTCTCGGTGTTTAACGGTTTGTTTTTATTTGTCTCCCATGGTTTGTGTGGGCTTGCCATTTACACTGGATCATCTAAAATCTGCTTTCTATGTTCTCTCAGTCACTAACACTGTCATATCACTACTCACTGCTAAGGACCGGCGTCTGGGCTGAATCAAGTGAGTGTAACAGAAACATTGTGTTCCTCATCTACTGCCAGTTCTATATTTTGTATAAAAGGCATGTGGTCCCACAATTCAAACATAGCTTCAGGCCAGACTCTGATTCATAAACATATTCCTTGTGGCAAAGCATATCATTTGAACTGGTTCTTCACTAGGTTGTGATTGTTGATATAGGACATCGTTCGAGATATTGTATGTGAAATTAAGTTGCTTGGAAACCTGTCCCATTAAGGGCAGCTTGGCTATTTAAGCACTTCATATTGGCGTCAGCACACAGGATAGCAAGAGGTGCAGGGTCAGTCAGCTTCATCATGGGCACGTCTCTCCCCACTATCGCGGTCTTCAGGAGGTAGTGTATCAGGAAGGCAGCATCACTCAGGACCCTCTCATTCCATCTTCTCATTACTTCCATCAGGGAGGAGATACAGAAGCCTGAAAATGCACCTCAATGATCTTGGAACAGCTTCTTCACCTCTGTCATCAGATTTCTGAATGGACCATGAGCCCATCAACACTATTTCATTACTCCTTCTGTTTGCACTATCCGGTTATTTTGTAGCTTAAAATAATGTCTTTGCACTGCACTGCTGCGTGTGGCACGTGGCCAAGTGGTTAAGGCGTTGCATTAGCGATCTGAAGGTCGTGAGTTTGAGCCCCAGCCGAGGCAGCGTGTTGTGTCCTTGAGCAAGGCACTTAACCACCCATTGCTCCAGTCCACCCAGCTGAAAATGGGTACCGGCAAAATGCTGGGGGTTAACCTCATGATAGAGTGGCGTCCTATTGGGGGGGGGGGGGTAGTCTCATACTCTCAGTCGCTTCATTCCACAGAAACCAGCATGAGCCTATAAGGCTCGGGACAGACTTTAACTAACTAACTAACTGTACTGCTGCAGTAAAACACCAGATTTCTTGTCATGTTAGTCAGTGATAATGAACCCACTTGCTGTTATGATTTCACTGAAAGGCCAGGGTTCAGGAGAACAAGATCACTATCTATGAAAATGTTCATTAGAAATATATTGAACTAAAAGAATTAGTTAACTCACTAAGTTGTTTCAGAATCTTCTGACTTTCATTCGAGATTCAGGACTGTTTAATGTCAATTCCAGTAAAAGAGAATGAAATAATTGTTACTTTGCTTCTGATGCAGTGCAAAAAAAACCACAACAATAAAAATAGCACACAAAATATAAATACGTAAGGTAGCTAATAGCCACTGAAGGTATGCCCATAAAGCACAAGGGTGTCTGTACGGCAGGTGACTCTGACAGGAAATGATAAGGGAGTGGTGGTTGGGGGTGTGGAGGTGTTGTTACTACTTAGGGGAATAACTGCTTTTGATCCTGGATGGGTGCTACGTAGTTCCCCTTCCTGATGAGAGTGGGACAAACGGTCTATGAACAGGGCGGGTGGTTTCTTTCATGATGTTACTGGCCCTTTTCCAGCACCTTTCTGTATATGTCTCCTTGCTGTTGCCGGTGATGTACTGGGCAGTCTTGACTACCCGTTGTAGAGCCTTCCTGTCCACAACAGTTTCCAAACCATTATGATTAAATGGAAATTGTGTGGGTTTCATAACAGTCGAGTGAAGCAATCAGTAAGATCACACCTCCTCCATGAACTATTTCTATACCTTCTCACGGTATCAGTAAAGCAGCCAGCATAATCAAAGACCCTACCTCCCTCTTCATTCTCTCTTCTCCCCTCTCCCACTGGGCAGAAGGTACAAACACCTGAAAGCACATACCAGCAGGCCCAAGGACAGCTTTTATTCTACAGTTATAAGCCTAAGGAACGGTTTCTTAGTTAACAGATTCTTGACCTCACAACCTGGCTCATTACAAATTTGAACATCATTGTCTACCTGCACAACAATTTCTCTGTAGCTATCACACTTTATCCTGCATTCTGTGATTGCTTTACCTTGTACTACCTCAATGCACTGTGTAATGAATAGTCCTGTACAAGCAGCTTTCAAGACAAGCATTTCACTCTATTTCAGTTCCTGTGACACTAATAAACCAATTCCAGTTCCAGTTTTCAACTCCAAGATCTACTCCCTGAATTTCAGAATTTAATTTTTGAATCATTTGCACCTGTGATGATTGTCAATGAGGAGGAGATGCTATTTCCAATCCACACTGACTAGTCTCCTATCGAATACTGAAGGGTGAATATTGACTTCCTAATGAGGAAGTCCAAGATCCAGTTGCCGAGGGAGGTACAGAGGCCCAGGTTTTGTAGCTGGTTGATTAGTACAAAGGGTATGATGATGTTGAATGTCGATCTGTAATCAATTAAACAGAAGAGTGACATAGGTATTGCTATTGACCGTGTGCTCTAAGGCTGAGTGATATTGCGTCCACTGTAGGCCTAATGTGACAATAGGCAAACTGTAGCAGGTCCAGGTTCTTGCTTAGGCATGAGCTGATTCTGACAGTGACCAACCTTTCATCTCAGTAGATGTGAGTGCAACTGGGTGACAGTCATTGAGGCAGCTCACCCTGCTCTTACTGGACACCAGTATGATTGTCACCCTGATATCCACAACACTCCTGAGCATTGACTCCATCCACAGCCCAGTGCTCAATAGGTGAAGTGTCAATAAGCAGGAGGCCTTTTCCAGCCTCTCTCAAGGAAATATATCTTGCATCAGTGATTGTCAGATTCCCTGGCCAATGCTGTCTGCTGCCCAGTCCAGGAGGGCTGGAAGCTAGCACTCAAATCCTGTCCTCATTCCAACCAGTCAACTCAACACGACACAGGGCAGTTAGCAATACCTGAGGCTCACTGGCTGACAGCCTGTGTGCTAACTTTCCAGAACTTCCTGAAGTGCCTTCCCTGTGATTGAGGATCTGATTGGTTGAAAGGAGGTCAGGGCCAGCCTATCAGCTCGATTTTAGAATCAGCGCTGCATCTGTTTACTTCTCATGTAGAAAAGTTTTAGAATGAAATGGCTGTTACTGGTAGAGAGAATTCAAGAGTTGAGTGTGTCCTCAGAGAAATCAGGAATGCTCTAAATATTTTTGCCTTCACAAAATGCTTACAGCTGCCACAAAGGTTGGGGAAGAGAGAAGAGAGGGCTGTAACGCCAAGTCTCTGATAGTAATCACAAGGGATTCTGCAGGTGCTGGAAATCCAGAGTAACCCATTTCCCCCACCCCACTTATTCTGGTTTCATCCCCCTTCCTCTAAGGAACTGCTTCTTCCCCTCAGCCATCCAATTTCTGAATGGACACTGAATCCATGATCACCACCTCAATACTTTTTCCTCTCTTTTGCACTACCTATTTAATTTAATTTTTATATATTCCTTATTGAAATTTATCACTTTTTCATTATTATTGCAATGTACTGCTGCCAGAAACAACACGTTTCACAACATATGCCGATGAGATTAAACCTAATTTGGATAATTATTTTTTTTAATTAATTGAAATAGTTTGGAAAAATGAAATCTGAATCAAGATGAACTTTCACCTGCCTCTTATTGTCTTGTGATAGCAGTACAGTGTAATACATAATAATAATAAATCTATAAATTACTATAACACATATACATGTGTAATTAGAAAAGTTGTACACGTGCTCATGGTGGAGCTGGCTGTGTTTACAACTTTCTACAGCTTTTTCTGATCCTGTGCAGTGGCCCCTCCACACCAGACGGTGATACAACCAATCAGAATGCTCTCTTGCTCTCTACCATTCATCCGTAAAAACTTGTGAGGGTCTTTGGTGATGTACAGGTCTCCTAAAGCCCCAATATTGTCACTGTTAGGCCTCCTGTGTAACTGCATCACTATGTCAGAGTTGGTGAAGACAATTCCTGTTTTCACACGTCAGTGTTTGCAGATGCTTTTGGCAGTTCAGTTTACTGCTGATGTTTTCCCAGCTTCCCTAGGTCAGCATGTGTGTAACAGAATTCGAGACCTGCTCTGCCTCCTTCAGTTACGTTGGCATCTCAGTCACCAGGTGATTAGCAAGTACTTTCTCCAAGTAACACACACAAAATGCTCGAGGAACTTTGCAGGTCAGGCATCATCTATGGAAAGGAATAAACAGATGACTTTTCTGGCTGAGACCCTTCATGAGAAGGGTCAGGTGAGAAGGCAGGTGTCTGGGGTTGAGTGGGATCTGGGGTCAGACTCGATGGGCTGAAAGTCCTAATTCTGCTCCTATGTCTTTTGGTCTTATGAGGACTGGAAAGGAAGGGACAAGAAGCCAGAACACAAATATGGGGGTGGGGAGGGAGTGCAAGCTAGGTTGATAGATGAAGCCAGGTGGGCAGGAAGGTGATTGGTGAGGCCAGGTGGGTAGGAAGGTGATTGGTGAGGCCAGGTGGGTAGGAAGGTGATTGGTGAGGCCAGGTGGGCAGGAAGGTGATTGGTGAGGCCAGGTGGGTAGGAAGGTGATTGGTGAGGCCAGGTGGGTAAGAAGGTGATTGGTGAGGCCAGGTGGGTAGGAAGGTGATTGGTGAGGCCAGGTGGGTAGGAAGGTGATTGGTGAGGCCAGGTGGGTAAGAAGGTGATTGGTGAGGCCAGGTGGGTAGGAAGGTGATTGGTGAGGCCAGGTGGGTAGGAAGGTGATTGGTGAGGCCAGGTGGGTAAGAAGGTGATTGGTGAGGCCAGGTGGGTAGGAAGGTGATTGGTGAGGCCAGGTGGGTAGGAAGGTGATTGGTGAGGCCAGGTGGGTAAGAAGGTGATTGGTGAGGCCAGGTGGGTAAGAAGGTGATTGGTGAGGCCAGGTGGGTAGGAAGGTGATTGGTGAGGCCAGGTGGGTAAGAAGGTGATTGGTGAGGCCAGGTGGGTAAGAAGGTGATTGGTGAGGCCAGGTGGGTAAGAAGCTGAATTTTGAGGCCAGGTGGGTAAGAAGGTGATTGGTGAGGCCAGGTGGGTAGGAAGGTGAATTTTGAGGCCAGGTGGGTAAGAAGGTGATTGGTGAAGCCAGGTGGGCAGGAAGGTGATTGGTGAGGCCAGGTGGGTAAGAAGGTGATTGGTGAAGCCAGGTGGGCAGGAAGGTGATTGGTGAGGCCAGGTGGGCAGGAAGGTGATTGGTGAGGCCAGGTGGGTAGGAAGGTGATTGGTGAGGCCAGGTGGGTAAGAAGGTATTAGGTGAAACCTGAAGGGGGTTGAAGCGAGAATCTGGGAGGTGAAGGGCTGAGGAAGAAGGAATCCGATGCAGAGGAGAGTGGCCATGGGAGAAGGGGAAGGAGAAGGGGCACCATCGGAGGTGAGGAGCAGAGAAGAGGTAAGAGGGCAGCTAGAGTGAGGAATGGAAGAAGAGGGAAGGGGAAGGGGCAATTACCGGATGTTAGATAAATCGATGTCCACGCGATCAGGTTAGAGACAGGATATGAGGTGCCTATCCTGTGTTTAATTTCTCCAGGTTACTGGGTGTCAACATCGCTGAAGATCTATCCTGGCCCCGACGTATTGGTACAATAACAAAGAAGGCATGCCAGCAGCTGTCTTTCATTATGAGTCTGAGGTCACCAAAGATTGTAGCAAATATCAACAGATGTACCATAGAGAGCATTCTGTATTATTGCCTGGTATGGGAGCATTAATGCACAGGATCAGAAAAGGCTGCAGAGGGTTGTAAACTCAGCCAGCTCCATCATGGATACAAGCCTCCTCAGCAGAGAGGATATTCTTAAAGGTCGATGCCTCTGAAAGGCGGCATCCATCATTAAAGACCCCCACCACCCTGGACATGCCCTCTTCTCATTACTTCCATCAGGGAAAAGGTATATGACCCTGAAGACATACACTCAAAGTTTTAAGAGCAGTTTCTTCTCCTCTGCCTTCATATTTCTGAATGGACAATGAACACCTGAACATTATCTCACTGTTTTTGCACATCAAAGATCCTCGCCACCCAGACGACATTCTCTTCTCACTGCAGCCATCAACTAGAAGGTACAGGAGCCTCAGGACTTGCACCACCAGATTAAAGAACAGTTACCACCCCGCGACCCTCAGGCTTGAGCAACAGGAGATAACCGCATCCATTTGCCTATCCATTGAGATGTTCCCACAATCAACAATCTCACTTTAAGGACTCTTTATCTCGTTACCTCATGTTCTTGTTAATTTTTGCTGTTTGTTATTTGCATTTGCATTGTTTGTTGTCTTCTGCACTCTAGTTGAAACTGTTATAGTTACTATTCTATAAATTGGCTTTGTATATCTACATGAAAATGAATCTCTGGGTTGTATCAGGTGACATATATGTACTTTGATAACAAAATTTACTTTTTACTTTATACTTCATACTTGTAGTATATTTTATGTGTTGCAATGTACTGCTGCCACAAACCAATACATTTCATGAGTTATGTCAGTGATATTAAACCTGATTCTGCTTGTCTCCCTTCCTCCTTCAGCCTGCCGCCAAACAAGGTAAGGTACCTCAAGTCTGTGACCTGTTTCTATATATCTGCATGCCATTGCAGGAAGCCATTTGTCTACGAGTCAGTGTAGGGTCACACAGCAACCTTATCTCCCCAACACCGTTAGCTTTCCTGCAGCCCTTGCTTCCCATATTCCCATTGCTTTTTCCTCTTCTTTTCAGGGTATTTTTCAGAGACCAATTAATCTAACATTCAGCCTGACCTCAGGATCTTCTCCGAGCATCATCACCTCGTGAACTCCAGCTACTGAACGATGCCATCTGGAGTTTAGCCATGTGATACTTAGCTCCTTGTAGGGTCAGCCACAGTGGTAAGATCACGATGGAGGTTCCAGACAAAGAGTGAACCAACCAAGATCGCGGTGGTGGCGCTGGTGGAAGATGATGCCACGTCACAATGGCAGTGGAGGGTCCCCAGTCATCTTGCGTTCGATGCCACTGGACCCTGACCTCGATCTTTCAAGGACTATGCAGTGGCTACCTGCGCACCTGCTTATAAAACAGCCAGTGACACAACTATAGTTGGCAGCATTTCAGATGGAGAAGGAGCAAGATAGATCGGCTAATTAATTGTACGCAACGTCAGTAAAACCAAGGAATTAATTGTGGGCTGCAGGAAGAGGAAGTTGAGGGAACACACATCAGTTGTCATCGAGGCATTTGCAGTGGAAGTGGTGCAGTTTCGAGTTCCTGGGTGTCAACGTCACTGAAGATCTATCCTGGGCCCAACACATCGATGCAGTGACAAAGAAGGCATAACAGCAGCTATATTTCATTAGGAGTCTGAAGAGACTTGGTACGACACCAAACACACTCACAAGTTTCTACAGATGTATCGTGCAGACCATTCTGTCTGGGTGCATCACTTTCTGGTACGGAGGGGCCACTGCACAAGACTGGAAAAAGCTGCAGAAAGTTGTAAATTCAGCCATTATGGGCACCAGCCTCCCCAGCATTGAGGACACCTTCAAAAGGCGATGCCTCGAAAAAGCAGCATCCATCATTAAGGACCTCATCAACCAGGACATGCCCTCTTCTCATCACTACCATCAAAGAGGGGGAAGAGGAGCCTGAAGACACTCAACATTTCAGGAATGGCTTCCTCCTCTCTGTCAGTAGATGTCTGACTGAACAATGAACTCGTGTACACAACCTCACTATCTTGTTCCCCTCTTTTTGCACAGCTTAGTTAGTTTATTTTTTAATACATACTTATTGTAATTTATACATTTTAAATTATGTATTACAACGTACAGCTGCTGCTGTGCATATGAACAAATTTCACGGCATATGCCAGTGATATTAACCCTTAATCTGATTCTGGTTTTGAGCCTCCTTATGTTAAACAAAGTCACACGCAGGCTTTCTCCTCTGAGTGGACAAGCCCTCATGGAGTTTCCTAACCTGGGGTCCACCACCTCTTGGTTCACAGTAGGAGTCCATGGCATGAAAAAGGAGGCAATCATACGCAACTCAAGTGATGGCGCTACAAGGTTGTGGGAGAAAACGGGAGCACCTGAAGGAAATGTGCACAGTTAAAGAAATAATGTGCAAGCCTTTCACAGACATCTGCCTAAACATTAAAGGTTAGATGAGCTTTATTTGTTACATGTGCACTGAACATACAGTGAAAGAGCTGGCTTGTGTTAATGAACAGTGCAGTCTGTGGGTGTGCTTCAGGCAGCCTGGCATTGTCACCACGTGTCTGGCACCGACGTAGCATGTCCACCACTTACTACCTCGAACACATATGTCTTTAGCTTATGGGAGGAAACCGGAGCACCCAGAGGAAACCCACATGGTCACAGGAGAACATACAAACTCCTTGTAGACCGTGGTGAGAATTGAAGCCACTGTAATCGTGTTACACTACATGCTGCCCACTTTCCTGGCGCTTGGCGCTTGGAGCCATCTCGTGAGAGATTTAGGAGATGGATGAGGACCGGTGATGCCTGTCCACCCTGTCTGGCAGGGAGCAGCATGCCAGACATCAAAGGTACTACCTCTATCCAGAGCCCCCTATACCCCTGCCAACTACAAAACAAATAAAAAGTGCAAAAAAAGTAATGGTGTGGTATGTTCACGGGTTCATGCACTGTCCACAAATCTGATGGTGGAGGGGAAGAAACCGTTCCTGAATCATTGAAGTGTGGCTTCAGGCACCTGTGCCTCCTCCCTGATGGTATCAATGAGAAGAGGGCATGTCCTGGGTGCTGAGGGTCATTAATGATAGTCTTAATGCCTTTACAGATGCTTGTTTCTCTGGCGTTGCTCTCTCTCTGTGTATTCTATTCACTAAAACTGGTTTTCCCCTGAGACCTGGAATCCTGCTGTGTGTTTCGGTCCCTGAGACTGTTGGTTAACCTTGGTGAACAAAATAAAACCAGATAACAAGCCACTGAATTAACATCCAGTAAGTGGTAAACACATCGTGATGCTGGAGAAATTTAAAAATAGCGCAGTGAGCAGCTATACATGGTACAGTTAATAAATCTCTCCAGATAGGCTCACTTCATTTCAGTTGTTAAACCTATTTTAAACCAAGGTTCACGGGATAAGCTTCACAACAGGGTGGTAGCCTGAGAGTGGGAGAGGCCGGCGTTGGCCGGGGTCAACCATGGATCTTGCACCCCGGCTGAACACGTGATACACAAGTCCAGGCAGCACAATATGGAGAGCAAGCTGTTGCCCGTGCACCTGGCTCTCCCTCTCTGTGCAGCCGATGAACGCAAAGGAACTGCAGAGACCGATGCAGTTTGGCACCAGCAACGTTGTAGGAGTTGTCACTCAGTGATGGGCTGCCTTAGGATTTTTCACTCGGGGTTTACTCTGCCCATGAAGCCTTCCCCATCAGTGAGTGTAGCTGCAAGGCAGCGGTGAGATCAGAGTTTCCCTCTCTGAGAAAAGCTGCTAACCATGGCTGATGAGCCCCTTTGTGTGTGTTGCTCACAACTTTACTTTTCATTTCAGTTGACGTAAATTATATTATCATCTCCGAGGATTGTCACCTTAATAATAATAACTTTTTGATAGATTACTTCTTACACAAATAGTGTAGTTCAAAGTGTTTTACAGTGGAATGAAATGCAAACATGAAAATAAAAGACCAAGAGACACAAGTTAAAAGCAAGGTGAAATAAACAGGTTTTGAGCTGGGATTCAAAACTGTCAACTGAGTCTGCATCCCTGATAAGTTTTGGGTATTGAATTCCACAGTTTAGGAGTGCGGTTCAGAAAAGCTGACCTGCCAATTATCTTTGGAGGGAGATTGTTTACATGAAATAGACCGTGGAGCAAGACCGTCCTGTCATAGTAGAGGCTCGTGTGTTCCTGAGATCCCAAGAGTAATGGTGTCTGGACCTTAACCCTCTAGCACCCAGCTCCTTGCAGGGTCATCCATGGCGGTAAGGTCAAGGAAGAGGTTCCAGACAAAGAGCGATCCAACCAAGACCTCAACAATGGAGCTGGTGGAAGATAGCCGGACATCAGAATGGCAGTGAAGGCTGTAGTAGCGTAGGGTCCCCAGTCATCTTGAACTCCATGCAACAGGACCCTGATCCCGATATGTCGTGGATCATGGGTGGCTGCCTGTGCATCAGCCTCCCCGGGTTAAATAAAGTCATGCGTTATTGTTCACCTTTAACGGGATCCACCAGCCCCTTAGGAGAACATCATACTCAACTCGAGTGATTGCAAGAAGGCATCATTGAACCTTTGAAGTATCTTTGAAGGGTGAATTTAGTCAGTATTCCTGTGCAAACACAAGGGAGCTGTTCAGATTATCGTCACGTAGTAACTCTAAGTTACCAGATTTGTAATTCTTCCAGGGAAAGGTATATCGCAAACCACTTGTATACAGGACACACCACAAGGAAACAAAGACATAGAGTGCGTCAATAAAATTCACAAGAGAAATATTGCCAAACCAGAAGCAAGTCTGATCTTGTACTGAAAACAAGTATTTCCTCTCTCCAGGGAGCCTCTGCTTTTCTATATCAATAGCATTTCTAACAGAGGCCTACTTAAATATTCACCAGCACCAGCCTACCTGCTGTCGAGGACGTAGATACAGAAAGGTGCCAGAAAAGGGCCAGTAACATCATGAAGGATCCCACCCATCCTGCTCACAGACTGTCTGTCCCACTCCCATCAGGGAGGAGGCTACATAACATCCACTCCAGGACCACCAGACTCACAAACAAACAAGAGAAAATCTGCAATTGCTGGAAATCCAAGCAACACACACAAAATGCTGGAGAAACTCAGCAGGCCAGGCAGCATCTATGGAGAAAACAGTTACTTTCCCCAAGCAGTAAGGCTGATCAACACCTCCACCCACTAACCCACCCCTCCACACCCCCAACCACCACTACTTTATTATTTCCTGTCAAAGTCACCTTACATTTCTGTGCCTAGCTTAGTTTTATGGACATATATTCAATCTACGAATATAAGCTATCTTAGTATTTATTTTTATAGTGTTATTTGTTTTACTGTATTTTTTATGCTGCATCAGATATAGAGTAACAATTACTTTGTCCTCTTTTACACTTGTGCTGTGGAAATGACTTTAAACAATCTTCAAACTCAAAACAAAGATCGTCAACATTATGGGTGTAGTTAAAGCGGAAGTTGATAAGTTCTTGGTTCGTTAGGGTTTCAAAGATAAATCAAGGATCTGCCTTATTCCCCATACACATTTGCATGTGATCGGGATTTGCTGTGGTGTAAGGGTGAGACATGCAACAAAAAACAACATTCAACAATTAAAAAGAATAAAAATTAGAGGGAGAAGGCAGATGTTGAGAGAGAAAATAAATCAGCCATGACCAAATGGAAGAACAAACCTAATGGGCTGAATGGCCTCATTCTGTTCCTCTGTCTAATAGTACTTTTTAAATGCATTAAGGATTTCCATCATCCACACTCCTTCAGACAGTTGTCCCTAGACATCATGGATTGAAATACCTGCCTCTCCTCGAACCATTCTGCCTTTAACCTATGCCCTGCGGTTATCGGTTATCTCCCTCTGCTTATCCTCGGGCCAGGTCGGTAGTGTAATGGTTAGTGCTATTGCTTTACAGTGCCAGCAGTCATTGATTCCCACCCCTGTCTATGAGAAATTGGTATAATACTCCCTGTGGGCTTCAGCTGGGTGCTCCAGTTTCCTCCACCATTCCAAAGACGTATAAGTTAGGGTAAGTTCTGGTATGCTGCATTGGCACTGGAAGACTGAGTTTGGCCCCATAACTCTCGTCGATTTGATTTGCTGCAGACAACGCATTTCACTGTTTGTTTTGATGTACAAGTGTCAAATAAAGCTAATCTTGAATCTATCTTTAGCTCTCTGTGCAAAGGAATTGCAACCTGTTTTAACCTCTCAGCCTTCCATGATAATACCATAGGACACAGGAGCAGAATTAGGCCATTCTGTCCATCAAGTCTGCTCCGCCATTTAATCAGTGCTGATTTATTATCCCTCCCAATCCCATTCTCCTGCCTTCTCCCCATAACCTTTCACACCCTGACTAATCAAGAACCTGTCCACCTCTTCTTTAAATATACCCAATGACTTGGCCTTTACAGCTGCCTCTGGCAACGAAGTCCACAGATTCACACCCCATGGATAAAGAAATTCCTCCTCTAAAGGTATGTCCTTCTATTCTGCGTCTGTGCCCTCTGGTCTTGGATTCACCCACTATAGAAAACATCCTCTCCATACCTATTCTATCTAGGCTTTTCAATATTCGATAGGCTTCAATGATTTTATATTTCTAAATTAAATCTCCCACCATAAATACAAGAGATTCTACAGATACGGGGAATTCAAGGGTCTCAGCCTGAAACGGTTTCTTTCCGTCCATAGATGCTGCCTGACTTGCTGAGTTCCTCCAGCATTTCATGTGCGTTGTTCTAAAACTCTCCTCAGCTGACTTCGTCCCAAAGGAAACACCCCAGGCATCGCCAGTCCACCTGAGGACCTCCTTTGGTCAGGGTTGACCATGGATATCGTGCCCTAGCTCTCTATGTTATTGGTGCAGCGCTGTTCGTCGATATGCAAGCCAGTACCCAAGCCAGGACAGTATGCTTTGGAGAACAAGCTGGTGTCCATTCAGCAGGCTCCCCTCTCCACACGGCTGACGAATCCAAAGGAACAGCGGAGACCAATACAGTTTGGTACCAGCAACATCGCAGGAGTTGCCAGTCAGCATTGAACTCAACATAGGAATACCTTAGGGACTGCAACTCCAGAGTTTTCCTCGGGGTTTATTCCCAAAGCCTTACCCATGAGCGTGTATAGCCCCAAGGCAGCGATGCCTGAGATCAGAATTTTCCTCCTCCTACATGAGGTACCAACCTCGGCTTACAAGCCCCATTTGAGCAACTGGTTTTAAATTGCCAGTAACCCACTTTTGCCCCTTCTCACATCAATAGAAACAGTTCCGCCGGACTTAATAGCGAAGCCACATGTGAAGGCCAGGAGCTGTCAGAGGTTATGTGAGATGCATGTCATTGGGAGCATTTATTAAGTACTGGAAGCTTATCCCAACTACCCTACCCTCAACCTCGGTCGACATTTTGTGCCGAGACCCTTCATGTTTAACATGTTTACAAGATTACTCAAATAATAAATACACAACAATAATAATCTTAAGGAACCATCCTTAGCAATGTACACTCTCGATGAAAACTTTCCAGCCTTGGTAACTACCTCACGAAGCTCCTCTCAAATTAGGTGCAAAGAGTTGAGAGTTGATTTGATTAAAAACCAAAAAGGGAAGTATGTGGACATGTGGTTGAGTTGAGTTACTCTCTGATCTTCATAATTTACTTGCAAACGTTTTGTCACCATGCGAGGAGACAGCAAGGCGTCAGTCAGTGAGCTGTTGATTGTTGTGTGTCTGTAAACACACAACATTGTGTGTCATTCTGTAAACAAACACATAGACCTCCATCCTACTTATGAGCCGACATGGGCAGAACTCCAGACCACAACCCTTGAAGTCCACCACGCAGCCAATCAGCGACGAGATTTCCTCCCCACATCACAAATGATTTTCCTAAATGATGACCAATCAACTGATTGATGAGTATCTAAAGGCTATGCATTCAGAGATGGTGATGAAACGTTTGCAAGTAAATTGCCAAGGTGAGGGAACAACTCAACCCAACCATCAACCACCCGAGATACACATCTTCCGAGTTATTTCCAATGTGGACATGAGTTTCCTGGTCTGTAAGTCATCACTACAAGAGATTCTGCAGATGCTGAAAATCCAGAGCAACACTCCCAAAATGCCAGGGGAATTCAACAGGTCAGGCAGCATCTATGGAAATGAACAAACAGTTAACATTTCAGGCTGAGACTGGAAAGGAAGGAGGCAGAAGCCAGAACAAGAAGATGGGGGGAGGGGAAGGACGACAATCTGGCAGTTGATAGATGAGACCAGTTGAAGGGGAAGGTTGTGAGTGGGGGAAGGGGGATGAAGTAAGAAGCTGGGTGGTGATGGGTAGAAAAGGTAAAGGGCTGAGAAGAAGGAATCTGATTAGAGAAGAGTATGGGTGATAGGGAAGGAAGAGGTGCATCAGAGGGAGATGATGGGTGGGTGAGGAGAAGAGAGGGGTAAGAGTGGAGCCAGATGGGAAATGGAAAAATAGAGAAGTGGGAGGGGGAGAAGTGGAGGAACAGATGTTTATACCATCAGGTTGGAGGGTACCCAGATAGAATATGAGGTGTTGCTCCTCCAGCCTGTGTGTGGCCTCAGCATAGTAGTAGAGAGGATGAAAGATAAACATACCAGTTTTGGAAAGGGAAGTCAAATTGAAATGTGTGTCCATTAGGAAATCCCATCTTTTGTGGTGGATGGAGCAAATGTGCTTTACCAAGTGATCTGCCAATCTATGTAAGTTCTCACTGATGTAGCGGTGGCCACACCAGAAACATCTATCATGAAGGACCCTCACCATCCTGTGGGGTGTCCTGTCACATGACTACCATCAGGGAGGAGGTACAGGAGACTGAAGACATGCTGTCAATGTCTTAGGAATAAAACAACTTCTTCGCCATCACCATCAGATTTCTGATCAGTCCACAAACCCATGAACTACTTCGCTCTCTTTTTCAGAATCAGAATTAGGTTTAAAATCACTGGTGTATATCGTGTAATTTGTTGTTTGAGGCAGCAGTACAATGCAATACGTAATAATAACATGACTATAAATTATAATAAGAAATATATATAAAAATTAAATTAACTAAGTAGTGCAAATGATGATGGGTTGGAGATACGTCTCTCCCAAAGGAGGTGTAAGGCGCTCCTTCCCTCCGCTGGCCTACAGGTCACCCCTGGGCAAGGTGGTGCATATCACAAGACCTGGTTATGCGACCACCGACACCAGGCAGACAATCTCTGAAGAGTATTGATAATGGCTGGGGTCACCCGTCTTGTAAAGACACTGCCCAGAAGAAGGCAGTGGCAAACCACTTCTGCAGAAAAATTTGCCAATATCAGTCACAGTCATGTAAAGGCCTCTATCACACAACAAGACATATAATGAACAAATGAGTTAACAAGTGCAAAATAAGAGCAAAAAATAGAAATATATAGTGAGGTAGTGTTCATGGGTTCATTGTCCTTTCAGAAATCTGATGATTTCTATTTTCTGAATTTTCTATATTCCTTATTATAACTGAATTTTTTTAATGTTTTGCAATGTAATGGTGCTGCAAAACAGCAAACCTCACAACCTACGTCAGCTGATTTTGATTTTGCTAGCATGCCAACGTACCAGCAGAAGATTTGCAAGTTATCTTCACAGAATTTCCGAGAGGTATGGTATAGGACTGATGCAATTCCTGGGCAATATTACCATTTGCTGAGGGACTCATTCACCGGGCAGGGTGTTATCAACTCACTGTGGTACATGACTCACAACTTTGGGAGTTTTGCAAGGTTGTGCTGTCAATGTAGAATTATTGCCAAACACACAGCCAACGCAGCTGATAAGTTGCATCAGAAAAAAAATGAATGTGAATAATTATTCATTCCAAGGTTTTAGCACAGACTCTGTTTACTTGGAAGGTACTTCTGTTTTGTAAATATATTTATTAACCAGAACATTAGTAGCATCATGAAGGATCCCACCCACCCTGCTCATGGATGTTTGTCCCACTCCCATCAGGGAGGAGTCCTCATAGCATCCACACCAGGACCACCAGACCCAACAACAGTTACTTTCCCAAGCGATAGGCTGATCAACACCTCCACCCACCTCCATCCCTCCACACCCCCTACCATCACTACTTTATCATTTCCTGTCAGAATCACCTTATGTACAGACACTCCTGTGCCTAGCGTCACTTTAATCAATCTGTGTATATAAGCTATCTTATGTATTTATATGTATTGTGTATTTTTATTATTTATGTTCTTTATCTTATTATTTCCTGTGCTGCAACAGATCTGGAGTAATGGTTAAATATTTTGTTCTCCTTTACCCTTGTGTACTGGAAGTGACATTAAACAATCTTGAATCTTGAATCAGGGTGGCAGGATGGAGATACGTCTCCACTTGTGTGAGGTGCTACTTCCCTCCGCTAGCCTACGGGTCACCTGCCCAATCCCCCGATCAGGGTCAAGTGAAACTATGGGAGCAGGTGGTGGATGGTCGTATGAGCAGCTGGTGCATATCACAAGTCCCATCACAAGATATTGCCCAGAAGAAGGCAATGGCAAACCACTTCTTTAGAAAAATTCGCCGAGAACTATCAAAGTTAAAGACCATGATTGCCTACGGCATACTACACAGCACATAATGATGACATCATATGACATGGCACATAATGATGATGTCAAACAACACAGCACATAATCAAGTCAAGTCAAGTCACTTTTATTGTCATTTCAACCATAACTGCTGGTACAGTACATAGTAAAAATGAGACAACGTTTTTCAGGACCGTGGTGTTACATGAAACAGTACAAAAACTAGACTGAACTATGTCAAAAAACAACACAGAGAAAAAACTACACTAGACTACTGACCTACCCAGAACTGCATAAAGTGCACAGAACAGTGCAGGCATTACAATAAATAATAAACAAGACAATAGGGCAGTAAGTTGGTGTCAGTCCAGGCTTCGGGTATTGAGGAGTCTGATAGCTTGGGGGAAGAAACTGTTACATAGTCTGGTCGTGAGAGCCCGAATGCTTTGCTGCCTTTTCCCAGATGGCAGGAGGGAGAAGAGTTTGTATGAGGGGTGCGTGGGGTCCTTCATAATGCTGTTTGCTTTGCGGATGCAGTATGTAGTGTAAATGTCTGTGATGGCGGGAAGAGAGACCCCGATGATCTTCTCAGCTGACCTCACTATCCACTGCAGGGTCTTGCGATCCGAGATGGTGCAATTTCTGAACCAGGCAGTGATGCAGCTGCTCAGGATGCTCTCAATACACCCCCTGTAGAATGTGATGAGGATGGGGAGTATGGGAGATGGACTTTCCTCAGCCTTCGCAGAAAGTAGAGACGCTGCTGGGCTTTCTTTGCTATGGAGCTGGTGTTGAGGGACCAAGTGAGATTCCCCGCCAGGTGAACACCAAGAAATTTGGTGCTCTTAACAATCTCTACTGAGGAGCCGTCGATGTTCAGCGGGGAGTGGTCGCTCCGTGCCCTCCTGAAGTCAACGACCATCTCTTTTGTTTTGTTCACATTAAGAGACAGGTTGTTGGCTCTGCACCAGTCCATTAGCCACTGCACCTCCACTCTGTAAGCTGACTCATCGTTCTTTCTGTTGAGACCCACCACAGTTGTGTCATCGGTGAACTTGATGATGTGGTTCAAGCTGTGTGTTGCAGCACAGTCGTGGGTCAGCAGAGTGAACAGCAGTGGACTGAGCACACAGCCCTGGGGGGCCCCCATGCTCAGTGTGATGGTGTTGGAGATGCTGCCTCCAATCCAGACTGACTGAGGTCTCCCAGTCAGGAAATCTAGGATCCAGTTGCAGAGGGAGGTGTTCAGGCCCAGTAGGCTCAGCTTTCCAGTCAGTTTCTGAGGGATGATTGTGTTGAATGCTGAACTGAAGTCTATGAACAGCATCCAAACGTATGTGTGTGGGTTAGGGCCAGGTGGAGGGTAATGGCAATGGTGTCGTCTGTTGAGTGGTTGGGATGATACGCAAACTCCAGGGGGTACAGTGAGGGGGGCAGCAGGGTCTTCATGTGCCTCATGACGAGCCTCTCGAAACACTTCATGATGATGGATGTGAGTGTAATGGATGGTAGTCATTTAGGCAGGACATCGAAGACTTCTTTGGCACAGGGACGATGGTGGCGGCTTTGAAGCACGTTGGAGCAGTGGCGCTGCTCAGGGAGATGTTGAAGATGTCAGTGAGGACATCTGCTAGCTGGTCTGCACATCCTCTGAGCACTCTACCAGGAATGTTGTCTGGTCCAGAAGCCTTCCGTGGGTTGACCCTGCACAGGGTTCTTCTCACGTCGGGCATGGAGAGACACAGCACCTGGTCATTTGCAGGAGGAGAGGACTTCCTCGCCACCATGTCATTTTTCACCTCAAACCGGGCGTAGAAATTATTCAGCGCATTTGGGAGGGAGGCATTCCCTGCACAGTCAGGTGATGTTGTCTTGTAATTGGTGATGTCCTGGATGCCCTTCCACATGCGCCACGTGCCGCTGCTGTCCTGGAGGTAACTGTGGATTAGCTGGGCGTGTGCACATTTTGCCCCTCTGTTGGCTCGGGACAGTTTGGCCCTTGCTGTTGTTAAAGCTGCCTTGTCGCCTGCTCTGAAGGCGGAGTCGCGGGACCTCAGCAGCGCACGCACCTCTGCGGTCATCCATGGCTTCTGGTTGGCACGTATAGTGATGGTCCTGGACAGAGTAACATCATCAATGCACTTGCTGATGTAGCTGGTCACTGATGCTGTGTACTCCTCTAAGTTGGTAGAGTCGCCATCGGTTGCAGCCTCCCTGAACATGTGCCAGTCAGTGTGCTCAAAGCGGTCTTGAAGAGCAGAGATGGCTCCTGCTGGCCAGGTTTTCACCTGCTTCTGGACTGGTCTGGAGCGCCTGGCCTGTGGTCTGTATGACAATGATGAACGTGAACCATGAACAAAGGCATAAGGATGTAAAATCATTGGGTCATTCAGTACAGAAACATAGAACATTACAGGCCCTTCAGCTCAAAGTTCAAAACAAAATTCTTATCAAACTACAAACTGCACGTGTCACCATGCACAACTCCGAGACTCAGTAAGTACAAAGAACTGAATCAATGAGAAACAACAAGGCAGACAAAAACCGATGTGCAAAAGTCGACAAACAAGAAATAAATAAGCAATAGATGTTGAGAACATGAGTTGTCAGACCATAGGTAAGGAATCAGATTGGTGCTGGGGTATTTGAAGTTATTCCCTTTGATTCCAGGAGCCTGATGGTTGAGGGGTAATAACTGTTACTGAACCTAGCAATGTGGGTCCTGAGGCTCCTGTACCTTATTCCTAATAGCAGCAGCGAGGGTCGGTGGGGTTCCCTGATGATGGATGCTGCTTTCCTGTGACAGTGCTCCATGTAGCTGCACTTATGATGTTGTGCCGACCTGTTAACATACTCTAAGATTAATCCACTCCTTCCCTACAACATCGCCCACCATTTTATTTTCATCCATGCGTCTTTCTAAGAGTTCCTTAAATACCCCAACATACCTGTCTCCACCACCACCCCTAACAACATCCGCCACTCTCTGTGTAAAAACCCTACTTCTGACATCACCCCAACCACCTTAAATGATGCCCCATTGACACCAAAGAATCTTTTCCCTACCTGCATTACGGATAAAGATTAGCTTTATTTGTTGTGTGTGCATCAATACTGTACACCCAGTGAAATGCATCGTTTTGCAGCAAATGGAATCAGCGAGGGTAGCCTGCAATGTCACCACACTTCTGGCACCAACATAGCATGCCCTCAGCTGACTGACCTTAACCCAAGTGTCTTTGGAATGGGGAACGGGGGCACCAGAGGAAATCCAAGCAATCACAGGCAGAACATACAAAGTCCTTACAGCCAACAGCAGGATTTGAGCCCCAACCTTTCAGCTGACGCTGTAAAGCATTGTGTAAACGACCATGCTACCGGGCTGCTTGCCAAGATGCCAAGTCAGTGGACAGAGACCGATTTAACTAAAGGCAGAGGACAGCTGAGTTCTCTGATTCCCTGCATTGGTGTAACTGCCCTGTGCCATTCGTGGGCCTCATCTGTGCAAGACAATTTTTGCATGAACTCAAAGCCCGTGATGAATGCCACCACAGCCTTGATCTTACACCAGGAAAACTTCACAGAAGTTGCTGCATGCAGGCAAAGCAGAAGTTCCATTCTGCCAGAGGATTTTAGATGAAATTCATTTAAGTGGCTCACAGATTCATTCCACAATTCACGAGGATTTCTAGACCAGTAAATCAAAATGGAATATTTAAAAATTCAGAAACAGAATTAGGTTTATTATCTCTGACAGATGTTTTGTGGCTGCAGTAGAGTGCAATATGTAACATTTACTAAAAATTGCAATAAAATATAGATCAAGTTAAATAAGTAGTGCAAAAAGAGAGAAAAATTAGTGGGGGGTAGAGTTCATGGGTTCATTGTCTATGCAGAAATCTTATGGCAGAGGGGTGTATGCAGATTAATGTTCCTAAAGCATTGAAGGTCTTTCTTCTTGCCTCCGCTTTGGTGGTAGCAATGAGAAGAGGCCATGTCCTTGGTGACGAAGTGGGCGGGGGGAGTGCTTAATGATGATACTGCCTTTTTGAGGCATGGCACGTTTGGGGGGGGGGGTTAGTGCCCATGACAGGACGGGCTGAGTTTATAACTTTCTGCAGCTTTTTCCGATACTGTGAAGTGGCCCGTCCGTACCAGTCGGTGAAGCAACGAGAATGGGATTGGAGGAAAATAAAGGAAAAGAGAAGTGGAGATTCAAAAGGTGGGAGAAGGTCAGGTGTGACATCAGGGTTCTCCTTCAATGGTGTTTTGTGAATTTTTAAAGCCTCTTACACTAAACAATGGAATGAACTGCCAGCACAACTTTGATTTCAATGTACAAGAGAAGTTTGAACAGCTAAATGGATGTGTGTAGGGGTGTGGAGGGCTATGGCCCAGGTGCAGGTTGATGGGAGTAGGCAGGCATGAACTGGATGGGCCAAAAGGCCTGTTTCTGCGCAGTAGCTTCCTATCACTTGAGTACTCCAAACTACCCACAAGTTACATTTATTGTTGGCGCTCTGCACACAAAGATTATAATGGCTGACTGTTTGAATATTTAGAAAATATCCCTGGAATGTTCTTCAGGCTGGTTTTAATTTCAATGTGCAGTTAAACCTTAACATTCCACCAAATGAAAAACACATGTAGGCCAGTCTGACGGGAAAGGCATCTGCGTCTTCCTCTGGCGTCATCACAAGAAGGCCAGGTTATGTGTTCCAAAGCCTTGGCCAGCAGACCAAAACTTCCCTTTCGTCAAGGATCTGGATGTACCTTTTTCTAAATAAATATGTCTGTTGTGCATAAACAGAGAGCGTTGCAAAACATATCTGGGTAAAAAGTTCAAGGTTTTTCACAATCACACTAGGCAGACGTTGAACGGGGTGGATGATGTTGGCAATGAAGGTATTCAATACCAAAGAGTCTCCTCCATACCCACAAGAAGATGCCAGATAAGACCATAAGACCTAAGGGCAGAATTAGGCCATTTGGCCCATCGAGTCTGTTCACCTTTCCAGCATGGCGGATTTATTATCTCTCTCAACCCCACTCTCCTTCCTTCTCTACATAACCCTTGACGCCCTGACTAATGAAGAACCTATCAACCTCTGCTTTATATATACCAAATGACTTGGCCTCGACAGCCACCTGCAACAACAAATTCCACAAATTCACCACCCGCTGGCTAAAGGAATTCCTCCTCATCTCTGTTCTAAATGGACCTCCCTCTATTCTCAGGCTGTGCCCTCTGGTCTATAGGAAACCTCCTCCCAATATCCACATCTAGGCCTTTCAATATTCGGTAAGCTTCAATGAGATCCCCCCCTCATTTTTCTAAATTCCAGTGAATACAGGTCCAGAGCCATCAAACTCCCCTCTTGTTAACCCTTTCATTCCTGGAATCATTCTCATGAACCTTCTCTGGACCCTCTCTTTCACCTTTCCTTCCTCCTTCCCTTTTCCCCATGGCCCATTGTCCTGTCCGATCAGATTTCTTCTTCTTCAGTCCTTTACCTCTTCCACCTATTATTTCCCAGCTTCCTGTTTCATTTTCTCCTCCCCATCCACCTACCTTCCCCTTCACCTGGTCTCACTTATCACCAGCCAGCCTGTGTTCCTTCCCCTCCCCCCACCTTCCTCTTCTGGCTTCTACCCACTTCCTTTTCCACCCTGACGAAGAAACTCAGCCCGAAACATTGACTGTTTATTCCGCTCCATAGAAGCTGTCTGACCTGCTGAGTTCCTCCATCGTTTCTGTGTGTGGAAGACATCCCTTCAGAACAGAAGTGAGAAGTTTCTTTAGCCAAAGGATCGTGAATCTGTGGAATTCATTGCCACAGGTGGCTGTGGAGGCCATGTCATTGTGAATATTTAAAGTGGAGGTTGGTAGGTTCTTGATTAGTCAGGGTGTCAAAGATTTCGGGGAGAAGGCAGGAGAATATATTTCTTGGAATGTATGCGGGATGGTTTTCTGAACCAACATGTCGAGGAACCAACTAGAGAGCAGGACATTTTAGATTGGGTATTGAGCAATGAGGAAGGGTTAGTTAGCAATCTTGTCGTGCAAGGCCCCTTGGGTAAGAGCGACCATAATATGGTGGAATTCTTCATGAAGATGGAGAGTGACATAGTTAATTCAGAAACAAAGGTTCTGAACTTAAAGAAGGGTAACTTTGAAGGTATGAGACATGAATTAGCCAAGATAGACTGGCAAATGATACTTAAAGGGTTGACGGTGGATATGCAATGGCAAGCATTTAAAGATCACATGGATGAACTGCAACAATTGTTCATCCCAGTTTGGCAAAAGAATAAATCAGGGAAGGTAGTGCATCCATGGCTGACAAGGGAAATTAGGGATAGTATCAAGTACAAAGAAGAAACATATAAATTAGCAAAAAAAATGCAGCACACCTGAGGATTGGAAGAAATTCAGAGACCAGCAGAGGAGGACAAAGGGCTTAATTAGGAAATGGAAAAAAGATTATGAGAGAAAGCTGGCAGGGAACATTAAAAACTGACTGTAAAAGCTTTTCTAGATATGTGAAAAGAAAAAGATTGGTCAAGACAAATGTAGGTCCCTTACAGTCAGAAACAGGTGAATTGATCATAGAGAACAAAGACATGGCAGACCAATTGAATAACTACTTTGGTTCTGTCTTCACTAAGGAGGACATAAATAATCTTCCGGAAATAGTAAGGGACCGAGGGTCTAGTGAGATGGAGGAACTGAGGGAAATACGTGTTAGTAGGGAAGTGGTGTTAGGTAAATTGAAGGGATTAAAGGCAGATAAATCCCCAGGGCCAGATGGTCTGCATCCCAGAGTGCTTAAGGAAGTAGCCCAAGAAATAGTAGATGCATTAGTGATAATTTTTCAAAACTCCTTAGATTCTGGATTAGTTCCTGAGAATTGGAGGGTGGCTAATGTAACCCCACTTTTTAAAAAAGGAGGGAAAGAGAAATTATGGGATGGGATTAAACAAAGAACTCTTGTGAGGGTGTTCATAAATAGATTGAATTTTAAGTTTGATAGAAGAATGAGACAGTCAAGTATTTTAAACGTGTAACACCATGGTTAAGATTTTGCTGTTAATGTTGTAGGGTAGTTCATTTAATAGCTCTTTGTAGAAGAGATGTGTTCTCCTGATAGTGTTTGGTTTACCACTAAAGATAAGGGGGTATGTTGCTCAATTCAGGAATGTTGCGTCAGCCAATCTGGGTAGTGGAATTGGGAAAAGGTTCTGGAGAATAGTGGGTGGAAAGGTTTTTGTGAAGGATACTGGTGGGGGTTGAGGTCATTTTGGTGGGAGCTGGGAGAAGACAGGAATGAAGATGCTGTCCCTGTTGTACAAGGTGCTTTGTGCAGATGAATGGCTTCCAGGAGGAAGGACCAATACTCCCATGTGGGAGCCTGTTTGTTCAAGTTGGATTTCAAGTGATATTTGGAGGATGGTGTATGCTTTCAGACAAACCTTGGGTCCAGCGCGTGAATTCAAGACAGCTTCAAGATGAGCTCCAACTTGTGTGCACATTTGTACTGGGTTAACTGTATTGGGCCCTTTTATTTATTTTTTCTTTTCTTTTTTCTACTAACTGTTTGATAAAGCTGGAATTTGTAAATATACTTTCTTTGTAATTGTGTGTAGTGTATGATATATTTATTTCTTTCCGATGGTTAAGTGCATAGGGGCAGCGTTTAGAGCATTCACATAGATCAGGGTTCAGGTGGTGGAGACATCCCAAATTCCCAGTTTTAGTGGGACCCAAATCATACCTACCCTAGATGGGTGGAGTTTGAGAAAGGTGTTTAATATTATAAATCGACTGCGGGAAGTTACACAATCCTTTGTTAAAATTTTCTGTCTGTTGGTAGGATACAGGAGAATGGGATGAGAGTCAGACAAAGCAGCTTGATAGTTAAAGTAAGTGAAATCTGTTCCCTGGCAAAGATGTGCAGAAGATGACTAAAAAGTCAAATCTTGATCAGTAATTCATTAACAATAGGCAATGGATAATGGGAACCATTTAAATGCATATTTCTTGTACATACTGAAGTAAATTATTTAACTACTTTTTCATGAGTGCATTCCTTTTAAAAAACCTTGAGGAAAAGAATTGAAATAGCAAAACATGTTTAGAATAACAAGCTTTGTAAAATTCTAAACATGCATTTTTTTTGGTATAGCAAGGTTTTAATTTTTTGTGAGAATGGATGTATTGTGTTATATTTGCCTAACTATTGGTTTTAATTTTGCTGCTAAAAATAAACTGTTAATTACATTGTTGCTGTGCAATAGGCTGTAGATATTCTGATTATAAATAGCACTGAGATTTGAAGATTTTTTTTAGATGTTATAAATTCTAGCATGTAGGAGAAATTATACCAGTTGCAAACCTTTTATAATTCTGCTACACTGCAATATTAATCTCAATGTCATCAAGATTTCAAATTTTGTAGCAACCTTAATGTAGGTTAGTTTTCCGTGGTACATTGTGAAAACATTAGCAAATAAAAATGATACCACCACAAAGAGATAGGGATGTAGCAAGCGAAAAGGTTTGAAGCACAGTCAGTTTGAAGGGAAGTTTTAAGTTAGGAAAAGGAAGAAGCTTTTATAGGGAATTCCCAAGATTTCTGGCTGACAGTAGCAGTCCACGCGGACAACAATGTAATATTAAATTTGGGACTGCTCGAGGCGCAATGAAAAATACATAGTTATCCTGAGCATCACAAAGCTGGAGAAGATTGCACAGCTAATGGTAAATAAAGATCATATGGGTTTGAAAACGAGGATGAGAATTTTATCTGTTAACTGGAGGCTAGGATCAGTCTGCAAGCCCAAGTGTTTACTGAATGAGAGTTAGTGTTTTATTTATGGTCAAGTTTATGTAAGGGAGACAAGCCAGAATTGTATCTGAATAGCCCTTTGAGAGTAACAAAGGCACAGATATGCAGGTAGATTGGAGAAAATCAGGTTGGTGCTGGCTACCAAGAAGGGGAATTTCTGGAATGCCTATGAGATGGCTTTTAAGATTACTCATCTTTTAAGCCAATAGGGAATCAGCAATTCTGGACTGGTTGTTATGCAGTGAACCAGAATTAACTAGAGACCTTAAGGTAAAGGAACCCTGTGGGCAAATAATCATAACATGATCGAAATCACCCTGAAGTTTGAGAAGGGGAAGCTGAAGTCAGATGTATCAGCATTTCAGTGGTGTAAAGGGAATTATAGAGACTTGAGAGAGGAGATGGCCAAAATTAATTTGAAAACAGTGGCAGGGAATACAGCAGAGCAGCAATGGCCAGAATTTCTGGAAGCAATTCAGGATATGTATATGCCAAAGGAGAAAATGGTATTCTAAAGGAAAGATGAGACAACTGTGGCTAGCAAGAGAAGTCAATGGCAACAAATAAGCCAAAGAGAGGGCATATAATAGAGCAAAAATTGGTGGGAAGTTGGAGGATTGGAAACCTTTTAAAGCCAAAAAGGCAACAAGAAAAGCCATTAAGAAGCTAAAGATACATAGTGTAAAAAAGAGGCTAAAGTGGATATCTGACAGCTGGAAGATGATGTAGGAGAGGTAGTAATGGGGGACAAGGAAATGACAGATGAACTGAATAAGTATTTTGCATCAGTCTTCACTGTGGAAGACACTAGCAGTACGGTGGAAGTTACAGGTGTCAGGGGTCATGAAGTGTGTGAAGTTGCCATTCCTTAGAGAAAAGGTTCTTTGGAAACTAAAAGGTCTGAAGGTAGACAAGTCAACTGGACCAGATGGTGTACACCCCGGGATTCTGAAAGAGGTGGCTGAAGAGATTGTGGAGGCATTAATAATGATCTTTCAAGAATCACTAGATTCTGGAATGGTTCCAGAAGACTAGAAAATTACAAATGTCACTCCACTCTTCAAGAAGGGAGAGAGGCAAAAGAAAGGAAACTGTAGGGCAGTTAGCCTGACCTCAATAGTGGGAAGATTTTGGAGTCTATTATTAAGGATGAGATCTGAGGGTACTTGGAGGCACATGATAAAATAAGCTTGGTTTCCTCAAGGGAAAATCTTGCCTGCCAAATCTGTTGGAACTCTTTGAAGATAGGATAGACGAAGGAGGATCGATTGATGTTGTGTACTTGGATTTTCAGAAGGCTTTTGACATGAATTATAGATTCCGGGGAATTATAGACCGGTTAGTCTGACATTGGTGGTGGGGAAAATGCTAGAGTCGGTTATCAAAGGTGTGATAACAGCACACTTGGAAAGAGGTGAAATCATTGGACAAAGTCAGCATGGATTTGTGAAAGGAAAATCATGTCTGACGAATCTTATAGAATTTTTTGAAGATGTAACTAGTAGAGTGGATAGGGGAGAGCCAGTGGATGTGGTACATTTAGATTTTCAAAAGGCTTTTGACAAGGTCCCACACAGGAGATTAGTGTGCAAACTTAAAGCGCACGGTATTGGGGGTATGGTATTGATGTGGATAGAGAATTGGTTGGCAAACAGGAAGCAAAGAGTGGGAGTAAACGGGACCTTTTCAGAATGGCAGGCAGTGACTAGTGGGTTACCGCAAGGCTCAGTGCTGGGACCCCAGTTGTTTACAATATAGGCATCCATCGGTCTTGAGAGACCATGGATCTGTGTCTTTCCAGGGCGCAGGCCTGGACAGGGTTGTATGGGAGACCGACAGTTGTCCAAGCTGCAGGCCTTCCCCTCTCCACGCCACCAATGTTGTCCAAGGGAAGGGCACTAGGACCCATGCAGCTTGGCACCGGTGACGTCACAGAGCAATGTGTTGTTAAGTGCCTTGTTCAAGGACACAAACACGCTGCCTCAGCTGAGGCTCGAACCAGTGACCTTCAGGTTACTAGTCTGATGCCTTGCCCACTAGGCCACGTGCCAATATATTAATGACTTAGACGAGGGAATTAAATGCAGCATCTCCAAGTTTCCGGATGACACGAAGCTGGGCGGCGGTGATAGTTGTGATGAGGATGCTAAGAGGATGCAGGGTGACTTGGATAGGTTAGGTGAGTGGGCAAATTCATGGCAGATGCAATTTAATGTGGATAAATGTGAGGTTATCCACTTTGGTTGCAAGATCAGGAAAACAGATTATTATCTGAACTGTGGTCGATTAGGAAAAGGGGAGACGCAATGAGACCTGGGTGTCATTGTACACCAGTCATTGAAGGTGGGCATACAGGTACAGCAGGTGGTGAAATTTGGTGGCATTCATAGAAAAAGGATTTGAGTACAGGAGCAGGGAGGTTCTACTGCAGTTGTACAAGGCCTTGGTGAGACCGCACCTAGAATATTGTGGGCAGTTTTGGTCCCCTAATCTGAGGAAAGACATTCTTGCCATTAGGGAATACAGAGAAGGTTCACCAGATTGATTCCTGGAATGGCAGGACTTTCATATGAAGAAAGACTGGATCGACTAGGCTTATACTCACTGGAATTTAGAAGATTGAGGGGGGATCTTATTGAAATGTATAAAATTCTAAAGGGATTGGACAGGCTAGATGCAGGAAGATTGTTTCCGATATTGGGGAAGTCCAGAACGAGGGGTCACAGCTTAAGGATAAAGGGGAAGCCTTTTAGGACCGAGATGAGGAAAAACTTCTTCACACAGAGAGTGGTGAATCTGTAGAATTCTCTGCCACAGGAAACAGTTGAGGCCGGTTCATTGGCTATATTTAAGGGGAAGTTAGATATGGCCCTTGTGGCTAAAGGGATCAGGGGGTATGGAGAGAAAGCAGGTACAGGGTTCTGAGTTGGATGATCAGCCATGATCATACTGAATGGCGGTGCAGGCTCGATGGGCCGAATGGCCTACTCCTGTACCTATTTTCTATGTTTCTAGTGGGGTTGAGAGGGTTAATAATCAGCCATGATGGAATGGAGGAGCAGACTCGATGGGCCAAATGACCTAATTATGTTCTGAGTTCAAAGTTCCAAGTATGTTTTCATCAAAGCATGTACACTATATACAGCCTTGAGATCCGTCTCCTCACAGGCAGCCACAAAACAAGAAAACCCAACAGAACCCATTAAAAAAAACAATCAAACACCCAAAGTGCAAGGAAAGCAAAACAAGTGAATAAGTAACATTCAGAAATGAAATTCATGAAAGTGAATCCAGTCATCACTGCAGCCAATCCAGGAGCCCGTTAATTGCAGGCCACAGCCTCAGTTCAGCACAGAGATGGATGAGTAAAGCTCGCGAGCAGTGAACTGAACACTGGCGTGTTCCTCGCCTCCAGCCCCAACACTCTGACCTCTCCAGTCTGGCCTGGCATTTAAATCAACGGGTCGCTCCTCATTCACGGACCTGGGCCCTTCCGCATGAATATGATGTCTTACTTCTTCTGTTTATTTTTAAAATAAGTAGCGAAGACTACATGTGGTGATGTGATGTGGTGGTGTGATGATGTGATAAGTGGCGAAAACTACATGTGGTGATGTGATGGCAGCAGAAGATCAGATTGAACAGCAATAGGAGACACTGATTTCTCATTTTTCCTAATGATTGTGGAGACCATTCTGTCTATTGAGTTAATGCCGGCTCTAAAGAGTATTCCTATCGATCTCGCTCCCCCCATGTACTTTCCTGTAATCTTTCACATGGTCATCCACCCTATCCTGGTTGTCTTGACACACATCTACACCATCTGTAACTTACAGCCATTAACCTGTTTGCAAGAGAATTGTACGGGGAAAGTTTGCAGTGTCCAAACTGGTGATGCGTGCTGCCTGATGTCACTATGCAGACTGTGTGGCCATGGTCCATGTGTCTTACACAAGGAGAACTTCGCAGAAGATGCAGGCAAAGTATCCGATCACATTTCATCAGAGGATTTTAGATAAAATTCATTTCTGCAGCTCACAGGCTCATTTCACAATGCATGTGGATTTCAAAATTCAGGTTTATTTATCACTGTACATTGAAATGCATTGTTTATGTTACACACACAATACATTACACATTACAATTACACACATTACATTACATTACACACATTACATTACATTACATTACACACATTACAATACACACAAAGGTGAGCTGGGGGCAGCCCGCACGTGTTGCCACACATTCCAGCATCAACATGGCATCCCACAATGCTCGGCAGAACAACACAGAACACAACAAGCAACAAACAACAACAGCAAAACAAGCCCCGTTCATCTCTCCCACAAGCACAGTCCTCTAACCCCAGTACAGTTCGTATTCTCCAGCCTCCTTCCTCCCGTGGACTTGGATTCAAACTCATGTCTGATGCAGCCATGTAGGCCTTTACAGAGATTTATAGACCCAGGGTCCGGCTAGTGGGTTTTAACCTCCGGGTTCCTGATTTGACCTTCAAGCCCTGATCTTTGACATCAACCACAGGACCAACTGATTACCGAACACCATGCCTCAAACTCAGGACTTACCAATGACAGGGGACCAAACTCTAGCCCTGATCTTCCGCATTGACCACAGGACCCACTGATCGCCAAACCCCATGCCTCAAACTCAGGACCTGAAACTCCAGACCTCAAACTTTGGCCTCACCCAATATATCAAAATGAGACATTACAAATACTTGGGTAGGAGCAGGGAAAAAGAAAAAGAGAAATGACAAAACAGGAGTGGAGATTCAGAAGGAGAGAGATGGTCTAATAGAACACATTCATGCTTCAGATGACGCAGTCTCAAAATACAACGTCCTTTCGAACAGAGTTGAGGAGGAGTTTGTTTAGCCAAAGGGTGGTGAATTTGTGGAACTCGTTGCTAGGGGAAGCAGTGGAGGCCAAGTCACTGGGTATATTTAAAGTGGAGGTTGATAAGTTCTTGATTAGTGAGGGCATCAAAGGTTACAGGGAGAAGGCAGGAGAATGGGGTTGAGAGGGATAATAAATCAGCCATGATGAGAAGACTCAATGAGCTGTATAGCCTAATTCTGCTCCTATGTTTTAAGGTCTCATGGTCTTAGTGTCTTTCTCCTTTTTTCCCCTTGCCTCTCCCATCAGGCAGAAAATCCTGAAGGCTGCTGCTTCCAGACTCATGTCCTCATTATGATCTTGCACTTTTATCAAACTATACAAGCAGGAACACACAATTTACCTTGTTGTGGCCTTGCATTTTATTGTCTACCTGTATTGCACTTTCTCAGGACTGCAGCATTGTACTTTACTGCTGCCTTGATGTGTTTATACTTTGAAATGACCTGCGTAGATCGTCATGCTGGTCGCTGGCAAGACTGGACCCAGGTGCAGAGGAACAGCAGACTCTGACGCGGGAGGCTCTGGCAGCAACTCAACCCCAGGTACAGAGCAAAGTCAGACTCCTGTGCAGAGAAGGAAAGGAGAGGTTAGACACAGGAATGACACAGTCATTCTTCACAATCTGAAGGACACTGTTCCAGTGCTAATCTATAGTCCGAATTAAATAATCTTAGAATGTGGAAAACCCATTCCAGTCACAATTAACTTGTCAAGATTAAACAGAAAGCACCAAGGCTTGATGGTTCTAGTTAAGATTCAAAGATTCAAAGTGCATTTATTATCAAGGATTGTATAAATTATACAACCTTAAGATTTGTTAGCTTACAGTCGCAAAGCAAAGAACCTGAATGAACCCAATTTAAAAAAATAAGACGAACCCCCAGTGCCCAGTGAAGAAGAGAAAAAAAATCAAAACAAATCATGCAGAGAATAGAAGCAAGCAACAACAAAAGCAATCTGAAACAAATTGAGTCATAAGTTCCAAACCCCCAGTATAGGCTCAAAGCCTCAGTGTTCAGTTCATCACCTTCATGGGGCAAATCGTAAATACAGGTGCTCGAGAGACCTAGAGGCCCGATGCTCTACGGCAAGGCACAGAGGCCTGCAGGGCCCATGACAGACTAAACTTCTCACTGCATCTCCGTACATTTGCCAACTGCCAATTCCAAATTCAATTCCAATCCCAAGTTGCCGGAACATTCTGGCCACCAGGGAGTTAATTTAATTTCCTATTTGGATGGCCCAATGACGTTTATCATGGTTCTATTCTATTTGCGCAGGAGCCCTTGGGCAAGAAGGTAATGACAAATACTTCTGTAGAAAAAAACTGCCAAGAATAATCATGGAGATGGAAGGACCACGATTGCCTACATCATACGACATGACACATAACAAACCAATGAATGATCTCTTGATCTCCTTGTTTACCTTGATGTGGCCTTGAAGCTAATTATCTGCCTGGAATGTGCTTTTTCTGTTACACTTTATTCCACATTCTGTATTTGTTTTCTCTTGTGTGACCTCAATGCACTGATGAAATGATCTGTGTGGAACCATGCAAAAAAAAGCTTTTCACTGTACCACAATACGTGTAACAACTCTAAATCCAATTTTAGTTCCGCTTGTCCAACAGACTGTGTCCAAACCTCATTTCTGGTGCTCACTGTATGGAGTTTGCATGTTCCCTGTGCTACTCTGTTTGTCCTCTGACTTTACCCCACATTGCACAGGTTACTAGGCCAGTGTAGACTATTCCTCCAAGAGAAATTCATAGACACAGGGGAAGAGTAGGTTACAGAGAAAATTAGTGGATTGTTTTACAAGCTAACACAGACTCAGTGGGCCAAAGAGGCTCATGTGGTGTCTCAACTTAAATCTTCAACTATCCCATCCGCCACCACACTGATGTGTCCTGGTCCAATGAGATTCTCCTGCACGTAGCCTTTATTGCTCTAGACTCCAGTAGCTGCAGCCACTCAACTCTCTTCCCTCCTGTGTTGTAAGTAAATACTATGCAAATAAAGATAAGATGGTCAACAACATTTCCTCTGATATTTTCTATAGCTTCACAGACCAACCTTTGCTCAGAACAGGAAAAAGCCTGACAACTGTGCTTCATTTTAAATGCTTTGTTTTGTAATATGCACATTGTACAACTACAAACCACAACTCAGTTAAACAATGTTAAGCATTCGAAACAACTGACAAGCACAATGGGAAAAGTAAAATGTTTTGACTAGATGGCATTGACATTCAGCAGGCCAGTGGTTTATTAACAATGAGCCACAACTTCCACTCTGTGTTTATTGTTGCAATTTGTAACAGTATTGTAAATGAAACACTGACAATGTAAATTCATTGAAGCGCTAAAATTTTTCAAAGTAAAGGCTTGGTATGTTTACTATTTAGAAAATTTACAGATTATTTTCATGAGTATATATTACAGGGTATATCACAAATATATTAACATAATTTCAAAATTATATTGAGCTTATAATAGAAAACTCCAGTGTACGGCAACAAAGGCTACGTGCGTGGGAGCATTTCAGTTACTACAGGATTGCACACCCTCGCAGTTTACTGAAGCATTGGTGTTTGACCTGAAATAGAAGCAAGCAACAGAATCAGTTTATTATCACTGTCTATTTTGTTCTTTTGTGGCAGCAGTACAGATCCAAGGCATAAAATTACTATAAATGGAAAATAAGTAAAGAGTGTGAGATACGTAGTAGAGGCAGCGCATAAGAAATAGGAGCAGGAGTCGGCCATCCGGCCTGTCCATCCTGCTCCACCATTCAATAAGATCATGGCTGATCTGACCATGGACTCATCTCCACCTACCTGCCTTTTCCCCATAAATCTTAATTCCCCTACTATGCAAAAATCTATCCAACCTTGTCTTAAATATATTTACTGAGGTAGCCTCTGATGCACCATCAATAACCCTCTCTGAGACATAAAGGCAAGATATTGGCTTTTATTGACTGGAAGAAGGAACAAGCAGTGAGTGACCACCATACTACATCCTGGAGACTGAGAGGCCGGGCTCAGGCCTCAGGCCTCAACCGCCTTTATACAGGGGTCTGTGGGAGGAGCCACAGGAGCATTCAGCAGAGGGCGTGTCCAGACAGGCACATAGTTCACCACAGCCTCCACTGCTTCCTTGGGCAGAGAATTCCACAGATTCACCACTCTCTGGGAAAAGCAGCTCCTCATCTTCATCCTAAAGCTACTCGCAGAATCTTGTGGTTAAGTCCCCTAGTTCTAGTCTCACCTACCAGTGGAAACAACTTTCCTGCCTCTATCTTATCTATCCTTCATAATTTTATATGTTGCTATTATATATCCTCTCATTCTTCTGAATTCCGGTCTCAATCTCTCAATCATAGTCTAACCCCTTCATCTCTGGAATCAACCTGGTGAACCTCCTCTGCACCGCCTCCAAGGCCAGTACATCCTTCCTCCAGTGAGGAGACCAGAACTGCACGCAGTACTCCAGATGTGGCCTCACCAGTACCCTGTACAGTTGCAGCATAACCTTCCTGCTCTTAAATTCAATCCCTCTAGCAATGAAGGCCAACAACCCATTTGCCTTCTTGACAGCCGGCTGCACCTGCAAACCGACCTTTTGTGATTCACGCACAAGCACTCCCAAGTCCCTCTGCACCAGCGGCATTACAGGAGTTGCCAGTCAGTGTTGAACTCAATGTCGGACTGCCTTAGGGACTCCAGCTCTGGATTTTCCCTCAGGGTTTACTCCCAAAGCCTTCCCCAAACAGTGTGTATAACCATAAGGCAGCGGAGGTTTGAGAACAGAGTTTTCCTTCTCCTAGATGAGCTGCCAGCCACAGCTGAAGAGCCCCACCTGGCCGAAGCAATTGATTTTAAGGAGCCTTCTCCTGTCATTGGAAATGGTTCTGCCAGACTTAGTAACTGAGCCACACGTAAAGGCAGGTCGTCGGGGCTATTTGAGATCACGCCATTAGGAGCATTTAAATGGTAGTGGGAGCTTATCCCCACAACTGCCCCTACCCCCCCCCCCCCCATCCCGGCAATGGCAACCTTCAGGAATCATGATCATGCGCTCTGAAATTCAGTTTGTCTTTAAGGAGTTGATTATGTCGGTGGAGGGGGGGGAATAGAATTCTACAATATGTCTCTCACTGAGACTGAGATTGTAAACACGAGATTATGTCATTGTGCTTCGATTGTACATTCTTCCCAAACCGGCTCGGCGAAGGTTAAGAAAGTGCACGGAGCCAATGGAGGAGGAGCGCGTCCCGGGCTGCCTGATGCAAGCCGGAGCAACGCTGGGGTGAGGAAGGAGTTAAGTGCACGTAGCGGGGCGGGGGGGAGCGCTGTGATTGGCGAGGCCGGGCCGTGAGCTGCAGACTGTTCCCAGGCTCGGCTCCGCACGTAGGGCTGCGCTCTGTTTACGGACGGCAGGTTATAAATCCGCTGCTCACACAGCCGCCGCTCGTAGATTAGCACTAGGCTGCTGGCTGGCTAGTGAGGGGAGTGTTGTGCAGGTAAGAGTCTCTCGTCTGCAAATTTAGAGTACCCACTGACTATATTTGAATGTAGCTAGAGCAGGCATTGTAAATTGTATTTATGACATGGTTTAGAGAAAAAGAAGATAAATCTGAAGTGCCACCTAGCCTTGTTTTGAGATTCGTGCGGATTTAATGAAACGGAGGCGCTCCTCAATTTAATAAACGTAAGCCTTCTCGTTTGCATTTCAGGCCATATACACTAAGACAATAGCGGGTTCCTGCCTTCTTCGTATCTGAGACTTTTGTGGATTTTTTTGTGTTTTGTTTTGGAAATTGTTACTGGTACTGTGAAGAAAAAAAAAATGGTTCAGAACAAGATTGCAGAGCTGAAAGGTTTCCATCACTCCTTCAAGGTAAAAACTCGCGAGTGTCAACAGAGCGGGTGGGTGGGCGGAGGGAATTGCGGAATAATCTATTTATTTGCAAAGAGGCATTAAAATATTGGATTAAATATTGGTGCGGCCGAACTGTGGCAAAGGTGTGTTATGTAAGCAGAGCCGACGCTGAAACTAAACATGTTTTTTTTCCGATTTTTCACTGCGCCCTTGTTACAGTAATTGCTGGTTATCTGGGTTTAGATGAGCTTTTCGGTGTGTGAATTAATGTTCCGGTCTTTTTACTTTAAAGCCGCCTCCATTTTGTGGTCCGGCTGATGCAAGAAACAAGTAGGCGGACTTCAGCATATAGCTGAAAGCTCCTCTGATTGTTTTTATACATATAATGCGTTCTAGTTCTGCTTTGCAGTATCTCTGAATTTTATTCGGAGCTAATTTTATAATTTTTTCAGGGCTCTTTTATAAACAACTTGCTGACGGTTACTATTGTATGACAGGGTCAGACTCCCTTTGATGGATTTTGTGATGACACTGAGCCATCTCATATTGAGAAGGTGTTTAATTTTGACTGTCCTGGAAGACCTGGTAAGTTGTCAGTGAGTTCAGTTTTTTAATATATTGCATTGTATGTTTAATTATTGTGTGTATGTGCTCAAATTTGAAGTTTAAAGCTATTTAAATGTTATTGTTTTATCGTAGACATGCCCTCAAGTAAACCCATTGACATCCCAGACGCAAAGAAAAGAAACAAAAAGAAAAAACGATGTCGGGCCACAGACAGCTTCAGTGGCAGGTTTGAAGGTAGACCCTCTCTTGTAGGATGAATTATTACTGTGGCAGGTTTGAAGGTAGACCCTCTCTTGTAGGATGAATTATTACTGTGGCAGGTTTGAAGGTAGACCCTCTCTTGTAGGATGAATTATTACTGTGGCAGGTTTGAAGGTAGACCCTCTCTTGTAGGATGAATTATTACTGTGGCAGGTTTGAAGGTAGACCCTCTCTTGTAGGATGAATTATTACTGTGGCAGGTTTGAAGGTAGACCCTCTCTTGTAGAATAATTTACTTGTGGTAGACTGCATTCCAGTTTCCAAGATTAATGTCATTTCCAGTACACAAGTGTAAAGTAAAATGAAATAATTGTTACTCTGGACATAAAAAACACTAGATGTGTCACATGACAAGAATTTTAAAAACAATAAATATAAATATAAGATGGCTTGTATACTTTATATGCCATAAAAGTGATGCTGGGCACAGGGCTGTCTGTACATAAGGTGACTGACAGGAAACAAAGAAATGTACGTAAAGAAAACAGTTCTGGATTGTTAGTGAGGCGTGATTTAAACCCCCACACTTAAACCATGGGCTTCAATGATGTTAATTGGTCAGACTTCCAGCTGTAACCAGAGAGATAACTGTCAAAGAAATATCGGTCTGAATAGCTGGTTTCACCAGGCAATACTGACTCAGCATGCCAGTTACAAAAATATTTAAATTTGTGAGGCATAGATAATTGGATGGTAACTGATTCATCCCCAGGGTAGGGGTGTCCAGAGTTAGGGGGCAAAAGTTTATAGGGTGCTGGGGAAAGATTTAAAAGCAGCCCAAGGGTAACTTTTTCACAGCAATGGTGTTAAGCATATGGAACGAGCTGCCAGAGGATGTGGTTGCAGCAGATACAGTAAGCATGTGAAAAGGTACATGGAGGGGTAGGAAATTGGTGCAAGCTCTGCAAACGGTGATCAGAATGGACTGGTGGGGCTGAATGGCCTCTCCCTGCTGTACTGCTATCCTGACTGAAGATGGAAGCTGTTGTTCAGCAGAAATTTAAGAGGCATTGGAAACAGTAAACCTTTTTCCTTTGGTTTTCTGTTTTGTAGGCACAAGAGTGTCCTTGAATATGTGAAAGTTCTGCATACAAGTTTGAGTTTTGGAAGAAGTGATGTTTACTTTTTCTTGAATTATTTGTTTGTGTATTTTAAGTTTGGTCGACCTTCCTTTTGGTTGCCATGAGTTACAGGAAGGATGTTATTAAACTAGAAAGAGAGCAGAAAGCATATACCAAACTATTACCTGGACTTGGGGGCCGGAGATTCGAGGAGTGCTTGTGTAGGCTAGGACTTGTATTCGCTGGAATGGGGGTGACCTGTTGAAGCTATATAAGATTGTGAGGGTGGAGACAGGGTGAAAACATAGTCTTTTTACTGGGGGGGGGGGGGGAGAGAGGGGTACTAAAAACAAGAGGGCATCAATTTAAGATCAGAGGTGAGGGATTCAAAAGGGACTTCAGAGATGGCTTTTTCAGGAAGAAGTAGTTATGTGTTTGGAATGAGCTGCCAGAAATGGTGCTTGAGGTGGGCACATGGGCGCCATTTAAAAGCCATCAAGGTCAGGTTCCCAGCCAAGGACTGATGCCTTTATGCCATGGACAGTAGAGGTTTAGAGGGCAATGGGCCAAGCACAGGAAGATGGGAGCAGCTCGCGGTGCTTTGTTCTGTGACTGTATGGGTGTGTCTGAGCTGACTTTGTCTTTTTTCCCACAGATGTTTACAAGCTGAACGGAGAGATGTTGGGGGAGGGGTCTTTTGCCAGGGTACAGACCTGTGGAAATCTAATCACCAATAAAGAGTATGCTGTGAAGGTGAGTGTTGCACCCCGTCCCGCAGAACGTACACTCGGTGGCCACTCTGTTAGGTACACCTGCTCATTAATGCAAATATCTAATGTGCCAGCAACTCAATGCATAAAAGCTTGCAGACATGACCAAGGTCTTCAGATCAAACATCAGAATGGGGAAGAAATGTGGTTTAATTGACTTTGACCATGGAATGATAGTTGGTGCCAGACAGGGTGGTTCGAGTATCTCAGAAACTGCTGATGATCTGGGATTTTTGTAGGCAACAATCTGTAGAGTAGAGGTTCCCAACCTGGGATCTACAGACCACTTGGTTATTGTTAGGGGCCCATGGCATAAAAAAGTTTGGGACCCCCAGCTCTAAAGTTTACAGAGAATGGTGCAAAAAAAGGCAACCAACGAGTGGCAGTTCTGTAGACAAAAGCACCCTCATTAATGAGAGAGGTCGGAGGAGAATGGCCATACTCGTTCAAGCTGACAGCAACTCAAATAACCACGTGTTAGAACAGAAGTGTGCAGAAGAGCAGTTCTGAATGCATGATGTGTTGAACCTTGAAGTGGATGGGCCTTCAGCAGAAGACCACACCGGGTTCCTAATAAAGTGGCCACTGAGTGTGGATGGCATCTACTGAGCAGTGTGTTAGTTTGGGGGCAGGGAGTGGTTGGCTGCATTAGGAAATGTTACTCCAAGACCTTTTCCTTTCCCTTGCCAACTAGTTAATAAGACTGTGACTGGTTTTGGCGCTGGTATGTTGTCTTTGTGCCCAATGGTAGGATATGGATCACACAGCCATTGTGGGTAGAAGGGCCTTTTCCTGTGCTGAGCTCTTCTATGTCCTACGCCTAGTAGTAGTGTCCAAAGATCAATTTGATGCGCACAAGAGGCAACTGGAAAATATCATCAAGCCTAGGTCACATTCAAATGAGTTGATATTGATCTCAGGTTGCAGCCTGATACCCCAATCACCCTCCTGCCTCCACGGACGCTGCCTGACCCACTGAGTTTATCCAGCTGTTTGGTTTTGACTCTAGACCTCAGCATCCGTCGTCTCTTGCTTAACAACCTTCTATAGCTATTTCAGTGTTGTGGTTGGTGGAAGGCTAACATCACGCACCACAACTCTGAAACCGTGCTAATAAATAATATTGAGAACAAGAGTCCTTGAGAATTAGTTATGGGATCAGTTGTCTTTTTTTGCACTTGGTTGTTGGTCTTTGCTTATGTTTAGGATTTTGTTAAAAAAAGAGGGGCAAGTATTTTTTTTACAGAGTGGTGGGTGTCTGGAATGCTCTGCCTGAGGTGGTGGTAGAGGTAGAAACATCAGGGACTTTTTAAAAGACATTTAGATAGGTACATAGGAAAATGGAAAGGTATGGGAATCGTGTAGACAAAAGGGATTAGTTTAGATGGCCATTTGATTATTTAGTGTATTACAGTATTGTTAGCTGAAGGGCTTGTTCCAGTGCTGTATTGTTCAGTGTTGTTTAATAAATTCTATGTTTTCTTGCCTATAAAATGAGTGTCAGGTAGTATATGTTAACATACGTACGTTGATGATAAATTTACTGTAATTTTTCAATCTGCTTAAGACTTTTGCACAATAATGTATATAGAAAAAATGCAAAAAGAGTTTTTTTTATAAAAAGTGTGCTAGTGTTCATTGTGCATTCAGAAATCTGATGATGCTGCAGAAGAAGCCTTTCATCTTATTGAACAAAGGAACATTCAGTAGTCTTACAACAGGGGATAGAAGCTGTTCTTTGAGCCTGGTTGTGTGTGCTTTCAGGGTTTTGGTATCTTCTGCCCGCTGGGAGGGTAGGGTGGGAAGTTACTAACTTTTGACTCTGCAGGAGGTGGAATTGGTAGAAATGTCATAATGAGGAGCACAGAGCTTTGTAACTGCCTTCCAAACTATGAATAAGAAAGGGATGTGGGAGACTGTGGTAGCTACAAATTAATATGCAAATAACTTGCTGTACAAATGTCAAAACTCAGAAACAAGTTTATTACCACTGACATGTCGGTAAATTTGTTTTGTGGAAAGAATACATAAAGTATACTACAAATTACAATAAGACTATATTAAAAAGTAGTGCAAAGGGAGAGCAAAATAGTGAGGTAGTGTTGTGCGGATTTTGGTCCATTCAGAAATCTGATGGCGGAGAGGAAGAAGTTGTTACTGAAACGTAACCTCCTCCCGGTTGGTAAATATTGTGAGGAGGGCACCTCCTGGATGGTGGGGTCTTTTGTGATGGATCCTGCTTTCTTGAAGATGTCCTCGATGCGAGGGATACCAGTGCCCATGATGGAGCTAGCTGAGTTTGCAATCCTCTGCAGCTTTTTCTGATCCTGTGCAGTGGCATCTGCCTACCAGATGGTAATGCAACCGGTTAGAATGCTCCCTGCAGTACCTCTGTAGGAATTTGCCACTCTTTGGTGACATACTGGATTTCCTCAAACTAATGAAATGCTGGCTTGCTTATTGCCTAGAGAGTTCTAAAGGCAAATTGACAGGTCGAACAGGCTTCAACCTGAGGGGATGGGAGATGGTATTCTTGTATAAATGCAGGCTGAGTAACTATTAAATCTACAGCTGGAGTTGCAATTTCATCTGTGGAGAGGGGATAAGAAATGCAGGCGTTGAGAGACAGTGGAACTGGCTAATGGAAGAGTGAGCAAGGGCCTCCTTAGGGGAATGGAGGCCTTTCGACAGTCTAGTCTGTCGCGGTGGTTGTACACTTGTGCATGTTGGTGCTGGAGACAATAATCTAACGGTTTGGAGATTGATTTTGAATCCCAGCCCAGAGTGCAATTTTTTTTTAAACTTGAGTTTCAGTTTAGTTTCCTGACCATACTTGGCAGTGGCCTTGGCAGAGGACAAACTTTGACAAGACAAGCTAAAAATCTCAGCGTTAACCCATAATTCTCATTTGTGAAATGATGCATGCTGGTATTTGCACATCTTATTCAATTTCCAAACTTTAACCTCTAACTTTATATATAATTCCTTATAATTGTTGAATGTTTTTGTTGCATGTCAAGCCAACACACACAGCAAATCACTAATAAATATAAATGTATGTGGCAAATAAAGTTACTCTGTGATTGTTTAAACCAGTTAAGACCAGTGTGATTGCAATGGGACAAGATAGGCTTTCTTCTATAATATAGGAGACAACATAAAGAAGGTCAGAAGGAGTTTTACATTGTTTTGAAATGACAGCATGAATTTTGGTATCATTAGCAGAAAGAGGGCAGAAATGATTTTGAGTTACTAAGGTGACCTGAATAAATATGGTGGCTGTGTAATGTGGAAGGAAAGGGGTATTTAAAATGCAGGCGACCTCAAGTTCAAGTTTATTGTCATCTGACTACATGTACACAACCAAATGAAACGATGTTCCTCCGGACCACAGTGCACCCACAGTACATATATCACATGCAGCACGTAAAACAAAATATTACCATAAATAAGTTAATAAAATATAACACAAAGTGCACGTTGCGCCAGGGCAGTTAAACGGCTCACTGTTCTAGTGACGAGACCTCAGTGGTTAGGCTCACAGCCTGAGGGAAGAAGCTGTACCTAGTCTGGCAGTCCCAGTCCTGATGTTTCCCTACCTCCTTCCTGATGGTAGGGAGTCTGAGACTGTGAAGTGGGTGGGAGGGATCCTCAACAATACTTCGTGCCTTTCCTCTACAATGCTCCCGGTAAAGATCATGAATGGGAGGGAGCGAGACCCCAGTGATCCCCTGGGCGGATTTTCCTAAATGGTTTTTGAGGCCTCAGGCAGACATTCTGCAAACGGTAGCTTATTTTCAATGAAAATCAAAATTCATTACTTTGAGGTAGAACAAGGGCAGTGCAAGTGAAGTGTCTGTATTATTTCTAGAGGATGAGTATGGAAGCTGTAAGAACAGAATCCTGCTTGCACCATCTATCTCGTTATGATCTTGCACCGTCTATCTCGTTACGATTGTACGCCTTGCTGTTTACTTGTACTGCACTTTCTCTGTAACTCTGCCCCGCTGAGAAGGGAGGAGGGTTCGGCATGGGACTAGTAATCCCATCCTGTAAAAATCCAGAGCTACAGAAATGGCAATAGAAGCTCCAAAGGCCTCATCCTCAGGAGAGGAAGGATCTTTGATGGGCTGGCCCAGGACAGAGTACTCTGGCAGCAGTCTACACCCCAGTAGAGGTGATGGGCTTAAGTCAAAGAAGAACTTTCTTTTAGCTGTTACATTTGATTCTGCATTGTTATTGTTCCACCTTAATGCACTCTGTAATGATTACATCTGTATGAACAGTATACATGACAAGTTTTTCACTGTATCTCAGTACCTGTGACATTAATACACCAGTTTCAAACTCTGTTAACCCTTCAGTGGGTCGGGCAGCATCCGTGATGAGAAATGGATAACACTGGGGATTTCTCCCATAGATGTTGCCTGACCTGCTCAGTGTTTCCAGTATTTCTTCTGCTTGCAGCTTGTGGAAGCCCTGAACATTTGTCTACCTTGTTGAAGATTTTAAAAACAACTAAGAACATATTTTTGTGTACCTCTGTGAAATCTCCCTCGCCCCCAATCTCCTGCGCTCCCAGATTTGATGGAAGTTTACAAAATGGAGGTGTATGGGTAGGGTAAATGCAAGCAACGTTTTTTCCACTGGTGTTGGGTCAGACTAGAGTGGGAGGTCATGGGTTAAGAGTATCTAAGGAGAACTTGGGGGGTGGAATCTTCACTCGGGGCGGTGAGAATGTGGAGCGAGCTGCCAGTGGAAGTGGTAGATTTGGGTTCAGTTTCAACGTTTAAGCGAAGTTTGGATTGGTACATGGATGGAGGGGTATAAAGGGCTTTGGTCCTGCTGCAGGTCAATGGGAGTAGGCCGAATAACAGTTTGGACTAGATGAGCCGAAGGGCCTGTTTCTGTGCTGCAGTGTTCTATGACTTAAATGAGCACTTAATCCCATTAGCTACACTTGCCTCATGGCCTTCTCTGCCTTGCCTAGACAATTAAACGTTCTGAGGGCATTTGCCTTTACCACCTTGGGCAATCCGGGGAAAAATGTCTCCCTTGGATCCTCTAACCCTCTTGTCCCTTACCTTTGCCTTCTAGTGTTAGACACCTCTGCGGGGGTGGGGGGGGCTGGTGGGGAGAGGAGATAAGGTTTACACTTTATAGTGCCAGCAAGTTCGATTCCCGCCACGGTCTGTCAGGAGTTTGTACATTGTGACTGTGTGGGTTTCCTCTGGGTGCTCTGGTTTCCTCCCACATTCCCAAGACATCCGGGTTAGTAGGTTAATTGGTCATGGGTGTAATTAGGCAATGTGGGCTCGTTGGGCTAGTGCGCATCTGCCATATTTATGTTTGTTTGGAGATACCCCACAGCGTAGGTCCTTGTGGCCCACCAAGCCACACCACTCCGGGTAACCCTAGTTTAATCTCAGGACAGTTTACAGCGGCCTATTAACCTCCTAACTCGTACGACTGTATTGCAGTAATCGATAGAAAACCCGAGCTCACACGTACAAACCTCCTTACAGGGGCTGCTGGAGTTGAACTCTTACTCCCTGAGCCGTAATAGCATAACCGCACCATCAGACACTAAAACGTTAAGGGCATTTGCCTCCTCCCTCTCGGGCAGTCACCTAGATTCAGCTACCCACTGTGTGGGGGGGGGGTAGTATTTGTCCTCGGACCCTCTTTAAAGCTCCTGCCTCTCTGCCAGGGAGTCGTCCTGCTGTATTGATCCTCCCTAAGTGAGCAGTAGGGTGCCTGCCTGGTGCAGCAGGCCAGGGTGTGACCCGGTTGTCGTGTTATTGGTGAGTGAAGAGGGTGCGGCTGTTGTCTGCGGACTGCCTCGTGAGCGCCTGCCAGTCAGGACACCGTGTTCAGGGCTGCGAGCCAAAGCAACAGCAGTGTTGGTTGGTGTCACTGGGGGAGGGGAAGAGCGAGCGGAGATACTGAGACTGCAGCCATGCAGCTGCTGTTTGCAAACTTTTTCTGCTTGGAGCAGCTGTTTTTAATTTGTGCCCGCAGTGATCTCCGAAGAGCTTTCCATCTGAATCACATTGCTGAGCTAAAGAATCTACCAAATCTTCTGAATTGGGAGAGGATTTGGAAAAAAAAAGACGGCTTTAAAACATTTCCTTTTGTGCTAAAGGAAGCTGACTGAATTCAGATGGTGTGTGAATGGTGTTCATTGCATTGGTGGAAAATGCACGTTCTTTTTCTCCTTTTCATTTCCAACTTCAACAAATGTTTTTGTTTAAACTTTTATTAAAAAAATCTTCCGACCAAGTGTTCTTCTGTTGGGTGATAAGCTGTTTAGGGTGGTTCTGTGTGCGATATGCCTCAGTACAAAGTGTAAAAGTGTGTTTGCCTTGAGAGTGGTTCCTATCAGCAATATTTTTTTTCTGAAGACTTTTAACCCTTGCTCAAACTCGGCCTCCTGAACCAACATGGATTACTTCTCACCCCAGCACTAAACTACCTATGGGCTCGCTTTCACAGTTCTCAGTAAATTTATTATCAAGCTACGTATACAACCCTGAGATTCATTTTCTTGCGGGCATTCTCCATACATACAGAACAAAATAATAACCACAATAGAATCAATGAAAGACCACGGCAACTTGGGCATTCAGCCAGCTTACAAAAGACAATAAACTGTGCAAATATAAAAAAGAAATAATAAATAAGCAACGAATATCGAGAACATAAGATAGAATTCTTGAAAATGAGTCCATGGGTTGTGGGAACATTTCAGTGATGTGGCAAGTGAATTTGAGTGAAGTTATCCCCTCTAGTTCAAGGACTCTACAACACATACTCAGTATTTTTTTTCTGTATTTGTTCTGTCTGTCTCTTTTTTTTCTGTACTTGCACAGTATGCCTTTTGTGCTTTAGTTAGACCATTTTGTGTGTGTTTTTTGATTGATTCTATTGTGCTTCTTTGTATTTACTCTTTGGCACAGTATTGTGGACGGAATAGTCTGTATTGTGCTGTAGTGTTTCTACGTTTCTTTAAATGCCCACAAGAAAACAAACCTCAGGGTTGTATATAGTGACATATACGCAGTTGGATAATAAATTTACTTGAACTTTGAAATCAGCAAAACTGCCAATGAACTGTGGCCGTGCTTTGTTGGCGTGGAATGTGTGGCGACCGTTGTGGGCAGCCCCCAGCAAACCCTTAGGCATTTTGGGTCTAACGCAAATGATACATTTCATTGAACTGTTACCATGTACGTGTGGTAAATAAATCGGAAGTTGAACAGTCAATGACAGACCCTTTAAGGCGCAGTAGTTGCTACCAGAAGGAACCAGTGTAAAATGCATGCGTCGGAGACGGGCTGCAGATGCTAGTTTATTACACTGAGTGTATGCACTATTGCATAAAGTGAATGGAAAGTGTTCTATTCACAAATAACTGGCAAGGAGTTTCCTTTGGGTTGTGCCTAATTGATTCAGTAAGAAAAATACCATTTTTGCAAAGTGATACCACTGTTCAACAAATTCTGCCTTAGTTCACAGATTTAGCTCCGTTGATTACCTGTGGACAGTTCAATAGTGCAGATGGGAAATGTTTGTAAAGCAGAATTGCTGACGACTGCAGAGTAAACTGAACAACAGTTAGTCAAGTATGCACAGACATCTAAAAGTATGCAAAATGCTGGAGGAACTCAACCGGTTGGGCGGGATCTGTGGAAGAGAGTAAACAGTCGATGTTTTAGCCCAAGACCCTTCATCAGGACTGGAAAGGAAGACGGCAGAAGCCAGAATGAAAAAGTGGGAGGGTAGAGGGAGGAGTACAAGCTAGCAGGTGATTGGTGAGACAAGGGGAGGGGAAAGGGCTTGGGTGTGGGGGGGGGGGACTATGAACAAAGGAGCTGGGAGGTGACAGATGGATACTGTAACAGACTGAAGAAGGAATTGATGGGAAAGGAGAGTGGATCCTGGGAGAAAGGAAAGTTCTGGCTTCTTCCCGCTTCCTTTCCAGTCCTGAAGAAGGGTCTCGTCCAGAAATGTTGACTGCTTCTTTCCCGCCATAGATGAAACTGTTAACTTAATTGTAAAAGTAGAAGGGCTGTGGTCATTCAGTCATTAGGTTTGATAGGATGTTGTGCCTGCAGATAGCAAAGAGTTTTATTTTTATTAAGTGAGTTGGCATGGTAGTGTTGTGGTTAGTGTAATGTCTTACAGCAGAGCTGATTGGAGTTCAATTCCTGCAGCTGTCTGTAGGGAGTTTGTACGTTCTCCCTGTGACCTTGTCGGATTCCTGTGGGTGCTCCATTCTCCTCCCACGTATGGGTCAGGGCGAGGAAGTTGTGGGCTTGCGAGGCAACCCTCAGCACGTCCTCAGACTGTCACTCGTTGGCACAAACAGCACATCTCACTGTTCCTATGTCGGTGTGATAAAAATAAAGCTGATCTTTTTAATCTTGTTACAGATTATTGAGAAACGACCGGGCCACAGTCGCAGTCGGGTGTTCCGTGAGGTGGAGATGCTCTATCAGTGTCAGGGACACAGGTACTGGTTGGCTCTCAGTTAATCCTAAAAGAAGCAAGAGCCTGTTAATGCTCCCGATGTTGGTGTTTGCTGACAGGATCAATTTTAGTTCAACAGGTGATTGCCATAAATAGATAATCCTGATGTAAGACAAGGAAATAACTTTGTTTTAACAAAGCTTAAATGTGGCAGCGGCACGATTATTCCTGCTGCACAGAACTCTAATCTTTTTCCCCCATTCAGTGGCATCTTTTATTTAACAAGCCAGCAGTTTTTCATTGTATAAAAAAAAATTCAACGCAGGGTGATGTCAAATGTTTGAATAGAGCTTGGCACATTAGATGTTGTAGACTGAATTGTGATGTTTCGCTTTTTAGAACTTTTTTTAATCCTTTACCTCAGGAACATTCTTGAACTTATTGAATTCTTTGAAGATGAGGACAAGTTCTACTTAGTTTTTGAAAAAATGGAAGGAGGTATGAATCTTAACTAATTACTGGGTGTTTTTCGTTAGTGCAGAGTTTGAAGGACGTCTAACTATGGGTTTCCTTTCTCCCACGATCCACTCTTCTCTCCTATCAAATTCCTTCTTCAGTCCATTACCTTTTCCACATCACCTCCCAGTTTCTTACTTCATCCCCCTCTTGCACCCACCTGACTTAATCTATCACCTACGTCCCCCTTCCCCACCCCTCACCTTCCTATTTTGGCATCTTTTTCTCTCCGCCCCCCCCCCCCCCCCACACACTTCCAGTCCTGATAATGGGTATTGGCCCGAAACATCGACTGTTTATTCCTTTCCGCGGATGTTGCCTGACCTACTGAGTTCCCCTGCCATTTTGTGAACGTTGCTATGGATTCTCAAAGGCTCCCTTTGAGTCAATACAGCAGGGTAACAAGGCCCTTCAGCCACTGTTCTGGCCAGCAAATACCCATCCATCAGCCCTTGGCCCATAGCCTTAGATGTCCTGGTGATTCAGGTGCACCCCTGGGTGTGGGAGTCTCTGCCTCCAGCATCCCATCAGTGTGTCCATTTCCAACTACCCTCTGGTTGAGAGGCTTTCCCTCGTATCCCCACCAAACTTCTTATTCAAACTTTCCCCCGCTGGTTACTGGCATTTCTTCCATGGAGAAATGCTTATTACCGTGTACCCTTGCTCTGCTTCTAATTTATGGAGCTCTTGTCACCCATCAGCCTTCCTCACTCCAAAATGCCACATGTCTCTTGCTACATTAATTTTTCATCCATGTAATCTTGAATTTGCAAACATTATTTGCGTTGTCTATTCCTGTAGATTTTTTTTTAATTTCAAAAGTAAGTTTTGTTCATAAACATATATATATTTGTGTGTGTGTGTATGTGTATATATATTATAAAATACGTATATATGTAGAATAAGTTGCTGCAGATTTTTTAAATTTCAAAAGTAAATTTTATTCATAAAATATACACATAGAAGAAAAAATATTGCAATCTGTTTGCATTAATCATTTTTACATTCAGTGGTATTTTTTTTAAACCATAGGTCCATTACCACTCAAGTACCCCACTGGGTGCTACAAACTTCAGATGTCAGAGGGGCTCAGCCCCTCTGCGTACAGCAGTGGAAGGCGCCAGGCTGTGGTCCTGCCCTGCGAGCCTTCACATTGGCAGCACCAAGCTTCAGTGTGTCCCTCAGCACGTTCTCCCACTCTGTGAGGAAATCTCTAGTCAGTCAGGAAGAGATAATGAAAATATCCTGATTAGCTTTCTGAAAGCCTCATGGCCTTGGTTGGAGCCACTTTACATTTGGCCTGTGTTATTTTAGTTCAGATCAAATAGAGAATGCCTACCGGTGAAGATGAATGGATCACGTTTAGAGAGATGTTTGGATGTTACCAAGTATTTGATAGGTATTTACCTCATCTCTTTGGAAAGTTGTAGCTCCGATTAGAATCTTTACCAGTCGGTATGATGCTTATTGAACTTTGATAGTAATCAACGTTCCCTCTAATTTTTTTTTAACAGCTGCGCAGAGCAACTGCTGTTCTGAGCAGGAAGTTTTTGTGGCCTGAAAACTGTGCGGCACTTTATAATAGTATTGTATAAAAGAAAATCCCAGCTGCGTTGCAATAAAGGCTACGTGCGTGGGAGCATTTCAGTTACTGCGTGACGGCACAGCTTAGAGGGAACAGTGTTTTTTAAAAAAAAAATTTAAAACATACCGTAAATTTGAAGTGAAAGGGAAGAAACTGGAAACACTCAGCAGGTCAGGGAGCATCTGCAGAAATAAAGGTTAAAGATCAGCTTTATTTGTTACGTCAAAGCACAGTGAGCACAGCCCACGAGGGTCAGTGTGCTCCGAGCACTAACGTAGCCTGGCCACTACTGACTAACCCTAACCTACATGTCTTTGGAATGTGTGAGGAAACTGGAGCACTCCGAGGAAACCCAGGAGTTATGGGGTGAATGTTGAGATTCCTTACAGACAGCGGCAGGAGTTGAACCCCGGTCATCGGCACTGTAAAACGCTGTGCTAAGCACAACGCTACTTTGCCGCCTGGAGTTGACGTTTCCGGTCTCGGACATTTTGCAGAAGTTTATTCAATAATTAGGGGTTCAAAAGCTATTTACAGTTCCAAATTAAAATAGGATTGCTACTGTCTACGACACATTTCTAAAGAGCACCCCCTCCCCAGTTCTTGGAAAACCACCATTCTGTCCTTGGTGTATACCACCTCTCCAGGGAGACCCCTGAAGAAGGGTGGGCAATTGGCTCAGGCAGAGCCCTCGACTGCCCACTGCCTGGATCGGTGAATGACTAAGGAGCAAGCTGACCAGGAGATTTCCAACCCGCCCCCTCCCCAGAGTGGCCCTCTCCCCTCTCTGTACCACATGGCTGCAGATCATGAGCATGGGTCAGCTCCGAGACTTCATCAGCCTCTTTCCACAGATGCTGACTAGCGTGCTGACTGTTCCCAGCTTTTCCTGATATTTACCTCAGATTGCCTAGTTAGCTGCAGTTCAGGTGGAAAGATGCCCCTGTCACAGAGCACATTTTGGATATTACATTTCATCCGTGACTGCAACAATTGGTTTTTTTTCCCTCTCTTCAGGGTCTATATTAACGCACATACACAGACGTAAGCACTTCAACGAACGGGAAGCCAGTATTGTTGTCCATGAGATAGCAAGTGCATTGGACTTCCTCCACAACAAAGGTAATTGACTTATTGTGAGGAGTATCTGGACAGGGTTACAGATGCAGTTAATACAGACCAGGAGAATAGACAAGGTGACAATACTGTTTACCAGGTAGTCAGCACTAGATGACCACTTTTTTTTAAACTTTGTTTCATATACACTCAGTGGCCACTTTATTAGGTAACCCGTACTCCTCGTTAATGCCGATATCTGATTGGCCAATCATGTGGCAGCACTCAATACATAAAAGCATGGAGACTTGGTCAAGAGGTTCAGTTGTTGTTCAACCCCAACGTCAGATTAGGGAAGAAGTGTTATTTAAGTGACTTTGACTGTGACATCATCACTGGTGCCAGACAGGGTGATTTGAATATCTCAGAAATTGCCGATCTCGTGGGATTTCCGCACACAACAGTCACTAGATAAAACATCCAGTGAGCAGTAGTTTTGTGGGTGAAACTGCTGAGAGAGGTCATGGGAGAACGGCCAGACTGGTTCAAGCTGAGAGGATGGTGACATAACTCAAATAACCCCATGTTACAACAGTGAGGTGCAGAAGAGCATCTCTGAAGACGTAACACGTCAAAGCTTGGACTGAATGAGCCACAGCAGCAGAAGGCCACACAGGATTCCACTCCTGTATGTAATGAAGTGGTCACTGAGTGTAGTTATGACAACTGTGTCAATACGTAATGGCAACTTCAGTAAGAAGGAAATAACTGAAAATGTACATCTCCATTGGGATCTAGAAGTGCGGGGAAAGCTTTACTCTGTTATCTAACTGTCTCCACCAATGCCATGTCCTTCTCGGCTTCTCCTTGGGCTGGCAGGATCCATGATGGTCGTTGTCCCATTAACCAACTCGGTCCAATCTCACCCAACGTGCGGCATGGTAGTGTAGTGGTTAGCATTATGCTCTTACAGCACCAGCAATTTGGGTTTCAATATTGCCATTGCCTGTAAGGAGTTTGTATGTTCTCCCTATGACTGTGAGAGTTTCCTCCCAGTAATGTGGTTCCCTCACATTCCAGAAACGTAAGGGTTAATAAGTTATTTGGTCCCTTGGATGGATTGGGAGACAGGGCCTTGGACCAAAAGGGACTGTCACTGTGTTGTATCTCTAAATCTAAATAAAGTAGTAAATATTTTCATCCTTGTGTAACCAATATCATTTGGCAGACTCCTTGGTATCCCCCATCTTGGATCCAACAACCTTGGTGTTAGCCCAAGGTATTTATTTGTTTATTTGTTGAGATATGGTGCATTGTTGGCCCTTCAAGCCACACCACCCAGCATCCTCCCGATTTAACCCCAGCCCAATCACAGGACAGTTTACAAGGACCAATTAATCTACCAACCGGTACGTCTTTGGACTGTGGGAGGAAACTGGAGCACCCGGAGGAAACCCACACGGTCATGGGAAGAATGTACAAACTCCCTCCAGGCAGCGCCAGGTATTGAACCCTAGTTGCTGGTACTGTAATGTGTTGTGCTAACCATTATGCTACCCTGCCACGCGTATTTGTAATGTGTCAACTACTTTCAAAGTAACGTCAATATTAGCTTGAAGTAAACCGTAGATTTTTCAAGTTTGAGCCATTTGTTACCCAGCAGCCCCCTCCCTATGCTGTTTAGAAGAGATGATTTGGGTATGAAGGAGAGCTTTATACCAAGGGCTGATCTCTGATCTAACCCACTAACGAGAGTTCTCTTGTTTATCAGGTATGGCCCACCGCGACTTGAAGCCGGAGAACATCTTGTGTGAAAACCCAGAGCAGGTGTGTGCCTTTGGAATCTGTATGAAGTTCAAGTTTCTCATTATCTGACTGTACATATAGATAATCAAATGAAACAATGTTCCTCTGGACCACGGTGCATCCACAAAAAATATATCTCACACAATACATAAAACAAAATATTACCATAAATAAGATAATGAAATATAATCCAAAATACATGCAATGTGTAGCACAGGGGCGCAGCTCGGTGTCCTAGTGATGAGATCTTGCTGGTGGCAGAGCTTTCATCAGTCACAGCCTGAGGAAAGAAGCTGTTAGCCGGTTGGAAGTTCCCGTCCTGATGCTTCTCTATCTCCTTCTGATGGTAGTGGGTCAAAGTGATTGTTTCATGGCTGGTAGGACCCGGTAATCCTCTGGACAGTTTTTACTACCCTGAATGGAAGGAATACTCATTAAAAGCAAATGAATGCACTTTTTCATTGGGGAAGAATTTGTTAGTGATTCCAGTTTTCCGAATTAGCCAGTATAAGAGCCTAGCTATCTGGAAACCAAAAGCAAGCATTCACTAAGTAGGAATGTTTAATGGGTGACATGCTAGATGAGGGGTTTCCAGTCCTCCTCATGGTGGGTCTCCTTAGGCCACAGCCGGAACTACCTATATTAAAACTTGCATGATGTTGGCACTTCCCCTGAGCTGAATTGGTCGTGTGGGCTGGTGAGGAGGAATAATGTGTTTCTGTAAAACAAATCGACAAATTGCACTTTTGGACATTTGAGACTAAATAAAGAAATGCACACAGTCAGTCAGCACTGTGGGGGAAGTACATCTAGGACGGGGATCCCAACCTGTTTTATACCGTTAACCAAACGATCCATGGACCCTGGGCTGAGAATCCCTGATGTAGAACTTTCTTATTAGGTTCCTGAAACAAAGTCAAGGTGGCGTTCATTTGCTGACATGTTGAGATTAGGACATGGGATAGTACAGGCCCTTCACTCCCTTATATTGTGCTGGCCTTTTAACTACTTTGAGATCAATCTAAACCCCCTCTCCCACATAGCTTTCTATTTTTCTATCAGCCTATCAAAGAGCATCTTGAATGCTAGGGTGCTGAGTACTGTAGTAATTATATGTATTACACTGTACTGCTGCCGCAGAAATGACAAATTTCATGCCATATGTGAGTGATGATAAACCTGTTTCTGATACGGGTCTCAATTGTGGACTGAGAGTGGGAAGGGGGCTGGGAGAGGAGAATCATGTTTGGGGAAAAGGGGAAGGGAGAGGGGAGGGAGTGGGAATCACCGAAGAGACATTCTTTAATGATCAATAAATCAATTGTTTGGAATCAAGTGACCTTGCCTGCTGTCTTGGGGCTGGGTGTGTCTGCAACCTGCCAGTACCCCCTCCCTTGCCCCTGGCATAGTACAGTACTGTGCCACCTGTCCCACATCCGTCCTGTGGCACTCCTCCATCACCATTCCAATACCCTTAGCTCCCACCAGATTTACAAATTTACACTCTGCTCCACGTTAACAAATACAGTACTGTGCAAAAGTCTTAGTATACGTATTACATATAATAATACATGTCTATTACATGCCTGCTTGGTGAGGTGTGGTAATAATTTAAAGACCAGTATCATGAACCCAGCTGAAATTTGTTTATCAGCTTGCAACCAATTCATGGCTTTTTCATCTCTTGCCTTTCAGCTCTCTCCTGTAAAGATCTGTGACTTTGACCTGGGAAGTGGGATAAAACTGAATGGAGACTGTTCCCCCATTTCGACCCCTGAACTTCTGACGCCGGTAAGCAGGGGGTTTAATTAGAACTGTTCTCTGAATTGCACACGGCACCTGCACTTGCCTCTTCGCTGTGAAATCTGGAGCTATTAAAAACCTGAAATTCTGCCGGAGACTGCAGATAACTTTATCGTGTTATAGAGACCCACTTGTTTTAGGATGATCTCAGCTGTCACCAATGGCCCCTCAGTCTTTTGGATTGAAGAGTGAAAAGCTTCTCAGATTCAGATTACTGGATTTGGGTTTGATAGCAACATTTGAGAGAAGTTTGGGTAAGTTCATAGATGGGAGGGGTGTGGAGAGCAATGGCGCAGGTCAGTGGGACTAGGCAGAATAACATCAGCATGGACTAGATGGGCCAAATGGCCTGTTTCTGCGCTGTAGCACTCTATGACTGTAGGTTAAATCACATGGCTACAGTGTTTTGGAAGGATTAATCCTGGATGGTGGGGGGGTCACTGAACTTGTGAACCCTTGTTGGCTCGCATACAGTGTAGAGTTCTGTTTTGGTACTGTTCTAGTTCAAGGTCATCATGTTCCAGCCAACAACTGCTTTCTTAGAAAGATTTTCAGCAGTCCACGGGGATCATGGGCAGGTTATTTTTCAAAGCGCTAATAGGCTGTCCAGGAGGAGGAGGGCCTATGTTTTGGCTAAGTGCTTGAAGTGAAAGTGTCACAAATACTTTCCTATTCAGATTTACTTATCGAAACACACAGTGAAATGTGTTATTTGCGTTAATAATCAGCACATACGGGGATGTTTTGGGGGGCTAATACGGCAGATCCTCAGTACTCAGCAGGACAACACTAGCTGGGCCTTCTGGTTGGGGTCGACCATGGATGGCACGTCCCAGCTGTCTACGTGATACTCAAGCCAGGGCAGTACGATACGGAGAGCAAGCTGTTGCCCATGTAGCAGGCCCCCCCCTCGCCACGCAGCTGATGAATCCAAAGGAACGGCAGAGACCGACAGTTTGGTACCAGCGACGCAGGAGTTGTCAGTCAGCACTGAACTCGACGTAGGACTGTCTTAGAGACTCCAGCTCCTTGGGGTTTATTCCTGAAACCTTCCCCATGAGATCAGAGTTTTCCTTCTAGATGAGCTGCCGACCACGGCTGTCGAGCCCCACCCCTTCTCCTGTCAGTAGAAACAGTTCTGCTGGGTCTAGTAGCTAAACTTCACGTGAAAGGCAGGTGCTGGCCTTGGTTGCCAGATACTAGATGAGATGCGTGCCAATCGGAACATTTAATAGGTAGTGGGAGCTTATTACCACGACCCCCCCCCCCCCCCCCAACTGTAGCTATGCCAACCTCGACACCACAAATCAGATTGTATAGATTGTGAAGGAATTGCTCCGTCAAATAGCTACTGGGCTTGTACAGTCAAAGAGAGGTTTAAGTGAGTGGAAATATGAGAACACATGACAGGATCAGCAAATCATGAACACCTCACCCAGGGTCAGGGTCCATGCCCCTATCAGAATCATACTTTAGACCTTACCTTCTCCAACTATCACCTTCTTGCTTCTTACTTCACTCATCTCCCCCTCCCCTGGCTTCACCTGCCACCTTCTTACCTCATCCCCCCCCCCATTCCCCCACCCACTCACCTCCCCCTCCCTTGGCTTCACCTGCCATCTTAATTCATCCCCCACCCACTCACCTCTCCCCTCACCGGGCATCACCTATCACCTGTCACCTTCTTTCTTCATCCCCTTCCTCCATTTCCTTATTTATTCTGTTATCCACCCGCTTCCTTTCCCGTCCTGATGAAGCGCCTCAGCCTGAAACATTGACTGTTTATTCCAATCCATAGCTGCTGCCTGACCTGTTGAGTGCCTCCAGCATTTTGTGTGTGTTGCAATAAATGATGGGAAAGTGCTTTGTTTGAGGAAGCTGCTGCGATTCAGTCAGGCACACACACAATGCTGAGGGACTGTGGGTTGCCTGTTTTTGATCGCGTCCTCTGGCACCCTGCGGCATCGTGGGCCCCGCCCTGCTCAAGTTGCCTGTTGCAGTTTTGGACGTGAAGATGTTTCTCTGAGAAAGAACAGAGATCATTTCAACTCTGCGCTAAGTTGTACTGTGGGGGAAGGGCTGTGCTTGCCGTGAACTTTGCCAAGACAGAGCTACTTTTAACCCTTTCTTAGCAGAATCTGAATCGGGCTTAATATCTCTGACATAGGTCAGAAGACAGTGCAGGACATAAAAATTATTATTAATTGCAATAAGTGAACTACAGTATATTACAAAAAAGTTAAAAGTAGGTAGTGCAAAAAGAGAGCAAAATAGTATCCATGGTTTGATTCATTGTCCATGCAGAATTCTGATGGTAGGTGGGAGGAAGTTACCATGACACAGGAGCAGAGTTAGGCCGTGTGTCCCATCGAGTGTTTGCCATCTCCCTCTCCACCCCATTCTCCTGCAGTCACTGGCTTGTCAGCACATCTAGGAGAAGGAAAACTGTCAAACCTCCACTTCCTTATCTTCTGTAGCCTAATGTTGACAAAATGATAAAAGATGTTCATGAGATTCATGTGGTTTTACTATAATTGATTTTTTTTTAAAAAAAAGTCATAAGTCTATTGTGAAAGTGTATGAGCTTCTCCAGTGTTTATCCATTTTAAACGGAAATGTTTTTTCTTGGAATTGTCCTTAATCTGGGCATATAGCACAGCGTCACTTGAGTAGTTACCACTCAATCACTGTGAAATTTGTTCTCTTGTTTTAGTGTGGCTCTGCAGAGTACATGGCCCCGGAGGTTGTGGAGGTGTTTAACGAGGAGGCTTCAATCTACGATAAACGCTGTGACTTGTGGAGTCTGGGTGTTATATTGTACATCATGCTCAGCGGCTATCCACCCTTTGTAGGAAACTGTGGTACAGACTGTGGTTGGGACCGCGGTGAGGCGTGCCCGTCTTGTCAGGTGAGTAGCCAGATGTTTTAAACTCTTCAGTGTTTCTAGTTACTCTGTTTTATTTTTTAAAACTTAACCAGCACCAAAGATGCTCCTGTACCACCTTCCTGATGGCAGCCCAGAGAAGAGAGCATGTCCCGGGTGGTGGGGAACTCTGTTGATGGATGCTGCTTTCCTGTGACAGCGTTTCATGTAGATGTGCTCAGTGATGGGGAGGGCTTTACCCATGTTGGACTGGGCTATATCCACTACTTCTTGTAGGATTTTTTTTTGACACTGATCAACAGAAAAGGACTCTTCCATGTTAAAGTGAAAACAGATTTCTACAAAGCGGCCAAATTAACTACACGAAAGAGTCTTTTTTGGTAGTCATTGTCCAAAAAAAGCCAAATTAAATCCACTGTGATTCAGTGTTGTAAAACAATAAACATGAAAACTTCCGGGGGGGGGGGGGGGCGGTTGAACACTTTTTATAGGTACTATACACCCGTGTAATTGTTAAGCTTCAAATAAAATAACAATTAAACAGTCTAATCCAACAGATAAGAAATGCAGACTAATCTGCTGAATATAGCCAGCATTCAGTTTTTAATTTTTGTATTGATTTTTTTATTACCTCCTTTTCACATTATATGTCAATGATCTGGATGACAGAATTGATGGCTTTGTGGCCAAGTTTGCTGATGATATGAAGACAGGTAGGGGGGCAGGTAGTGTTGAGGAAGCAGGGTGTCTGCAGAAGGACTTGGATAGGGAGAATGGAGAACTGAAAGAAGTGACAGGTGAAATATGGAGTAGGGAAGTATATAATCATGACTTTGGCACAAGGAATAAAGGTGTGGGCTATTTTGTAAATGGGGAGAAAATTCAAAGATCAGAGCTGCAGAGGGACTTGGGAGTCCTCATGCAGGATTCCCTAAAGGTTAACTTGCAGGTTGAGTCTGTGGTGAGGAAGACAAATGTGATGTTAGGTTCATTTCAGGACAAGAGTATGAAAGCAAGGATGTAATGCTGAGGCTTTATTAGGCATTAGCCAGACTGCACTCGGGAGTTTTGGGCCCTTTATTTTAAGAAAGGATGTGCTGGCGTTGGAGAGGGTCAAAGGAGATTCACGAGAATGATCCCGGGAAAGAAAATGTTTTTGATAGGCTCCTCCCTGGTGGGAGTGAGACAGCAGAGTCCGTGAGCAGGGTGGTGGGATCCTTCATGGTGTTACTGGCCCCTTCCTGTATATAATGTGTGCAGGTTTCATAGGTTAAATGGACACGAGTGTAATTGGCGATGTGGGACAGACTGTTACCATGCTGCATCTCTAACTGAATAAAGACATTCACCACGCAGGTAGCTCAAACGAACTGCATCAACCTTCTCAAGGTCAGCAGCCGATGGGCAGTAATTCTAGTATTGCCCTAGCACCTCCATTTGCTGTGAAGAAGTGTCAGGGTGCATTTGGGTGGACTTGTCTGTACAGAGCAGTAGCCTGTGTGGGTAGACATCGCCTGTAATCACCGCTGACATAACGGAGAGGTGTGAAGCTGGAAACTGCCTACAGAGAGAAGGGGCTCGTAACTCGAGCAGAAACAGCTTTTCAAAACTACTGTGCCAGATTCACAAAAGCATGTTCCTAAGACTATCCGCTTTTTAAAAAGAGTAATAGTCAAAGGCAAGCGAGATGAAACCTACAGGATTAGTGGGACTTCGGGATTTCATTGACAGTGCTTGCATTAGTTGACCATCAGAACTGGATCTGGAAATGGTAATGATCCAAAGATCCCCATCACTGCTCTGTAAACACTTTAAACCACTTTGATGCTGTTTACATTATAAATACACGCTGGTATTTATGCACATTTCATTCCATATCCATGCTTTAATCCATTTATTTTTTATAATTGTTGAATGTTTTATTTCTGCATGTCACACCCTAACCATCACCATAGCAAATTTCTAATACATGTAAATATACATGACAAATTAATCTGATCTTTGACCCAATGATTAAGTCATAAATCTTTTATTTACAGAATAACCTATTTGAGAGCATCCAGAAAGGGAAATATGAATTCCCTGACAAAGACTGGGCTCACATCTCTTTTGGTGCCAAGGACCTCATTACGAAGCTCCTCGTCAGAGACGCCAAGAAGAGATTGAGTGCAGCACAGGTGCTGGAGCACCCATGGGTGCAGGGGGTATGTATCCAATACCAAGGGCTGCAACGGCCCAAACTATCAAATTGCTAAATTTCCATCCTATGCTCTGTCACTGCACAAATTTCATTTGATTCCTCCTGTTTGTCTGTTTCCAGCACGCACCAGAGAACACCCTGCCAACTCCCCGTCTCCTCCAGAGGTAGGTCCGCCCATCACTTCTCAGTTTGGAGAGGGGCGCTGTTGGAATGTTCTGAGGCGTGTTTGTCAAACATTTTGGGGTGGGACTTGCTGACTGCACTAACATTGCAGTGAGGGTGGAGGGAGGATCTGACCAGGCTTATACAGACAAAACCTAAAAAATAACTGCTGAGCTGAGGAGTAAAGCTGGAGGTCGTAAGTTACACGCACAAAATTCTGGGGGAACTCAACTGTCCTGATGAAGGGTCTCAGCCCGAAACGTTGACTATTTATTCCTCTCTGCAGATGCTACCTGACCTACTGAGTTCCTCAAGTATTTTATGTGTATTACTCTGAATTTCAAAGTTCAAAGTAGAGATATTATCAAAGTACATACATGTCACTATACACAGCCCTGAGATTCATTGTCTTGTGAGCATACTCAGTAAATCCAAGGGTCCTGTTCATCTCCCTGTTTATCCTCCTCACCCGGATCCACCTATCACCCATCAGTTCTTGCTCCAGCTCTTTATTCTAGCCATCTCCCTTCTGCCTTTCGCTCCCGGTGAAGGGTCTTGACCCTGTCCATTTCCCTCCACGGATGCTGCCTGACCTGCTGAGTCCCTCCGGCACCTGGAGTGTTGCTGCACATCTCGGCGTCTGCAGGTTTCTTGTCTTTGCAAGCAGCGGTGTTGTCTTTAGCTGTTGGAATTTTTTTTTTTGAGTTTATTAAACAGACAGCTCGGCCCAACTGGTTTATCCTGACCAAGACTGCTACCTGAGCTAGTCCACTTCCCTGCTTTTGGCCATGTCATTTTAAACTCTTCCTATCCTTAAATAGGAAGGAAGAGTTTTCCTAACTGTCTTAAATGTTGTTAATGTACCTCCCTCAACCACTTCCTCTGGCAGCTCGTTCCATCTGTGTGAGGGAAAAGTTGCCCCTAAGGCTACAATTAAATCTGTCTCCTCACATCCTAAAACCGTGCCCTCTGGTTCTTGATTCCCCAAACCTGGGAAAAGAGGTGTGCACAATTACTCTCTCTGCCCCTTGTCCGCATTTTCGTCATGCCTCCTTTCGTATTTTAGTTCATTTTTCTGTTTGACTTTCTGTCACTGTCTTTTTGTATTCTGTACAGTCACACTGATTTTATCTCCAAGCATAACCCCCTCAACTTTCAATTAATTCTGTGTTCATATTTCTGACTTGATTTATCTGTCAATGTTCCTCCCATACTCTCACCAAATATGCCTCTCGGGAAATTCGCTTTTTAAATACACAAACTAGCCACTAGTGACTGGTGGTGTTCCGCAGGGACCTCTGCCTTTCACACTTTGTCGGTGATTTGGATAATGGTGTTGATGGCTTTGTGGCAAAGTTTATGGATGGTACAAATTTAGGTGGAGGGGTAGGTAGTGCTGAGGAAGCAGTGTGATTGTTGAAAGACTTAGACAAATTGGAAGAATGGGCAAAAAGTGGCAGATGGAATACAGTGTTGGGAAATGTGTGATAATGCGTTTTGGTGAAAGGAACAATAGTGCGGACTATTATCTAAATGGGGAGGAATTTCAAACAGAGGGATAGAGGGACTTGGGAGACCCCCAGTAGGTTAATTTACAGGTCGAGTCTGTGGTAAAGAAAGCAAATACAATGGCATTTATTTCAAGGGGAATAGAATATAAAAGATAGGAGATAATGCTGAGCCTTTATAAGACATTAGTCAAGCTGCACTCGGAGTATTATCAACAGTTTTGGCCCCGTATCTAGAAAGGATGTGTTGTCGTTGGAGAGTCCAGAGAAGGTTCACAAGGATGATTCCAGGAATGAAGGGGTTAATATATGAGGAGCATTTTTTGCTGCTTTGGGCCTGTACTCAATGGAATTTAGAAGAATGTAGAGGGATCTCATTGAAACCTATCAAATGTTGAAAGGACTAAATAGGGTGGATGTGGAGAGGATGTTGGGGGTATCCAGAACTAGAGGGCACAGCCCCATAATTGAGGGGTGACCTTTTAGAACAGAGGTAAGATGGAATGTTTATAGTCAGAGTGGTGAATCTGTGGAATGCTCTGCCACAGACTGTCCATGGGTATATTTAAAGCGGAAGTTTTAAGTTTTCTGATTGGTCAGGGTTTCAAAGGATATTGCGAAGGTAGGTGTGTGGGGTTGAGTGGAATCTGGGATCAGCCATGATAGAAAGGCAGAGCAGACTGGATGGGCTGAATGGCCTAATTCTGTTCCTGTCTTGTGGTCTAAACTTGTTTGTTCCTCCCAAACTCGTACTAAACCTCCTCTGTGTGTGTGTGTGTGTGTCTCTCTCTCCTTTTGAATAGACAATATTTTGTTTGTCTTGTTCCTCTCAAACTCACTAAATCTCTCCTGTGTGTCTGTCTCTTGTGAAATACCCTTTTAAATACACATGGTGTTACAAAACGCCACCACCACCACCCCCTCTCTCGATTGTTATTGCTGAAATTGTCTTAAATGTTACCTCCATTCAACTGTAAGCCAAACCTTTCAGTGACATTTAAAAAATGAATCATTTGGTTACCGAAGGGCCTTGGCTTTATTAAGCTGCTGAGACAAAGGGCTGTGAGTGGGATATTAAGCAGTGTGGGGCAGCCGGGTTTGGAGCCTGTTGTTTGCGTTATGCGTTGGGTAGAGCAGTGTTAATCCTTTGTTCTGTTCTGCTCCCCCAGGAACAGCAGTGCCAAAGATCTCACGTATTTTGCAGCCGAGGCAATCGCCGTCAACAGGCAGCTCACCCAGCACGAAGAAAATCAGGACGAGGAGAGTCAGCCGATCCTCATCAAAGCTACCTCATGTTCCATGCGGCTGTCTCCTCCCTCCGAATCTAAACTGGCCAAACGGAGACAGAAGACGAGTGCAATCCACCCAGCCAATCAGCAGCTGTTGCCACCCTTGGTCCTGGTTGACAATTGCGCGTGATGTCATTTACTCCCTGAAACACAACAGCAATTAAGCCAGGGCCTACTGGCTGGCTTCCAATTCTGGCAATATTACAATACTGCTTCACACAAGAAGGAGCTGTTTACAGCATTGGAAACCTGTAAAGGGTTGTTTGCAATTATAAAATGCTTAAGAGTCCAAACAGCTGAGAAGCTGAGCAAGAATTTAAGCACCTGTCTCTTCACCAAAGGAATGTTTTCTTTTTTTTTAAAAAAAAGCAGTTTTTAAGCTTGTACTGTGATCACCTCCATAACAATTGTGGTTTTATTTTAGCTGCTTTTTTTCACTGTTAGCTTGGGCTACTGAGACTGAGCTGTGTGTCTGCGTTTCCAGCAGTTCCTATTCTTTCCATTGTCTTCCCTGGGCACTGGCAGAGGGGGCGGGGGAGGGAGGGCTGGCTGGATTTAGAAGGATTCGGCTGCATAAGGCTTGGGAGACTAGAGGCACCAAACACCCACCGAAATGTAGTGTACTCTACAGCTTATTTAAAAACAAAAAAAACAAGGCTACTTATGCATACCAGAGGACGGTGTGCAAGAGAGATTTTTTGTATACTGTTTTTTTTTTAAAAAAAACTCTAGTTGTGAATCCAACTTCCCTGTCACTGTTTTCCATTCTTACAGCATTTTCCGGGAGGGAAAATGTATAAATTCTGTTTCCTTGGTTTCTACCAAATCACACACTCTTCTGCAGCAGGAGCTGGGGAAAGACCAGAGTATTAGAGGTGCGGTTGGGACAGGAGAAAGATTTCGAGGAAAAAGGCATTCCAGATACAAAAATAACAGTAGTCTTTTTAAGGTTTGTGTGAAATCTTCCAAATTTTATCGTGTTTGTGTTCATTTTGTTTTGCAAAACTCTAGATGGGCTCTGAAAGTGTCACATACTGATTTTTTGCTTTTTTTTTTGAAGCTTTGAAAAGTGGGTGTTAATGTGTGTTTCTCTGTGCTTGTGGGCCATCCTTGTTAATGTGGCGGTTGTGTTCAAAAGTTGCTGAATGTATACTTTAAGCTTTTCTCTCTGTTGCTGACTTGAAGTCCCATTCGGAAGTGTCCAGTGAAAGTGGGCAGAGAGTGGGGGCAGTGGCTTCTCCATTGCCTTAGGGTACCCCACCTGTAGGGTACCCGCAGGGAAGCTTGTAAGGTGTAGAGTTTATATAAACAACCTCTGAGGGGTGGAAAGTGGCTCTGTCTCGGCCACTGAGGAACACGGAGCTGGAGTGTAACAATCCACTGCCATATTAATAGTGCTTTAGGGCAGAAGCTAGTTCCCAGGTGTGGTCCCATCTGAGATCTCCCCACAAAAGGCTGTTCTTTTTAATGTAAGAAAACATGTCTCCCTGCTGCACAAACGAAGAAAGCTTCAAATATGGTTCACTCAGTCTCAGTCAAGCCTACACTAAGGACAAGTTGCAATTGGGCACTGGGTTATTGGAGGGAGCTCTTGCAGATTGAAAATGTGAGGGCCTTTGCAGGTGGGAGTGAGTTCGGTGATGTCAGAAACTTTCTTTATCAGCTCTGCACAAGGGAAACACTTACGGGGTCACTGAGGGCACTTTGCCAGTGGAGATGTAACCATTCAGGGCCCCTGCCAGCAGCCAGTGTGAGGATGGAAATGAATGAGGTCGCAGAGGGCACTTTGCCAGTGGAGAAGTAACAACATAGTCTGCAGCATGGGATTGAATTAAAACTATTTCCCTCATCTTCAAGTATTTTGAGTGAAAGTACCTCAAAATGTAACAATTATATAGAAACCATTTCCTTGTAGGTGTACCTTCTGATTCTGTTTGCTATTATGAATGGGTTTTCCTTGAATGGAAGAGTCTGGAATGAAAGTATCTTTTGACTGTAACATTCACTATTTTGTAGTTACAAGTTTGTCTGTCTTCTATCTTGAGTCTTCCTGGTGGAATCTATGCAAAAAATAATTGCATTGAGGTGATGTTTGTTGAAGTGAATGACTTTAAATTTAGACTTGCCTCTCACTTTGGGAGGACCCGCGGCTGGTGGTGAACCTTCTCAGTTGTGGGAACTATTTTGGACGTGAAAATATTCAGGCAGAAACTTGGAAGCCTTTAAAATCAAAAATTTTTGTTCTTCTGAATGCAGAAGAACGTTGAGTGGATGAAACTGAAGTCCAAACTCACTCATTGGAAATGTGTGAGTGACGGCTTAAAAATGTCCTTTTAATGCAAGTTAGATCCGTTGCCCAATCTGACTATTTTCTGAAACAGTATTATCAGCGATTGTAAGGTACTTTATAGCAGACCGCTGGTAGTACATGCAGCCAATTTGAATTGTTGTACATTGCTATTATGTTTTGCTGAGTATGACATGTTCTTGTTGTCTTATACTAAGACGACTAGAATTTTGTAAGTGTTGTATCATCTCATTTGAATGGTGGCCTGTGCTGAGCAGTGGCACAGCTTGGTTTAGTTAAAGCACCAGCCGTAACTGAGCACAGTTGGTATATTAGCTGGCTCCTAAGGGGCATGAAGCAAAAGCACTTTATACACCAGGTGACTGATGAGATTCACTCTGAAACTTCTTACTGTTGTTGCCAGGATATTTTGTATTGTTTTATAAAAATTTTAATAAATGCTTCAAACTTAAATGATTGACTCTCATCTTTAACAATATTCATGTTGTACACCAACCATTGCCCATCAGGATTGAGTTAAATACCACTGACATACCACGTCTATATAGCCAAACTTGCACAGTACTGTACCTGTGAATGTGGAGTGGAGAGCGAGTTTGTAAATTTGGCAGGAGCAAAGGATGTTGGGAATGGCGAGGGTGGTCCGCTGTGGGGAGGGTGGAGTAGGTGCAGACTCATCTGCCCCCGAGACACCAGGCAAAGGAATTTGATTCCACACAATTGGTTTATTGATCATTGCAGAATGTCTCTCTGGAGCTTCCCGTTTTTCCCCCTCCTCTTTCCTTTCCCTTCTCTCCCCACATTGATTCCCCTCTCCCTGACCCTTCCCACTCTCAGTCCACAACACAGATCCAAAAGAAGATTTTCATCAATCACACGTCATTAATTTTCTTGCAGCAGCAGTACAGCACAGTTATTGGATATGTGGGTTATGACCAAACAAAAAACGGTTGGAAGTGATTAGCACTTTAGTATAACAGTGTTTATTGGGTGCATCAAAAAGCAAATCAGTAAAAAGAAAACTGCCAATATTTACAAAATGATACTTACAAGTAAACAATAATTGCATTCTTGTGCAGTGTGAATTCCTGGAAGTAGAATATCTCTCTCTCTCTCCCTCTCTCATTGTGAGGGTAAAGACCTGTTCCAGGCATTAGATATGCTATCTTCAGTTATCAACTGGTTAACTTAAGACTACACATGAATTAGAATATGATGCACTCAACAGTGTACTTACAAACTTGTTTATTTTGTAACATGAATCTTCCTTCACTACAGATATAATAACATAAATACACATTTACATGTTTCCTTTATAAGAGAAATGGCAGGAGAGGCACCATGAAGCCAAGCAGATTGCATCGGCTCAGTTTGGGACGCAGCAGTGAAACAGCAGAACACACTCGCACACTTGCAGTTAAGTGCAAATAAAGAATAAAATCAGTCTAAGCTTCGGTGTCTGACTCTGAATGTATGTAGCAATTCCGAGAGAAAACGATGAGTTAATTATGAGAATATACCAGGAAGACTTTGAAGTGCGTGCACTCACCACAATGATGGCAGAATGACCAGGCAATGTTTGTGCGAGCCTGTGTATAGATATAATAATATCCTTTATGTAATAATATATAAAAACCCTAGTCCCTTATATGTGCCTAAGTCCTTTGCATAGTACTGTATGTCATGAAATGTGTTGTTCTGTGATAGCAGTATAGTGCTTCCTTAGGTCTGTGTTGGATTGTGATGTTTAAATCCAGGCTTCTTTCAGAAGGCAGGAAAGGGGCACAAAATTTGTTGCTTCACAATCACTTTAGTAAGCATTAATAAAATGAAGGAAAGGCACAAACAAACTAGTAGCAGAAGGCTTAATAACAAGAGACTAAGATGCAGAGATGGTGGCCAGTATGGAACAGCTGTCATACTACAGACATAGGGAAAATTCCATTCACATTTTTAGATAAGAATTAAACAATTAGAAAGCTGGTATTCCAATAATGTAGTACCAAATTAACCAATGAGAAATCACCTATTCAAAATTATGCAGAACAAAGAAGCTTTCCAGAATTTTACTTTGTCTCACCACTAGAGGCATGTTCAAAGTTTAAATTAAATTCATTGTCAAATTACATATATGTCACTATATACAGCCCTGAGATTAATTTCCTTGTGGGCATACTTGATAAATCCAATAGCCATAATAAAATCAATGAAAACTTCACCATTGGGGCAGAAAACCAGTGTACAAAAGACAACAGATTGCAAATACAAAAAGAAAATAATAAGAAATAAATATCAAGAACATGAGATGAAGAGTCCTCGAAAGTGAGCCCATAGGTTGTGAGAACAGAGCAGTGATGGGGCGAGTGAAGGTATCCTCTCTAGTTCAGGAGCCTGATGGCTGAGGGGTAATAACCGTTCGTGAACCTGGTGTTGTGACCCCTGAGGCTCCTGGGCCACCTTCCTGATGGCAGCAGTGAGAAGAGAGCTTGTCCTGATGTTGGATACAGCAATCTCAGTATAGGCATGCTCAGTGGTGGGGAGGCCTTTACCCCAGATGGACTAGGTCATATCCACTGCTTTTTGTAGGATTTTCCAAGGGCATTGGCATTTTCATATCAGGCACTTACAGTACTTTAACAGTTTAATATTGTTCTGCGGGCTATGTACAATACTAAACTGTTAATGCATATAAGAACTATTTAAATACTAGCAGATAATTAATTGTTAAACTACAAAGAAAATAACAATTAAATAGTTTAATCTAAGAACTAAGCAGTTGGATCCAACAATTATAGCCAGGTGAGGGGAGGGGTTGTGGGGGTTAAGGGACAAGTGGATGAATTCTCAAGCACTCCCAATGGCATGCACCTCAAATAGTCTCTGACAATCGAGTCCAGCTCCTGGCCTTCACGTGTGGCTTAGCTACTAAGCTCAGAAGAGCCAATCCCACTGTCATAGAAAGGGCAAAAGCGGGTTGCTGGCACCTTAAAACCAGTTGCTTTGGAAGATGGGGCTCATCAGCTGTGGCTGGCAGCTCATCCAGGAGAAGAAAAACATTACTCTCAATCCTTGTGGCTATATGCACTCATGGGGAAGGCTTCAGGAGTAAACCCTGAGGAAAAGTCCAGAGCTGGAGTCCCTCGTCCTACACTGAGTTCAATGCTGACTGGCAACTCCTGCAATGCCACTGGTGCCAAAGTGTATCCGTTTCTGCCGTTCCTTTGGATTCATCAGCTTTGTGGAGAGGAGAAGCCTGCTGTGTGGGCAACAGCTTGCTCTGTCTTGTGCATGGAAAGGTGGACAGCGAGGAGACAACACGCGTGGTCAACTCTGACCAAAAGAGAGCCTCAGCATTGAGTGCTGTTTGCACGCAGCAGCGGCCTCACCTCGGTACTCCGCCTTGACAGGCATTCTAAACCGACCGAGGGTAGCTGGAGGGCCTCGTACACCAGTGAGGTAGGGGCAATACTGTCCTAGCGTGTGAAGCCAGCTCCAGCAGGCTGCGCAGATGAGATCTACAGCGAGATCCAATGGACAGGAAGGTTGTTCTGCTACGTGCCATGGAGAGCCGGGGCATGACAAGGCACAGAAGATGTCATGTCCATCCACTGCAACCAAGAAAGACCACAGTTGTGATGACTACTCGTACCACAGGGCCCAGATTACCGAGGCTGAGAGAGTGGAACTGCCCTAGTGCCATGGCTTTTCCACTTTAAAAACTCTTCTGTACAGGTCTCCTGTCGTTGGAAACAATAAGCAACAAACAACCAATCATTTTAACTGTTTAGAAAGTATCACTGAATTTCCCTGTTTGTGGCCACACGTTGAGATCTGGTAATGATCAACTGTTTCATAGAATATAGAACTGTAAGCATATGAACTGTAAGTTCATGGTATCTTGCCAGACTAATTAAGCTAATGATGCTAATTACTAGGACCTTAAAACACTCACTTCAGGCAGATGTCTGTGTGGTTGGCAGATCATCTAGGAGAAGGAATCCTCCAATCTCAAAGCTCTGCTGTCCTACATCGGGCAGTCAGATTTGAATTTGAAGACAAACTTCTTCAGCCAGAGGGTGGTGAATTTGTTGCCACGTGCAGCTATGGAGGCTGGGTCATTGGGTACGTTTCAGGTAGAAATTGATAGGTTCCTGATTGGATGTGGCTTCAAAGGTTATGGGGAGAAGGCTGGGAAATGGGGTTGAGGAAGTGAAAAAAATGTATCAGCTACAATTGAATGGCAGAGCAGACACGATGGGCCAAATGGCCTATTTCTGCTCCTATGTCTTATTGTCTTATGGAATGAATAACATCTTGAGGAAATTTAGGGTACAGGCAACAAGAATTAGAATGACAACTTTTGCAGATGGTAGATCTCACAGCTATCGTCAGGCAGGAGATGAGAAGCCTGAAATCTGATACCACCAGGTTCAGGAATAGCTGCTTCCCTTCAGCCATTCAGGTCTTGAACCGAATGGCCCAACGCTAATCATTACGTCTGTATGGCAGCACTTACCCATTTTGAACAACAGTGGAAACTCTCAGGTTGGAGGAACAACACCTTATATATATGGATATTGGGTACAAGTTGATTAGGGAGTTAACATTGGCATGTGCTAAAGGCAATGCAGTCGTTATGGGAGATTTCAACATGCAGGTGGACTGGGAGAATCAGGTAGGTGCTGGACCCCAGGATAGGGAGTTTGTGGAGTGTCTAAGGGATGTATTTTTGGAACAGCTTGTGCTTGAGCCAACCAGGAACGAGGCTATTTTGGACTTGGTGATGTGTAATGAACAGGAATTGATAAGTGATCTTGAAGTAAAGGAGCCATTAGCAAGTAGTGATCATAACATGATAAGTTTTTATCTACAATTTGAGAGGGATAGGGGCAGATCAAAGGTGTGAGTGTTGCAATTAAATAAAGGAGACTATGGAGCCATGAGGGAAGAGCTGGCCAAAGTTAAATGGGCGGATGCCCTGGCAGGAAAGACAGTGGATCAGCAGCGGCAGATATTCTTGGGGATAATACAAAAGATGCAAATGCAGTTCATTCCAATGAGAAGGAAGGATTCAAAGAGGGGGAAGGGGCCACAGTGGTTGACAAAGGAAGTCAGAGAGTGTATAGCATTAAAGAAAAAGAAGTATGACAGGGCTAAGATGAGTGGGAATACAGATGATTGGGAAAGTTTTAAGGAACAGCAGATCTTAACTAAAAAAGCAATACGGAGAGAAAAAATCAGGTATGAGCTCAGTCTAGCCAGGAATATAAAAGGGGATAGCAAAAGCTTTTTTAGCTATGTGAAGAGAAAGAAGATAGTTAAGAACAATGTTGGCCCCTTGAAGAATGAATTGGGAGAAATTGTTATGGGAAACAGGGAAATTGCAACAGAATTTAATGCATACTTTAGATCTGTCTTCACCAGGGAGGACACAAGCAATCTCCCAGATGTATGGATGGGCCAGGGTCATAAGATAACAGAGGAATTGAGACAGATTGACATTAGGAAAGAAACTGTGATGAGTAGACTGGTAGGACTGAAGGCTAATAAATCCCCGGGTCCAGATGGTCTGCATCCGAGGGTTCTAAAAGAGGTGGCTCAGGAAATTGCGGATGCATTGGTAATCATTTTCCAATGTTCCTTAGATTCAGGATCAGTTCCTGAAGATTGGAGAGTGGCTAATGTTGTCCCACTTTTCAAGAAGGGAGGGAAGGAGAAAACGGAGAACTATCTTGTTAGCCTAATGTCAGTCGTGGAAAAGATGCTTGAGTCCATTATTAAGGATGAAATAGTGGCACATCTAGATGGCAGAAATAGGATTAGGCCGAGCCAGCATGGATTTACCAAGGGCAAATCATGCTTGACTAATCTGTTGGAGTTTTTTGAGGGTGTAACAAGGATGTTAGACGAGGGTAAGCCAGTGGATGTAGTGTACCTAGATTTTCAGAAGGCATTCGATAAGGTGCCACATAGGAGATTGGTGAGTAAAATCAGAGCTCATGGCATTGGGGGCAGGGTTTCAACATGGATAGAAAACTGGTTGGCAGATAGAAAGCAAAGGGTAGCAGTGAATGGGTGTTTCTCAGACTGGCTGGAGGTGACTAGTGGGGTACCACAGGGCTCTGTATTGGGACCACAGCTCTTTACGATTTATGTCAATGATTTAGATGAGGGCATTGAAAACTATATCAGCAAGTTTGCTGACGATACTAAACTGGGTGGCATTGTGACATGCGAAGAGGACGTTAGGAGAATACAGGGAGACTTGGATAGGCTGAGTGAGTGGGCAGATACTTGGCAGATGTCATTCAATGTGAATAAATGTGAAGTTATCCACTTTGGAAGCAGGAACAAGAGGGCAGAGTATTGTCTGAACGGTGTCGAGTTAGGTAAGGGAGAAATGCAAAGAGACCTAGGAGTCCTAGTTCACCAGTCAATGAAGGTGAATGAGCAAGTGCAACAGGCAGTGAAGAGGGCAAATGGAATGTTGGCCTCTGTTACAAGGGGAATTGAATACAAGAGCAAGGATGTTCTTTTGCATTTGTACAGGGCCCTGGTGAGACCACACCTGGAATATTGTGTACAGTTTTGGTCTCCAGGTTTAAGGAAGGACATTCTGGCAATTGAGGAAGTGCAGCGTAGATTCACTAGGTTGATTCCTGGGATGGCAGGGCTGTCTTACGCAGAGAGATTGGAGAGATTGGGCTTGTACACGCTGGAATTGAGGAGATTGAGAGGGGATCTGATTGAAATTTGATAGGATTGAGGCAGGAAATATGTTCCAGATGTTGAGAGAGTCCAGTACCAGAGGGCATGGATTGAGAATAAGAGATCGGTTATTTAAAACAGAGTTGAGGAAGAGCTTCTTCTCCCAGAGAGTTGTGGAGGTGTGGAATGCACTGCCTCGGAAGACGGTGGAGGCCAATTCTCTGGATGCTTTCAAGAAGGAGCTGGATAGATATCTGATGGATAGGGGAATCAAGGGATATGGGGACAAGGCAGGGACTGGGTATTGATAGTGAATGATCAGCCATGATCTCAGAATGGCGGTGCAGACTCGAGGGGCCGAAAGGTCTACTTCTGCACCTATTGTCTATTGTCTACTGTCTATTCCTTCTGGGTAGCCTTCAACGATGATATTGTACATTGATTGCACAAATTTCTGGGTAATTTCCCCCCTCCCCATTCCCTCTTCTATATTTCTCCACTCTGGCCTCTTACCTCTTCTCGCCTACCTGCACCCTCCCCCGGTACCTCTCCTCCTTCTTTTTCTCCAATGGTCCTCTCTCCTCTCTTCTTCCCCTGCAACCCTTTACCTTTCCCACCTATCACCTCGCTGTTTCTTACCTCTCCCCTCATCCACTTGACTTCTCTAGCCCTGATGGAAGGTTTATCATTACATGTAGATGCTGCCTGACCTGCTGAGATCCTCCAGCATTTTAAGTGTGTTGCAGTGGTGCTGTTTGTTCAATGTGCATTATTTCTTGCATAATCGGTGTTTCTTCAGCAGATGGCCAATGTAATGCTTTACAATGCCAGCAATCCCTGCCATTGTCTGTACGGAATTTTGCATTCTCCCCATGACTATATGGATTTTTTCCAGGAGCTCTGGTTTCCTCCCACATTCCCATATACAAGTTAATAAATTGTGGTCCTGCTATGTTGGTGCCAGAAATATGATGAAACTTGCAGGCTGCCCCAGAACATCCTCTGACTGTGTCGCAAATGACACACTACGTTTCAGTGTGCTAACCTTTAATCTGGTTTTCGTGAATGCTGCTTACCTGAAGTTGTGTATCTGTAGTGCTGCCACCAGGAAGCTTTTCATTCACCTCTGCACACGTGTACAACACTATGCAAATATCTTCAACACATATACATACAGAAAGGAAACCTAAGACTTGTGCACAGTACTTTGGTAATTTTATGTATTGCACTGTATGGCTGCTGCGAAAAAAACAAATTTCATCACATACATGAGTGATGATAAACCTGATTCTGATCTGGGTCTCTATTGTGGACTGAGAGTAGGAAGGGGGCAGGGAGAGGGAATCACGGTTGGGAAAAGGGGAAAGGAGAGGAGAGGGAGCGGTAAGCACCAGAGAGACATTCTGTAATGATCAATAAATCAAATGTATGGAATCAAATGACCTTGCCTGGTGTCTCAGGGCTGGGTGTGTCTGCACTTATGCCACCCCCTGCCCCTGGCACTCCTTCTCTGCCACCTGTCCCACATCCCTGCTGTGGCGTCCCACCCTCGCCATTCCCAACATCCTTCGCTCCTGACAGATTTACAAATTTGCTCTCCATTCCACATTGACAATCTTAGGTACCCTAGCTATTATATATGTGCATAAGACTTCTGCACGGTACTGTAATTCTGTATAATAATAATAAACTGGACACTGACTTATGGTTGACTAGAGAGTGAAGCAGGCTGGAAATCCTATAGCAGTACTAGCCTGAAAGCATCAGATGTCATCCGAAGTCAGAAGCTAAGCAGGCTCAAGTACTTGGACAGGAGACTGCCCGGGAGCACCAAGTGCTGTAGGTGCAGTGATCAGGTTCAATTCCCACCGCTCTCTGTAAGGAGTTTGTACGCTCTCCCCGTGACTGCGTGGTTTCCTCCCCGTGCTCCGGTTTCCTCCCACAGTCCAAAGACATACAGTTCAGGGTGAGTAAGTTGTGGGCATGCTATGTTGGTGCCTGAAGCATGGCAATGCTTGTGTTCTACCCAGCACAAGCCTGGCAGATTTTATGTGAATCAAATGATGCATTTCACTGTATTTTTCCAATGGGAAATGTCTTTATCTTCGCAGTGTTTCAGAAAATCCATTTCAAGATTAACTGTGACATAACTTGTGAGCTAGCAAAGCAAGAGATGGTTATTATTAGATAAAATTTACCTCCAGATAATGACTCATTAGCAGAGGAACAGTGAAAGAGAAAGCTCCACTAAAGAGCATCACAAGTGGTCTGATATGAAAACGCATCCATTTGTCAAGCTGGGAAAGAATCGTGCCGCATGCTCTCTAGCCTCTCCCTCTGTTGGGCTGGAGTAACATCACCCTAGAGTCAGAAAAGTGACAAAACTGGAAACAGGGAGGAGAGAATAAATAGAAGGTTTCACCTGCGAAGCTGTGGAATCAGGGTGAAGCATCCAAAGGGGATGCCTCCAAGAGTAATGGTTGGTCGGTGCTGCTGTAACAAAAGTTAGAAGGGGTGTTGTTTGGATTATCGGCTGTGTGGAGAAGGGGAGCCTGCCACATGGACACCAGCTTGTTCTCCATATTGTACTGCCCTGGCTTGTGTAGGACAGCGAGGACACAAAAACCGTGGCTGACTCTGACAGACAGATGGCCTCAGTAATTAAATATGTAAATGTGCACACTCCTCTGACTGTTAACTCCCACTTCAAAAATACAGAGAACTCCAAAGTATTGCTAAAAGATAATTATGCAGCTCATTGAAGGTTGATCTTTGTGTAGGTTAAATTGTCGGCACAACATCATTGGCCGAAGGGCTGTAGTGTTCCATGTTCTGTGTTCAACCCTCTAACAAACATGTGAGGATAACTTCACCCAAGTTCACTCACCCCAACACAAAAATGTTCCCTCAACCAATGAACTTCTCATCTCATATTCTCAATATTCATTGTTCATTTATCATTGCTATTTCACTTTTTCTTCTTTGTATTTACATCAAATGCCTGCAAGGAAATGAACCTCAGGGTTGTATATGATGACATTTATGTAGTTTGAAAACAAATTTACCTTGAACTTGAACTTAAATAAACAAGATGTTACATAGTTGCACACACACGCAGGCACACTGCAATTAGAATAAACAGCCAACTTTTTATTTCTGACACACAGAAGTGAATCTTGACGCTGTCCTAAGTAAAATTCTGTGGCAATAGCAAAGCTTCCTCCTGAACGCTATACTGACAGGTTGATGCAGGCTCAGAAACGAAACAGCAGCAGAACTGATCGGTTACACATGTCAAACAGAACTTGTGGACCTAATAATCGAAACCTGACTGTTCAGAAGCCCCAGTGGTTTGGTAACTGGCTCACCAGAGCTGTCAGAGATACAGGCCCACCAACCCCAGCCTAATCACAGGCCAATTTACAATAATCAATTCAAAGTTCAAAGTACGTTTTATTATCAAAGTACATAAACAGCGCTTATAAAAGTATCAACCACCCTTAGAAGTTTTCATGTTTTATTTTGAGTCATATATTTGTAATTCATTTCTATCACCTTGTAGAGATCTGTTTTCACGTTGCAACGTTCCAACATGTCGGTCCATGGCCTGCTCTTGTGCCACGATGAAGCCACAGACTGACTCGTTGGAATGGAATGATAATTGGACATCATCCAATAATAACAACAATCAGTTAAACCAAAATCCCCAAAATGCCAGATAATCGGCACTTCACTGGAAGTACCTGAACTGGCAGCTGTGATAGAATGGACAGCAACCATCATCTACTTGCTACCTGGCCAGTGCATCTTCACACCTGACCATGGCTACAGATGTGTAGCGAGAGCACTGTGAGGAAATAGTTTGGTAACCATATACTTTGTCTGTTTTGGAAAGCTTTTAGCGCAGTAAATCTTCCGAGGGAAAATGAGACGATGTATTTTCAATGCAAAGTTCCCAAGAAAGGCGTAGTTGCTAGCTGAGCACCGATGAGGAGGTGACAAGATGAGGAAGTTGCACAGCATTGCCTGGAACATGGATAATTTGTGACATCCAACAACTGGAAGAAGAAAACAAGAATCAATTATCATGATGTTATCAGGAAAACATTGCGTTAGATAAAAATGCTGCTGTGAAATATTAAATGTTATTTATTTTTATTAATTTATAATTCTATTATTAATTATTAGAAATATTTTAACATTTAATTTTATTTACCTGTGCATTATTTATTTATTTGGTGAAAATGTGCAGAACAGGCCCTTCCAGCTGTTCAAGCCTCACCACCCAGCAACCCAGCTGTTCACCCTCACCCCAATCACAGGACAATTCGCAATGACCAATTAACCTACTAACCAGCACGTCTTTGGACTGTGGGGGTGGGAGGGGGGGGGAACCGGAGTACTCAGAGGAAACCCACATGGCCACTGGGAATACGTACAGACTCCTTACAGATGGCACCGGAATTGAATTCTGAACTCTGGAACACCCCAAGTAGTAATTGTGCCGTGCTAACCAAAACACTACCATGGCACCCTTATTAAATAGAGCAGATAAATTATATATAATGTAAACATAAAGCATTTTATAAAATAAGTTATGTCAATTATTGTCATTGTATTCATTATAAAATATAATTTTATAACATAAAGTACACCCTAGCTGCTACGCTTTTGTGTTGTCCCCATTAGTGGGGCCCAGTGGTGAAAACAATATTGTCTTTCACTTCGCCCACAACCTTTCCTTATAAGCATTAACTTGTTCTCAGGATCAGAACCACAATCAGGTTATTATTGTGAAATTTTTTAACTCAGCTGCAACAGTTCAATGCAACACACAATATAGAAGAAAAAGAGAAAAAACAAATAATAATAATAAATAAATCAATTACAGTACACGTATATTGAATAGATTAAAAATAGTGTAAAAACAGAAATAATATATATTAATAAAGTGAGGTAGTCTCCAAAGATTAGTCCATTTAGGAATCAGATGGCAGAGGGGAAGAAGCTGTTCCTGAATCACTGAGTGTGTGCCTTCGGGCTTCTGTACCGCCTACATGATGGTAACAGTGAGAAAAGGGCATGCCCTGGGTGCTGGAGGTCCTTAATAATGAACGCTGCCTTTCTGAGACACCGCTCCTTGAAGATGTCCTGGGTACTTTGTAGACTAGTACCCAAGATGGAGTTGACTAGACTTACAACCTTCTGCAGCTTCTTTTGGTCCTGTGCAGTAGCCCCTCCATACCAGCCAGTGATGCAGCCTGTCAGAATGCTCTCCATGGCACAACTATAGAAGTTTTTGAGTGTATTTGTTGACATGCCAAATCTCTTCAAACTCCTAATGAAGTACAGTCACTGTCTTGCCTTCTTTATAACTGCGTTGATATGTTGGGACCAGGTTAGATCCTCAGAGATCTTGACACCCAGGAAATTGAAACTGCTCACTCTCTCCACTTCTGATCTCTCTATGAGGATTGGTACGTGTTCCTTCGTCTGCCCTTCCTGAATCAGCTCTTTCGTCTTACTGACGTTGAGTGCCAGGTTGTTGCTGTGACACCACTCCACTAGTTGGCATATCTCACTCCTAGACACCCTCTCGTCTCCATCTGAGATTCTACCAACAATTTGCAGTTACTGATATTTCGATCAGGTAAGTTCTTCACAGACACTTGGGTTGTAAGGATCTGTCCTGGTCCTCTCCATCCTCTGGCTCGTCGTTACTGAGGGGTGTTGGAGAGATTTCAGCTCTGTCACTTGTTGAGGTCAACAGCAAATACAACCAAATAATATCATATGATATGAAATTTGCAATAACACCACACCATGTGTCTCATCCCTTTTGTCTCCATTCTTCTCTCTTTCCCCTTTGATCTTTCCCCTGCCAGTAGGGTCTCTCTCCCTCTTCCCTCCCCCCCTCGCTCTCCCTATCCCTTTCCCCTCTCTCTCCCTCACCCTCCCTCTCCATCTCCCTTTCACTTCCCTCCCTGTCTCCCTCTCCCCCTCCCCTCTCCCTCTCCCCTCCCCTCCTTCTTCCCTCCCTCTACCTCCCCTCCCCTCCTTCTCTTCCCTTCCCCTCTCTCACTCTCCTTCTCCCTCTCCCTCTCCCTCATGCCTCATCTTCTTTGTTCTTGTGGTGCTTAATAACAATTGGAAGCAACACATTTCATTCCTCATTCTCAACTTCTGAAGACCCTCAGATCAGAAACGTCGCATCCAGCCCGGTCTCTGACCCGCCTGCCTCACCCTCACTCGCCTGGGTCAGAGACAGAGAGTTCTCTGCCTAGAGATCTTACTGAGAGCACTTCATGGGAGCGGTACTTCTTAAGCACCACCCACAAAGTTTAATAAACCGATCAGAGGCAAAATTCAGAATGGAGAGTTGAAGCCTGTGGAGTTGAACATATAAATTCTAGGGACGGAAGAACTTTGCGCCACGGTAGTGCAGCAGTTATTGCGACACATTTACAGCACAGGGCGTCGCCTGTATGGGCTCTGCATGTCCTTCTTTTGGAATGAGTGGGTTTCCTCCCGGTGCTCCGGTTTCCTCCCACAGTCTAAAGACGTACCGGTTGGTATTGGAGTATAAAAATATTATGGAGTATAAAACTTGTAATACTTGCTGTGTAACCAAAACTATGTAGTCAGTTTGCTATGCATGTACCCAAGATGAAATGCTAGAAATGTAGAAGACAATGGTGTGTTAATATATGTTAATGAGAGGTAGCTAAGAGATGTTTTGCTTTGAACTTGTTTGCTGTGTAACCAAAACTGTAGTCAGCCTTGATGTAGATTATGTAGTTTGAACTTGCTATTTGCTATGCATGTACCCAATTTAGTAGGAGAATGAAATCTTAAGACAATTGTTGGTGAGAGACAGCTGGGAGATGTGGATTGGAACATGATTCAGTCAATAGGACGTACGTGTGAAACTGGACCAGGATTTTGCTATAAAAAATGCCGTGTCCGAGGATCGGTGGGCAATCAGCGACTAGCTCACTGACTGTCTCAGCTTTGATTTGCAAATTAAAGTTTAACCCTTCTTGAAGAATCTTCTGTGTCTCCTGGTCATTTGTGGGGCACGAAAAACCACGACATTGGTAGGCTAATTGGTCATTGTAAATTGCCCCGTGATTGGGCTCAGGTTAAATTGAGGGTTGCCGGGCGGCATGGCTGGAAGGGGCTATTCTGTGTTGTATCTTCAAATAAATAAATAAGAGTGTAGTTTGGGTTTTCTCACCTTGTAATTTAACTCCTGCAGCCCCGGTAACGTTCTAGTTATTGACATTGCATTAAACTCAAACCGATATTCATTCTAAGTGTGTGGTGCATACGACCTCTTATTGCATTCAGCCAATACCAATTGCAGTACCATACTTACCAAACTCCTTATCTGGGTACGGGTATATCTTGCCACCTCACTGGGTGGGACAGGGACTGTGCTGGTAGGGTAGCAGCAGAGCAGTTGGTTTCTCTCATCTGTACTCTGTAGGCTATTGATTCAAAATTAATATAGGAATTCAGATCATGGTTAATCATCTCCACAAACTCCTGTTCTGCATTGTCACATTCAGTATGCTTATGAAAAACACCGAACTATCAAAAATATTTGTTTTTTTAATGAAACAATATGTTCAGGCAGAATTGGACATTGGAATGAATTTGACTTGGAGTCTGGGTAACCTTATTTATTTGTTTGTTTATGGAAATACGGCACAAAACAGGAGATTCCAGTCTGCTGAGCCCCACTACCCAGCAACCCACCGATTTAACACTCGCCGAATCAGATTTAATATCACTAGCCATGAAGTTTGTTGACTTTACGGCTGCAGTACAACACAATACATGATAAATGAATATAGAGAAAAACTTGAATTACGGTAAGCATATACATGCCTATTAAATAGTTAAGATAAAATAGTAGTGCAAAAAAAAACAGCAATAAGAAAGTAGTGAAGTAGTGTTTATGGTTCCAATGTCCATTCAGGAATTGGATGGCAGATAAAAATTACATTAAAAAAAAAGATACATACAAAAGATGGGATTAAATATATAGATCCTTTGAAGACAAAATTATAAAGTAATTGGGGAAAGTAAACATAAATATTAAAATTATTTTGAACTCCATGGAGCATGTGGGGATCCTCCGATATCCAGGCAATCTTTCTCTTCCTTCCTTCCTTCCTTCCTTCCTTCCTTCCTTCCTTCCTTCCTTCCTTCCTTCTTTCTTTCTTTCTTTCTTTCTTTCTTTCTTTCTTTCTTTCTTTCTTTCTTTCTTTCTTTCTTTCTTTCTTTCTTTCTTTCTTTCTTTCTTTCTTTCTTTCTTTCTTTCTTTCTTTCTTTCTTTTTTCTCTTTCTTTAGATAAGGGTTAAGGGGGGGAGGGTTAAGGGGAGGGGGGAGGATCAATATTATTTTTCTTTTTTTTCATTAAATTTATTCTTTGTAATTTTCTAAAAAATTAATAAATAAATATATATATATATACATTTTTTAAAGGAATCGGATAGCAGAGGGGCAGAAGCTGTTCCTGAATCGCTGAGTGTGTGCCTTCAGGCTTCTGTACCTCCTCCCTGATGGTAACAGTGTGAAGAGGGGTGGTGGGGGTCCTTACTGATGGACGCTGCCTTCCTAAGGCAGCGCTCCTTGAAGATGGCTTGGATACTTCGGAGGATGACTAAATTTTACAAGTTTCTGCAACTTAATTCGATCTTGCGTAGAAACGTGCCCCTTCCCCCCCCCCCCCAGACCAGCTGGTGGTGCAGTCAGTCAGAATGTTCTCTACTGTACAATGGTAGATGTTATCGAGTATTTTAGCTAACAAGCCAAATCTCCTCAGACTCCTAATAAAATATAGCAGTGAAATGTCACAGGGCGATTTACAATGGCCAGCTAACCTACTACCAGTGCGTCTTTGGACCGTGGGAGGAAACTGAAGCACTCCGAGGAAGGAATGGGAACGCACATGGGAAGGAATGTACAAACCTGCTTACACTGGAATTGAACTCAGAATTCTGACACCCTAAGCTGCAGCAATGCCACACTCTACTCTAAATATGGCAATGTTTGGAAATACTTCTTTAGGAAATTGGAAATGTCTGGGATTGCCCTGCTGTTTTAGGATTCTTCTTTCATTGAAAGCAAATTCTTGGCTTAGCTCCTTCATATCACTGTCCTAGACACCTCACAGTGGGTTTCTCTAGCAGGATCTATGGTGTGACCAGGCATGCCTGGTGAAGGGGCTTGTCATGCCCACTTCAGGGCAGCTCATTCACCTTTGGACCCCACTGGACACTCAGCTCTTACCTGTGGCTCCAAGTAATTGTTTGTACGTGAACGCAGCCACGCCCCTGTAAACTGCTTCGACAAGCCGGCTAAACCAGGAGAGGGTAGACGGCAAGACTCATAACCCCGTGAGATAGGGACTGTCCTAATGTGTGAAACCCACTCTTGCGGACTGGGTGAATGAAATCGGTCAGGAAGGTGGAGAGCGAAGGGCATGACAAGGCACAGTAGGTCACGGTCATCCACTGCAAACGTGGAAGACCCCAGTTCGTGACGACTACTCGTAGCACTGGACCCAGACTAATGAAATCGAGAGAGGGGAACTGTTGTGTCTGTGCAACTACATGCCAAATAAATAACGGCTCGCAGTCGGAGGTGAAGTTAACCTGTAACTTCCCTTTGCAGAGAGAGCTACATATCAACGCGCATGAGTAAGTTATCAGTCCATACATAGTGCTAAGGGGCATCATTGCGCTAAAAATATAGATCCATACATTACACTTGCTCCCCCTTTAGATTAATGTAACATAAAACAGTATATGTAACAAAACATTCAATTTCCGTGCCCATATAAATATGCTTTCACAAAAACGGTGTTTGTTTAATTTCTTTTCTTTTTTAAAAAATAACAGTCTGTAACTAACTTCACTATAATAAAGGTTCAGTCTTTTGGGTGCTGCTCTGTTTCTTCCAGGACAGTGCCTCTGGACCTGTGGAGTGGCATCCAGTTTGCAGGTGTCTTGTCTAAAACGACGTTCTCAGCTTCTGTTGTCACATTGCTGTCAGTGACAATATCATCACTGAGAGATACTTCCGCTGACTGTACTGTGTCCATCTTGTTGAACGCTGATGACCCAGGTGTGTCCTTTGGTTGAGCATCAAATATCTGGTCCACATGACGTCTCCACGTCTGATCTGCAGCTTCCACGAAATACATCAGTGGTCCAGTTCTTGTGGCTGTCCTAACGGGTGCCACTTGTCCTCTCTGTGATCACACGCTGGGACTTCCTATACAACCTCAAGATCATTGCTGATTTACTCAGCAACTGGCTGAACTCCATAGATCTGGTTATCTGGTTTCAGGAGGTCTACGCCAGGTCTCAGATTCCTGCTCATGAACAGCATTGCAGGTGTTTGATTTGTTGTCACATGAACAGAGTCCCGGTACACAAAAAGGAAGTTGTCCACCTTGTCCTTAGCTTTAACAGACTTCTGACACACAAAAGTCTGTGTAACAGTGAATATCAACAACTGCACTGATAGTTATGAGTTAACAGAACTCAGAGGAAGGGAGAGAGACAGCGAGGGGAAAGAGTGATCCTGTATAGAGAAGGTTGTCCATACAGAAGAAGTTGTCCACATTGTAATCTGTTAAAGCAATGGACAAGTAGGACTATACATGCTACATACAAGCCTGACCCTTAATGCATCAGAAAGTCCATATCCTAAATCACAGTATTGGAAAAGTTTGCGCAGTTCTGCAATGTATTCAAAACAGCTTTTACCCTTTGATTGGTTCCTTTTGTGAAATCTAAATATCTCAACAATTACCAGCACTTTGGGTTGAAGTGATTTTGTAAAATTTCAACAATTTTGTCAAATGTTTTGCTTGCTGGCTTTTCAAGAGTTATTAAGTTGTGTAAGAGACTTTACGTTTTAGCACCCATTAAGCCAAGAAGCATGAAAAATATCATTTCCTTGTCCACGTCGTTAGCAATACGATACAGTTCAAGCCTCTCCATTTACGGTTCCAGTCCTCACTAGCACTATCAAATTTGTCAGCTTTCCCAACTTAGGCCATCATCACGTTATTTTCATTTTAACTTTGCCAGTTGTGCGTCTCTCACTGTGTACTGTGTACTGTCACTCAGGCATCCCTGTGCTAGCACCTGTGACAACCTTCTCTGTACAGGTTCACTCTTTCCCCTCACTGTCTCTCTCCCTTCCTCCAAGTTCTGTCAACTCATAATCATCAGTGCAGTTGTTTATATTTGCTGCCATTCAGGTTCGTACTCATTGCCAATTTGTTCTGTCTGTACAACTACATATCAAGTAAGTAAAGGCACACACTCAGAGTAGAAGTTAACATGTAAATTCATTTTGCAAAGAGAGCAACAAATCGATATGCATGGTAAGTTATCAGTCAATAATCAGTGCTAAGGGGAGTCATTGTGCTAAAAGGTACAGATCCGTACACTACAGGAACTGTCCCAGTGCAATGACCTTTTCACTTTCAAAACTCCTTTGCACAGATTTCTTTATGTAGTTCACATCTTCGAAGAACTGTTCAAATCTTACTCTCATCATTGGATATGATGGACAATCAATCAATTCCTGGTTGTCAACATCTCTGAAGATCTTTCCTGGGCTCAACATTTTGTTACAATTACAAAGAAGGCAAGACAGCAGTTATACTTCATCAGGAGTTTGAGGAGAATTAGTATGTCACCAAAGACACCTGCAAATTTCCACTGTGGAGAGCATTCTAACTGGTTGCATTATTGCCTGGTATGGAGGAGAATCACTGCATAGGATCGGAAAAAGCTGCAGAAAGTTGTAAACTCAGCCAGCTGCATCATGGGCACCAGCCTCCATGAGGACATCTTCAAAAAGGCATCGGTAAGGATCCCTGTCAGCTACGACATGCCTTCTTCTCATTGTTACCATCAAGGAGGAACTACTAGAGCATGAAGACACACACTCAATGTTTCTGGAACAGCTTCTTCCCCTCTGTCTTCAGATTTCTGAATGGACCATGAAGCCATAAACACTACCTCACCTTTTTTACAGCACTTTTCACAGTACTTCTGTAATTTAATTATATAAATATATGATAGATAACCTATATATAGATCATAGATACATACGTACATGTACTTCTTACTGTAATTTACAGTTTTTGTTATTATGTATTGCAATATACTGCTGCCACAAAACAAGTTTCATGACATTTGCCAGTGATACGCGATGAAGGGTGAAAAGCCCCTTGTGCTTGACTGTACTGCAATGTTAACAGATTTAAATCACAGACTTCCAACCAGCAATCTATCGTCAGCGAGGAGATGCAAGAGCCTGAGGACCCAATTTCTGCTGCTTTTCTGCATTGTTACTTACAGTACATTTGTTAAAGACATTGTACTAATAAAAATATATGTTTGTTTAATGAAACAACATGTTCAGGCAGAATTAAACAGTGGAATCAATTTGGCTTGGAGATGTGAATCAGGAACGGCTTCTTCCCCTCCACCATCAGATATCTGAACGGTCCATGAGCTTTACCTCATTATTCCTTTTCGCATTATTTATTTATTTTTTAAATTGATAGATTTTTATATCTTTGCTCTGTACTTATGCCACAAAACAACAAATTTCATGCCATTTACTATAAGTCAGTGATAATCAAACTGATTCTGAGCAATTACAGAGTAGAGTTACACTCAACAGGTCAGGCAGCATCTATGGAGGGGAATAAACAGCGACATTTTGGTCCAAGACCTTTCTCGACCCAAAACATTGATTCTTTAATCCTCTCCATAGATGCTGCCTGACCTGCTGGGTTCCTCCAGAGTTTTGTGTGTGTTGCTCTGGATTTCCAGAATCTGCAACTCTTGTGTTTCTACGGAATTACAGTTAAAGGTTTGCTCAGGTTCCTGGGAAGAACAAACCATACATCAGTATAAATCTCACTCTAAACTCCTTCCATATTCAAGATTCTGATGTGTTTAATGTTTAATGTTGTTTCCAGTACTCAAATATAAAGGAGAACAAAATAATCATTACTCTGGATGTAATGAAATAATTGCTGTTCAAAATATGTCCAGACCTCGTCTTGTGTCCTTTTATCACAGCAGAGTTAGGTTAAACACCAGGTGTACCACAGAAATTGGTCTAGTTGGTCCAGGAATTAGATGTTATGTCTGACCAGGTACAAACTTGTGATCAATCTGCAGACAAACTGTTAATTAAATAGTAAAAAAATGCACATGGTGGGATTCTGAAACAGGAACAGAAAATAGTAGAAATGAAAATGGCTGGGAGTTGCTGGCATTTTCTGATTTTGAGACAAAATAAGTTTACACCTTCAAAATGCATTAGCTGGCTTAATGTTGTGATGTTTCTTCCACACCGAATGCACCAAATTCAAGTAAATCGTTATTTCTATCTAGGCGAGGAAAGGCTCAAAGCCAATCCAGGGAGCATGCTGGCCTCCTAGGATCAGCAAAGACTGGCAATTGAGAATCGACCGAGGGAAAGGGCTCAGGTTCACTGAGCACATCTCGACAATGCTTAGGCCAGACATAGTGTAGCTGCCAGAATCATCTGGACAAGTGGTCATATTGGAATTGACTGTTCCCTGGGAAGACCAGAAAGAGGAGGCCCATTAAAGGATAAGGACAAGTTACCAAGACTTGGTGTTGGAGTGCTGCAGCAAGGGGTGACGGGCACATTGTTTTGCTTGTAGCGGTGGGCTGGTCAATCCTTCTGCCGAGCCAGCAGCTGGATGGACATCTCAGGAGCTCAGAAGAGGGAAGCCATCAGGAACACACAAGGGAGTAGAGCGAGCTTCAGGATAGCTGTGGATCAGGAGGAGTGATCCATGGCAGAATGCTACTCAGACACAAGTCGGGGCCTGATCATCCCCAGCTGGGCTGTCTGGGTGAGAATGTCTGATGTTGAAAGACCCGAAACACATCTGCGACCCCCGGTTGCATCACTGATAATATATCTGAGTGCATCACAAGATATATCATTCTATCTTTCACTGCTTGTGCGACTTTAGGAAATTCTTTATTTACTTTATCTAGAGAGACAGCAGAAATCAGGCCCTTCCGGCTCAAAGAGTCTGACAAGCCAAGAACCCCGACTTAACCCTAGCCGAATCACAGGACAGTTTAAAAAGACCAAGTAACCTATTAACCAGTACGTCTTTGGACTGTGGGTGAAAACTGTAGCACCCGGAGGAATCCCACGTGCACACAGGAAGCAACTTACAAACTTGCTAACAGAGGACGCTGGAATTAATCGGCAAAACTGTAATAGCGTCCTGCTAACCGCTAAGCAACTGTGATTGTTCATAAAACAGTTCTGCAGATGCTGGACGTCTGAAGTAACACAAACCAAACGTTGGAGGAACTCAGCAGGTCGGGTGGCATCTATGGACAGGGCTAAACAGTCAATGTTTCAGGTCGAGTCCCTTTGTCAGGACTTGAAAGGAAAGGCACAAAATCCAGAATACCACACTTTATTCTGGCCTCTACCCCCTTCCTTTCCAGTCCTGATAAAGGGTCTCAGCCTGAAAAAAATGACTGTTTATTCACCTCCATAGATGCTGCCCAACCTGCTGAGTTCCTCCAGCATTTTGTATCTGTTGGTTATAAAACTAATGTGATTATACCTCTAAAGTAACGTATTGAGTTTTCTTGTGATGAGGATTGGGAGTTTCCATATAAATACAGGTTCTGTCATTTTAAGGTGATAGTGTTGTGTACAGATGACAGGAAACTACAGACCCTCTGAACAGATTCTCACCATTGAATGAATTTATGATTGATGTCTAGTTACAAAGTCACATTCAATAATGGCTGATTTTATTTTCAACACCATTCCCCCACCTTCACCCCATAACGTTTAACCCTCCACCAATCATGAACCTATCAACGTCTACTTGGAATACACCCAATGACTTGTCCTCCACAGCCATCTTGGGCAATGAACTCCACAGATTCACAAACTTCTGGCTGAAGAACTAATAGAAGCATCCTCTCCATGTCCACTCTATCCAGGACTTTCAGTGTCAGAAAGCTTCAGTAAGATCTCCCCTCATCCTCACGTAGGCCCAGAGCCATCAAGCACTTGTCGTGTTAGCTCCTTTCACTCGTGGGATCACCCTAACCTCCTCTGGACCGACTCCATCTATCCCTCAATATGGGACTCACAATCTGACCCTACGGTTGCTGGGGTCTGGAGTAACAAGCAATCTGCAGGAGGGACTCAGCAGGTCGAACAGCATCTGTGGGGGGAGAAGGAATTGTCGATGCTTTGTATCAGAACTGACCCGCTGAGTTCCTCAAACAGACACAAAATGCTAAAGGAACTCAGCAGGTCCGGCAGCATCGTGAGGAGAATTAACAGTCGATGTTTCGGACGAGATGTATTGCAGAATAGGCCTATCTGGCCCCTTGAGCTGAATCTGCCAGTTTAACTCAAGACTAATCACGGGACATTTCCAATGACCAATTAACCAACTACCCGGTACGTTTTCGGACTGTGGGAGAAAACTGGAGCACCCGGAGGAAACTCACGCATTCCAAGTACAAACATAGAAGCCCTTTAAAGAGGTAGCGAGAATTGAACTCCACATTCCAATGCCTCGAGCTGAAACAGTGTCATGCTACCATGGCACACAAAAGAGAACAACCATGAGTGAAATTTCTTTTATGTGTGAGTTGTGCCTAACCACAAGTGGGATGGAATTTATGGATTAATCATAATCGCCTATGATTCCAGGAAAAATATTACTTCATTTCTCCCCATTGCCTCGCCTACTCACTGCAAATCAATGGCACACCGCTGCCACCTACTGCCAGAAATAAAGAATAGCACAACCTGCTTTTGAGAGGTTAAAAACACTGTTGTCTTATACATCACATGGTGAGCTTCAGTGGGTTAACTTCGTTCAGCTCTCACAAAATGATAGCAGATTGTAGTGAAATGGAACTTGAGAAATAATATAAATACTTATGCCAAAACTTTCTGGTTTTGGAGGGGTGCTAAAAGATGAACTTTTCTTTACACAAATATTTGATAATTGAACAGTACAGGTTCAAAGCTGTAAATGCTAGAAATCTGATATAAAAACAGGAAAAAACAAAAGAAATCTCTCAAATATATTAAATATTTTATATTAACCCGAGACAATATGCAGATGTTGGAAATCCAGAGCAATACACACAAAATGTTGAAGGGTCTCAGCAGGTCAGGCAGAATCGATGGAAGTAAATAAACAGTCAACATTTCGAGCCAAGGCGCTTCATAAGGACTGGAATGGAAGGGGGAAGATGCCAAAGTAAAAAGGTGAGGGAGGGGAAAGGAGGATAGCTAGAATGTGATAGGTAAGGCCAGATGGGTAGGAAAGGTAAAGGGCTGGAGAGGAAGGAATCTGATAGGAGAGGAGAAAGGACCATGGGAGAAGCGGAAGGAGGAGGGGAACCCAGGGGGAGGTGATAGCTGGTGAGAGGAGGGAACAGGGCAGGCCAGAGAATAGAAGAAGAGGGGAGGAGGAGGAAAAATACTTTTTTTTACTGGAAGGATATTCATGCTGTCAGGCTGGAGGTTGATGACATGAACATTTTATATTCTGTTTCCTTGTGCTAAGATATCATGAGTTTTGATTTGTTTTGATTGATGTTTCCATCCACATTAACAACATAAGAAATAGGAGCAGGAGTTGGCCATCTGGCCTGTCGAGCCTGCTCCGCCATTCAATAAGATCATGGCTGATCTGGCCATGGACTCATCTCCACCACCTGCCTTTTCCCCATAACCTCTAATTCCCCTACTATACAAAAACCTATCCAACCTTGTCTTTAATCTATTTACTGAGGCAGCATCCACTGCTTCATTGGGCAGAGAACTCTGAGAAAAGCAGTTCCTCTTCATCTCCGTCCTAAATCTGCTCCTCTGAATCTTGAGGTTATGTCCCCTAGTTCTAGTTTCACTTACCAGCAGAAACAACTTTCCTGCCTCTATGTTACCTATCCCTTTCATCATTTTATATGCTTCTATAAGATTTCCTTTCATTCTTTTGAATTCCAGCAAGTACAGTCCCAGGCAACTCAATCTCTCCTCATAGTCTAACCCCTCATCTCTGGAATCAACCTGGTGAACCTCCTCTGCACTGCCTCCAAAGCCGGTATATCCTTCCTCCAGTGAGGAGACCAGAACTGCACGCAGTACTCCAGATGTGGCCTCACCAGTACCCTGTACAGTTGCAGCATAACCTCCCTGCTCTTAAATTCAATCCCTCTAGCAATGAAGGCCAACAACCCATTTGCCTTCTTGACAGCCGGCTGCACCTGCAAACCAACCTTTTGTGATTCAGGCACAAACACTCCCAGGTCCCTCTGCACAGCAGCATGCTGCAATTTTTTTTTACCATTTAAGTAATAATCTGCTCTTTTATTCTTCCTTCTAAAGTGGATGACGTCACATTTACCAACATTGTACTCCACCTGCCAGACCCTTGCCCTATCTATATCTCTCTGCAGCCTCTCCAAATCTTCTGCACAATTTGCTTTTCCACTCAATTTAGTATCATCAGCAAACTTAGATACACTACACTCAATCCCCTCTTCCAGATTGTTAATGTAGATTATGAACAGTTGTGGGCCCAGCACCAACCCCTGCTGCACACCACTGATTTCCAACCAGAGAAACAATCATGTATCCCAACTCTCTGCTTTCTATTAGTTAACCAATCCTCCATCCATGCTAATACATCACCCCCAACTCAATGCATCATTATCTTATGGAAAAGTCTTTTATATGGCACCTTATCGAACGCCTTCTGAAAATCTAGTAAATAAATGATATTTATTAAAGGATGCTGTCCAAGTTGCATGACATCTTGGACAATGACTCCCATCCACTCCATAATGTACTGGTTAGGCACAGGAGTTCATTCAGCCGGAGACTCATTCCACCGAGATGTAACACTGAGCATCATAGGAAGTCATTCCTACCTGTGGCCATCAAACTTTACAACTCCTCCCTCGGAGTGTCAGACACCCTGAGCCAATAGGCTGGTCTTGGACTTATTTCCACTTGGCATGATTAACTTATTATTATTTAATTATTTATGGTTTTATATTGCTATATTTCTACACTATTCTTGGTTGGTGCGACTGTAACGAAACCCAAATTCCCTCGGGATCAATAAAGTATGTCTGTCTGTCTATTTGTCCTTAAGTATTCAGCCCCATGAAATGAATTTGGTTAGTTCAAAGTACTTTTATTATCAAGGTCTGTATAAACTATACAACATTGAGATTTGACTGCTTACAGGCAGCCAGAAAACAAGAAACCTGAAAGAACTCAATTAAATTGTCTCCCTCTGGTGCTCCTCCCCCATTTTCTTTCTTCCATGGCCTTCTGTCCTCATCTCCTGCCCTGTATCTCTTTCACCAATCAACTTCCCACATCTTTACTTCACCCCTCCCCCTCCCTGTTTCCTTGTGTTTCTCTCTCCCCTCCCCCCACCTTTTAACCTACTCCTCAGCTTTCTTTTCTCTGGTCCTGCCCAAGGGTCTCGGCCCAAAACGTCGACTGTACTTTTTTCCATAGGTGCTGCCTGGACAGCTGAGTTCCTCCAGCATTTTGTGTGTGTTGCTTGGATTTCCAGCATCTGCAGATTTTCTTCTGTTTGTAAAACAACTGATCAACACCCAATGTGCAGAGGGAGAAAGAAGAACAAATCACGCAAACAATAAAAGCAAGCAACTTCATTCACAAGCTAAAGTGAGTACATAGACCCAAAGCTTGGAACAGGCCCACCGCCTCAGCATCAGTTCATCACACGGTGGGGCAAATCGTTGTGAAGCTCTCAGACACTGGAGTAGTCAGAGTAGGCCCACAGCCACCGCCTCAGCATCAGTTCCGAGGAGAGTGGAGTAAATGTCACAGAGCAGCAAGCAGAATTGGCCAGGCCCTCACTTCCGGTCCCCACACCCTACCTTTTCAGTCTATCTGGCCTGACATTTAAATTGTCCAAACACCAGCTCCCCACCTGCACTAGGACGCGGGCCCTACTACATTGATAGGCTTTGGGCCTGATCTCTGCTGCCACATTCTGGCCCAAACCTGACGTTTCCAAATTGACCCTCTGCTTAGATTGATCCAACCTGATTCCTGTTTAGGTGCGTGGGTCCGAAACCCCTCCCCTCCGCTCACTCCAACTCTGTCTCTGACTGCATTTTGAACTTGCCTCACCCTCGCTCCAACTTCGCCACATACTCGCACCCCTCGACCCTCGAGTCGGCCTCGCCTTCACTTGCCTCTTGTTTGCAGTGACAGTTTCCCTCAATTTACCACAGAAAAAGTGTTTTTAATAAAGCATTCAATTGTATTTCTTGCTTTATGAACAGCCAGTAAGATGTCACCCGTCATCAGTAGCGCCATCTTAAACCGGATTACTTATTCTGTTAAATTATTCATTCTATAAGTAATATCATGTTACTGTACCAGGCAGAAGGCTTCTCTTTTCTCTCTCCCTGTAAGACTGAAGCCACCTGGTGTACGTTGCTCTGCTGTCACAGTTGGCTAGTTCCGTATAGCACACCCGTCCAGGATCCGCTTCTGAGACTTTCCAGTAAACGGAATTTCTAATCACTGGTGTAGCCATTGCTGTTACATACTCAGCTTGTAGGACCCTGAAACAATATATAAAAAAATACAAACTGGATGAAAATCACCAAGCATTCAAAGTATATTTACATTTATTATCAATGTATGCCGTATACAACCCTGAGATTCATCTTCCCACTGACAGCAACGAAACAAAGAAACTCCATGGAGGTCGCTCAAAGAAAAATATCAAACAACCCTCCTCCACCACGTGCAAAATAAACAAATCATACAAACAGCAAAAAAAAAATCAATAACAGAGAATGTAGAAACACAGGCATATTTCCTTCAGCTCAATTCTAGTTCTGGTAATGCTGTTTGTTTGTTTCCTGCAGGCCACACAAATCGCCCAAAATAACACAGAGAAAGGAATGACCAGAAACCAGAGACACACCATTACATGAGCTGCAGAAAGCACCTTGATTAAACCTTGCCCAAGGCACAGGTTTCCAGCACCATGCTCTGACTGTATCAAGGGAGAGAGAGAGACCATTTAAACACAGGGACTTTCCTCCTGCATCCTTACATGCGAACCTTACTTCTGAAGAACCGTCCTGGGCCCTGTATGTCGACACAATTGCAAAGAAGGCACAGCAACAGCTATATTTCATCAGCAGTTTGAGGAGAATTAGTATTTCACCAAAGACTCTCACAAATTCCTACAGATGTACCGTGGAGATCTGCAAACATTTCGATTTACAGTGGATGAGTTGCTGAAGATGAAAGAACAATAGATTCAGTACTGTGGAAAAGTCTGAGGTGTGTGTGTGTGTGTGTGAGAGAGAGATTCTGATATGGGTCTCTATTGTGGACTGAGAGTGGGAAGGGGCAGGGAGAGGGGGATCACAGTTGGGAAAGGAGAATGGAGAGGGGAGGGAGCAGGAAGCAACAGAGGGACATTCTGTAATGATCAATAAACCAATTGTTTGGAATCAAATTACCTTGCCTGGTGTCTCACGGCTGGGTGTGTCTGCACCTGCATCACCCCCCACCTCTGGAACTCCTTCTTTGCCACCTGACCCAGACCCCTTCCGCTGCACTCCATCTTTGCCACTCCCAACATCCTTTACTCTGCAAAATTTACAAACTCGCTCTCTGCTTCGTGTTGACAAATACAGTACAGTGCAAAAGTCTTAGACACCCTAAGTGTGTGTGTGTGTGTGTGTGTGTGTGTATATGTATATATATCGCATAGTACTGTAATACGGTGCAAAAGATTAATATTGCAAGTACAGGAAAGATGAAATACAACAGGAAAATGCTGAGAGGAGATTAGGCATGAAATAAGAGTCAACAGACAGGGAGTTTATAGTACACTACAGTTATTGTGCATCCAATTAAAAGTTGTAAGCAAGTTAACAAGAACTTGAGAAAGGAAATGCTAGTGCAAGTTGTGAAATACTTGGTGTTGTAAAACGTTATCATGAAATATAAAGCAGCAAAATGTACTGCAGTCATTGGAAAGGTCACAAATGAACCACAAACACAGCAATAAAAGAGATATTTTTGTTAAATGCTGAATTACACTGTTAATTGGTTCAAATATCTATTTAATTCTACTCTTTCACCACTGGCTAATGCAAGAACAGTCACCAAACTCCAGAAGAAAATCTGATTATGAGTCAGAGGGAATCCTAAATAATCTACTACAAATTTTGTTGTCCAAAAAGCCCATTACAAAAAGATTGTGTTCTAGTCTTAAGCAGCCAGTTCAGTTTGAATTTCAAAATGATTGTTCGTGCTTGACAAAGCTGAAGGTACTCTTTGAAGGGACAAGAGATATGGTGGCGGGAAAAGATGTTTTGTTCATGAACTTTAGAAAAGCTACAACATGGAAGATCACTGGATACAATTATGGTGCATGGGATCAGGAGGAAAGCAAACCTGATTGAAATTAGTTAGATGGAAGAAAACAAATGTTGAAATTCAGAGTGATTTATCAACTGTTTGGAATTAATAATAGTTCGGATCTGCAGACATTTTTATTGGCTGTGATGGTTTCCTGAAGATGAAAGTGAAATAGAATAACAGAAAATACAGAAATATTCAGCACATCAGGCAGCATCTGTGTAGAGAGAAGCAGGATTACTAGCCTGAGTTTTCTTGCATGGGCCTGCCACCAAACTATTTCTGTCTATGGTCATCCCAGTTTGGATTTAGCCTGTCTGGATACCAAGGACCTTTCTGGCTGGCCAGAACAGTCTAGCACCAGGGCTCTGAACATTGTGACGTAATGTATAGGCTCGTGTACAGGCAGAAGCCGAAACAAGAGATGACCATAGTTAAAATTGTCCACTGTTGGTCCGACCAATCAGTCTTTGACTGTTGATGTCAACTGGAATGTCTTTCATTCTGAGGATGTCTCCGAGTTCACGGAACGGGTCACGAGCTTCATCTGGAAGTGCATCAAGAACGTTGTCCCCCAAAAATCAGTCAGGTCTATCCAAACCAGAAACCCTGGATCAACAATTCTATGCCAGTAGCACACCACACGAGACAGAGCTTTCACCACCAGGAACTCAAGAAACGCAGCTACTATCTGCACAGAGTTATCAAGGCAGCAATACAACAATACAGGGACAAGATCCACACTTAACTCTCTACCAACAACACAGGCAGATCATCGCACACCACTGCAGGCTTCAAAGCTAAATGCAGTGGGGCTGCCAACATCGCTGCCTCTCTACCGGACAAATCTTTTTTATGCTTGGTTCATGTCACCAACATTGAGCCCCCGAAGAGAGTCATCGAAGCAACCTGCACCTCGGTCATCTCTGAGGCTGAAGTACGCAGGTATTTCCAACGAGTGAAGAGCCACAAGACTGTGGGACCAGACGGTATCCCGGGGTGGGTAATCAGAGTGTGCACGGCACAAATGGCTGGTGTGTTTGCAGACATTTTTAATCTCTCCCTCTTCCACTGTAGAGTCCCCTCCTGCTTCAAAACATCCACCATTTTCTCTGTACCCAAAAAGACCAAGATAACATGTCTAAATGACTGCTGGCCTGTCACACTCACTTCGATAATAAGCAAATGCTTTGAGAGGCTGGTCAAGGCCTACACCTGCAGCTTGCTACCACCCAAACTGGACCCCATACAAATCACCCACCGACATAACTGATTAACAGATGGCATAATAGCCAGAGCCCTACACACTGTCCTTACACATCTGGAGAAAAAAAGATGCTTATGTGAGAATGCTGTTCTTGGACTAAAGTTCAGCATTCAACACCATAATTCCCTCCAGGCTCTACAAGAAGCTGAGAGACCTCGGCCTTCACCCTGCCTTGTGCAGCTGGATCCTGGACTTCCTGTTTGATCGCCGGCAGGTGGTAAGATTGGGCTCCCTCACCTCTGCCCTTCTGACCCTCAGGGCTGTGTCCTAAGCCCCCTCCTTTGCTCCCTATACACCCATGACTATGTTGCCACCCACAGCTCCAATCTGCTAATTAAATTTGCAGATGATACCACATTGATTGGCCTTATCTTAAATAACAGCCTACAGGGAAGAAGTCATCACCCTGACACAGTGGTGTCAAGAAAACAACCTCTCCCTCAATGTCGCAAAAACAAAGGAGCTGATTACAGGAGGAATGGAGACAGGCCCACCCCTATTGACATCAATGGATCTGGGGTTGAGAGGATGAAAAGCTTCATGGTCCTCTGTATATGCATCACCAAGGACCTCACGTGGTCTGTACATACCGGCTGTGTGGTGAAAAAAGCACAACAGTACCTCTTTCACCTCAGACGGTTGAAGAAATTCAGCATGAGCCCCCAAATCCTAAGGACTTTCTACAGGGGCACAATTGAGAGCATCCTGACTGGCTGTGTCACAGCCTGGTATGGGAACTGTACTTTCCTTAATCGCAGGGCTCTGCAGAGAGCGGTGCGAACAGCCCAGTACATCTATAGATGTGAACTTCTCACTATTCAGGACACTTACAGAGACAGGTGTGTAAAAAGGGCCCGAAGGATCATTAGGGACCGCAGTCACACTAACCACGAACTGTTCCAACTGCTACCATCCAGGAACAGTACTGCAGCATTAAAGCCAGAACTAACAGGCTTCGGGACATCTTGTTCCACCAGACCATCAGACTGATTAATTCACGCTGACACAATTTTATTTCTGAGCTATATTGACTGATCTGTTGTATATCTTACTGTACAGACTATTTATTAGAAATTACACATTGCACATTCAGATGGAGACATAACATAAACATTTTCGCTCCTTGTTTATATGAAGGATGTAAGAAATAAAGTCAATTCAATTCAATGATATTGATGTAATAGTCCCACCTCACAAACTGACAGCCAACATATCCATCTTCGATGCAATCGCATTTTTTAAAATATAAAGGAATGTCACTGACATTTGAAAGCAATTAAAAATTAAATACAGAATATTTAGTAATTTTAGAATTTATTTAGAGATACAGTGTGGATTCGGCCCTTCTGGCGTTCCAAGCTGCACCACCTGCATCCCATTGATTTAACCCCAGCCTAATCACGGGACAATTTACAGTGACTAATTAACCTACTAACCACTATGTCTTTGGATTGTGAGAGGAAACGGAAGCACCTGGAGAAAATCCATGCACTCCACAGGGACGACATACAAACTCCTGACTGAAGACGTTGGGATTGAACTCTGAACTCTGAACTCTGATGCCCCAAGCTGTAAATAGCATGGCGCTAACCGCTACGGCTACCGTGGCTCTCACAGTACAGTTCTATTTTGGTTACAGTCTGTTTTAATAAAAAATAAATGTAAAACATTCCAAAAACAATTGTTAAAAATTAAAAACAATTTTAAATAACTATAAACTTTAAAGAAAATACAAATTTTGAAGAAGGGAAATTTTGCACCTCACGACTCAATAGTCCTCACTAAAATCAATGGAATCTATGGGGGAGCAAAGTCAAGTCGTGTTTAATGTTACATCAGTAGTACAATCAAAACCTTACTTGCAGCAGTTTCACATGCACATAGATTCTGACAACACACCGAACATAAAGAGAGCACATGGAAACACCAATGCCCAAGAATGGAAACTTTCTGACCAAAATTTTTAGCAAAGAGCTTCTCCATGTGCATCTCTCCCAGAATTACGGCCTTTTCTTTTGAACCAATTATGCCCAACAAGTAACATGGACGTATAGTACCTGTCAGCTGGCTGTGGGAAGTCTGCTTCTAAGATTCTTCGTGGAATATAAGAATTGCTTTCAAGAGAAGTCATAGTTGAAAGAACAGTCACCGTTACAACAGTATTGACTGCTCATGGTAAACAGAAAAGTTTTCTTCACTGGTTGCTACCAACAAGATTCCTATAGCAACTGCAGCATGAAGCTGAAAGCAATAAATAATGTATTTTGCAGTCAGGTTTACTTAAAGCAACATTCCCTTTTTACAGATGCACAGACCTACCACTGCTCTGAGCAGGAATTTTTTTTTTGAATGGCCCGAAAACTGCACAGCACTTTAGGGTCTTGGCCCGAAACGTCGACAGCACTTCTCCCTATAGATGCTGCCTGGCCTGCTGTGTTCCACCAGCATTTTGTGTGTGTTGTTGTCAGCACTTTAAATGTTTTTTCCATAATATTCTGTGCATAATCAATAAAAATTGAGAACTCACACATTTAATTTGATTTATTAATTGAAGGGTAAAATCAAATACAGTACAACAAAGAAAATCTTTCAGGTTTCGCAAAAGATTTCGCTGCATCCAATTTCAGCTGCACAGCAACAAAGGCTATGTGTGCAAGAGCATTTCAGTTACTGCGCAGCTGTGCAGTTAGAAGGAACAGTGGTGGTTGATAGCTTATATATTGTGTATTTAAAATTCAATTGTTATATGTATTATGAAGTTACATGAATTTAAGCAAGAACTAGTCTTCAGTTCTTAATCTAAATTGTAAATTGCAATGAGAAAGTTGAAGGTAAAAGCACACACTGTTGCAAAAAATGTGCATGTCTGTGACAGGGTTCCCAATCTTTCTTTATGCTGGGAGCCTTATCATTAATCAAGGGGTTTGTGGACCCCAGGTAGGGAACTCCTGGACTAAGAGATATGGTTTGCAAAATGGTGGCCATGACACTTCTGCGTATGCAACCATTCACATGTTAAGACAATGGGGTTGTGTTAATTGGCTTGCATCAATGCAGTCAGCAATTATGGGTTTTAGTAACTTTCATCATTGTAAACAAGTTGAAGGAAGCTCTGTCAATAGTTGGACATCTGGCTGGCTGTCGTCTGTAGCTTTAGAATATCTGTGTTAATGAGTTTCTCCCAGCAAATGTGTCTGAACTCTCAGAGGGGTCTTGTGAATTACAATGTGTATCCACTGTAAAGTGGCACCTCAAAGGAACCATTTGTCAACCCAAAGTATTGAAGTAATCAATGTCATTGTAATTAGTGAAATTGTATTGAGTCACCTGCTGTTACCTTTGACTTAAAGGTATAAAAATGTGATATACTTTTGAGTTTGTGGGACTCTACTGAGAGAGTATCCATAAGAATGTCTGTTTGTTGTGATGAATAAAGACTTTCATATCCACAACTTCACTTTCTCCAGAGACTTGGATTTGGATTTAAAGTGTTTGGCCACTAAGAAGTTCCACTTTTGGTGGATGGAGCGGTCATTGTAAATTGTCCTGTGATTAGACGAGGGTCAGACTGGGGGATTGCTGGACATTGCAGCTCATTGGGTCAGAAGGACCTGTTCCATGCTGTATTTCTAAAAACAAATAACATTTATCCTATGGAACTCTAGTCAGATATTTTTGCAATTATAGAATTGATTCAAGAATAGTTATTTTTCATGATATTCTACCAAAGTTCCAAAATTCAAAGTAAATTTTGTTATTAAACATCATATATATCACCACAGACAAACTTAGATTCATTTTCTTGTGGGCATACTCAACAAATCTACAGAATCTATAGTAACTATAACAGAATCAATGAATTGCTACCAAACTAGGGCTTTCAATCAGAGTGCAGAAGACAACAAACTGCAAAATAGAAAAATAAGAAGCAATAAATAAATAAGCAAGGAATATTGAGAACTTGAAATGAAGAGTCCTTGAAAGAGAATCCATTGGTTGTGGGAGCATCTCAGTGAAGTTGAGTGAACTTATCCCTTTGTTCAAGGGCCTGATGGTTGAGGGTAGTAACTGTTCCTGAACCTGGTGGTGAGAGTCCTGAGGCTCTTGTACTTTCTTGTATTTCCTTTTTCCTGATGCCAGGACACCATTGAGCAACAGCAGAACATTCTGGTACATATTAGTGTTGTTAAGAAGGCATATGGTGTGATGGCCTTCTTCATCCGTGGGATTGAGTTCAAGAGCCATGAGGTAATGTTAAAGCTATATAAGACATCATATAGACCCCAATTGGAGGACAGTGTTCATTTCTGGTCACCTCACTAAAGGAAGAATGTGGATACTATAGAGAGAGTACAGAAGAGATTTACAAGGATGTTGTCTGGATTGGAGAGCATGACTTATGAGAATAGGTTGAGTGAACTTGGCCTTTTCTCCTTATAGTGATGGAGGATGAGAGGTGACCTGATAGAGGTGTATAAGATGATGAGAGGCGTTGATCGTGTGGATAGTCAGAGGCTTTTTCCCAGAGCCAAAATGGCTAACTTTAGGGGCATAGTTTTAAGGTGCTTGGAAGTAGGTACAAGGGGAATGTCAGAGGTAAGTTTTTCACACAGAGAGTGGAGGTGGGTACATGGAATGCACTGCCAGCAACAGTGGTAGAGGCAGATACAATGGGGTCTTTTAAGAAACTCTTAGATAGGAACAAGGAACTTAGAAAAATAGAGGGCTATGCGCGAGGAAAACTCTAGGCAGTTTCTAGAGTAGGTTACATGGTTGGCACAACATTGTGGGCCAAAGGGCCTGTAATGTGCTGTAAATTTTGATGTTCTGTGTTCAAGTCAAGTAAAGTCAAGTTGCCTTTTATTGCCGTTTCGACCATAACTGCTGGTACAGTACACAGTAAAAATGAGACAACGTTTTCCAGGACCATGGTGCTACATGAACAATACAAAAACTACACTGAAACTACGTAAACCAACACAAAAACTACACTAGACTACAGACCTACCCAGTACCGCATAAAGTACACAGAACAGTGCAGGCATTACAATAAATAATAAACAAGACAATAGGCACAACAGAGGTCAGTAGGTCGGTAGTCCGATGGCTTGGGGGGAAATCTGTTACATAAATAATCAGCTGAATGGCGGTGATCAGGGTTCCGTCCGTTTCTGTACTCCCGCCGAGTATTTCGTTGCCACAGATGTAGTCCAATTTAATGGCCATTGGAGAGCAGAATGGACGGGAGAGCCATCCGGCTAGGGCTTGCTTTTTTCCTGGCACGGACTCCTGCCTTTGGGCGGTCTCTGTATTGTAGCAGTATCCGGTGATGGTAGATAGTCGCTCTGTTTTCCATTGCCCTAAGCCCTAATTGTGCCTTAAAATTAAATTTTAATTTAAGATTAAATTTAAAAAACTAAATTAAAGTAGCACCAGATCCAGGGGAAAGTAAGCAGACTTGAAAAGCACAACCCCAAAGGCAGCAGCCTCCAGATTTCTCCCTGTACCAGCAAGGATTCAATCGGAGGATGGTACATGTGTGGTTGGAGAGAGAGTGTATGACATTCCTGCGACATTGGGACCAATTCTGAGAAGGCAGAACACGTGGAGGCTAAACCTCACTGGGACTGATACCTATCTCTATGCAGGTAGGTTTAGTGGTGCCTTTTGGAGGGCTGGACCAGACTGGTTGTGGAATGGAAAACTGAGCAAAGAATCCAAAGAGTGATAAACAGAAGTGGAAATGGAAGGTAGAAAATTAGTGAGATAACTTGAAAAGGAGATAAGCTCTATTTATTCATTCATTCATTCATTCATTTGGAGATTCAACATAGACTAGGCCCTCCGGCCCTTCAAACCATGGCACCCCAGCAATCCCCAATTCAACCCTAGTCTGATTACAATGGCCAATTAGCCTATCAACCTGTACATCTCTGGACTGTGGGAGGAAACCAGAGCACCTGGAGAAATCCCACATGTTCCACGAAGAGGACATACAGATGATGTCAGAATTGAACACCAAACTTGGATACCCCGAGTGTCAGGCTAACGGCTACGCTATAATGGCTTAGACAGGGTGTCAAAGGTTACAGAGCGAAAGCTGAGAGGGATAATAAATCAACCGTGATGGAACGGCAGAGCGGACTCAGCAGTCAAACGGCCCAATTCTGCTCCTATCTCTTATGCTCTAAGAAACTATAGATTCTAGTTTTTGGAACAAAATTATAAATTACGCAGTTTGTTAAAAGGTTATAAAGCATTGCAGGACAGAAACAAGCCCATCTAGTCCGTGCTGACCTCATTTTCCACCTAGTCCCAATGACCTGCACGTGGACCATGGCTTTTCACACCTTTCCCATCCATGTACCTATTCAAACTTCTCCGAAGTGTTACAGTTGAAGTGACAGCTTGACCACATTTGCACGACCCTCTGAAAGAAGAAGTTCCCTCTCAGATTCTCCTTAAATATTTCTCATTTCATGTTAAATCTATGACCACTAGTTCTCGTCTCACCCAATCTAAGGGGAAAAACTGTATGCATTCACTATACCTATACCCCTCATTACTTTGTATGTAAGACCATAAGCTATAGCAGCAGAATTAGGCCATTTGGCCCATCGAGTCTGCTCCACAATTTCATCATGGTTGATCCATTTTCCTCTCAGCCCCAGTCTCCTGCATCTCTTCATGCTCTGACCAATCAAGAATCAACCTCTGCCATAAAATTAATGCAAAGATATGGCCTCCACAGCTGCTTGTGGCAAAATAATTCCACAGATTTGCCACCCTATGGCTAAAGAAATACTTCCTCATCTCCATACCTCATCTCCCTCTGTTCTGAGGCTGCATCCTCTGTTCTTGGACTCTCCTGTCATAGGAAACATCTTTTCCACATCCCTTCTATAAAGACCTTTCACTATTCGATAGGTTTCAATGAGGTCACCCCTCAATTCTTCTGAATTCTAGTGAATACAGGCCCAGAGCCATCAAACACTCTTCATATGACAAGCCATTCAGTCCTAGAATCACTTTTGTGAACATCCTTTGAACCCTCTCCAGTTTCCGCACAACCTTTCTAAGGGGTCCAAAAAAGCTCACAATACTCCAAGTGAGGCCTCACCAGTGCTTTATGAAGTCTCAATATTACATCCTTGCTTTTATATTCTAGTCCTCTTGAAATGAATGCTAACACTGCATTTGTCTTCCTCACCACAGATTCAACCTTTAGGGAATCCTCACAAGGACTTCCAAGTTACTTTGTGCCTCAGTTTTTTGTCATGTGTGGCACTTTGTCAAAGGCAAATCCAAGTACATAACATGAACCAATTCTCCATTTGTCATGGTGCGTCCATGAACTCTGCATGCCTGTTCACAGTCCAGTCCGTGGATTCCAGACTCCGGGTCTTCTGGCTGTCCCTTGTTTCATTTGGGCTTAATCACAGGCACCTGATTCTCGTCTTCGGGCTGGAATATAAGTGGCCCTGGGTTCGTGTGTAGGCGCTGGTTTGTCTTGTCAGTATCCTGTCCTCATCTCTGTGGGGTTTGTCTTGTCAGTATCCCGTCCTCATCTCTGTGGGGTTTGTCTTGTCAGTATCCTGTCTTTGCCTCTGTGGGGTAAGTCAGGCTGCCTTTGCTGTTAACCTGAGATTGGACTGTTCCCTTCCCTTCCTCTTCTTTCAGCAACCCACACCTGAAGCCTTGCCTGTATCGCCATCAAGTTTAGCTGCTGGAGTGAGACTGGAACCTTACCATGCCAACAGAAGGAACTATCTATTGTTGAGCTTGGAACTGTCTCTTTGTGTCCCTGTTTTTAGTGTCTGTGTATGAGTCCTGGCCCTATGTCCTGTTCCCAAGGAGGGGTCCTGGCTCTGTGTTCAGTGTTCCTGTGCTCGAGTCCAAGGCTCAGTAGGCAGGCAGTTTGCCGCTACTCTAGCGGACTGTCGTTGTTTGTCATTCCATGTCCAAGTCCAGTCTAGGTCTCAGGCTCCAAGTCCAGTCCGGGGTCCAAGGCTCTGAGGAGGCTCCAGTCCGGGTCCAAGGCTCTGAGTTCCTAGTCCCTGTTTTTAGTTCCTTGTCCAGGTCCCTCTTTCCTAGTCTTGTCCAGCGTCGTTTCTCCCCCACTTCCCTACCTTTCTGACACACAAGGTCCCACTTTCCCTAGTACTTCAGTGTCTGTGTCTTGCATTTGGGTCTGTTCCCAACGCCCACCTTATGACACTGTTGTGGATCCTGCTTGTTATTTCTTCAAATAATTCCAACAGATTTGTCAGGTGAGATTTTCCATTGAGGAAACCATGCTGACTATGACCTGTTTTATCATGTGCCTCAAGTACCCTGAAACCACATCCTTAACAATTGACTGCAACCTCTTCCCAATCACTGAGCTTTCCTTTCTGCTGTCTTTCTCCCTCCTTGAAGAGCAGAGTGACATTTGCAATTTTTACAGTCTTTTGGAAAAGATCATTAATTCTGCCTTCACAATCTCTTCAGCTATCTCCTTTAGAACCCTGGAGTGTCCCTTCTGGTTTAGGTGACTTCAGACCTTTCAGTTTCCCAAAAAACTTTCTCCCTAGTAACGGTAGCTTCACATGCTCAAACCCCTGACACCTGGAACTTCCACAAATGCTATACAGGATAGCCCCTCATTCTTCTGCACTCCTGGGAATGAAGTCCTAATTAATTCAACCTATTTAACCAGCATGGCACATGATAGGAGGAACTGTTTCATTCTTGTTCTTGCAGAAACGTGGCTCCAGGATAACATCCCATGCACCATCAAATTACAGGCCATGACATTTGGGACTTGGGCTACATTATTTATTGTGTGTAAATATATGTTTTAATGCTGTCATAATTATATGTGCTGTATGTGCCTTGTGCTGTGTGACTGTTGGTTCTGTGTTTTGCACCTTGGCCCCAGAGGAACACTGTTTTGTTTGGTTGTATTCATGTGTATAGTTGAATTTCAACTATCCCTGTAAGTCAGATCCTCAGGTCCCAGCAATATCTGTGTAAATTTTCTCTACTCTTTATATTTGGGTGACAGGGTGGAGATATATCTACCAAAGGAGGTGTAAGACATTCCTTCCCTCCGCTAACCTGCAGGTCACCCTAGGGCAAGCGTAGCAGCTGCTTAGCCTCCGCACCCCCAAATCAGGGTCATGTGAATCCATGGGAGCAGGTGGTGGATGGTCGCATGAGCAGCTGGTGCACATCACAAGTTCTGGTTATGCAACCATTGACACCAGACAGACAATCTCTGAAAAGTATTGATAATGGCTGTGTCACCCGTTTTGTAAAGACACTACCCAGAAGAAGGCAATGGTGAACTATTCTATAGAAAAATTTACCAAGAACAATCATAGTCGTGGGAAGACCATAACTGCACATAACAAATTAGTTTACAGTGATTTTTATGTCCTTGCACTGCGCTGTTGCAATAAATTTTACATTATGTACGTCAACAACAACAAACCCAATTCTGATTCTCTTTACAGGGAAGATTTGGAGGGTTTGGACAGGGGTCAGAGGTTCACCGGGTTGTCACTTTGATGAAGAAGCATGACAAGCTTTTCATGACGGGATGCCATCATGACAAGCTTTTTGCACCGATCATGCAGCGTGTCTTGGGCATCTGAAACCTGGTGGAGTCCATCCCCCTCCAGGTTTTTTGGAGCTGGCTGGATTTGAACTCGGGTGCTTTTGCTCCGAAGTCCAGTGCTGATGCCACAATGCTACCAGCCGGCACCAGCCTACCTGCCATCAAAGACATATGTACAGAAAGGGGCTAGCAACATCATGAAGGATCTCACCCCCCCCCCCCCGCTAATGGACTGTTTGTCCCACTCCCATTAGGAAGGAGGCTATGTAGCATCCACACCAGGACCACCAGACTCAAAAGCAGTTACTTTCCCCAAACAGTAAGCCTGATCAACATTTCCACCCGCTAACCCACCCCTCCACACCCCCAATCACCTTTACTTTATCATTTCCTGTCAAAGTACAGACACTCCTGTGTATGCCCAGTGTTACGTACCCTGTAACTGGGTCACTTACCAGCAAAGATAGAGAGATCTGTTGAAGTCTGATGGTACTATTTTTAACAGTATTTATTGATAAAAATACACAAAAATGATATCCATGCAAACATACAGATAATATACATCATCAATACTAAATCTAAAAGTGCGGGTATAATAATAATCAATAAGAAATAGCTCTATCGTTGTCTAGGGCAGGGGTGGGCAAACTTTTTGACTTGAGGGCCACAAAGGGTTCTAAAATTTGACAGGGGGGCCGGACCAGGAGCAGATGGACAGAGTGTTTTGGTAATACACCTCATAAGAGAAAATAAAATATCATGGGATATGTAGAAAACATGTGCTTTAATTTCAATTGAAAATGAACAAATGCATTACAACAAAATATCTGTCTTTGAAGTCCCATGGTATTTAGCTATTTATTGAAATGTCTTTTAAAACACTGAAAATTAAATGAATAAAATACAGCTTTTTTAAATAGTAACAGTTATTATTTTAAAGCACTGAAAATTCTGTTATCCTTCAAGATATTATCATCATCACTCTCCTCCTGACTGTCTTTATTTCAAAAACAGTAGGAGATGCAGGTCTACTTGTCCTGCTCCTTCTTATTCAATTGTCCCCTGTGCCAAAACTCAACAACGACCCGCACAATGACAGAACAGTGAGAGCGCGCCAATATGCGGAGCTCTGTGCTCGCAAATCCCCGCAGGCTATCTCCCTTAGCCGGAACGCTGGCTAATTGTGAGCCGGTTCGGATGTGCCAGGAAATGGGTTGCCACAAGGTCACAAAGTAAAGCGCAAATGTGGAATAATACGCTGCACCTCAACAAAGGTCAATGTATATAGTGTGCGTCATCTATTGGGAAGACGCCAGAATTGCGGGGAAAAAACGTTAACAAGGTTTATTAATATAATTTCATCAAGTTCTGCGGGCCGGATTAAAAAGCTTAACGGGCCGCATATGGCCCGCGGGCCGTAGTTTGCCCATGCCTGGTCTAGGGGATAATGTATTGTCCGATGGAAATATAAAAGTCACTTTAGGTCATTCAAGCTGCAGCTTTTTGGTTTGAGAGAAAGACGGGTTAAAACTTGCCCAGTCCTTTTATGATATCAATCCTTCGAGAGTCGTTGGGAGTTGATTTCCCCGTTGTTAGCTAAAAACCGTTCTTCCGTGGTCAAGGCACACCAATTCCAGGGCAAATGGAAACGGACGCACGTGGCCTTCCCACTGGCTTTTGCTATTATGGGATCGCTAGCGTTTCTTCTGGTGCTTCTGAGGGGCTGTTCCCACAGACCCTCTTTTATCCTGACTCACAGGGTCTCAGATGTCAATCAGGTAGGGATGATGCAATCCCTCCACCAACCAGCCCACTTTGCCTGAGGGCTTCCACGAAGCACAGTATTTTAATACACAATTCCGTCTCCAAGAGATAAAGGCCGTTTCCCGTAGCTTTATATCGCCGGGGGGGGGGTCAAGACATTCCAAACGTCTCTCTCTCATTTCCTGGGTCTCCTGACCCAAATCAATAGCGATCCTGAGATTCTCAAAAAGGAGGGGGCTGCAGGCATAACACCAGCATCACTTTATGGACATACAGTCAATCTATGGATATAAACTATTTCATGTATTCACATTTATTGTGTTGAACGGCACAGAAGGGGGTAGATATTCTAAGGGCAGGAAAGCCAATAGCTTTATACTGAGAAGGGAGAAGTTATAAGGGAGATGTGCGGGGTAAGTTTCCTTTATGTGGAGTGCAGTAGGTGCCTGAAACTGCAGCCAGGGTGGTGGAGATGTAATACCAGGGTTAAAGACCTTTAGCTGAACATATGAGCATGAATTTACTGCCACAGAGGGCCATGGGGGCCAAGTCACTGGGTGTATTTAAAGTGGAGGTTGATAGATTTGTGATTAGTAGGAGTGTCAAAGGGTGGAGGAAGAAGGTGTGAGAATGGAGTTGAGAGGGCAAATAAATCAACTTTGTTTGAATGAGAGAGCAGACTAGGTTGGCTGAAAGGCCAAATTCTGCTCCTACGTGTTATGAAGGGATTGGATGGGTATGGATCATGTGCAGGCAAATGGGATTATTTGTTTATTTATGTACATATTATGTATTTATTTATTGACACCATGGAACAGGCCCTTCCAGCCAAACGAGCCACACAGCCCAGCAACCTACGGCCCCAAACTCAGCCTAATCACAGGACATTTTACAATGACCAATTAACCTAGTAACACGTAGGCTTTTGGGCTGTGGGAGGAAACTGGAGCACACGGAGGAAACCCACAACTTCACAAGGAGGATATACAAACACAGGATGTCAGAACTGAACTCCGACAGCCCGAGCTGTAATAGCGTCATGCCGTTTGGCTACCGTGGCGCTGTTTCATTTGGCATCAGGAAGGGCACAGACTTTGTGGGCTAAAGGGAGAATGTTCTATCGTGTACCATTGTCAACCCAAAACACTGACCACCACTCTGCTTCCATAGGTGCTGCTTGACCCAGAGTTCCTCCAGCAATTTGTTTATTTTTGCAATGGATTTAGAGGGCCTTGCAGAGACAGCTTCAGTGATTACTTGTGCAATGTCTGAGCTTCCTACCATGGCTGGGAGAAGTGATCACAAACTTTGTGTTTTGCCACTCTTGAATTGTCCCACCAGTGGCCGGGAAACCACACCTGCCTCATTTGCATGACGGCTTCCTATTGGCCCTACCTCAAAGTGATTGACACTCCAAAGATCCAGTGACAATTGAGAGCCAACAAGAACGCTTTACATATGCAAATATTGGATGCCGCTTTGACCAATCGGCGCGGGGCTGGGCGTGTGCGTCCGGAAGTTGGCTTGGTTGAGGAGGAGTCAGCGTCTTACACAAGAGCAGGAGCGGCCGGCAGTTATTTGTATTTTTTGCGATTTGCTAAGGGGGGGAATATCAGGTTATAATATTCTTGTTAACGGCGAGCAGTTTTTACTCACGCAGGTATTCGAACGATGCCATAAACGTAGGTGTTATTTAAGGGGCGAGGTGCGATAATTATACTCCACCGTGTTGGGTCTGGGGTGCCGAGGAGGGAGCTGGTTGTTCGGAATGGCGCTGGTTAATTTTGCTTTGTTGGTGAAAATGGTATCTGAGGCTACCGGCGAGATGAGCGGCGGTAGGAAGGGTGAGGAGGAGGGAAGTTAACGGCCAAGTGAGTGTCCGCGCCGGGAGACTGCGCATGCGCCCAAGGAGGGGGCAGCAGAGTTCAATTAAATCAGAATCAGGTTTATTATCACTGACTTCTGTCGTGAAATTTGTTGTTTTGCGGCAGCAGGAGCGTCCAGTCATAAAATTACTATAAATATCAGCAATAAATAGTGTAAAAGAGCCATAGCAAGGACCACTAACTCAGAAGCAGGTTTAATATCGCTGGCATATGTCGTGCAGTATACATACACTAATTAAATAAGTTGTGCAAAAAAAAAGTTAGGTAGTGTTTGTGGTTTCATTGTCCATTCAGAAAATGAGTAGCAGATGGGAAGAAGCTGTTCCTGAATCATTGATTGTGTGTCTTTGGGCTTCTGTACCTCCTTCCTGATGGTAGCAATGAGAAGAGGGCATGTCTTGGGTGATGGGGGTCCTTAATGATGGATGCTGCATTTTTGAGGCATTGCACCTTGAAGATGTTCTGGATGATGGGGAAGTTAGTGGTCATGATGGAGCTGGCTGAGTTTACAACTTTCTGCAGCTTATTTCGATCCTGTATAGTTGCCCCCTCCCCATACCAGACAGTGATGAATCCAGTTACAATGCTCTCCTCAGTACATCTGTAGAAATATGCAGATATGTTGTAAAATCCATTGTTTTGTGCAGCAGTGAATTGTAAAGACCTAAAATTATTATAAATTTCATAGAAAGTGCAAAAGAGCCATAATAAGGTAGCGTTAATGCACCACTATCTCAGAATCGAGTTTAATATCACGGTAAATGTCACAAGATTTGTTTTGCACCAGCAGTGTAGTGCAATACATAATATTAGAAAGTATAAATTACAATAACAGGTGTGTGTGTGTGCGTATATGCTGTTACATATAACAGTAGATGTCTGCATGGATTTTAGCAAGGTATTTGAGAAGGTTCTGCATGGGTGGTTGGTCAAGAAGGCTAAGTTGCTTGGCATTCAAGATGAGATTTGATTTAAATTGGATTAGACTGGCCTTGTGGGAGAATCCAGAGAGTAGTGGTAGATGGTTGCCTGTCTGACGGGAGGCCTGTGACTAGTTGTATACTGCAGGCATTGGTGCTGGATCTGTTGTTGTTTACCATCTATATCAACAATCTGGACAATAATGTGGTTAACTGAATCAGTAAATTTGCAGATGGCACCAAGATTTGGGATGTAATGGACAGTGAGGAAGACCATCAGCTTACAGATGGAAAAATGACAGATGAAATGTAATACAGACAAGTGTCAGGTGTTGAATTTTGTGGGGACCAGCGAGGTTAGGTCTTGCACGGTAAGCAGTAGGAGTGCGATAGAACCAAGGGATCTGGGAATACAGGTACTTAATTCATTGAAAGTGGTGTCGCAGGTCGATAGAGTGGTAAAGAAAGCTTTTGGTACATAGGCTTTCATAAATCAATGTATTAAGTACAGGAATTGGGATGTTATGTTGAAATTATATGGTATGTTGGTAAGGCCTAATTTGGAGTGTTCTGTACAATTTTAGTCACCTAACTACAGGAAGGATGTAAATAAGTTTGAAAGAGTACAGAAAAAGTGAAAAGAATGTTGCCAGGACTTGAGGACCTGAGTTATAGGGAAAGATTGAATAGGTTAGGACTTTATTCCCTACAGTGTAGAAGAATGATGGGAGATTCAATGGAGGTATACAAAATTGAGGGATATAGTTAGGGTAAATGTAAGCAGACTATTTCCACTGAGATTGGGTGGGACAACCAGATGTCTTGGGTGAAGGGTGAATTGTTTAAGGGAAACATCTCCACTCAGAGGGTGGTGAGAGTGTAGAACGAGCTGCCAGCAGAAGTGGTGGATGCAGGCTCGATTTGAATGCTTAAGAGAAGTTTGGATAGATAAGTGAATGAGAAGAGGGTGGAGGGCCATGGTCCCAATACAGGTCGATGAGACTATGCAGATTAATGTTCGGCATTGACTAGATAGGCTGAAGAGCCTATTTCTGTACTGTAATAGCGATGTTTAATGATGGATGCAGCCTTTTTGATGTATTGTCTTTTGAAGGTATTCTCGATCCGGGGAGGCTGGTGCAGCTTTCTGCAGCTTTTTCTGATCCTGTGCAGTGCCCCTCCATATCAGACAGTGATGCAACCAGTTAGAATGCTCTCCATGCCAATAAACCTTAAGTATGTTAGTTAGTGTGATTTCTTTGTTGTGAATTAAAATTGACAATACCGACGGAGAACCCAAGGGAGGGTCTGGAATTATGTTCCTGGAATCCATCCATGTTGCAGTTCTGCATAACACATCTGGTGCATCTCAAAAAGACAAATGATACTAAACTTAATTTTGATTCTGAAGTCTTTTTTCCACAGTTATTTCATGAATTTTCATTCCATATGTGCTAATGTAGGCAAATATACACACCAGCTGAATATTGTAAAGTGAACTGACTGCACAAGTTTTGCAGAGCTGCCTTTGGGACTTTCAAAGTTTCAAAGTGCATTTATTATCAGAGTATGTATGCGGTGTACAACCCTGAAATTCATCTTCCCGCAAACAGCCATAAAACAAAGAAACATCAAGGAACCCATTCAAAGAAAAATATCGACCCCCAATGTGCAAAAAAAAAGTACCACTCATGCAAGCAGCAGTGGGGGTGGTCGTATTTCCAGATAGCAATCAGACAACGTGTTCAGTTCTAATAATTTCTCCTCCATATGTCTGCAGGAAGGCTGTCCTACAAGATGAAGCCTAACCTGTAAAAGAGAGAGTACATCTGGTAAGTTCTGCTCTTTGCTTCTGGTCTGTGTCTGTGGAAGCCTGTTGTAACAAGTCCTATTGATTACCATGTGTATGCTCAATCTATACTTGTCACAAATTAATAAAACTGGGACAAAAATGCTTAGCATACCTGATGGATAACTAGCTTTGCCTTAGTAACTGAAAAGACCATAAGGCATAGTAGTAGAATTGCGTCATTCAACCCATCAGGTCTGCTTCTTCATTCCATCATGGCCGTGTTATTATCACTCTCAACCCTATTCTTCTGCCTTCTTCCCGTAACCTTAGGCACCCTTACTAATCAAGAACCTATCAACCTCTGCTTTAAAATTACTGGGTAACTTGGCCTCCACAGGTGTCTGTGGCGAGGAATTCCACAGATTGACAACTCTCTAGCTAAAGAAATTCTTCTCATCTCTGTTTTAAATATATATCCCTCTATTCTGAGGCTGTGCCCTCTGGTCCCAGACTCCCCTAATACTGGAAACATCAACTCGATCTAGGCCTTTCAATATTTGATATAGAGTAAGAAGGTGAAAATGGATTTTTGTAATATATTTCTAATTAGATTTTGTATTTTATTACTGATGAATACAATCATGATGTATAGGTGTTTTAATATTTAAATTTCTTAAATTATCATAGATTCTCCTATTGCAATGTCGCAAAATAATAAAGAATCTGTAGTTATGGCTGGGTAAGTAGATTGTATGCTGTTTTAATTCTTTAAAACCTAGTTTATATGTTGAAATGTTTTGCAGAAATAAGAACATTTTTTTGACTTTGCATCTTCTGTCAATTAAATTATTTCATTTTGTATTGTGCCGTTTTAACAGAAGAAAGATTCTCAAATGTATGCAAAAACATTTTTAGAAATATTGCAGACTTAAGAGAAAACATGAAATGACTGAGTGATTTTTTTTCCATCTCTTTTCTCAACTTTCAAATAATCCTAAAGATGGCTTAAATTAGTAAGAATAAGAAACATGAAAGTGAAAGGGGAAGAGTGTTACAGATGTAGAATAGTGCGTGGGCAGAACTCTAGGAATGGATTTCAAAACAGTCAAATGCAAAGTCATCCATTTTTGACAGTAAAAATGACATTTGCAAGAAAAGGCTTGTGAATCCTTTGCAATTACCTGGTTTTCTTCATTAATTACTCAGGATCAGAAGGATCAAAATCAGAATCAGGTTTATTATTGGCCGAAATAAATTTACAGTATTAAGTATTTTGAATAGATTAAAATTGTGCAAAAAACAGAAATAATGTATATTAAAAAGTGAGGTAGTGTTCACGGGTTCAATGTTCATTTAGGAATCGGATGGCAGAGGGGAAGAAGCTGTTCCTGAATTGTTGAGTGTGTGCCTTCGGGCTTCTGTACCTCCTACCTGATGGTAACAGTGAGAAAAGGGCATGCCCTGGGTGCTGGAGGTCCTTAATAGTGGATGCTGCCTTTCTGAGAGACACCACCCCTTGAAAATGCACTGGGTCCTTTGTAGGCTGGTACCCAAGATGGAGCCGACTAAATTTACAGCCCTCTACAGCTTCTTTCGGTCCTGTGCTGTAGCCACCCCTCCCCCCCCCCCCCCCCCCCCAATTGCCACACAGTGATGCAGCCTGTTAAAATGCTCTCCACTGTACGTCTGCAGAAGTTTTTGAGTGTATTTGTTGACATACCAAATCTCTTCAAACTCCTAATGAAGTATAACTGCTGTCTTGCCTTCTTTATAACTGCATCGATACGTTGGGTCCTCAGAGATCTTGACAGCCAAGAACTTGAAACTGCTCACTCTCTCCACTTCTGACCCCTCTATGAGGATTGGTACATGTTCCTTCATCTTACCCTTCCTGAAGTCCACAATCAGCTCTTTTTGTCTTGAGTTGAGTGCAAGGTTGTTGCTGCCACACCACCCCACTAGTTGGCATATCTCACTCCTGTACACCCTCTCGTCACCACCTGAGATTATATCAACAATGGTTGTATTGTCAGCAAATTTGTGGATGGTATTTGAATTATGCCTAGCCACACAGTCATGTATACAGAGAGTGGAGCAGTGAGCTAAGCACATACCCCTGAGGTGCACCACTTTTGGATCGTCAGCGAGGAGGATATGTTATCACCAATTCACACAGATTGTTGTTTTCCATAGATGCTGTCTGGCCTGCTGAGTTCCTCCAGCATTTTGTGTGTGTTGCGTAAATTAACATGGCTGGATTACCACCAATATTGTGTTAGTGGTTTGCAAAATACTTTGTGCCAGAAGCCAGAGCATATTTCATATTTGTGGGACTACCCGAAGATTGTAAAATTCTTATTTTGGATAACTGTTCAGCTCACCCCAAAGCTGAACTCCTGTGTAAGAATAAGTTTTTACAGTGTTCACCACCAAACTGTATGTCACTTATCCAATCCCAAGACCAAGGAATACTGCACTCTAAATGCCAAGTATCCCTCATTTTTCATGGAACATCTGTTAGATGCAAGTACTGGCAATTCTATACAGACGTTTATTAAAGAATTTAACATAAAGTGTGTTCATTGCTTGAAGGTAAGAGAAGGTAGAACCTTCAACACTAAAGAATAGCTGGCATAAGTTGTGGCCTGCCTTGATGCTGGATGAAAAGCTTTATGATTTTGCAGGATATCATGTACCAAAGGAGAAATTAGTTGTTTATGATTTGCTTGTGAATGCAAAAAGTGTAACAGGACCTGCTTTCAAAGCTATAGCAAGTAGTCTTGATGAAGAAAATCTACGTGAGTGAATGATTGTCGATGATGAAACACCTGTTGTGCATCACCTTATTGTCCTGGACATTATAGACTGTTCTGAATGCTGATTTAAAAACATTGCAAGTGATAAAGATGGCAGTGAGGATGATGAAACTAAAAGATTTACTATTGATGAGTTAATTGAGTTGTTGGGTGATTTAATCAAAGGGTTAGGGAAATGTACTTTCGTGACAGAACAAGAGCTAATGAGATTTTAATTGATGCAAGAAAAATTGCACAGGGAGAGGCTTAACATTTGAATAATCCTGTGTATATATTGTTTGTTTACACATTCTTGTTCGAGCTTCAGTTAGGAACAGTTTTTGAAAGTTTTCTTGTAAGATTTCACGAACCAAAAGATCTCTCAGTGCTTCAGTAAGCCTATCATTGAACTGAAGATGCTCAGACAATCTCTAAAATTTGGCCACGCACACTGAAATAGGCTCCCTTCTTTTTGATTCTGCTTATAAAACCTAAAGTGTTCTGCAGTCAACAATGGTGTTGGTTCTAAATGTTCCTGCGTGACTTTTAGAATATCAGCAAAGCTCATTTCGGATGGTTTAATTTAGGGGTCACCAACCTTTTTTGCACCGCGGACCGGTTTAATATTGACAATATTCTTGCGGACTGGCCGATTGGGGGGGGGGGAGGGGCGGTGTGGGTGTTAATCACAACTGGAATATCGGTGGTAAGTCAACTATAAGTCACTTATAAATGGCTAATACACTCAATTTCATTTCTCACGCACACACCACATATTTTCCTCGCATGAATATAGTGATAAGTCAATTATAACTAACTTATAAGTCAATAGCATTGTAACATTTTAAGTAACGTTTGGATATTAAACACACAGCGCATATTTTCCTTGTATGAACATATAAAATCATTGCAACACACCAGTGAGAGGACAAGGTAAGGGCCAGATGTCCCTGTACTGGGGCCGTGGTGGTCTTAGTCCAGAGAGAGCGACCAACCAAGCGAGGAATGCGACAGGATGCGTGCCTGCCTCCTTTGTAGGTAGGTAGGATCTATCGGCTGACAAAAGTTTGGCTCAAGGGATGACTTTCAGTAGGTCGCTGCGAGGTAGCTGCTGTGCTACTTACAAAACCCTGAGCCCGAGTTAGGTCGTCTGCAAATATTTTAGCACCGGGATCCCCATGAACATTCGGTGTGCTAAACAGGTTTAGAGGCAGCACCCATTTGTCCATGCTCCAGGCCAGTAGCAATGGCACTTCTTGCCGGCTGATTACCTGACACCAACCAGTGATCCCTGGCGCTAGGGTATCACTTCATTGAAGTGACTGATGACCTTGCGTGCGTTCAAGTTCAACAGTAAGCATGACAGGGAATGAGGAAAGGTGCAGCTGACTCATAATGTTTCATATTGTTTCCTTGTAGCCCGGTAGCACATGCTTTGCAGCCCAGTAACGGTCTGAGGCCCGGTGGTTGGGGACCACTGGTTTAATTGAAGCAGTTAAACATTGAACCTAATGCTAAATGTTCCTGCATGACTTTCAGAATATCAGCAAAGCTCATTTTGGATGGCTTAATTGAAGCAGTTAAACACTGAACCTAATGCACTCAGCAAAGTTTCTGCTTGTTTTCTTTGGCTTCAAAATGCTGTTCAATCTATTCTGTAATTAAAACTAAGTTATCTGTTGTGTAATCAAATGTGTCAATGTAACCAGCCGTTTCTGTTTTTTTAAAAATGATTATTATCACCTGATTCTCACTGTTTATGAACTCTGAAATCTTATGTTTTCTGCCGTTTTTTAAAAACTCTGCAGTCCTTGCAGCTGCTGTGTGTGTGTGTGTGTGTGTGTGTGTATGTTACAGTTAGTTATAACTTATTGCAAAAAAAAAGATAGTGTCCAGGATTCATTGACCATTCTGATGATGGAGGGGAAGAAGTTGTTCTTGAAATGTCTCTGCTCCTGTACTTCCCTGATGGTAGCAATGAGAAGAGGGTATGTCCTTAATGATGGATGCCATCTTTTTGAGGCATCTCCTTTTGAAAGTGTCCTTGATGCTGGGGGTGCTAGTGCCCATGATGGAACTGAGTTTACAACTTGTGTGGCTTCTTCTGATCCTGTGCAGTGGCCCCTCCATACCAGTCGGTGATGTGATTCTAGTCCATCATTACCAGGTTTAAAACCTCAGTGTCCAGTGTCCTCCAAATATGACCTCTTATGCACACCAGAACCACTTCACTCTACCATCAATGGGCTACTGTGGCCCATTATCAAATGGCTCATTTATGTGGTTATAGATAAGTTTGCACAGAAATATCTTCATCATGAATGAGATACTGCAAAACCAATTATCTGCTGACTTGCAGGCCCTCAGAATGGTGAGCAAAAATGCTGAACAGACAAGGCAGAACTATATTTCCAGTTTTGTTACTTTATCTTGTAAAGTGGGTGAAGACTCAACAGAGCAGGTTTAAAGGCTAATGGAGGTGTGTGGAAGGGCAACTAAATGAGTTGCATGATAAAACAAAAAGTGAACAAATTGGTCTAATGTAGTTCTGTCCAAATTTCAGTAGCAACAATGAGCATTAGATGCTAGCTGAGGAGCTCCATATCTCAAGTCCTTGTTGTTAGAAGTCAGTACCAGCCAACTGGAGATTGTGGAAGGAGAGTTTTGCCACATTGCAGCCTTTCTGGATCTTGTAGCCACTTCAAAGTTCAAAAGTTCCAAGTAAAATTTATTATCAGAGAATACATACATGTCACCACATACAACCCTGCGATTCTTTTTCCTGTGGGCATACTTAGCAAATCTATAGAATAGTTACTATAAATAGGATCAATGAACTAAAAACTGAAAATGCAAATATACATAAATAACAATGACCAATGAGCATGAAATAACAAGATAATGAGTCCTTAAAGTGAGACCATCAGTTGTGGGAATACTGGAAGTAGAACGAATGCAGTTATACCTGCTTGTTCACGAGCCTGATGGTTGAGGGGTAGTAATTGTTCTTGAACCTGGTGGTGTGAATCCTGAGACACTTGTACCTACCTGAGGGCAGCAGCAAGAAAAGAGCATGGACTGGGTGGTGAGGACCTTTGGATGCTGTTTTCTCACGGCAGTGTTTCCTGTAGATGTGCTTAGTGGTTGGGAGGGTTTTACCTGTGATGTACTGGGCTGAATTCATGACCTTTTTTACTTTTTTTTCTAGGGCAACATAAAAAATATGCTGGAAGAACTCAGCAAGTCAGACATCATCTAGGTAGTCAGAGTTTTGAATGGAGACCTTTCATCAGGACTGAAACGTTGACTGTTTATTCCACTCTGTAACTGTTGCCTGACTGGCTGAGTTCCTCTAGCATTTTGTGTGCATTGCTCTCGATTTCTACCATCTGTAGAATCTCTTGTGCTTCTGGTATGGCTCTGTTTAACCAGGTGAAGGAGGAGGATAATGGTAAGCCATGTAGCACAAGATGCAGTCAAGGGGGCTTCTTGTAGCTGCATGTGTGGAATCTGGGTTCAATACCATCCATTCCTTGATGTAAGTGCCAAAATGCTGATTACAAATCTGTTCAGCGTTGAACTGTTAACTTAAGATCTGAAATTGTACACAGCATTTACTTTTTTAAAATTCCTTTGAATTTGTACATTTTTGGCTTTGGTGCAAAACTAACAAGTTTAAAGAGAAATTATACCTTGTGAACACAAGATTCTGTAGACTGGAAATCCAAAGTAACACACACAGTGTTGGAAGAACTCAGCAGGTCAGGCAGCATCAATGGAAAGCATCCATATATATAGCATTTATGAAAAGTTTCCATAGATTTCTGCCAAACCTGCTGAGTTCCTCTAGCATTTTGGAAATGATACCTTGTGTTTGTTTCAATCGTGCATAAAAATGCTATTGACAGCCTTGAATACAATTTGTTGCAGTGTGAGATATGTAGTGTGCTGTATTTCTTTTGCTGTTAACTAATACATTACATTTATTTTCTGTTTATATTTAACCTATAGGACCCTAGCCTCTAAATCTTTCAATCACAATGGAGTGTTGCAGACGGTTATTAAGCAAGAAGTTGTAGAGAGTTCCAAAAGTCAGCCATCTCACAAGCAATCTGACAGAAATGTAGCTGGAGCTGGTAATACTGGGGAAGAAGAAGTAAGTAGATGATAAGTGAACTGATGTTTATCAGAAGGCTGAAATTTGTTTATTGTGTGTCAGTATTTTGTCTGAATGTACATTATTGTCATGTAGTATCTATTAACGGTCTTGCATGCAAGGTCTGGAGATTTTTCATAGTTTAAACCTTACATGATTAATTGTATTGTATCAAATACAATTTCTCTTTGGTGACCTGAACACCCAAGTAAATTCAAAGATTCAGAATTGTTACATGTGTGAAGGAGAATGAAATAATTGTTACTCCGTATCTGCAGCACAAAAAAATACACAGTAAAATAAAGAACACAATGATTTTAAAAAAATAGTAGATCTAAACGCAGTACTGTGCAGAAGACTTGGGCACATGTACAGCTAGGGAGCCTAAGACTTTTGCACAGTATTGTAAGCAGTTTTTTAAATATAATTTCTTGCTTGGATTAATTTTGATTTGATTTGAAGTACAAGATGGAAATTCAGCCATTTCCATCTTCTCTATATTTGCTCTTGAATCAGTAATATTTGTGAATCATACTTTTGTTAATTTCGGTAAGCTTTTAGTAGATACAGTACAATAAAGTGTGGAAAGGCTGAGCACTGATGGCTTCATCTCTTTCATTCTTCAAAATAGGAAAAGTAATTGAAAGAAAAAAAATACTCATGAGGTGTGACAAGATGGATACAGGTGTGATGTTTCCTCTGTCCATGTTTTATATCAGGAGCCATACATAATATAAGGGCTTGGCCGTTCAGTAAACCTGAGATAGAAACCTCAGGCTTCATATGTCTAGGGTGTATACGACTTTGATCCCACCAAACCCATGAGATTGGGATGAGTTACCCACCCAAATCTCAATTTGTGTGAATGCTGTATGAATTACTGTCCCCCTGCAATCACCCATCAGCAAGAAATAACAGATCATACACTGCATACAATTATTTAGAAAGTATATTTATGAACGTTAACCAAAGAGTTTTTAAGGAAAACAAAGGAGAAATAAAAAGAGCCCAATGTAATTAAATAGTCAAATGTGCACATAAATTGGAGCTCACCTTGAAATTGTCTATAACTCGTGTGCTGGACCCTCGGTCAACATGAAAGCACACACCACCTTCCAAATGTCGCTGGAAATCCATCTCAAACAAATGGGAGTACTTCTTCCTTGAAGCCATTCAGCTGTACAAAGCACCTTGTGCAAGACAGGAGGGAAGATGGCATCCTCAGCCATCTTCCCTTCTGTCTTCTCCCACTATAAAGACCTTGACCCACATCAATGTTGGTCACAAATACCTCTCTGCCCAACATTCTCTAGAAGCTTTTCCCATTTCCACCATCCTGATTGGCTAACACCACATTCCTAAGTTGAACAACAAGGCTCAAACTCAAACAAGCTGAAAGCAGAACAAACTGCTCTTACAGAACTGCTGAAGTACCTAGGGCATAGCAGTGAAAAAACTTAACCAAGGCATTACATTGATAATATATTCCTGTAACTTGTCCCTGTAGTTCTGTTATTCTTTGCTGTATTCCTTTTTGTGGTGTGGGAACTGTGGGCAAAGCTGGCAACTGTTGTCCATCTATAACTGCCCTGAACAATGGCTAGGTGAGCCCTGTGAAAGAGAAAACACTGCTGTGGGCTAGACAAGTGAGGATGGCAGATTTTCCTCCCAGAGGACATTTTGTGATCTTGGTTGTGGAAGGAACAATGCTGTATTGTGGGGTATAGAATTGTTATTTTTCTCATATTTTCCTTGTAGTTTAACTTTACAATGCTTGCTTGTACTTTTATATAATCACCAATATACCTGTTATCGTTCAATGAATAGTTTTTGGTAATTACAATTTAGTTGCTTCTGTATGTTTGTCGAAACTTATTTCTCTGTGGCAGGTATCACACTGTTTGATCTGGCTAATTTATAGATTAATTGTCATTGGAATTGTGTTATCTCTAGTCTGGGTATGAGGCAACCACAACTTTTTTTTGTTCTTCATTCTTGTAACACTTAATAAAACAGCCAAAATAAACAAGATTTGTGCCTGATACCAGGTCTTGAGAGTTCCAGTCTCATAACATAATCACAGGGCTCTTGACATTGTTGACCCAGATCTCAGGAGCTCGAGTCTCATAACTTCATCACAGAGCTCTTGGCATTGTTGACCCAGGTCTCAGGATTTCCAGTCTCATAATGCCATCACAGGGTTGCCACTGTGCTCTCAGTTGGTGTGCTTTCAGTTCTTTATGGTTCCAAGTTTATTTTTTAGGTGTGCATGGGGAATCCACTAGTCAACAGTGAATGTGGTAGTCTACGCAACGTGATAATTGCCCTTTTCATTAAAAAGAAACTGAGACCAGCAGAAATAAAAGGTTAAAGTGACGCAGTCTGAAGATGTAAAATTCTCATTCACTCAGGTCCATCTAATTGGGTTTCATAGAGGGCTGTTGGGACAATTAATGTCCAAGTGTAAATGGCCTTATTAGAGGCCACTTGCAAAATCCAACCGATAACTAAGACATTGTTAGAGCATGTCAGTTATTTTGCAAACCTCTTTGGTAAGCAAGAAGTATTAATTTTTCTTCCCGAAGTGTTGTAGCCTGAATGGAGTTTCTAAGTAGTCACACTTATTGTCAAATGTCGTTCTCCATACAATATATAATTTGTATACCTTTCATAAAGGGAAGGTTAAGCTTGTATCTACGAACTTGATGCATTCCTGTAATCATTCCATTGTCAGAAAAATATATAATCAATTATTTTTTTCTTGAAATGAGTTCTTTAATTTGCCTGAATTGCTCTTGGTATATGTTAAGAGGTGTGTCGTATGGTTGAGTTTTGATAGATATTGATCTCTTCCTGTTAGAGATACAGTCCACAATTCTGTCTGAATATCTAGATTGATTTTGTATTAATCATTTAATTTTATCGTTTAACAGCAACGTGTAGTGAAAAAGCGGGGGTGGCCAAAAGGAAAGAAAAGGAAGAAGGTTTTGCCCAATGGTCCGAAAGCACCAGTAACTGGGTATGTCCGGTTTCTCAATGAGCGTCGAGAGCAAATTCGTATGCAACACCCAGACCTGCCATTCCCAGAAATCACCCGCATGCTCGGGAATGAATGGAGCAAGCTTCCTGTTTTGGAAAAACAGGTATGTGCATTGTCTTTTTATATATATTGTAATTGAGGCCTTCTGTTGTGGACAACAGATATTTGCATTTTAAATACATATACACTGTAATTGAGGTCTCCTATTTTGGGAAAACCGATATGTGCATTGTAATTGCGTATGCACTATAGTGGAGTATAAGTGTATAGTATATACACTTCAGATGTAAATTGATGAGAGAACTTAAATCAAGTCCAAGTTCAGGTTTATTGTCGTTCGACTGTACATATATACAACCAAACGAAACAATGTTCCTCTGGACCACAGTACATCCACAAATCATATATCATACACAGCACATCAATTTCACATGAAGTCAGTTTTATCTACTTCAGTTTCAGGATGTAAAGAAAACATTTAGAAATTTAATTATACAAATTTGTAATAAAGAAGTCACCACTGCTGCTGTCATTTGTTAATCAAAAAGCAACTGTTAGTTCTGCTAAACACCAGAAACACATGACAACTATAAATTTCAGCACTGGGCAGAAAGCTCTGTAAATGCCTATTGATTCCTGGTGAGTAGAGCAGGGTCAAAACAAATTAACTGTGGCCTTTAGTTTCTTGTGTATGTTGTTAGCATGCTTTTTATTTGCCATGAAGATGATAGTTACAAATTTTTATTTCTTCTGTGTCAGCGTTACCTGGATGAAGCAGAAAAAGACAAGCAACAATATCTGAAAGAACTTAAAGAATTTCAGCAAACTGAGGCATATAAAATGAGTGCACAGAAAATCCAGGAGAAGAAACTAAAGAAAGGTAGGATTCCAGATGGGAATAGTGCAATCAAGCAGCATTACTAAAATGTCTTTAAATTCGGCTATCAATATTCTTGAAGTTATTAAACCTTTCAAGATTTTTCTTATACTTCTTCATTGAGTAGCTCCCCTTGCAACTTCTGATCCAACAGGAGCAGGGTAAACTGGCTGCTATTACATTTTAACTGTCTTGAAACTATAATTTTTCTCTTGAGATGTTGGTTTAATTTGTGGTTTTTGATGTTTTCAAATCCAAGTTTCTTTTGGAAGTCAAGAAAGTGGCACAAAACTTGTTGCTTCACGATTGTTTTATTAAGTGCTAATAGAACAGAGAATTGGAAGCATAGAGTTGCAAAATAGTAGCCAAGAATGAATAAGGAAAAAGATTAAAAAGAAAAAGATGGCATGCCAATGTGTTTAGCCCTTCTTATACCCCAGATAAACAGACATTTCATTTGGATTTGTAGATAAGAGCTAACCAATCAGATAGTTCCTATTCAAATAATGTGATATTAAGAAGCTTCCAGAAAGATGCAGAACTGTAGCACTAGGCAACACATTGAACAATTGCATATACATGCTGTGACTACTTGGATACATGTGTACATAGGTAATTGTATAAAATACAAGCAGGCATAATTTGCTAAACTGCAAAAGAAAATAACAATTATACAGTCTAATTTAATAGTTACATAAATGTAAATCTGACGAAACATAAGAATCTTGACAAATAAGCATACTTTCTCTTTAATATTGCAGTAACATCCTATGTTATGAACAGACAGTCTCTTCCCTTTATTGTTAATGTTAAGGTAGCTGCAAGTATGTGGAAATTGGAACTTGTTTGTTCATTTACTGCATGAAATGTTGCAACCTTTGTAAGTGGAGTTAGTTGAAAATCATTGATTTGAGGTGAACTTCAGTGAACCGTAGAGTAAAAGAAAGCATTGTTTTATTTACAGGCGCATTTCTGCACTGCCACCCTGTAAAGTCTTTGACCAAGCAACCTGGCTTTGATTTTAAAATTTCTCATGTCTTTTTTCAAATCCCTCAATGGCCTTGCTCTCAAGGGCACCAGTCTTCGGTGAACGTTACACCCTTCCATTTCTGGTTCTTTCACATTTTGGCTGCCAGATCTTCAAATTCAAGTTTATTGTCGACTGCCTGTACATGTATACAACCAAATATATTGCACACAGCACATAATATTTTGATTTTATCATAAATAAGTTAATAAAATATAATTCAAAATGCATGTAGTGCACAGCACAGGTAAACAGCTCGCTGTCCTAGTGACGAGACCTCAGTGGTGGCAGGATATTCATTAGTCTTGCGGCCTGAGAGAAGAAGCTTTTACATAGTCTGGCAGTTCTAGTCCTGATGTTTCTGTGCCTCCTTCCTGGTGGTGGTAGGTCAAAGTGATTGTGGGACGGGTGTTAGGGATCCTCCACAGTGCTGAGGCACTTCATCTACAATACTCCTGGAAAGCATTACAAATAAGGGGGAGGGAGACCCCAGTGATCTTTTCGGCTGTTTTAGCTACCAGTTACCTAGACTCTATGCTATAGAATTCCTCATAATATTTCTCTACCTCTACTCCTTTTTGTTGTGGCTTGAATCTTACCTTGGTTAACTTATTCTGGCATCTTGTACTTGACAACGTTGCTGTAATGCATGTTGGACTTTAAGGATGTAGTGCAAATTGTTATGTGGCCTCTAAAAGAGAACTGATTTTTCTTTTAATTTTATAATTTCAGAAGAATTGTGGTCAGGTGTTAGTGGACCAGTCCCAAAGGTGAGCTATGCAAATTTTGAACTGAAACAGTATAAAGTTCTACTTCTATGGTGGGCCAGTTCTTGTTGGAGCAACAAGTCCCTGCAGTCCCTGACATACATCCTTGAGTTAGGCAACAAATCTGGACAATAGCCAGGCCTTGGGAATCATCCTACATAAGCCCACTCATGGAACATCTCTGAGAGGCTCTAGCAGAAATCTGGGCGCCACAGTAGCACAGCAATTCATGCGACAGTTACAGCTCAGAGTGTCAGAATTCAGAGTTCAATCCCAGTGTCCTCTTTAAGGAGTCCCTGTACATTTCCACCATAGAATGTGTGAGTTTTCTCCGTGTGCTGAGGTTTCTTCCCACAGTCCAAAGCCTACGGGGTAGGTTAATTAGTCATTGTAAATTGTCACATGATTAGGATTAAATCTGGGGTTACAGGGCAGTGTAGCTCGAAGGGCTATTCTGTGTATTTTTAAATAAATTGGGCAAGGCCAAAGGTTGCTTTTTTCAAATCAGTGTTAAATATCTCTGACATCAATTTAATAATGCTTAAATATCTTAAATTCCTTAAATGTTTTAAAGCTAGTTAAAACATACACTTGGAAATGTCAAAGTAAAATAATTTAAAACAACTAAATTGTCATCCCTATTATCTGTCGATCACTGAAATCCACAAAGCCTTAGGTTTTGTGTTGTTTTCTCCCACTGCCTCTTCAGAAAAAAACCTTATGTGGCATCAGTAGTAATTTTTTTAAACAAGTGTAATGGAGACCTAATGTTAGACTGAGTTTTCAGTCCAGTTGATGAGTCTTGATTCAAAGGGCCTCCGTAACTGTAGCCGGCTTGCTGTGTTCCTCCAGCAGTTCGTGTGTCACTCTAGGTTTTAGCATCTACAGCCCATCACCGGCTTAAGACTGTTTCCAGTTAATTGACTGTGTGGTAGTTTGATATTGTATAATCATAAGACGTAGGAGCAGAATTAGGTAATTTGGTCCATTGAATCTGCTCCATCATTTCATATCAGCTGCTTTATTATCCTTCTCAACCCCATTTTACTCCCTTCTCCCCAAAACTTTTAACACCCTGACTAATCAACCTCCACTTTAAATACACCCAATAACTTGGCCTCTACATCTGTTGGTGGTAATAAAATCCACAGTTTCATCAACTTCTAGCTAAAGAAATTTCTCCTCATCTCTGTTCTGAAGGGATTCTCAACAGAGGTTGAGACTGTGCCCTCTGGCTCCAGACTCTTCCACAATAGGAAACATCCTTAGCACATCCACTCTATCTAGTCTTTCAATTTGTGATGTTAAATGTATATAAAAATCAATAAAATTCAGTTTGCTAGAAATGGTTTGTCTGTTTTTGTCGTTCAGATCACTGATGATGCACCAGACAGGGTTTCCATGTTTGAGACCCCAATTTTTACGGAAGAGTTCCTTGACCAGACCAAAGGTATTTTAAGACAAAATTTTTGAATTCTGCTAACTCTTGGAAATCTAATTCTGCTTGGAGTTTAGCCTCATTGATACTGAGGCATGCAAGCCAAGATGACCCTAAGAATGGTCCAGTCTCTGCCATGGTATTGAGATATTTCTGGGAAGTTTGCATAGTAGTCAAGATAGCAGAACCTAAAGCAATGACAAGTTGTAACCATTAATGATAATTATTAGTTTTTAAAAATAGAATATTCAACATTTAATTTGAGCATAGTGTTTTAGAAAGCAGCTAATTAAGACCATAAGATACAGGAGCAGACTTTGGCCAGTTGGCCCATGGAGTCTGCTCAGCCAATTCATCATGGTTGATCCAATTTTCCTCTCAGCCCCAATCTCCTGTCTTCTCCCTGTATCCCTTCTTGCCCTTCTATTAACCTCTGCCTTAAGTATACATAGACTTGGCCTCCACGGCTGTCTGCGGCAAAGAATTCTACAGATTCACCACCCTCTGGCTAAAGAAATTCGTCCTTATCTCCATTCTAAAAGGATGCCCCTCTATTCTGAAGCTGTGTCCTCTGGTCTTACACCATAGGAAACATCCTCTCCACATCCATTTTATCAAGGCCTTTCACCATTCGATAGGTTTCAATGAGGTCACCCCTCATTCTTCTGAATTTTAATGAATACAGGCCCAGAGCCATCAGATGTTCTTCATATGACAAGCCATTCAATCTTGGAATTATTTTTGTTAACCTGCTTTGAACCCTCTCCAGTTTCAGCACATCCTTTCTCAGGTATGGGGCCCAGAACTGCTCACAATATCCCAAGTGAGGTCTCACCAGTGCTTTATAGATTTCCAACATTACATCCTTGCTTTTATATTCTAGCCCTCTTGAAATGAATGCTAACATTGCATTTGCCTTCCTCACCACAGACTCAACCTGCAAATTAACCTTTTGGGAATCCTGCACAAGGTCTCCCAAGTCCTTTTGCATCTCAGTTTTTTGTATTTTGTTTTTCTCCATTAGAAAATAGTCAACCTTCTCATTTCTTCTACCAAAGTGCACGACCATACTATTCCCATCACTGTGGTCCATCTGCCATTTCTTTGCCCATTCTCCTAATCTGAATAAGTCCTTTTGTAGCCTCTCTACTTCCTGTAAGCTACCTGCCCTTCCACCCATCTTCATATTGTCTGCAAACCTTGCAACAAAGCCATCAATTCCATCATCCAAATCATTGACATAACGTTAAAAAAATAAGTCTCAACACAGAACCATGTGGAATACCCCTAGTCACTGGCAGCCAGTCAGAAAAGGCTCCCTTTATTCCCACTCTTTGCCTCTAGCCAATCAACCACCGCTTTATCCATGCGAGCATCTTTCCTCTAATACTATGGACTCGTATCTTGTTAAGCGGCCTCATGTGGTAGCATGTCAAAGGCCTTCTGAAAATCCAAGTACACAACATCAACTGATCCTCCTTTATGTGCCCTGCATGTTACTTCAAAGAGTTCCAGCAGATTTGTCGGGTAAGATTTTCCCCTTGAGGAAACCATGCTGACTACGGCATCGTGTGCCTCCCAGTACCCTGAGACCTCATCCTTAACAATCGACTCCAACATCTTCCCAACCACTTGAGTTCAGACTAACTGGCCTATAGTTTCCTTTCTTCTGCCTCTCTCCCTTCTTAAAGAGTGGAGTGACATTTGCAATTTTTCAGTCTTCCAGAACCATTCCAGAATCTAGTGATTCTTGAAAGATCATTACTAATACCTCCATGATCTCTTCAGCTTCCTCTTTCAGAATTCTGGAGTGTACACCATCAGGTTCAGGTGACTCATCTACCTTCAGAACTTTCAGTTTCCTAAGAACCTTCTCTCTGGTAATGGTAATTTCACACACTTCATGCCCTCTGACTCCGGGAACTCCCAGTATACTGCTTGTGGCTTTCACCATGAAGCCTGATTTAAAAATACCTATTCAGTTCATCTGCTGTTTCATTGTCCCGCACTACCGCTCTCTAGTTACATTTTCCAGCTGTCAGATATCCACTCTTGCCTCTCTTTTACACTTTATGTATCTGAAGAAACTTTAGGTGTACTCTTTAATATTATTGGCTAGCTTACTTTCATATTCCAGCTTTACCTTTAATGTCTTTTTTAGTTGTCTTCTGTTGGTTTTTAAAAGCTTCCCAATACTCTAACTTACCACTACTCTTTGCTCTATTGTATACCCTATTTTAGGCTTTTACTTTGGTTTGACTTCTCCTGTCAGCCACGGTTGTATCATCTCTCCTTTAGAATACTTCTTCCTCTTTGACATGTATATATTCTGTGCCTTCTGAATTATTTCTGGAAAATCCAGCCATTGCTGCTTTGCTGTCATCCCTGCCAGTGTCCTTTTCCAATCAATTCTGGCCAACTGCTCTTTAATGCCCCTGTAATTCCCTTTACTTCACTCTAATACTGATGCATCTGACTTTAGTTTCTCCTTCTCAAATTTCAGGGTGAATTCAGTCATATTTTGATCACTTTTAATTTTTAAATTAAAAATGACCAGTTTATCTATAGTAGGGGTTCCCAACTTTCTTTTTAATGTCTTGGACCAAAACCATTAAGCAACAGGGCCGTGGACTGTAGATTGGGAACCTTTGGTCGATAGGGTAGCAGCAGGGTTCGGACCTAATTATGTCTTTTGATCATTATGCTATGAAGTGGGAATTCTACTGAAATTTTGTTTTAAAAGGCATTGATCGAGAAGAAAGCCATAGACTTTTTCCCAGGGCAAGTGGCTAATATGAGGGGGGGCATAATTTTAAATGTGCTTGGAGAAAAATATAGAGGGGGGATGTCAGAGGTAAGTTTTTTTTTACAGGGGTGGGTGTGTGGAGCACCTTGCCAGTGGTGGTGGTAGGGGCAGATATATTAGGGACATTTGAGAAACTCTTGGGCATGTGGATGACAGAAAAATGGAGGGCTATGTGGGAAGGGAGGGAAGGGTTAGATTGATCTTGGAGTAGTTTAGAGAGTCAGCACAATAGAGTGGGCTGAAGGGCCTTCACTGTGCTGTAATGTTCTAAAAGAGTTATATGATACAAATATTATTCTCAAGGGTGGATTAAAATAATTTGATTTCCTTTGCGTTAAAATAATTTGAAAAGCTGTTGCATTATTCCATCAGTTTTTTCAGCATCTATCCAGAACACCTAGGGAAAGTTAGTTTGCAAGTGTACAACTTGGGAGCAGCATAGGATATTCATCAAAGTGGAGAATAAAGCAACTGAGAACTATTATATATTTAGATGTATGATTGCTTAATGTTTTTTTGGGAAAAATAAGACTTCCTTATGGGTCATAAATATAATCTGAATTTAATGATGGTCAAGGCACAATTTTCTGTCTTTCCCCAGTAACCATGAGGGGTATCCATAACTCATTATCAAAGGCAGAAATCCCTAATCGAGGTATCTGTAACTCATTGTTAATGTGGACATCTCTAAATGAGGTATTTGTAACTATGAGGGGTATCCATAACCCATTGATTAATGCAGAAATATCTAAATGAGGTATTCGTAACTCATTAACGTGGAAATCTCTAGATGAGGTATCTATAACTGGGGAGGGGGGGGGGTATTCGTAACCCATGTGCAAATCCCTAAATTGCTCTGTGTGGACTGCACTGTTTATTGCCTTCTTGCAATCAAAGGAAACTGTTCAGACTAACGTGAAGTTAAGGTTTGACAGAATTGAATGGCTTGAATTGACTTTACATACTTCACATACATGAGAAGTAAAAATCTTTGTTATGTCTCCATCTAAATGTGCAATAATAATATAATAAATAGAATAGTCAATTGAACATAGAAATGTACTCAAATCAGCATGAGTTAATCAGTCTGATGGCCTGGTGGACGAAGCTGTTCCAGAGCCAATTGGTCATGACATTTATGTTATGGAACTGTTTCCTGGATGGTAGCAGCTGGAATAGATTGTGGTTAGGCTGACTTGGGGTCCCCAATGATCCTACAGGCTGTTTTTACATACCTGTCTTTGTAAATGTCCTGAATAGTGGGAAGTTCACAACTACAGATGCACTGGGCTGTCCACACCACTCTGCAGAATCCTGTGATTAAGAGAGGTACAGTTCCCATACAAGGTAGTGATACAGCCAGTCAGGATGCCCCTATAGAAAGTTCTTAGGATTTGGGGGCGTATACCAAACTTTCTCAAACTTCTGAGGTGAAAGAGGCGGTGTTGTGCCTTTTTCACCACACAGCTGGTGTGTACAGACTACGTGAGATCCTCAGTAATGTGGATATTGAGGAACTTAAAGCTATTCACCCTGTCAACCCCAGATCCATTGATGTCAATAGGAGTTAGCCCATCTCCATTCCTCCCGTATTCCACAACCAGCTCCTTTGTTTTTGCGACATTGAGGGAGAGGTTGTTTTCTCGACACCACTGTGTCAGAGGTGACTTCTTCCCTGTAGGCCAACTCTATTATTTGAGATTAGGCCAATCAATGTAGTGTCATTGACAAATTCAATTAGCAGATTGGAGCTGTGGGTGGCGACACAGTCATGGGTATACAGGGAGTAAAGGAGGGGAGACAGTACACAGCCCTAAGGGGTTCCTGTGCTGAAAGTCAGAGGGGTGGAGGTGAGGGAGCCCACTCTTACCACCTGCCAGCGATCTGACAGGAAGTCGAGGATCCAGCTACACAAGGCAGGGTGAAGGCCGAGGTCTCTGAGCTTCTTGTCGAGCCTGGAGGGAATTATGGTGTTGAATGCTGAACTGTAGTCCAAGAACAGCATTCTCACATAAGCATTCTTCTTCTCCAGATGTGAGGATAATATGTAGAGCAGTGGCTATTTCATTATTTATGAAATCAAGTAGAGCATGGCAGAAGTACTAACAGGTCAGGCAGAAAATGTAAAGAAACTGCTGCTGTTTCAGATCAATAACCTTTTATTAGAAGTTTGTAAATCCATCACCCAGGACAAACCATCTTCTCATTGCTATCAGAGAGGTGGTACAGGAGCCTGAAGACAAACACTCAATGTTTTAGGAACAGCTTTTACCCTTTCACCAACTGATTTCTGAATGGGCAATGAACCCATAAACACTACCTCAGTATTTTTCCCTTTTTTTTTGCACTACTTATTTATTTTGTATATACTTATTGTGATTTATAGTTTTTATTGTTGTGTAGTGCTGCCACAAAACAACAGATTTCATAAGACATGCTGGTGATACTAATTCAGATTCTCATCAATGACCTCAACTTGTTTCCTGACAGGAAGTGATAAAGTAAGGCTTGTTTGTGGGGTGTGCAGGGGTGGGTCATTGGGTGGAGTTGTTGATCTGCCAGTTTATTGCAGAAGAAAGAAAAGTTGCCCCTCTTGTTATTCAGAGTGAAATTTAAATTGACTTGTTTCTCTTTCTCTTAAAGCACGTGAATCAGAATTACGAAAGTTAAGAAAGTCAAATGTAGAGTTTGAAGAGCAAAATATAATCTTGCAAAAACACATAGAGAGTATGAATAATGCCAAAGAGAAATTGGAGCAGGAATTGGCACTGGAAGAGAGAGAAACGTTGACATTACAGCAACAGTTACAGGCTGTACGACAGGCCCTGACTGCCAGCTTTGCTTCTATTCCCATTCCAGGTGAGAAATGCAAGCTCTTCTAAAAGATCCTCTACTTGCATAAGTAAACCTTCAGATCTTGTCAAATAACTGGAGTAAACAGAGTATATTTTTATCATTAATGATCCCTTAAGGTTGTGTTATAGCCAAGGGAGGTAGTAGGGATAAGCTCCCACTATCTTAATTAATGCTCTCAATGGCATATGTCTCAAATAGCCTCTGGCAGCCAAGTCCAGCTCCTGACCTTCGTGTGTGGCTTACCTACTAAGCCTGGTGGAACCATTTCTGCTGTTCGGAGAAGGGGCGAAGGTGGGTTAATGGTGCCTTAAAACCTGTCGCTTCAGGCAGATGCAGCTCATCAGCCATCGTTGGCAACTCATCTAGGAGAAGGAAAGCTGGAACTAGAAAACTCTTCTCTCCTTCCCTCCTACCTGACCCCCTCATTGATCCCTTCCTGCCCCCCCCCCACCTTGACTTGGCAGACGTCAAGCTGCGGCTTTATTTTCTTAAATGTAATTTTTGTTTGAAATTTTTGATCAACATCTATCTTTTCAGTTTTAGATTTGTCAACATTAATTTGGAGTTGGTATTTTTTCTGCCATCTTTCATACATGAGCGTTGAATGTAAAATTTTCAGAAGAGAAGGCTGGCCTAGCAGAGAATAATGTATAATTGTCACAGATCAGTTTAATTTAGTTGCATTATCTGAATGACCAGACATTCCAACTTATTACATTTTTTTTGGTAATTAGGCACGGGAGAAACACCGACCGAAGGAACACTTGATACATACATGGCCAAACTTCACAATGTCATCGAGAGCAGCCCCTTGGAATATGAAAAACTAGTTGGAAGGGTGCAAGAGATCATCAGTCAGTTAGATAGGTAAGCATTTGTGGTAAAATGAGGAAAAATCTTTTTCTTCTTTGAATTTAGATCTTAAAACAACCTCTGAAACAGGAGCCTGCAGATGCTGGAATCTGGAGCAACAATCTGCTGGAGGAACTCAGCAGCTCATTTGAAGATGTCCTGATGCAGAGTTTCAGCCTGAAGTGTTAACAATTCCTTTCCTCCCAGAGCAGCTGAGTTCCTCCACCAGTTTGTTGCTTGAAGTGATCTTGTTCTGGATGAGATGGCTTATTTCAGGCTGGTGATCAGATGTTGCAGCATTCTAGTGATCTCAAAGTTCAAAGTGCATTTATCATCAAAGTATGTATAAAATATACAACCTTGATTTGTTTGCTTAACGGTCAGTCTGAAAGTAAAGAACCTAATTAAAAAAACAATAAGACCAACCACCCTCCCCACTGTGCCCACAAAGAAAGAAGAAAAACACAAAAATCACGCAAATAAAAACGAGCAATGCCAACAGCATTCCGAACCAATCTGAGTATTTAGATCCAAATGCCCCAAGTAGGCCCAAAGCCTCAGCATTCAGTTCATCATATTAGCAGGGCAAATTACCATAAAGTTTGCAGACATGAAGTGCAGCAGTTGGAGGCAGTCTCATAGACTTAGAGTCATGGGAGAGAAGCCCCCAGACTATCTGTCCTGGCATTTAAATTGTCCAAACTTCGCACTAAAACCCAGGCCTAGATTTTGCTGCTGAAGAAACCATTCTAGATCTCTAAAATAGTTGGTTTAGCACCCAGAGCGATTCAACCCCATCCAACTCTCAACACCCTGCCTCTCCAGTCTATCTGTGCCAATGTTTAGATTGTACCTCGCATTTGGACTTGGGCATCGCCTTGAACACACTGCCCATCAATTCACTTTGGACTTTTCACCGCCAAAAAACCCATTCTCGAGGTCTCCAATTCAGCTCAATGTTTCAAGCGATTCGCCTTTGTACCCGTGTTAGTCAGACGGACATCAGAGCTCCTCTGTCCCGTCTTCTCCCCTCTGAATCAACCACTCCAACCAGCATGGTTTGAACCTCAAATGCATCAATTTTGCAGCATGCCTCCCAAGCACATCCCACATATTCACTTTGCCTTCGCTTGCTTCATTGCTTGTGGTGATTGTTTACCACAATTTACTTCAAAATAAATGTTATCAGTAATGGTTTTAATCAAATTCCTTTGCTTTCAAACTACCAGTGAGCTGTTGCACATCTTCGATAGCGCCGTCTTTGATCTGACCTTAACAGGTAACTAGGATGGCCTGTAGCACTAATTCAAGATTGTTTAATGTCATTTCCAGTACAAAAGTGTAAAGGAGAACAAAATAATTGTTATTCCGGATCTGATACATCACAAAAAAAACAAAAAATGAAGAACATAATATTCATAAAACACAATAAATATAAATACTTACACTAGCTTTTATACATTGATTGTATGTTCATAAGGTGAAGCCAGGCATCGGAGTCTCTGTACATAAGGTGACTGATAAAATCATGGTGTGGACTGGAGGTGTTGATTGGCCTTGCTGCTTGGGGAAGGTAACTGATTTTGAGTCTGCTGGTCCTGGTGTAGACGCTACATAACCTTTTCCCTGATGGGAGTGGGACAAAGTCCATGAACAGGGTGGGTGAGATTCTTCATGATGTTCCTGGCCCTTTTCCGGCACTGTTCTGTATATATGCCATTGATGGAGTGTAAGTTGGCCCCAGTGATGTGTTGATCAATTTTGACTACACGTTGTAGGGATTGTAGAAATATCATTGAGAATATTAACTCTTATTAAGTAATTATCCTGGTCTAGTCAAAAGAAGCAGATTATTTGCTTTGTGATTGTTTCTAAATTCTTCCTTTCAGTGATAAATTATGAACAGAGGAAGAAACCTTCCAGAATGACCATATCATTGGTATTCGATCAGTTACAGTGTCGAATTTGTGGAACTTGAGAAAATCCTTGGGGAAATAATGCAAATTGTTATCTTTTTAAACTTTGATTATTTCACACATTTAGTGATCCAATCTTGATTTCTTCTAGAATATCAGTGATTTTTAATATTGTTTTGTTGCATATGGATGCTATGGTGTTTGAAGTCTTTCAGTGTATGATATACAGTGTACGTGAATTATGTGCAAATGGAGAAGCCTTTGGGCATTCATGACTAATGGTTTGGATTGTATTGTTTTTATGATTTTTTTCAGTGTTTTTTTTAACAATCAAAACCACAAGCATTTTTTTTACTAAACACAGGTACTACTATAGATCTTGTAGCATTGAGACACTATTTTACACAATCTGTTATCCCCATGTTGCAAGAATGCTAGAAAATCGTCTTTAATTTTGCAACATGTTCTGGAGGAAAGTGAAAATAAGAATCTAAGCTTTTTGGGGCAAGAAAATGGAGTTCCTGTGGCACTTTTCTCAAAAATACATGGCAGTTTAGTAAGAGAGGGCAATTGCGTCAGTATTTATTTAAGGTTCTACCATAGAATCTTCCATTTGGTACAAAATTGATGCAGTTATCCTTAAATTGCAGTTGTCTACAGTTTGTACTCTGCACTAATCTGTAAATATCAATATGATATCCATTTAATTACATTAAAGCATCGAGTCCTGAAAATGAATTTTATGATGGCATTCATGATATTTCATTGTAGAAAGTGAGTTAATATTTTCTTGTGTATAGCAATCTCTTGTGATGTATAACAATTCTTATGCCAGGAAATTCATTTTGAATACTGCAGTTCATCTTTCCCAAATAACAATACTGGAATGAAAAAACAAAGCAAGTGACATTTTGTGATTTCTTTTTTCAAAGATTTTCCTTTTCAAAGACTTTTTTTTCCTGTTTCTCCTACCAGCCATGGAGATGCTGAAGGCAGCAAGTTAAATAAATAAATACAGCTCTCCATTGTTAGCAAAGCATCTATTGAAACTTCTGTAATATCAACTAGTGTATTTTTCATTTTTTTTTCTCCCCACTGTCTTGTCTTTTTTGAAAATGCACCATTAATTTTAAGTTGTGACACTATACTGTTCATTCATGAAACTGTAAAAAGTGTAAAATAAGCACAACTGTGCATCCAAATCACTTGGCTTTCTGGACTAATAAAGAGACTTCCATATTTGTATATGCCGGTATCCTGCTCAATGATTAGTTTGTGGTGGACTTAGGATTTTTGTCAAACATCTGAAGTGAACTTTAATGCCATTTTAGCAATTAAGTGCGAGCAGAAAGTGAACAAGCTTCTTCCAACGGAGTGGTGGACCATCAGTTCTGGATTTTATTTCAATGTAAATTCTGTGAGGATAATTCTACAAATCTGTCAGTAAAACGTCAATGAGTTGGTTGATTGAAAATCAATAAAGGGAGGTAATAACTTTTTGTCCATGTTTAGCCTTGGTTATTATTTAATCAGTAAAACAGTATGCAAAAACTCATTGATAAAGAATAGCTTGAGGAGCAAGACAACCTGTTGGAGAAGATGAAGTCTGATTTATCTTGTAGTTAACACATTTGTGACTATAACCATGTGAACAAGTGCACAAATTTAATAGACCATATCACCCCTGGTTTTATTCTAGCTTCAGAAAGATCAAAGCAATATACTTAGATTTGTAAAGTCTGAACAACTGATTGAGATCAAAAAGGTAATTATATTGATTTGACTATTACATGACTGGATGTGGGGCTGCACAAGTAAACTTTCATTTAAAAGTAAATACTGAAGTTGCCAAGGATAATCTGATTCTACTGATTGTTAAAGTATCTATCATAGATCTGAATTACATTGCGTAAAATTGTTGATGAATGACTTTTTTGGGGAGAGTAATTTAGTTGATTCGTTGATGGATTGTGTTTACTTTTCTGAATATTTGTGCATAATCTGAGAAACAATTGTGCATTTTACAGCCTGCACTTGTTCTTGGTATTGAAGTATAAATTCCACCAAGACATTGCAAAGTTTACTTGACCCCATGAACAGTTGGTAATCGTCAATAAGATACAAGAAGGGGCTTGTCCTTAGCATCCATAGCACCATGCTTTATGTAAGAAATTAATTTTGGTAAAATTTTGGTAAAAGTAATTAATTATTAACTTTTTCTCATTTAGGAGGAATTTTGTAATAATATTGGATAGGAACCAGGCAGGCAAAGCAGTAATAGGGAAGATGAAGGAACTGTTGATCTTCCTTGCAAAGGAAATGCAGTATATATTTTTCTACAATTGTTCAGTGATGGTGGGACGAGACCTGAAGTGTATATAGGTTTGTTTGCCATACCCAGAGGAGGAGAGCTAGAGACCAATCGGAGAAGATTTATTATCTTGTTTACTGGGGTGAAGGGATTCTCTTACAAACAAAAATTGAGTGGAGTTTTCCATTTTCTGTGGAGTTTGCAGTCTTCTGTTTCATTTAAAATTGGTGATTGGGTTGCCCTCTGATCCCATAATGGAAGGAAATTTATTGAAGGAGCTGAGGTGCTGGAGTCTGTGATACCAAACTGAGGAATTTCTGCTACAGTGACAGACTTCCAACGACCAAGACATAGTGTAAGATAGTACTTTAATTTTAACAATTTTCCCTATGCACTTTTGCACTGGACTTCCTGGTGGCCACCCATTTCAATTTGACTTTCATTCTCATTCCAACAAGTTAGTGCATGGCCTTTTGTCCTGCCACAATGAGGCCATTTTCAGATTGGAGGAACATCATCTCGTATTTCATCTGGGCAACCTCCAAACTGATTATATGAAATCAATTTGTTTAACTTGTAATTTCCTCCCCCTCCCCTTTTTTCCATTCAATCTTTCTGATGCCCCATCACCTCTCTGTTGTGTCTCCTTTCCTTCCTCCCTTGACCTTCCATCCTCTATCATTCTTCTTCATCCCTTTACCTTTTCCACGTCACCTCCCAGCTTCTTCATACTTCTCCACCCACCCATTTTCCCCTCACCTCGTCTCACTTCCAAGCTTGAACTCCTTCCCCTCCTCCACCTTAGACTAGCTTCTGCTCCCTTCCTTTCCGATCCTGGTGAAGGGATTTCGGCCTGAATCGTCCACTGTTTCCTCCATAGATAACTGCCTGAATTGCTAAGATCTTCTGGCATTCTGTGTGTTGCCCAAGATTTTAGAATCTGCTGAATGTATGGTATTTTACGTAGCAATATGGTTGAACTATATTTCGGGCTGAATATGGGTGATTTGGAGATGGAGGGTGAAGGTTATATAGAAACATAGAAAACCTACAGCACAATACAGGCCCTTCAGCCCACAATGTTGTGCCGAACATGTACTTGCTGATATATTGGGATTAAAAACTAAAAAGCAGATTTTTTTGGTAAGTTATCAAAAACACGAGTAAACTTTTCATTCATTTTGTAGTGAAATGAGGTAAAGCCTTTTTTTAAACCAAGGTGGATGAATGATGAAAAGTTGTTGGAACTTTTAGTATCAGAATAATCAAAGTACAGGTATTGCAGTTATACAAGGTCTTATTTATCTTCAAAGATTACCATGAGATGAATAACGAGTAACAAGAGGTTAGTGTACGTGGTAGAAATTGAAAATGTCTGCTAGCAATTTTCTGTTGCAGGAAATTGTGACTCAAACTTAAATATCACGAGCCAATCAGTATTAGGATTAGAAAGAATGGTAGAGAGGTAGACATGGGTGTGTCTACAAACACCTGATGTCAGCTGCATACCAAACTTGCTGAGAGGCACTGGAGCTAGCAAATGTTAAATTCATGGAATAATAGAGAGAGCTCTTCAGCACTGAAGACGATGACATAGCAGGTTTACTGGTTATACTGGCAAAGATAGAGGTGACATGTCAAAGATGATGGCTTTAATGTTACAGGACGACTCAGTAAACTAAGGGGTACCACGGTAGCGTGATACTGGTACAGCTCGGCGTCGGATTCTAATTCCAGTGTCATCCATAAGGAATCTGTACGTCTCCCCATGGCCACAGGGGTTTTCTCTGGGTGCTTCAGTTTCCTCCCACAGTCCAAAGATGTTCTGGTTGGTAGATTTATTGGTTATTTTAAATAGTCCCGTGATTATGCTAGGGTTGCTGGGAGGCACTGCTCGGAGAGCCAGGAGGGCCTATTCCGCACTGCATTACAACTAATAAATAAATGCCAAGAGACTAGGCAGAGACTAATGAATGGCAAACATGAGGAAATCTGCAGATGCTGGAAATTCAAGCAACACACACAAAATGCTGGTGATACGCAGCAGGCCAGGCAGCATCTATAGGGAGAAGCGCTGTCAACGTTTCGGGCCAAGAGCCTTCGTTAGGACTCAGGATCTTGGCCCGAAACGTCATAGAAACATAGAAAATAGGTGCAGGAGTAGGCCATTCGGCCCTTTGAGCCTGCACCGCCATTCAGTATGATCATGGCTGATCATCCAACTCAGAACCTTGTACCTGCTTTTTCTCCATACCCCCTGATCCCTTTAGCCACAAGGGCCATATCTAACTTCCTCTTAAATATAACCAATGAACCAGCCTCAACTCTTTACTGTGGCAGAGAATTCCACAGATTCACCACTCTCTGTGTGAAGGAGTTTTTCCTTATCTCGGTCCTAAAAGGCTTCCCCTTTATCCTTAAACTGTGACCCCTCATTCTGGACTTCCCCAACATTGGAAACAATCTTCCTGCATCTAGCCTGTCCAATCCCTTTAGAATTTTATACGTTTCAATAAGATCCCCCCTCAATCTTCTAAATTCTAGTGAGTTTCAGCCTAGTCGATCCAGTCTTTCTTCATATGAAAGTCCTGCCATTCCAGGAATCAATCTGGTGAACCTTCTTTGTACTCCCTCTATAGCAAGAAAGTCTTTCCTCAGATTAGGGGACCAAAACTGCACACAATACTCTAGGTGCAGTCTCACCAAGGCCTTTTACATCTGCAGCAGAACCTCCCTGCTCCTGTACTCAAATCCTCTTGCTATGAATGCCAACATACCATTTGCCTTTTTCACCACCTGCTGTACCTGCATGCCCACTTTCAAGGACTTGTATACAATGACACCCAGGTCTCGTTGCACCTCCCCTTTTCCTAATCAGCCTCCATTCAGATAATAATATGTTTTCCTGTTCTTGCAACCAAAGTAGATAACCTCACATTTATCCACATTAAATTGCATCTGCCATGAATTTGCCCACTCACCTAACCTATCCAAGTCACCCTGCATCCTCTTAGCATCCTTCTCACAGCTAACACCGCTGCCCAGCTTCGTGTCATCTGCAAACTTGGAGATGCTGCATTTAATTCCCTCATCTAAATCATTAATATATATTGTAAACAACTGGGGTCCCAGCACTGAGCCTCGCGGTACCCCACTGCCTGCCATTCTGAAAAGGTCCCGTTTGCTCCCACTCTTTGCTTCCTGTCTGCCAACCAATTCTCTATCCACATCAATGCCATACCCCCAATACCGTGTGCTTTAAGTTTGCACACTAATCTCCTGTGTGGGACCTTGTCAAAAGCCTTTTGAAAATCTAAATATACTACATCCACTGGTTCTCCCCTATCCGCTCTACTAGTTACATCTTCAAAAAATTCTATAAGATTCGTCAGACATGATTTTCCTTTCACAAATCCATGCTGACTTTGTCTGATGATTTCACCTCTTTCCAAATGTGCTGTTATCTCATCTTTGATAACTGACTCTAGCATTTACCCCACCACCGATGTCAGACTCACTGGTCTATAGTTCCCCGGTTTTTCTCTCCTTTTTTAAAAAGTGGGGTTACATTAGCCCCCCTCCAATCCTCAGGAACTAATCCAGAATCTAAGGAGTTTTGAAAAATTATCACTAACGCATCCACTATTTCTTGAGCTACTTCCTTAAGCACTCTGGGATGCAGACCATCTGGCCCTGTGGATTTATCTGCCTTTAATCCCTTCAATTTACCTTACACCACTTCCCTATTAACATGTATTTCCCTCAGTTCCTCCATCTCACTAGACCCTCGGTCCCCTACTATTTCCGGAAGATTATTTATGTCCTCCTTAGTGAAGACAGAACCAAAGTAGTTATTCAATTGGTCTGCCATGTCTTTGTTCCCTATGATCAATTCACCTGTTTCTGACTGTAAGGGACCTACATTTGTCTTGACCAATCTTTTTCTTTTCACATATCTAGAAAAGCTTTTACAGTCAGTTTTTATGTTCCCTGCCAGCTTTCTCTCATAATCTTTTTTCCCTTTCCTAATTAAGCCTCCTCCTCTACTGGTCTCTGAATTTCTCCCAGTACTCAGGTTTGCTGCTTTTTTTTTTGCTAATTTATATGTTTCTTCTTTGGACTTGATACTATCCCTAATTTCCCGAGTCAGCCATGGGTGCACTACCTTCCCTGGTTTATTCTTTTGCCAAACTAGGATGAACAATTGTAGTTCATCCATGCGATCTTTAAATGCTTGCCATTGCATATCCACCGTCAACCCTTTAAGTATCATTTGCCAGTCTATCTTAGCTAATTCGCGTCTCATACCTTCAAAGTTACCCTTCTTTAAGTTCAGAACCTTTGTTTCTGAATTAACTATGTCACTCTCCATCTTAATGAAGAATTCCACCATATTATGGTCACTCTTACTGAAGGGGCCTCACACAACAAGATTGCTAACTAACCCTTCCTCATTACTCAATACCCAATCTAGAATGGCCTGCTCTCCAGTTGGTTCTTTGACATGTTGGTTCAGAAAACCATCCCGCATACATTCCAAGAAATCCTCTTCCTCAGCACCCTTACCAAATTGGTTCACCCAATCTATATGTAGATTGAAGTCACCCATTATAACTACTGTTCCTTTATTGCACGCATTTCTAATTTCCTGTTTAATGCCATCCCCAACCTCACTATTACTGTTAGATGGCCTGTGCACAACTCCCACCAGCGTTTTCTGCCCCTTAGTGTTATGCAGCTCTACCCATATCAAGTCCACATCCTCCAGGCTAATGCCCTTCCTTTCTATTGCATTAATTTCCTCTCTAACCAGCAACGCTACCCCACCTCCTTTTTTTTCCTGTCTATCCCTCCTGAGTATTGAATATCCCTGGATGTTGAGCTCTCATCCTTGGTCACCCTGGAGCCATGTCTCTGTGATCCCAACTATATCATATTCATTAATAACTATCTGCACATTCAATTCATCCACCCTGTTACGAATGTTCCTCGCATTGACACACAAAGCCTTCAGGCTTGTTTTTACAACACTCTTAGCCCTTATACAATTATGTTGAAAAGTGGCTCTTTTTGCTTTTTGCCCTGGATTTGCCTGCCTGCCACTTTTTGCTTCTGCCCTCATTTTACACCCCTCTGTCTCTCTGCACTTGTTCCCATCCCCCTGCCACATTAGTTTAAATCCTCCTGAACAGCAGTAGCAAACGCTCCCCCTAGGACATTGGTTCCAGTCTAGCCCAGGTGCAGACCGTTCTGTTTATACTGGTCCCACCTTTGTGGTCCTACTTTTTAGTTTATCTCCTAACCCTAAATTCACCTTGTAGGACCTCATCCCGTTTTTTACCTATATCATTGGTACCTATGTGCACCATGACCACTGGCTGTTCACTCTCCCATTCCAAAATGTCATGCAGCCGCTCAGAGATATCCTTGACCCTTGCACCAGGGAGGCAACATACCATCCTGGAGTCTCGTTTGCGGCTGCAGAAAAGTCTATCTATTCCCCTCGACAGCACTTCTCCCTATAGAAGCTGCCTGGCCTGCTGCATTCCACCTGCATTTTGTGTGTGTTCCAGAGACTAATGAATGTTTAGTACAAAGTTCAAAGTAAATTTTATTGTCAAAGAACATAGTACAGCCTACAATGGAAGTTAACTTGTGGAAGTTACAGTTCATAAAGTTAGAAATGCAGTGATATTCAAGTGGAAATAGATGGAAGAGAATTGGAGATTTAGTAGCTCAATTAAGGCTAGATGAAAGCAGGCTTAAAGAAGAGAGAGAGTAAATCTTCCCAGACAAGTGAGAGGATAAGGAACCCGGAGTGAGGATTGAGTAATTTGGAAAGAGATGACAAAACTGGAACTGGATCATTTACGGCCTCAGGATATGAAACTGAATTAAAAATTATGCATTACTTCTGAAATACAGTCATTGTTTGGTTGATAGAGAAATATTTGCATTATCTCACAAATAACTTAAAAGTTTGACCAGAGAGTACTTTTTTTCATTCTTTTAGGAGTTGCCTGCAAAGCTACTGGCTGTTTCCAAGAAAATTTGATAAATATTATATTACCTGTAAAAGAAGATAAGGTTTCTGTTTAATTTTTCATATTAAAGCTGTCACCACAGCCAAAGCACGACTTATACACGAACAAACCTAGAACTAATACAGAGACAATGTTCAGCTGACCAAGAACTAACAATGGGATTTAACTTCCCTAACAGCTATTGTTACTAATGTGATAAAGACCAAGACTTCAATTCCATTCAACCATTGACATGGTAACAATATCATGTATTTAACTATTCTAACAGCAGAAGGTTTTTTCCCCAACTCTGGATGGTGCTGGAGAGTTCACTGAGATCTTTAACCTTTTGCTTTGGCAGTCTGAATTACCCACCTGCGTTAAGCAGGCTTCAATTATACTGGTGCCCAAGAAGGTCCGTGGTAACCGACCTCAGCGGCTTTTGTCCATTAGCACTTATGTGCGCAGTGATAAACTGTTTTGAGAGCTTGGTGATGAAACATACCGGCTCCTGCTTGACGACTTGGATCCACTCCAATTTGCCTACCAGCACAAAAGGTCCACAGCAGGTGCCGTTTCATTGGCACTTCACTCAACCCTGGAATATCTGAACAGCAAAGATGCAAACATCAGGATGCTCTTTATTGATCACAGCTTGGCATTCACTACTATTATCCCTTCAAAACTTGCCAACAAGCTCCAAGACATTAATTAGAGGGATCAGAGGAGGGGCTTTAAATTCCTCGGTGTCGTAATTTCAGAGGACTTTTCCTGAACCTAATACATAAGTGCAATTACGAAGAAAACACAGCAGTGTCTGTATTTCCCAAGGGGTCTGCAAAGATTCGGCATGACACCTATAACTTTGACTCACTTCTTTAGGTGTGTGGTGAAGAGTATATTGTCTGGCTGCATCACAGCCTGTTATGGAAACACCAATGCTCTTGAACAGAAAATACTACAAAAAAAAGTGGATAAGGGCCAGTCCATCACAGGTAAAGCCTTCCTCACCATTGAACACATCTTCATAGTGTTGTCTCAGGAAAGCAGCCCCCATCATGATAATCAGATTTAATATCACCGGCAGATGTCCTGAAATTTATAAACTTAGCGGCAGCAGTACAATGCAATACCTGATAAAGGTAGAAAATAATAAAGTATAAGAAGTGTATATGTATATTAAATAGTTAAATTAGAAATAGTGCAAAAAGAAGTAAGTTTAAAAAGTGAGACGTTCATGGTTTAGAAATCGAATGACAGAGGGGAAGCGGCTGTTCATGAATCGCTGAGTTAGTGTCTTCAGGTTTCTGCACCTCCTTCCTGATGGTAATAATAAGAAGAGGGCTTGTCCTGGGTGCTGGGGGTCCTTCCTAATGGACGCCGCCTTTCTGAGGCATCGCTCCTTGAAGACATCTTGGATACTATGGAGGCCAGTACCCATGATAGAACCAACTGATTTTATAACTTGCTGTAGTTTCTTTCGATACTGTGCAGTAGACCCCCCGCCCCCCCATTCCAGATGGCGATGCAGCCAGTCAAAATATTGTCCACGGTATATCTGTATCCGATTTTGAGTGTTTTAGGTGACAAACCAAATCTCAAACTCCTAATGAAATATAGTCGCTTTCTTACCTTTTCAATAGCTGCATCGATATGTTGTGACCAGGTTAGGTCCTCAGATATTGACACCCAGGAACTCGAAATTGCTCACCCCCTCCACTTCCGATCGTGTACCCTCGTCCTACCCTTTCTGAAGACCACAATCAGCTCTTTATTCAGTCTTACTGACGTTGAACGCAAGGCTGTTGCTGCGACACCACTCATTTGAGTTACGCCTAGCCACTCAGTCATGGGAATAGAGAGATAGTGGGTATATGAGTATACAGACCCCTGAGGTGCGCCAGTGTTGATCATCAGCGAGGAGGAGATATTATCACCGATCAGAACAAACTGTGGTCTTCAGGTTAGGAAGTCGACTATCCAATTGCAGAGGCAGGTACAGAGACCCAGGTTCTCTAGCTTTTCGATCAGGACTGTAGGAATGATGGTGTTAAACGCTGAACTATAGTCAACAAACAACATCCTGGCTTGGGTATTTGCATTATCCTGGTAATCTCAAGCCTCGTGAAGAACCATTGCTCTAGACCTATTGTGGCAATAGGCAAATTGCAGTGGGTCCATTTCCTTACTGCGGCAGGAGATGATTCTAGCATTTCATCACCATAGACGCGAGTGCTACAGGATGGCTGTCGTTAAGGCAGCTCACACTACTCTTCTTGGGCACTGGTACAATTGTTGCCCTTTTGAAGGAGGTGGGAACTTCCGACTGTAGCAGTGAGAGATTGAAAATATATTCGAATGCCCCCCTAGTTGATTGGCAAGAGTGTTCAGAGCCTTACCAGGTACAGTACTCCATCTTGCGAGGGTTCACCCTTCTGAAAGACAGCCTGACGTCGGCCTCTGAGACAGAGATCACAGGGTCACCGGGTGCAGCAGTGATACCCAGCTCCCTGTCAAACCGCGCATGGAAGGCGTTGAGCTCGTCTGAGCATCACTGCCATTCATACTATTGGGTTTTGCTTTGTGGGAAGTAATCCTGCAAGAGTTGACGTGCATCTGATGTCGCCGCCAACCTTGCTCGTAAAAAAAAATCTCCACCACCATACCTGGTTTTCTTGTACCAACTGGGTTGCCACAGATCTTGGCCTCAGCAGAAGACGAACCTTCTGGGTCATGCACGGCTTTTGGTTTGGGAATGTACAGCAAGTTTTCGTAAGCGCACACTCATCCGCACAGGTTCTAATGAAGTCGGTAACAATGGCCTCGTGCTCATCCAGATTCGAAGATAAATCCCAGAGTACAGTCCATTCCAGCAAATCAAAGCGGTCCAGTACCTTCTTGGTCCTCACTACTGGTGCTGCAATCTTCAGTCTCTGCCCATGCTCGGAGAATAGCAGTATAGACAGGTGGTCAGATTTTCTGGTGTGGGCTCGGAATAGCACTGTAAGCGCTCTTGGTGGTGGTGTAACAGTGCTCTAGTGTGTTGGTTCCACTGATACTCGAGTGATTTGTTGATAATAATTATTTAGTGCCTTTTTGAAGCTGGCCTGCTTAACCACCTCCCCCCCCCCCCCCCCCCCGGAGATGGGGAAGGCATCCGGTTAGTTTCATGTCCGTTGATCCCATCGTTCAGGTTATCTGGAGCCTGTTTGACATTGACCTGAGGTGGGATGTACACCGCTTTCAAAATTATCGCTAAAATCTCCCGCGGCGGGTAAAATTCGATGCGAGGTGTTCCAGGTCCGGGGAGCAGGGTTGGGACATTACGGACAGATTTGTGCACCAAGAAGAATTGATCCACATTTGCTTGGACCCCCACACCCAGGTCATGCTTTCGTCTTGCAGCTTCCGTCAGGAACAGTTATTACCTCTCGTCCACCAGGCCCCTGAACCCGAGGGGATACCGTCACTCACCCCAACACCGAACTGCTCCAGCAAACCATGGACTAACTTTCAAGGACTTTTCATCCTACGTTATCGATATTTATTGTTTATTTATTTAACATTATTTCTATTTATATTTGCGCAATTTGTTGTCTTTTGCTCATTGGCTGAACGCCCTGTTGATGTGTCTTTCATTGTTGTACTATGGCTCTTGGATTGGTTGAGTATGCCCGTACGAAAATGAATCTCAGGATTGTGTATGGTGACAAATATGAATCTGATAATAAATTTACTTTGAGCTTTGAACTGTTTTTGGCCACGGAGAATAACATTTAAAGGAAGGATATGCTGTAATCTCCAAAACATTCTCTTTACTGTGCTCTTGGATTGAAACATTGTTTATTCTCCTCCATAGGTGCTGCCTGACATGCCGAGTTCCTCAAGCATTTTGTGTATGTTGCTCTAGATTTCCAGCAAGAGGAGAACTTCGTGCTTATCTTTACTGCAATATAATGAAAGATCATGGCTTCTACCAAAAGACAACCTCTGAGTGACACCAAGTAATAATTATTTATGAATTATTAGGTTAAAGATATAAAATATCAACCTTTCAAGTATTTCCCTTGTTGGTTTTCCCCGGGAATGCACGTATCCCCAAAAATGGCTTCCTCGTATTAAGGAGTCCTCGCTCAGTTTTTAAGAACAGATGACAGACAATCTGAGGCAGAGGGCGCAAGGTTGGTTGTCCTTTTGCTTTGGTCTCCAGCATCTTCAGGCATGGTCCTAACTCCTCTGCTCAGATTATAAACATGATGCTGAGGTTTTGGCCGCATCCCACCTCCTGTGGTGCTGTGCATTCAAATTGCAATATATCGAGGTATTTTTACAGCATCTTGAAGAGCACACTGTAATTATTTCTGATGTTGGTGTGGAGCCTGTTTCAAATGAATAAAACATCTCTTCGTGCTTTGTGCTATGTTCATTTAGATAAGTCGCGGAATAAATGATTACATGAATCACAAATATTGCAAACTGTCTCTTTTAGCTCGGTTTATCCTCAGTCAATCCTGAGCCACTTGCAGCTCTTACAAATTGATTTGTTATGCGGTTATAAGAATTTAACCACATTTAGCAGATCCAAAGCCATAACTAAACACAGAAGGTTATCCTATAAAACCGGATTCATTGCTTTCACAGAGTTCCAAACGTGTCAGCAGCAGTCACAATATATGATGGAGACCTCTGGGGCAGTGAAGGAATATAAAGAGCGTACTCTGGTAAATTTAAAATGGTTCCACCAGGACTGTGTTTCAAACGGTTTCCACATTGAGAATGGGAAATGCTGTGTTTTCAGTATTTCAGGAATATCATTTTGTCATCAGCTGCAGCGATAATTTATGGGGCACTGTAGCGTTAACAGCCCGAGCTGGCAATTCTTTTTCATTCCTAGAGAAATGAAGTTACTGCAGTAATTTCATATTATTAATTCAATATTTTATTTACCTTCCTATTACTCAGGAAACAGTATGCAGAATGGAACTACAGCAGTAAGAAATCATTATTTTGGAAGTGGTATTGACGAAGAACTATAAGAAGTGCATTATGTGGTAACTTTTTTAATGATATAAATATTTAACAATACTGCGCAGAAGACTTAGTCATATATAGAGATAGATAGATCGCGAGAGAGCCTATGACTTTTGCAAAGTGCTATAATAATTTTATTGAATAAGGTCAGGGTGTGGAGACCTGATGCGAGGGGCGGACGGGTTGAAATCGCTGCTCGAAGCAGCAGAACCCGATGTTCGGACGGAAAACCAAGCACCGGGCCAGACTGAAGAGGTCAGGGTGTCGGGGCCCGAGGCAGGGACGCGCCGGTCTCCACGACTCGGTTCTGCACTGAACTATGGACTCTCTTTGCGGATTTCAGAAACGCTATTTGCTTGCGGTTACTGTTGGCATGATTTTTTTTTTCATTGCACGTTGGGTGTTAGACAGTTTTTGTATGTACACTGTGTCTCTGTTTTTTGTTCGGGTATCTTTTTTTCGGGGCTGCCGGTTAGGAGAGGAATTTCAAGGTTGTGTAATGTTTAGGTACATGCTTTGATAATAAATGTACTTTGAACTTTATTGCAGTGTACTACTGCAGCTGAAAAATAAAAATCATGACAAATGCGAGCGATGATAAACCTGATTCTGACACGAGTCTCTTTTCTGGACTGAGAGTGGGAAGGGGGCAGGGAGAAGCGAGTCATGCTGGGGAAAAGGGGAAGGGAGAGGAAGAGCGGGAATCACCAAAGAGATCTTCTTCAACGATCAATAAACCAGTTGTTTGGAATCAAACGACCTTGCCTGGTGTCTCAGTTTTCCGTATATCTGCACTCACAGCGCCACTTCCCCATCCCTGGCACTCCTTCTCTGCCATGTGTCTCACATCCCTCCCGCGATGCTCCACCCTCACCATTGCCAACATCCATTTACAAACTCGCTTTTCGCTCCACATTGACAAATACAGTATTGTGCATGTGGTGAACTACATATACCTGTCTGGACACGCCCCCCCACCCTGCTGATTGCTCCTGTGGCTCCTCCCACGGACCCCGGTATAAAGGCGATTGGAGACACCACCCCAGCCTCAGTCTCCAGGATGCAGTGTGGTGGTCAATTGCTGCTTGTTCTTTCTTCCAGCCAATAAAAGCCCATATCTCGCCTCACTTCTCCAAGAGTTATTGATGGTGCATCAGTGCAGAAACCTTAGTTACCCTAGCTTTATATAATATGTATAGGTAGCTACACTATATATTTAGTTAAGATTTTAACTGTACTGTACAGTCAAAATATTTTACCCAGAGCCATGAGATGCCACTTAGTAGTTTTGCTTGACATTCTGGAAAAAATGGCTTTTTTTCCCAAGCAGAAAATACTTGCAAATGGATTAAAAGTAAATCGGAAGTGACAGTGAGTTCCAGGCATTCCTTCACTTAGGCAGAGTTTTGATGAAATGGACTAACAAGGCAAACTTAACCCACGACATCCAAGATGAGTTTGGTGTTGTAGAAAAGGGCTGTCTCATTAATATTAAAAAACCAAGGTCTCTTTTGTTTTGTATTCATTCTGTTAATTATGCTAAAGTCATCCTTCATCTCATCAAATTTATATTGTCAAAACCAGACATTGCTGGAATTTATCAGCAGGTCAGGATGTATATGTGGAAAAAGAAACTTCCAGTAAGATGGCGGCCGCCTCTACGGGGCTAACCAAAGTGTTACTGTCTTTTTTACGATTGCATGACGCTGCTGGACCTTAAGAACTTCAAATACAGCAAGTCTGTCTCAACAGCAAGTTGCTCGTTAGCGGAGGAGCTGGACTTGGAGTGGTCCGTGTTGCCGTCTGCTACAGAAAGCTGTTGGAGTCAGTGCACAAAGGCGGTGTAAAAGCAAGTGATTATCTTAGACATTCTTCTCATGATATGCCCACAACATCCATAGACTCAGTGACTTGACCTGTATTATACTTTTTTTGTGTGACTGTATGGTTACTAGTATCTTATATGTGCAATATGTGCTTTGAGCTGTGTATGACAGTTGGTACTATGTTTGTCTCAGAGGAATGCTGTTTCATATATCTGTATTCAGGGGCATTCATGTATGGGTGAATAACAATTAAACTTGAATTTGAAACCAGGGTTAATGTATTGGACCTGAAACATTAATTGTGTTTATCTTTCTGTGGACAGATCCCAACTGGCTAATTGTTACCAGTATTTTCTATTTTTATTTCAAATTTCCAGTTTCGATATTTTTTTACATGTAGTAATTGTGTTAAGACAAGCACACGTCCAGAGTAAGTCATCATGGACCAACTGAGAATGGTTTTACACTATTAATTAAATTGCTGACATCAGTTTCATGCAGCATACTCTACACTGAATCCAACTTTCGTAGGGCCTGAAACAGTTAAGCTCCTTATAATCTTGCCTTCCTCATTTGTTTTCCAGTTTCCAATGGTAGCCAGAATTAATCTCCTTTGAAACCCTTTAGTCATCTCCTGCACCACAACCACCACAATTTAGTACAAACAGCAAACCCTTGAGATACCATTAATTTGAAATCTTAAGGGGTAGTGCTGATATGTAGTAAAATTCTCCATAATACAGCTTTGGTGCTGAGTATCTTCTCTTTCAACTTGCACAGGTGGCCTTAATCCATCTTCCTTTGTGTGGGGCAACTTTGGACATCAGGTAACATTCTTTTTAGCAAGCCAGTATTCAGAATTTTCAATGTACTAAACAGTTATCACAATAATTTGTATATAAATAATGCCTTTAACTTAAATTTAGGGGCAAAATTCAAACAAAAGTTTGGACAGAACAACATGATGAGACAATTGGACATGAGCCAGAGTTCTATCAAAGTGGTAGATTTAAGGAGTACATAATCATAACAAGATACAGTATTTCACAGAGTTAGGGTCTGCAGAAGATTATGGATACAGGAAGGAGGAAGCCTGTGAAAGACCTGAAAACTATTTAAAATGGCTAAAGATCTCGGTCAGCAAACCTCAGGGGTGTTGAGTTGATAGAGCTTTGGGGCAAATCAGATAAAGATAGCACCTTTACCTACATGACAGGTAAGAATACAACTAGACAGGTGCAGTCCCACCAGCTTGATGAGATGAAAAAGTGAGAGAGGTAGATGTTATTTTATAGCAAATAAAACAAAGAAAACAACTATTAATTACACTTTTTCTGGTAAACAATCACTGTAAATAATAGCCTGTAACTTCATGTTGAAGCTGAGCTCTTGAACCACCTGCACGACCTGGAATTTTTGCAGTGAAAACTGAAGCCTCTTAGGTACAGGACAAGTTTGGCGAAGCGTGTTCAGACTGAATTGAAGTGGTGGGGTCTGGGCTGGAGAATCAATGTTTGGCTATTGCTGCAGCAGACGGAGGCAATTCTATGTCATCAGAACCGAGGCGGTGCCCGTGTCCGCAAGTGAGGAACAACCTGAGGTTTGGACGACTTAAGCACCAAGCCAAATAGGAAAGGTCAGGAATTTGGGTTGGAAGATGCTCAGCTCATGTGGTTTACTCAACTCTGCACTGAACCGAGGCTTGGCCTGCAACCAACTCACTTTCATGAACTTCACTTCTGAATGCTAGTTGCTTGCATGACTTGTTTTTTTCTCTCTCTGCATAACGGTTGCTTGACGTCTTCCTTTGTTTTAATGGGTTCTGTTAAATTACTTGGTTCTGTGGCTACCTGTAAGAAGATTAATCTCGTATAAAGTATACATAAGACCATACGATAGTGGATCAGAAATAGGCTGTTTGGCCCATCACGTCTTTTCTGCCATTTCATCATGGCTGATCCAATTTTCCTCTCAGCCTCAATCTCTTGCCTTCTCCCTTCATGTCTTGACCAATCAAGAATCTATCAACTTCTGCATTAAATATACATAAAGACTTAACCTCCACAACTGCCTCTGGCAGAGAATTCCACAGATTCACCACTCTATGGCAAAGAAATTCCTCCTCATCTCCATTCTAAAAGAATGCCTCTGAGGCTGTATCCTCTGGTCTTAGATCTCTCACCAAAGGAAACATCCTCTCCACATCCACACTATCAAGGCCTTTCATCATTTGATAGGTTTCAATGAGGTCATGCCTCATTTCTTCTGAATTCCAGCGAATACAGGCCCAGAGCCATAAAACACTCTTCATATGACAAGCCATTAAATTCTGGAATTATTTTCATGAATCTCCTTTGAACCCTCTCCAGTTTCAGCACAGCTGTTCTGAGATAAGGGGCTCAAAACTGCTCGCAATACTCCAATGGAGGCCTCACCAGTGCTTTATAAAGTCTCAATATTACATCCTTGTTGTTAAGTTCTAGTCCTCTTGAAAATAATGCTAACATTGCATTTGCCTTCCTCACCACAGACTCAACATACAAACCTTTTGGGAATCTTGCAGAAGGACTCCCAACTCCCTTTGCACCTGTTTTTGTTGTATTTTTCTCCATTTAGAAAATAGTCAACCCTTTTATTTCTTCATGATCATACAATTCCCACCTGCCACTTCTTTGCCCTTTCTCCTAATCTGTCTGTCCTTCTGTAACCCCTCTACTTCCTCAAATCTACCTGCCCTTCCGTCCGTCTTCATTTTGTCTGCAAACTTTGCAACAAACTCATCAATTCCATCATCCAAATCATTGACATATAACGCAAAAAGAATCAGTCCCAACACAGACCCCTGTGGGACACCACTAGTCACCTGCAGTCAGCCATAAAAAGCTCCCTTTATTACCACTCTTTGCCTCCTGCAAATTAGTTACTGCTTTATCCATGCTAGAAACTTTCCTGTAACACCATGGGCTCGTTGCTTGTTAGCAGCCTCATGTGTGGCATCTTGTCAAAGGCCGTCTGAAAATCCAAGTTCACAATATCAACCAATTCTCCTTTGTCTATCCTACTTGGTATTTCTTCAAAGAATTCCAACAGATTTGTCAGGCAAGATTTTCCCATGCTGACTATGGCCCTTTTTTATCATGTGCCTCCAAGTACCCTGAGACCTCATCCTTAATAATCAGCTCCAACATCTTCCCAACCACTGAGGTCAGATTAACTGGCCAATAGTTTCCTGTCTCTCTCCCTTCTTGAAGAGTGGAGTGACACTTACAACTTTCCAGTCTTCTGGAAACATTCCAGAATCTAGTGATTCTTGAAAGATCATTACTAATGCATCCACAATCTCTTCAGCCACTTCTGGGGTGTACACCATCTGGTCCAGATGACTTATCTACCTTCATATCTTTCAGTTTCCCAAGAACCTTCTCTCTAGTTATAGTAACTTCAAAAATAAATGTACTTTGAACTTTAATTCCAGTGTTTGAATTGGATCAAATTGATTTTTAAAGCTAGCTGAAGATTTTTTTTTATTCTTCTCCGCTAATAGCTGGCTATAATTCTAGTAGAGAATATAATTTTTTGGGGGGGGGTGGAAAGGGCAGAATATTTATACCGGCATTTTGTGATTGCATGTACTACTTTAGTCCACGTCTATGGTCAGACATGGTATTAAGTAATAACAATTTTGTCAAGTAGAAAGAAAAATTATCAAATTATTCAGAGCTCCTACAGAGCAGGATGATAAAACTCATATAAATAATACATTTAGTTTCCAAAATCACTAACTTAAAGCAGACAAGATCTATTCATTCAAAACAAAATTAACATACTTCTGAAATGGAGAAAAAAATCAACAGCACATCTACACATGTCGATGTTACAATTAAAATGAATTTTCTCCCTGTAAATATGCAAGTCATATTTTTATAAAGTGCCTGCTTACATTAGTAATCTGCAATGATCTGTTGGAATGCTTCTCAGAACACACTTGATATTTTTTGCAATGATGCAGGTTGACAAAAGGCGGCGCCAGAGCACATTTTATAAATTATAAATGTTCTTGGTTACAGAATTCAAGATAGGAAGAAATAATTCAAGATTGTTAAATGTGATATCCTTTACACAAGTGTAAAGGCGAATGAAATAATCGTTATTTCAGATCCAATGCAGTACAAAAAACACAATAAATATAAATACACAGGATAGTTTATATACATAGGTTGATTGTATATCCATAGTCATGCTAGGCTGTATGTAGATGACTGACTGGAAATAATGAAGTAGCAGTGGAGTAAGTGGGTGGAGGTGTTGATTAGCCTTACTGCTTGGGGAAAGTAACTGTTTTTGAGTGTGGTGGTGAGTCAGAGCTGAGATACTGATAATTATACTTTTCAAGATATATTGTGGTAATTATTTGTTCACGCAGGATGGAGGTTATGGATTTACCAAAAACCTTTTCTTCAGGTTACAGTATTGTAAGATGTTTTGCCTGCTTTCAAATTTATTATGCTCAGAGAGCATTGACATTTACAGTATTTGGCAGGGATGGAGCATCCTACAGTGTCGTGGTTTATAATCCGTGAAAGGCAGTGAGCAGGAGAAGGATTTGTCAATATGTCTACTATTTATAGACCTTGTTGTGTTTTGTCCTAGATAGGAGCAAGTTTAGTAGCCAGGCAAATAGCAAGCTTCAGCATCTCACTGCTCAACACAATATTCTTTAGCTTTGTTGGTCATTCTGCTGAAAACCACTAGGTATGTTTGGCAAATTCTTCTGTAAATATCCATCTAGTTCAAATAATTCAGTTAAAAGGAGGAAGTCCATGGTTCTTTCCCTTTCTGGTTTAAGTGTACCTCCAGAATCTGGCTAATGTAAACTACGCCGTGAAATTGTGGACTTTTTAAATTAGGAGAGCTTCCTCCAGCCTTCATCAACCATGGGATTGAGTTTAGGAGCCGAGAGGCAATGTTGCAGCTATATAGGACCCTGGTCAGACCCCACTCCAAGAGGTAATGTTACGGCTTTATAGGACCCTGGTCAGACCCCACTTGGAGTACTGCGCTCAATTCTGCTTGCCTCACTACAGGAAGGACATGAAAACCATAGAAAGGATGCAGAGGAGATTTACAAGGATCAACACGTACAAAAGCTGGATGAACTCAGCAGGTCGGGCAGCATCCATTGAAAGGAGCAGTCAATGTTTCGGGCTGAAACCCCTCGTCAGGACTGAAGGAGGGAGCAGGAGCCCTAAAAAGAAGGTGGGGGGAGGGTGGAAGGTGCCAGGTGAAAAACCAATCAGAGGAAAGATCAAGGGGTGGGGGAGGGGAAGCAGGGAGGGGATAGGCAGGAGAGGTGAAGAAGGAATGTAATGGCAAAGCACTATGGGTAGTAGATGAAGATAGAATGATGAAAGAGGTGATAGGCAGCTAGAAGAGGAGAAGTGGGATGGTGGAAGGGAGAGGGAGGGAATTACCAGAAGCTGGAGAATTCGATGTTCATACCAAGCGGCTGGAGACTACCCAGATGGTAAATGAGGTGTTGCTCCTCCAACCCGAGTTTGGCTTCATCATGGCTGTAGAATAGACTCCTCAGCTGCCATGATGAGGTCAAACTCAGGTTGGAGGAGCAACACCTCATATACCATCTGGGTAGTCTCCAGCCGCTTGGTATGAACATCGAATTCTCCAGCTTTTGGTAATTCCCTTCCTCTCCCTTCCACCATCCCACTTTCAATCTGCCTCCTCTTCTAGCTGCCTATTACCTCTCTCATGATTCTGTCTTCTTCTACTATCCATAGTGCTTTCCCCTTACATTCCTTCTTCACCTCTCCTGCCTATCCCCTCCCTGCTTCCCCTCTCCCACCCCTTGATCTTTCCTCTGATTGGTTTTTCAGCTGGCACCTTCCACCCTCCCCCCATCTTCTATATACGGCCCCTGCCCCCTCCTTCTTCAGTCCTGATGAAGGGTCTCAGCCCAAAACATTGACGGCTCATTTCAATGGATGCTGCCTGACCTACTGAGTTCATCCAGCTTTTGTACATGTTGATTTGACCACAGCATCTGCAGGGTACTTTGAGATTTACAAAGGTGTTGCCTGGATTGGGGAGCATGCCTTATGAGAATAGGTTGAGTGAACTTGGCCTTTTCTCCTTGGAGTGACAGAGGATGAGAGGTGACCTGATAGAGTACAAGATAATAAGAGGCATTGATCATGTGGATAGTTAGAGGCTTTTTCCCAGGGATGAAAGGGCCATCATGAGAGGGCATAGTTTTAAGGTGCTTGGAAGCAGGTACAGAGGAGATGTCAGGGGTAAGTTTTTTCATGCAGAGAGTAGTGAGTGCATGGAATGGGCTGCTGGTGGTGTAAACGATAGGGTCATTTAAGAGACTCCTGGATGGATACATGGAGCTTAGAAAAATAGAGAGCTACGGGTAAGCTTAGGTAGTTCTAAGGTAAGGATGTGTTTGGCACAGCTTTGTGGGCCAAAAGGCCTGTATTGTGCTGTAGGTTTTCTATATTTCTAAAAACCCAATAACCTGACACAATTATACAAAGCCAAAATTCCAGACTTCTCTTTTACGATCAATGATAGGGGTTTGATTCCTGCCACTGTCTGTAAGAAGTTTGTACATTCTCCCTGTGATGTGTGTGTTTCCCCTGGGTGCTCCAGCTTCCTCCCACATTCCAAAAGTGCACAGTTCGGGTTGGAGTTAGTGAGATGCTGGCATGCTATGTTGTTTCTGGAAGCATGGCAACACTTGTAGGCTATCCCGGCACAATCCTCGCTGATTTGATTTGACATAAGTGATGTATTTCACTATATGCTTCAATGTACATGTGACAAATAAAGCTAATTATTTAAGAATCACAGAAAGTAGCTTGGTAACTCAATGGCTGACCAAGCCACCAATTTGGATTTATGCTTGCTTATGGGAAATCTAACATGAGGCATAAAATTGCATGTAATCATTAGTAATAAGTGATTTGAACATAACAGAATGACAGTAGACTTAGGAGTTCCACTGCATAGATGTGTTGTCTTTATAGAGAACAGTCTCCATTGTATCATGGAGTCAGACTGTTCATTTTTGCTGCAAACACCCGTTTACACTATCATCAAGGACCCCATCATCCAGGCAATGCTATCTTATCGCTGCTCTCATCAGGAAAAAGGTATAGGAGCCTCAGGACCCATATTCCAAGGTTCAGGAAAAGATATTGCCCCTCAACCATCAGGGTCTTGAACCAGAGGGGACAACTTCACTTGCTCCATCACTGAACTGTTCCTACAACTTATGGACTCACTTTCAAGGATTCCTCATCTCAAGTTCTCAATATTTATTGCTTGCTTATTTATTTATTTCCCTCTTTTTTTTGTATTTGCAGTTTACTGTTTTCTTTTTGCACAGTGACTACCTGTCTGTGCTGTGGGTGTGGTCTTCCATTGATTCTATTTTGTTTCTTGTATTTACTGTGATAGCCTGCAATTAACTGAATCTCAGGGTTATCTACGGTGACATAATCTATTGGTCAGAGTTTATTATAGATATCACATCTTAGCTGTCTAGATATGCAAGCTTGAGCAGTACAATATGGAAAGCAAGCTGTTGCCATGTAGTAAGATCCTCCTCTCCACACAACTAATGAACCCAAAGGAATGGCAGAAACCGATAAAGTCTGGTACCAGCAGCATCACAGAAGCTGCCAGACAACATTGAACTCAATATAAGACTGCCTTAGGGACTCCAGCTCCGGATTTTTCCTCCTCATTTACCCCCAAAGTCTTCCCCATGAGTTGGACTTAGTTGTCAGAGGCTATATGAGGCGCACACCATTGGGAGCATTTAATAGATAGTTGGAGTTCGTCCTCGTTACCACCCCTGGCTATAGCAACCTTAAGGAAACAAATTGCCCCATACATTCACTCCATCCTAGTAGAGCACTGTGGATGTTAAACATTGCATCTATAAAATTTGTAGCAATCTTCAAAAAGTATTTTTGACAGGAAGTGCCAAGGCTGCCATATTCATGACTTCTGCCATCTATGGCAATAGCCACATGGATACACCGCCACCAGTAAGTTGCTCTCCAAGTCATGCATTACTTTTACTTGGTGCTATAACACCACTGTCTTGGATACATCTCTAAATTCAGTACTGAAATTGGCCATGTAACAGCATTGTGAGAATACCATCACTATTTAGATTTGCAGTGGTTTAATGAGTTTGGTTAAAAGCACTCACCAATCACAATCACATGATGTAAATTAATATGTTGTTTAAATTACATGTATATCATACCAAGCCTCTGTTATAAAAAAGATGATAGCACTGATAACACAATTGATTGGAATAGTTAGATTTACTTTGTGCCCCAGCCTAATTGCAATAGGGGGCTGGAAGGGCGTCAAGATTGCTGAAGTGGGAATATGGATTCAGTTATTTTTAATCTTTGTTGCGTTGCATTCCTGTTCCGGGGGAATCTGTGTAGGTACTGTAACTCTACTGAACAGACAGATCATAGTTGTACAGTACAGAAACAGGAAACATGCTGACTTATTTGCATGAGTTTACACTAATTAGTTTAACTACAGGAATAATATTGTTTTACAGAAATTTATAAGCTGTGTATCAATACTAGTAATACCATAAATCTCTAATGTAAGGGTCATCAACATTAAATAATAAGTTTTTCTTTCCACAGGTGCTGCATGACCAGCATTTCTGTTTTAATTTCAAATTTCCAATATCTTTTTTTTATAAAATGTTCATATTTCTGTGGAGATTAATTTCAGCTCCATACACAGTAAACAATGAAATGAGTATAAATTATGCCAGATGCAGGCTTTTAGTTAAATAGAAAAACTACAAGTGACAGTAAAAAGTGAAATTAAGACAGAAATAAAGACAACTGAAATAAGCAAAAACTCCACCTTGAATGGTCTCAAGCTCAGCTGCAAAAGGAGGCTTGGGCATGGGACCAGCAACCTCATTCCAAAACACCCAGAGCTACAGAAATGCCAACAGAAACTCCAGAGACCTCATCCTTCGGAGAGGAAGGATACACCAAGAACTACACTTGGTGTAGTTGGAAGGCTACACTTAGAGCCAATGTGAAAGACTGGCCAGGACAGAGGACTCTGGCAAGCTACTGTTGGCAGTCTTTTCTCTAGTGAGGATGAAGTAAGTAAGTAAGCAATAACTAAAGAGATGAAAATGTAAGTTTCAAACTGGGCAAGGGAAATCAATTGTTTCAGAAACCCACCAATTTATTAGATGTATTTTTGGCTCTTTGTCTTATAAGTGTAATTAGCTTTCTCTGTTATAAGATGATTTGTTCCAGGAATTCCATCAGTGTCCACTGACATTTTGATTCACTGTTGAAGAGTACCAGTCTGATGCAGGTCTGATTCCTGGAACCAGATTCCAAGCAGATAAAAGCTACCGTAATGAGTGATAAATACAAAGTGCATGTTATATTTAACGGGCAACAAACCAAATGTAAAATCCAGTACTAATGTTTAGTTACTTTAGTTATTTAATGAATAAATACAAAGTTTTGAAACAATCCTTATGGTCAACGTCAAGGTATGCAAATTAATGCAGCTTTTGTATCACTGCACTCAACCACGTTAAAGATGATCTACATTTTAGTGGTGCTATTCTATTTTAGGCCAAGCTTAGATAACTCAGAAGATGGTTGATGAGTGGTACCTCAATGGTTTCTTAAGGTTGTCATAGCTGGGGGGGGGGGGGGTGTGAGTAGCAGGGATAAGCTCTCATTTCCTATTAAATTATTAAATGCTCCCAATGGCATGCACCTCAACTGACCTCTGACAACCAAGTCCAGCACCATACCTTCACGTGTGGTTTAGCTTCTAAGCCTGTTGGAGCCATTTCTACTGACATGAGAAGGGGAAAAATGCAGGTTACTGACACCCTAAAGCCAGTTGGTCTGGGCAGATGGGACTAGTCAGTTGTGGTTGACAGCTCATCTAGAGGGAAAAATCTGAACACAAACCTTCGCTGCCTTGCAAGCTATACCTACCTGTGGGGAAGGCTTTAAGAGTTAACTGCAAGGAAAAGTCCAAGGCTCAAGTCCCTAAGACAGTCCTTTGTTGAGTTCATTGTTGACTGGTAACTCCTTGACTCTGCTGGTGCCAAATTGTATTGGTTTCTGCCTTTCCTTTGGATTCATCAGCTGCATGGAGAGGGGGAGTCTGCTGCATGGGCAACAGCTTGCTCTCCATATCGTACTTCCCTGGCTTACATAATGACTTTGACAGCTAAGATACAACATATAGAGTTGCCCCGACAAATGAAGAGACACCATTTTGACAATGAGACATTATTGCAGTTCCTAGATGTGGTATGATAAACTTGGAATATTCTCATTTGTGGATTTATGCAGCATTTCATTGGTTAACATTTGTACATCTTGCTTAACACACAAAATGCTGGTGGAATCTAGTGGCCCAGGCAGCATTTATGAGGAAAATGGACAGTCAAGGTCTGGCCAAGACCCTTCATCAGGACTGGAAAGGAAGGGGAGAAAACCAGAATAAGAAGATATGGGGAAGAAAAGGAGTACAAAATGCACCAGACATTCTGCAGATGCTAGAAATTCAGAGGAGCACACATAAAATGCTGAAGGAATTCAGCAGGTCAGTCAGCATCTATGGAGAATAAACACTTTTATCCTCTTCTGCCCCTGTCTTCTTATTGTAGTTTTTCCCCCTTCCTTTCCAGTCCTGATGAAGGGTCTTGACCAGATATGTCGACTGTTTATTCATTTCCACAGATGCTGCCTGACCAGCTGAGTTCCTCCAGCATTTTGTGTGTGTTACTCTGGATTTCCAGCATCTGCAGAATCTCTTGTGTTTTATAGGACTGAATTGTTTGTGTATCTTGTTTGCTTGCTAACTTATAATTTGAGGACAACCAGAAATATAATGCAAGAATGCTCACAGATTCAACAGTTATATATTGTAGACCAATAATAGCAATTGCTTACACCCCTTCACTGTTGATTAAAAACAAAGTGTTGAAATGATGGGATAAGTAACAGACGTTATGGACTGTGAGGTGGGAATTCTGGAGCTAACATTGCTAGAAATCATGGTCTGGCAAGGCTGCAAAATGTCTCAGTGAAACACTTCTTCGATTAGCCATTCTCAGTGACTGTGCGAGCATGCCTCTCTTTTTTTCTGAAGTTGGACACAAGGTTCTAAATGAATTCTCCCAAGGTGTGGTATGTAGGAGGAATAGTTGGTTCTGGAAATTCAGTGAGTGTATCTCATTCATGCAGGTGAGCACTTTGAAAACTGCAATAAGAAAAAAAAACCTTAACATTAAAAAATTGAGCATTTTATTTGAGCGTACATTTTTTCCAGTCTAAACTAAGAGTTAATACACTTTAACAGTTAACGTATGTTTAAGTACTTCTGCAAAACTTAATTAGGAATTGTGTCAATGTAAATGTATTTTTCAGACATACAGAGCCTCAGAATAGAAGGACGTCTCTTTCCAACAGAGATTGAGGGAATTTCTGTAGCCAGGGAGTGGCGTACCTGTGGAATCCATTGCTACTGATGGCTGTGGAGGTAAAGTCATTGGGTATATTTAACGCAGAGTTCCTGATTAGTCAGGGCACGAAAGGTTACGGAGAGAAGGCTGGAGAGGGAAAATAAATCAGCCATGATCGAACGGCTGGTCAAACTCGATTAGCCCGAACGTCCTAATGTGCTCTCAATCCTCACCTGCGAAGTAGCTCACCACCTTTTCCTCGACATGAAAGGCAAGTTTAGAACGTGTTTAACTTGTGCTAAGCAGCAGCGGCCGGGCCGATGCCCCCGGCGCCGAGGCGAGCAACCGCCGCCCCGCATGCTGCGCCCACGTGACACGCTGTCATCCCGCCAATTCCCCGCTCGCGCCGCCTGACGGTGACGTCAGCCAGAGCCGGGGCTGCCTCCCAACAAAATGGCGGCGCGGAGTAAAGCGCTGAGGTGAGGAGTTGGTGACGGACGCTGCTCGGCTGTGGTTTACAGAAGCAACTGTGAACTATACAGTCCGAGAACGACAGAAAAGAACAAATAAACCCGCCGGGCAGAGGAGCGGGCCGCCGCGGAGAGGAGCCATGTCTCTGCTTTGTGTTGGAGGTAAGGCTGCTCGTCTTCGCCCCCCACTTCCCCGGCCCGGCCGTGCCCAGCCCACCCGCCACTCCACTCACTCCCTGGGCACGGCGAGCACTCATCAATGAATGGATGGACAGCAGTCGTCTCTGTACAGTCCAAATGGATCGCCCACGATCATTCAGAACCCCCTGGCCTTCCCCCGCCCCAACACTTCCCAAATCAAAAGGGGGCGACTTTTCAGAGTGAACGAGCGGGAGGCACATTTCTTTCTGACGTGTCAGCTTTTCCAACCTGTCAGTTTCCCCCTCATTTTCACCTGCAACGATGGCCGTGGACCCACTTTTGTTTTATAAGAAATAGTAGATTGTGCGTTTGCCTTCTTATATTTTAAATATGCTGCGCGTCGCGGCCGTGGGGTTTGTGAATTGGAGACACTCTAGTGCTGTTAGCATTTATGAATGAATTCGCTGCAGCCCATCCGTCGTAGAATAAATACTCATGGAGGGGGGCAGGTAGTGTTTGGTTAACTGAATTCCTCCCCATCTTACATTTTCGAAATTTGGGAGCTTTTGTAAGAATACTTGCGGTGGAATATCTCACTTCAGATATTTTTAAATAATCGTGGTAATTCGATCATATAAGTTTATTGCACAAATTTGTTGAATAGCTCTGTAAATGAAGAAGAAATTGCAAAACTAGGTTATTCTTGGATTGCGTTTCTAATCCTGTAGTTTTGAATCCATATTTCTGCGGTATATACTTTCTAAATACTGTTGCTTTTGCATAAAATGGTCGTCAGCTTAAACATTAAAACAAAAATCTGGCTAACGCAATTAAGGATTTTCAGTACTCTTGTACTTGATGCTCTGGGTGTGGAATTGGAATAAATGGAGACGTCACGGTACCTTGCTGTAACCCAACAGGCAGTGTAGTACAGTACCACGGACAGCTCTTTCCACTAAACACTCGAAAGTCCATATGCGCTCTTCGATTTCTTTTCAACACCGTTTTTTTTGAAAGGCGCTAACACAATTTCATGGGAGTAGGCGGAGGCATTTTACGAAAGCAGAATAAAACAATTTTTCGGAAAATATTGAGGAAATTAGATTTTCCGGCACACTTGGGTTTAAAACAGTCACAGTTCCTGCTACATTAACAATATCAGCAATTAGTGACTTTTTTAAAAAAAATGCTTGTAATATTTTTATCCTCTTCTGAAAAAACTGAATATGCAAGTTCAATTAATATTTACATCGATGTTTTCTGGAGTGCTGTAATTGAATCCATGGAATGTTGGCCTTAATTACTTGTCACTTAACACTTAATTGTGATTATTATAATCAGCAAAAATATTTTGAGGTAGGTTGGACAGTAGACATGTTTGAATTTTCTATCGATTTTGGATTTTCATGAAGTTATGTGAATTACACACAGCAAGTTATAATGAAATAGTAATGTTTTTCTGATGAATGCAGTTTCCTTAACAGACATAGTAAAACAGCTCCAAAATGCCCAATATTATTTCGCACCCCCTCATGATTTTATGGATTTTAGTTTGATTTGGCTAGAATCAGGTTAGCAAAAGAAAAACACCACTGTAGCTTTTGTATTTTGGATCTCTAGAAATATATTTGTGCATGTATGCAGCCATGATTGATTGTTTTAGCCTAGAGCAGGGTTATTGGAGAGTTTAGAAACAGCCGAGGCCCAGTAGAGACTAATGGCCAGCACAACAGCCAACAGCCAGAACAGCAAGTTGCACCAATATAAATGTGAACACTCGGCAGAAATAACACTCAATTGCGCACTGATGATGTCATCTTGACTGGTGACAAAACGTTTGACCTAATCTCCAGGTTCAGTGAGCTGCCCTATAAACAATATTAGAGTTTATATGACATTTTTGGGATGTTTATGAAACAGAAATGTATTGCCTATTCCATATTTCCATCGAGGAGGTAGTGACAAATTGCTTTAATTAGAACAGCAGTACAGCAGAAGAACAGGCTCTTCAGTTCACCGTGTCTGTGCTGATGATGCCCACCTAAACTACACATTTATCTTTACATGGTCCACATCCCTCCATTTCCTGTCTGTTGGTATGCCCGTCTAAGTATCTCTTAAGCAGTTTTATTATGTCTGTTTCACCTCAGTCCTTTTTTTTAAAGCTTCAAATCTATTTTGAACTTTACCCATGAGTATTTAACACTTCTGCTCTGTGGATGGTGGGCAGAGGGGGGAAGGGAGGGAGAAAGTCTGAGTATCTATCCTATTTCTGTCTCTCATAATTTTATATACTCATCACATTATCCTCTCCTTGTATCTCTCTAATTCAGGCAACATCCTTGCAAGCTTCTACACCCACTACAAAGTGTCCACATTCTTCCTGTAATGCCATGACTAAGGTGTCACACAATATTTCAAATGTGGCCTAATCAAAGTTTTATACAGCTGCGAAAGGATATACTCAATACCCTGAGCAATGTAGACAAATGTACTATGTGCCTTGTTTTCTCCCCCTTCCTCATGTTGTCACTTTTCAGGAGCTATGGACTTGTAGCCCTAAATCCGTTTATATCAATGCTCCTAAGATTCTTGCCATTGACTATGTACTTTCTTCCTGCATTTGATATCCCAAAGTGCAACACCTCACACTTGTCTGGTCTAAACTTCATCAGTCATTTCTTCCCTCTTATTTCCAACCGTTGACAGCCGTCTTTACTATCTAGAACTCTGCCAGTTCTTTTTTGTCTTGTGAGAATATTCCCACAAAATATATTTGGAGGAAGTTCCAGGATTTGGAATAGAGACAATTAAGGGACTATGATGTATTTCCAAATTAAGATAGTGTGTGACTTGGAAGAGATCCTAGGATAATGTTGTTGTTGTTTAAACAATTGGTGATGTTGGGAGTTCTTTAATGTGCATATTCAGTTAAACATTAGTCATTATAAATCTTTAGGGTATATGTAGCCTGTGAGCTAACTACTGAAGTAAGCATTCATTTTGAGAGATTTTACTATGTTGTCTGAGAATTTTCTACAGGCGTTTTCTCCCTTTTGAATGGTACATTGTGTCCCAACCTAGATACTGTAGATGTCAACTTTTTTTTTACCACATAACCTGCCTTACATTACTTTGGAGCCATTAGAAGGTAGGATTTGTAATTACCATTGTTTACAGCATGAGTGTTGTTTCCACTGTGAAGTCTTTTTGACGTATACTACCCTAAAGAAGTTCAAATCTTCTCTTTGGGAGTTCAGTGAGACCATCTCTCACTGTTCCCTCTCAGTGATCTCTGCTGCCCTTTGACTCTTCACCCAGCACTTATCACCTCCTGCCCTTCCCCTCACCTTATTCTGGCATCTTCCCCCTTCCTTTCCTGTCCTGATGAAGGGTCTCAGCTCAGAATGTTGACTGTTTATTCACTTCCATAGATGTTGCCAGACTTGCTGAGTTCCTCCAGCATTTTATGTGTTGCTCTGTTCCCATATTTTATTTTCAGAAGGCATTTGATAAGGTCCCACAGGAGATTGGTGGGTAAAATCAAAGCTCAGGGCATCGGGGGGAAGACATTGACATGGATAGAAAACTGGTTGGCAGATAGAAAGCAAAGGGTAGCGGTGAATGGGTGTTTCTCAGAATGGCAGGTGGTGACTAGTGGGGTGCCACAGGGCTCGGTATTGGGACCACAACTGTTTACAATTTACGTCAATGATTTGGATGAAGGCATTGAAAATTACATCAGCAAATTTGCTGATAATACTAAGCTGGGTGACAGTGTGACATGTGATGAGGATGTTAAGAAAATTCAGGGTGACTTGGATAGGCTGGGTGAGTGGGCAGATACTTGGCAGATGACGTTTAATGTGAATGAGTGTGAGGTTATCCACTTTGGGAGTAAGAACAGGAAGGCAGATTATTATCTGAATGGTGTAGAGTTGGGTAAGGGAGAAATACAAAGAGATCTAGGAGTCCTTGTTCATCAGTCGCTGAAGGTGAATGAGCAAGTGCAGCAGGCAGTGAGGAAGGCTAATGGAATGTTGGCCTTTATTATAAAGGGAATTGAGTACAAGAGCAAGGAAATCCTCTTGCATTTGTAGAGGGCCCTGGTGAGACCACACCTGGAGTATTGTGTACAGTTTTGGTCTCCAGGGTTAAGGAAGGACATCCTGGCTGTAGAGGAAGTGCAGAGTAGATTCACGAGGTTAATTCCTGGGATGTCTGGACTGTTTTACGCTGAGAGGTTAGAGAGACTAGGCTTGTACACGCTGGAATTAAGGAGATTGAGAGGGGATCTGATTGAAACATACATATAAGATTATTAAGGGATTGGACAAGATAGAGGCAGGAAATATGTTCCAGATGCTGGGAGGGTCCAGTACCAGAAGGCATGGTTTGAAAATAAGGGGTAGGTCATTTAGGACAGAGTTAAGAAAAAACTACTTTTCCCAGAGAGTTGTGGGGGTCTGGAATGCACTGCCTCGGAAGGTAGTGGAGGCCAATTCTCTGGATGCTTTCAAGAAGGAGCTAGATAGGTATCTTATGGATAGGGGAATCAAGGGATATGGGGACAAGGCAGGAACCGGGTATTGATAGTAGTTGATCAGCCATGATCTCAAAATGGTGGTGCAGGCTCGAAGGGCCGAATGGTCTACTTCTGCAACTATTGTCATATCTTTGTCCTTACTAATACAAAGAATATGAAAACTCCTTGATGAGAGAATGTTATTTATTGAATTGGTAAACACAAGAAATTCTGCAGATGCTGGAAATCCAAAGCAACACACAAAATGCTAGAGGAACTCAGCAATTGGTAATTGAATTTGCAAATTGTGTTGGAAAGATCCATTACTGATAGTGTAGCTTGTGGCTGCACTCTGCAATCATTTGCATCATTTTCAAGATTTAAATGAAAAGGAATAGTACATTTGACATGCTTTAATTTATTACTTTTTACATCTGCCTTTGGCTTGTTATCCAGTTACATTATTATAATGTTGATGAATCTACCAATTGTTGTAGTTGCCAGATCATAATACTGTACAATACCGATCAAAATGAATTGGCAGTTTATGCTGAACATCCATCCAAACATAAATAATAATTGTTTGTGAGTCTTGTATTGGAGGGTAGAGCTCCTGAGAGGCCTTGGGTATCTTTCCTTGAGTAGCCAAGCTACTCAATGTGCAATTTGTTCTTCAGTTGTTCTACATAATTCTGAAAACAGCTTTTCTTGAAATCTGTTACTTAGTTTGTACCCGAAAAGGCAGGGTTTTTTTTTGTTTCTTTCCCTCTCCTCTTCAAAGCATTTGATTTTTGTAAATGAGCCTTGCAATTTATTTTGTGCATCAATTATAGGTGTCATGCTCTTTCAAAAGATAAAAACAGAATATATTAATGAATTTGGATGAGATTTAAGTGTTGGTCAGGTGACTGAAATGACTTTCGTCGGAACACTCTCAGCTTAAAACAATGGAGGATAGGAGAATGAGGAAATTTGACAGAGGTGTACAAAATTGAAGTATAGATATGGTAAATGCAAGCAGGCTTTTTCCACTGAGATTGGGTGAGACCAGTGCAAGAGGTGATGGTTAAGGGTGGAGGTAAAATGAATAAAAGGAGCAGACTAGATTGTTTGAAGGGCCGTTTTCTGTGCAGTAGTAGTGCTTTATGACTCTGACTAATAGCTTCTCTTGCAGAGTATTTGTGGGGGGTGGGGGGGGTTGCCTTGTGTTCTTCAAATAGTGCCATTGCATTCTTGTGTCCAGCTGCAAGAGCAGATGTGCCTGTGATTCAGCATCTCACCTGAAACAGTATTTCTAAACTGACTGACTGCTCTGAAGCAAATATCTTGGATTATTTCTGAATCTAAAATTTTATATTTTATTATGAAGTATATTTCTGCTAAATTGAGGCTGATAATTTGGATAATGGGCAACAGGAATATTTTCTGGTATGAGTATTCATTCCATATTAATGATGTACAGAACACCAGTGCTTCAGTTATTTGGAGAAAGTGTGAAGATTTTCTCCACTTGTTCATGCATGACACTGGAGAACAATTTTTTGAAATGTTGCTTCCTAAAGAATGTTTTTTGTTTATGATAAACTGGTTGAAGCCAAACACACACAATTTCAGACTACTTGTATCATGTAGAAATTTGGAGAAACAAGAAGTTAACTTATTGAATATAATGCACTTAATTGCATAACAATGCGGACACCTTGCAATAGTTCAACTAAGCTAAAAATGTTCTGTTGATTTTTATTTCTACTATGTCTAAGGATTCTTAAGTATCCAATAATAATCAGCCAGCATTGATAGATTCCAGTTGCTCTGATACAGTTTCTCCAACGCAATGTCTTGTTGAAATCTTTCGCCATGTAAGTTATTGACAGCACCAAGATTTTCAAGGAAGAAGTCAAACGGGGATGCAGAAAATGAATCTTTAGTGACATGTTGCACTTCATGGTTTTGTATGCTTGAAGCATGTTGTCAACCAGCTGCATGTTGTTTGGTGTGGCGCTCTGTAGAAATTTTTCAGCAACATCCTTGTATACCTTCCATAAAATTTTTCTCCGATCCTGCTAGAAGTTTTTGAAATTGCCTGTCATTGACTTGTTTGATTTCTGGTCTGATAAAAATGCTTTCTGTAATCTTGGCATCAGCTATTCTGGGAAGCACCTGTCTCAAATATCAAAATGCTTCACTGACATTTATAGCATTTCTAAAACCTCTCCTGTGATGCAGCATCCATCCTGCCTTAGCATGCCCAGGCATGTCCGGACAAGATGGAAAATTTTTCAACTTGTATTGTGGGCAACATTTTAATTGACTTAAATTAGGAATTTAAATAACAAATATAGATGATTAGATTAAATATATTCTGTGATAGTTTGTATATAGTTTGTGATAGGGAAATTTCATGGTAATTTTGATGATCAGCAGCCCAAAATCCATAAGATGCACCCAAAAGTATTCAGGGAGCAAAATTGTTGTTGTCTAGTGTCATTCCAGTAACTTCTTATTCTAGAATGGCACTTCTTATTTTGTTTTGTCTACACTGGAATAAGGCAGAAGGAGAAAATAGTAGAACCAAAATATTATAATACAGGGAACGTTTTGAGTAATAGTGATAGGAAAGATGAGATTAAACTGAATCTTAATAATTTCCTTCAGCATGTGGGGCATGTCTTTGAATTCAGTGGAGGAAATGTAAACAATTTGGATTTAATGGTTACACACACATAGTCAAAGCTAGAGATTAGAAAATTCAAGATAGCTTTATAATTTTCTCTCATTCAGTTGAGGATGCACAGTTTATAAAACTGAAACTAACCAAATTGTTTTGTGAATTCAAATGTCACTTAATCATAGTAACCTATATTAAGATATTGAAGATTTTCCCTTATAGGTTTTATACACTTTTAGATTAAATGACGTCGGTATACATTTCTCAAATTCTGAATTGAGTGTTAGTATGTTGTGATATGTTGGTATTGAAAATGAGTTGGTATAAATAAGTTTCATATTTATTTTCTTTTTCTGAGAGCGCGTACCATTATTGCTGCTTGGTATGCATCTCATGAATTTGCAGAAATATTGGTTCATTAAGTCTTTAAGTATTTTTATTTCTGTTAAAGAAACTGTGCAACGTTTCCTTTAATACTTATGCACAGACTTGGGCATTTTTGATGCAAAGCCCCCAGAACTCTTCTGTTCTGCAATGTCACTGCTTAACATTTAAGCACTAACGTTTCTGGATGGAAAGAGTGTTCATTCCTATATTTACATGAAGCACTGTATGTTACACTTTTTTATTTTTGGGATGTGCAATTAGAGTTGTAATCAAAGCATTGCATATCCAATTGCTGAGGCCATTTATTTCTGGAGGTGTTTGATTGTTATGCCTCCACGTAGATTGAATGCTTTGCATCTTCTGCATTTTAATCAACTAACTACAAAATATATAGAAATGAATGAAGGGATATCAGTCATGTGCAGGTTGAAGGGATTAGTTTCATTTGGCATCATGATCGGCACAAATCTCATCAGCTGGACGTACTATTCTGATGCTGTGTTGTTCTGTCTTCCAACTTGGACTTTGGTCCCAGTGTTGACATGGAGTGATGGGACATCTCAAAAAGAGCAATGGTTTAGAAGTATGTCTCCTGCTATTTTTGTTTAAAAGTTGGCCAGAATTTAAAGTCCCTTTTGCTTTAGCAGAACAATGTTTTAATATATGGCTACAATGCTCAGCGCCTATATTTTAAAATAAAAATCAATTTTGGACCTGAGCCTGAGGATGCACACTCAACATTTTCGGAATAGCTTCTTCCCCTCCACCATAAGATTTCTGAATGAACATTGAACCCATGAACACTACCTTACTATTTTGCTCTTTTGTTTTCTCTTTATTTGTATATATTCTTTATTGTCATTTATAGTAATTTTTTTGAATTGCTTTGTACTTCTGCCACAAAACGACAAATTTCACAACAAATGTCAGAGATAAGCCTGATTCTGTAAGAACGCAACCCAACCATGTCCTTCCACTTTAGAAGTCCAAGAATAATAAATGGGTTAGCTGCTGTACAAGTCAAGAATGTTGAAATGTGGAATACTGGAATTAGCTTTATTGTTAAAGGGACATGTGGGAGCACTGAATGAAGGAGATGATAACTAGAAGTAAAGGAGAGTAGCTAATTTTGGTAAATAATGCCTCAGTGAGTGGTTAAGCAGTCCTCCAGCTCTACTCTTAAGTTAAGTTTCTAATTGCAAGGCTGCTTTTTGCTTGTTATCCCCTGTTCTTCAACATTACTTTCTCTTCCTAAGCATCCATGTTTGCATACTTGTTTTTGGTAGCTTGAAAATTCTAGATCCATGTTTCCAAGTTCTTTAATAATTTTTTCCCCCTCACCTTTGTAACTTCCAACCACAGAAAGAAATCTTCTTTTCCTTTTTTATATTTAAAAATATTATGGATCCATCATTTATTTATTGCTCCATCACTTGTTTTCATATTCCTAAGATCTCTCTGGAATTTCTTTACCTAAATCTGTATGATTTTTTGCCCCATCTCTTTTATCCAGAATGCTGCTTAAAGTGTCAAGCTTTTGGCTATCACTTGACAATTTATTGTGTGGTTTGATTTCAACACTTCAATATTATAAGGCTTATTGGGACATTTCACTGAACGCGGTTGAGTTGAGCTGACTTTGGCATTTATCTTTGTCTATATAGATGCAAAATCTTAATGATAATGGTAATCTGGTTATAGAAATATCATGAAATGACAGTCTAGGTTCAGTTTTGCAACTGTACAGTTTGTTTCCCTGTGTGGTAGATTCAATGGATGTAGAAAGCAATATTCAATGGATTCTGGTTAATTGTGATACATTGGGCTTGGTATATTTTGACCTTTTTAAGCAGCTGTTCCAATTAGCCAAAGTTTCATGGCAATAGTTAAAAATTTTTTTATAAAAAAGACAAACTACTGTTTAACTGAGTAACAATACTTAAATAAAGCACTAGAACCTTTTTCAACTACAGTACGGAACAAATTAGAGCACCACCAATATTGCCACAGTACTAATAGTTATTGATGAAAGAATATATCCGGTGTGCACTACCATGTTTGACTGTGAACAAAATCAGTGCAGAAAGCAACCTGTCAACTTCATTTACAATGTAACATTCAAGGTGATTATCAATATTTTAATTCTTTGTAATGCCCAACTTGTTGGAAGTTATGAAATTGTTTTGTTTTCACTCTGGCTGTTTCTAGCATTGCCAAGCCTGAATGCTAGAAACTACAATGAGCAAAACGGGTTTGAATTGTCTTGCTGCTTATTGCCAACTATTGGTAACAAAAATCACTGTTTTTTGAATACAAACACACGAGATGGACACTTATTGTTCGCTGTAAGTGTGGTATGGACACATAAGTGCAAGTGACAACAGTCTCCTGTCTCAAGTAAGTGAAGGGAATACAAATAATTTTCTTTGGAATACAGGTGTCCCTCGTTTTTCGAACATTCGCTTTATGTCAACTCGTTGTTATGAAAGACCTACATTAGTTACCTGTTTTCGCTAACAGAAGGTGTTTTCACTGTTACGAAAAAAGGCAGCGTGCACACCCCAAGCAGCCAAGCTCCTCCCCCAGAACTGCATTCTAGAAGGCATTTCTTAAACACGTGCCTGTGAGTATCTGTGCTTTATGTCGATTTATTTTGTGCATCTGTTAGCAAGATGAGATCTAAGGTATCTAAGGTAAAAGCCTAAAAGAGCGTGTAAGTGTGTTACACTTAGTGTAAAACTAGACATAATTAAGTGTTTTGATCGTGGTGAACAAAGTAAGGACATAGTGAGTTTGGCTGAGGGTTCGTGGAAGTTGACGAAGATGATGAAGAGGTTTTGGCATCTCATGGCCAAGAACTGAGAGATGAAGAGCTCAAGAAGAGGAAAGGATAACAATTGAAACCAAATGCAGTAGCATTCGTAAAGTGAAGACGTCCAGGAACCGAACGTGAAGCAATTGTGTGAGATTTTTGCTGCGATTGACAATGCTGCAATGATTGCAGAAGAGTATGACTGATTTTGAAAGGGTATGTAGGTTTAGGGCAGATTTGCAGGATGGTTTGAGTGCTTACAAAGAACTAATGATAGAAAAATGCGCGAGGCTAAGCAGTCAAGCATACTGTCGTTTTTCAAGCCTTCCACAATAGCCACAGCAGATGACGAAACTTGACCTTCGACATCGAGGCAGGTAGACATAGAAGAAGGTGACCTGCCTGCCCTGATGGAAACAGACGACGATGAGATGACACCCCAGTCTCCTCTACCTCCCACCACCCCAACCTCCAGTGACAGCCTAACACACCATCATCAGTGTGCTCACTGTCTTCCTGATTCCGCTAAGTGAAACTACACTGGGCATACATTATTACTACTTTTTATATAGGCTGTGTATTTTTATGTGTTATTTGGTAGCTTCATAGCTTGAAGGTTACTGGAAAGAGTGTGTTATGATCCCAGCCCCTTCCTTTGTGAGAATCGCAAGAGCACCCGTCGAAAGGGGGGGGTCAGTAGACCCAGTCGGAGAGAGAGAGAGAGAGAGAGACGTGCCAAATTGCAGATACCACCAGGGATACAGAATAAAGACAACAGCGACTATTTTCTCATGGAGACCATGTGAAAAGCCCTTGGGCAAGGTGGGCTGGTTGAGAGAGAGATTGCATCATCCCAACCTGATTGACACCTGCGACCCCGTGAGGAAGTATAAAGGAGAGTCTCAGGGGGACAGCCCCTTAGACGCACCCAGAAGACACGAGAGAGTGGTCCCGCAGCAGCGGGATGCCATTCTGAAGGAAGCCACGTGCGTTAGATTCCGGGATTGGAATTTGTGGCTGGAATCACAGAAAACCGCTTTTAACTAACATCGGGGAGAGGAAACCAACGCTCCCCCGATTTCACGGAAGATTCATCAAGACTCGGCAAGTTCTTTCTCTTCTCCCCCAATCTCTCTCTCTCGATCACCCCACGTGAAACCCAGCGATTTTCAAAGGGCTGAGGCCGGCAGCCTTCTGAGTGACTTTTATATTCCCAACGGACAATCTATTAACTCCTAGACATCAGCAGACCTCACTTCTTAATGATGATTATTAATATACCCGCGCTTTAGATTGAGTGTTGACAATGTGCACTATCTGAATGTATGTATTAACCCTACTTTTGTGTCCCTTTGCGAATAAAACGTTTGAAAATAGTGACAACAGACTTCAACAGACCTCTCTATCTTTGCTGGTAAGTTCTCCAGTTACGGGATACGTAACAATTGGGTTTCTCGTCCGGGATTTGACACCAAATTGGGAGGCCAGTGAATCGGGCTTGTAAATCAAAAACTTGAATCTGGTTACGCGGGTAGCCAGACGGGAAACCAGCAAAGATGGACGTGGGTGAATTTATGGAAAACCCGACGCTAGAGGCGGCCACAAAATCAGACTTGGTAAATTTAGCAAAGGGGTTGAACCTCACAGAAGTGAGGTCGTCCATGAAAAAGCGGGAGGTTCGAAGGGCCATAACTCAGTATTACATTGGGAAGAAGGTGTTTGAAGCTGAGGTATTGGGAGATATCCCTGAAGAGGTACCATCAAGTGGGACGGTTCAGTTAGAGGTGGAGAAATTGAAGTTGGAACGTGAAATTAAGTTAAAAGCTGGAAGCGGCTGAGAGAGAGAGAGAAAGGGTAAGGCAGGAGAGAGAGAGGGAAAGGTAGCATGAAATTCACCTAAAGAAGCTAGAAGCAGAAGAGAAACAGAGGCAACATGACAGGGAAATTGAGAAGATGAGAAACAAGCGAAGAGATCAAGGGTTAGACCAAGCAGAGCGGTTTAATGTTAGTAGGGAGTTGAGATTGGTGCCCCCGTTCGAGGAGGCAGATGTCGATAGTTATTTCTTGCTTTTTGAAAAGGTGGCAGTAAATCAGAAATGGCCAAAAGAGCAGTGGGTGGCGTTGTTACAAAGTGTGTTAAAGGCGAAGGCCCAACGAGCATATGCGGCCTTGTCCCTGGGGGAGGGAGGAGTGGAGAATTATGATGAGGTAAAAAAGGTCATTCTCCGGACTTACGAATTGGTACCTGAGGCCTACAGACAAAAGTTTAGAAATTTAAGGAAAGGGTGGAATCAAACGTATACCGAACTAGCCCATGCGAAGGGGGTGCTCTTGGACCATTGGTGCACCGCGGAAAGAGTGGGCGAGGATTATGGGCGTCTCAGGGAGTTGTTTTTGATTGAGGAATTTAAAAGTTGTGTTCCAGAGGAGATCCGGGTGTATTTGAATGAGAAGCCGGATAAGTCCATTTCAGAATTTGCCAGGTTGGCGGACGAATATGCCCTAACCCACAAGACAAAGACTCCCTTGAATAAAGGTCCCCAGAGAGACCGTGGGAACGATCGAGAAAGTCTGACGAATGAGGCAGAGGTCTCACCGGGAGCTAGCGGTAAGGTTGAGGGGGAAAGGCAAGACGGCCAGCTGGTTCCGGGTTTGACCTGTTTTAATTGTGGAAAGGAGGGACACATTGCATCTTGATGCTTTGCTCCAAGGAAGGAGGTAGGAAGAGGGAAAGCCGCAGTCCCTATCAGGTGTGCCGTGGTAATCAGCAAATCGACCAGAGAGCCGAGGGTAGACAGAGTACAAGAAGGCTCTGGGAGTTGTCTGTCACACGGAACCGTGTCTGTGACGGAGGGAGACACACCAGTTTCCGTACGAATCTGGAGGGATACGGGTGCTGAATTATCCCTGGTTAGCCGTAAGGTACTAGAATTTGGTTGGGAAACGGGCATGGTAAAGGTGGAAGGAATAAATAAACGGATAGAAATGGTGCCCTTATATAAGGTCATTCTGGATTGTGAGCTGGTGTATGGATCAGTTGAAATAGGGGTGCCCTCAGAATTCCTGAGAGATGACGTGGACATCCTGCTGGGAAACAACTTAGCAGGGGGTAAGGTTTGGTCAGCCATGCTGCCGACCTGCCGACCGGAGAGTGTGGTGGCCCCGTCCCTAGCGCCCAAGGACCATCTCTCCGGCGCGGTCACTCGCAGCCTGTCGAGAGAGAGAGCTGTGAACGAGAGCAGTTTAAATCTGGCCAGTTTTGATTTGGCCGAGACATTTTTGCCGACCCTGTGCCATGAGGGTTTCGAGGGTGGTAAGACGAAGAGTAGTAAAGTGAAAGGGGGTAAGGGAGAGGAGATAGATCTGCCCTTAGCGAAGAGAAAGGTCCTAAAGGTAGGAAATAAAGATGAGAAACAGATAAAGCTGTTAAAAGGTCCAGAGTTGGACATGGTTGATCTGTCTGGTTTGGCAGAATTGTTTGAAGAACTTGAGAGTTCTAAAGGTGTTCCCGATAATGAGAGGAGGGCAGTCCGAGATGAAAAGGATACCCTTGTCTCAAAGGAGTCTGCTGAAAAGGCTGAGGAGGTTGTTTCAGCTCGCAGGGTTGCGCCTTCCCCGGGTGGGAGCTGCCCAGAGAGTAACTGGGAGGATCGGGGGAAGTTAGAATTTGAAAAAGGTACGGGTGTTGAAAGCCTGGAAGAGGCCAATGTCCCGTTTGAGTGTGTCCGAGATGGGGATGCAAGAGGTGCTGAACCTGGTAACGGAGCTCAGAAGAAGTCTGAGGTATCTGATTCAGTGGAACGGGGCGGCCGTCCTTGTGGGTCAGATAGACTTGGTTCAGTGGGAAAAGGGTTAACCTTGGTAACCGGGGGAAGTGTGAGCTCCCTGGTGTTTGTACTCAAAGGTGGGTTCAAAGTTAACGCCGAATTTAAGAATGGGGGGGGGCTGAGGATTGTTAGCGAAGGAAACGAAAAGTCTGTAGTTTCCAAATTGAAGGAAGAAATCTTAAACCTGGCACATCGCTCACAGAGTGAGCCGGGGAATAGCGGGGCCCCCCACTCTATTGTTATGCCAGGATGGGGAGTGAAAAGGCTGCCTTCGACAGGCTACTTGAGCGAAGAGTTCGAATCAAACACCAATAGCCTGAAGGGGACTGATAAAAGGGCCAGCCACCTGGGTAAATCGAAGAATTGGGTGGAGATGGTCTAAGTCTGGGGCATTGTGTTGCTAAAATAACCCCGATGAGCGGGGCGGGCGGGAGTTCACCACGCAAAACTACTCAAGTTCCCCACGGGGGGGGGGGAGGGGGGGGGGCTCGCCGGAAAAGAGGCGACGGTTAATGGAGATGCCATTGTTAGACAGCCAGGCAGGTTGAACAGGTTTGCGCCAAAGCCTGTGAATAATAAAGACAGCCCTTTGGAGACCTGCCGGTTAAGTTAAACGACTGAAATGATTAGTATTCGCGTAAACTTTTGTAAATGCACCTAAGCTAAGGTCACACCTCCTTAGTTTTGTTGCTTAGAAAAAAAATTAAATAGGTGGTTATTGAATTGAAGTCTGATGTACGGTTCGCAATGTTAAGATATGAAAGAAAGGGACACTGTAATCGTTAACTATTTAGATACTGACTTGAATATATAACGGTAGTATTTTGTGAAAAGAAAAACTTGTGTATTGTGTTAGATCCAAAACTTCTGTAAGACTGTGGACCACTCCGTTTTAACCGCTGGTAAAACGTCTTTTTAAGAGGGGAGGTGTTATGATCCCAGCCTCCTCCTTTGTGAGAATCGCAAGAGCACCCGTCGAAAGGGGGGGGTGGGTCAGTAGACCCAGTCGGGGAGAGAGAGAGACGTGTCAAATTGCAGGTACCACCAGGGATACAGAATAAAGACAACAGCGACTATTGTCTCATGGAGACCACGTGAAAAGCCCTCGGGCAAGGTGGGCTGGTTGAGAGAGAGATTGCATCATCCCAACCTGATTGACACCTGCGACCCCGTGAGGAAGTATAAAGGAGAGTCTCAGGGGGACAGCCCCTTAGACGCACCCAGAAGACACGAGAGAGTGGTCCCGCAGCAGCGGGATGCCATTCTGAAGGAAGCCACGTGCGTTAGATTCCGGGTTTGGAATTTGTGGCTGGAATCACAGAAAACCGCTTTTAACTAACATCGGGGGGAGGAAACCAACGCTCTCCCGATTTCACGGAAGATTCGTCAAGACTCGGCAAGTTCTTTCTCTTCTCCCCCAATCTCTCTCTCTCGATCGCCCCACATGAAACCCAGCGATTTTCAAAGGGCTGAGGCCGGCAGCCTTCTGAATGACTTTTATATTCCCAACGGACAATCTATTAACCCCTAGACATCAGCAGAGCTCACTTCTTAATAATGATTGTTAATATACCAGCTCTTTAGATTGAGTGTTGACAATGTGCACTATCTGAATGTATGTATTAACCCTACTTTTGTGTCCCTTTACAAATAAAATGTTTGAAAATAGTGACAACAGACTTCAACAGATCTCTCTATCTTTGCTGGTAAGTTCTCCAGTTACGGGATACGTAACAAGTGTTTCTGCCAGGAGTGCTTGTGCCGTGCGTTTCTGCCGGGAGTGCTTGTGTGAGATTTTTGCTGTGGTGGACAATGCTGTAATAATTGTAGAAAAGTATTCCTACATTATATAGGCTGTGTATTTATCAGATCATTGCTGCTTTTACTATATGTTATTGTTATTTTAGGTTTTATGTGTTATTTGGCATGACTTGGTAGATTTTTTTTTGGGTTTGCGAACGCTCAAATTTTTCCCATATAAATAAATGGTAATTGCTTCTTCATTTTACGACATTCTGGCTTACGAACCGTTTCATAGCAACGTTCTACCTTCAAATAGTGGGGGAAACCTGTAGTTCTTGTTGTTTAAAAGTTGTCCTAAATAAGCAGCTGGCCCAATTAACTAGAATCCACTGTACTATTGTAGTACGTTCAACTGATAGAATTTGTGCTGCCTCTTGGGAGAGCAGAAATTTTATATGAGAAATAATGAAATTTGAGGCAAAACTATCGCAATGTTAACTTTGTTCAACTTTATCAGCAGCGCATACATATTAGAAAAGTTGTTTAGACCTTCTCTTTATAGTATAACGACTTGCTTTTCCAGCATGGTTTTCAATTACAAATGGTCTAGTTAATTCCTTGAAATCCAACTGCTCCAACAATCACAGCTGTACAACTCTTTGCAGCATCTCAATGTATGTATTTCAGTGTTTTTTTTGTGGTTATTAAAACAAATCACATACCATTCGGTCTATCAGATACATTGCGTAATTTGTTACACTGATCCTGAACTTAGGAAAAATTGGCTTTGTGAAATTGAGTGAGTATGTCTTAAAGTCACCAGGAAAATCTTATTTTTAATATCATAAATCAAGTGTATACGTGGTTGTGCAGTGTGTATCTTTTTTGAAATCACTGATGTGAGAGGCTGCATTTGCTGGAAATCTGGAGCTACACACAAAATGCTGGAGGAACTCAGATTAGGCAGCATCTGTGGTAGAAAAGGATACCCCATGGATGTTCTTGATACCCTTGAGTTCCACTGGGGGGAGGGGTTTATGTTGCTGTTTTATCAGGTTGTTCATGGCCCTATTTTAAAAAGATTACACGATGCCCTTGTTCAACAATGGCACAAAAAACTGTGCTACAACTTTGACTTTACAACACAAGAACACTTTCCATATTTATGACATTTATTATTATATGAACTCTAGCCTGAGGAGTCACTTGGATCACTCCAGTTTTCCTCTCGTCACAATGGATCAACAGCAGATGCCCTTTCATTGACTCTTTCAGCTCTGAAACATCTGGGCAGTGAGGATGCATACACCAGTATGCTCTTCATTCACCTCAGCATTCAGCACTATAATTTCCTCTTTCTTCCCCCCCCCCCCCCCCCCCAATAAGCTTCAGGACTTTGGCCTTAATAACTCCTGTGTAACTGGATCCTCTATTTCCTCACTTGCATCCAACACTCAATTCAGATTGCAGCAACATCTTCACAATCACCATCAGAACATGTGCACCATAAGCTGTGTGTTTAGCCCCTTATCATGCTCGCATTTTACTTATGACTGTGTGACTTAGTACAACTTCAACATGCATTGTTGTGAGCTGAATCAAAGGTGGTAATGAATCAGCATATAGGAGGGAGATTGAAAATCTGCTGAACAATGTCACAACAACAACCTCTCACTCAACATAAAAACAAGGTTATTTTTTGACTGTAGAAGAAATTGGGGTCAATGAGCTAGTCCTCATTAAGGGATCTGAGGTGGAGAGGGTTAGTAACTTTAAATTCTCTAGTGTTATCATGTCAGAGGATCTGTCCTGGATCCAGCAAGTAAGTGCCATTTCAAAGAAGGCACGACAGTGCCTCTAATTTTTTGCGCAGATTCGACATGTCCTCTAAAACCTTGACAAACTTCTATAGATGTGGAGTGGGAAGTATCCTGACTGGCTGCATCATGACCTGGTGTTGTAGCACCTTTGCCCAAGAACAGAAAAGCCTACAAAAAGTGGTACATCACAAGAAAACCATTGAGCACATCTACAAAGATCATGACTGGTTTGGATGGACAAGAAGAAAGCTGTTTCCATTAAAATCAGGGTGAACAGACTTAGAATTTTGGTTAAATGATGTGAGGATGAACTTTTTTCCTGAGTTGCACATACCTAGAAATCTGAGGAAAGTAAGTTACAATCAGTGCCTTTCAAAAAAGATTAGATAGGCACGAGGCATATAATTTATAGAACTTTGGGCAATAGGGATTGAAACTAGAACAGATCTGATGAGCCATTGTCTCCTGTGCTCTACTAACTTTTCAGTCCATGTTAATAACTGTAAAAATGGTTTAACTTGTTTTGGTGTCAGGTGTGTACAGATTTTTAAAACAATATTATATCGCTGTCACATCAGCATCCTGAAACCAATTTAAAATTATACTAGATATAGGATGTCTAAAAAGAGACTGACAATGTTTGAATAAAGTCAATTTATCATTTTTCTCCTGAAAATATTTTAGTATGGCTTCTATTTTCTAGCCTTTCAGATGGGACAGCAACCAGGGGTCATGGGTTAAGGGTGAAAGGTAAAAAGATTAAGGGGAACATGGGGGGAACTTCATCACTGAAGGTACTGAGAGTGTGGAATGGGCTGCCAGCTCAAGTGGTGCATGCAAGCTTGATTTCAACGTTTGAGAAGTTTGGATAGGTACATGGATGGTAGAGGTATAGAGGACAATGATCTCTGTGCAGTTTGATGGGAATCTGCAGTTTAAATGGTTTGCCACGACAAGGTGTCCTAAGGGCTTGTTTCTATGCCATACTTTTCTATTACTCTGTTGATTAGAATGCAGAGTTTGATCTTTAAACATTTCTGGTAGTCATACAGCAATACAACATGAATATAGACCCTTAGGCTCAACAAGTCTGTCAACCATAATGCTTACCCAGTGTTTTTTCCCATTTGATGGAGTGGCAGCATTTTAATTTGTTTTCAAACCTTTATTCTTTTTTAGGTCAGGTTCCTTGATGTGCCTGTTATTTCCACAAGGGCAATTATTTCAGTGGTTGCAAACAAAATACAATTAATGTTAAACAAAAAAGTCCCAAACCATGTCAAGGCAATCAGGAACAAATTACAAATTTAGATTTTTTTTTAAAAATAGGAGTACAGGGTATGATATCTTGAGGTTTAAGAATATAAAATTCTTTATTGCGTGATGTATGATAACATTTTTGCACAAAAAGCATTTTGATAAATCCATTAAGCATTCCCAAGTTAACTGCTTTGTCTTGCGCTGGAACAATAAAATATAGGCAGTAAAGATATTTAATGCAGTTATTGAAATCCTATTTTAGTCAAGTTTGCTGACAATTCATGATCAAAAATACAAATGTATATGTAATTTGAACAGACAGGTGCAGGTATTCTTGAAAAAAAATCACCTGTCAATGGATGTGCATAATTTTTAACAATATCAAGTTTAAATGGTGTACTGTATAGCCTACATTATAATAAGGAACTACTTTATGTTGTAGTAACATGTCATTGAATGCGCTATTAGGCACATATTGAGCATGTGCTATTAGGCACTTATTGATCTGTACGTGTGTGTGTTCTGAGTTCAGTTTCTACCAGTAAAGAACCATGAAACTTGGCTCCAGTGTTTTTATTAATAGCATTGTTGTGTAGCCAGGCCACATACACAACAAATTGACGACGAGGTTAAATGAACCTACATCGTATCGGAACACCGTGTTTTAATTTCTAACAACACTCGGAGGAAGAGTGCAAGGAACGAGCTGAGGAAGCGGGAGCACAGCCGTGGTTGGGAACGCTGAGCGACCAAGAGACCAAGTTGGAACCTCAGCACATCCAGGCGAGACCACAGCCGGCACTGAACCCCAGGGCTGAGGGTCTGCCTGCCCCAGAAGGGAGATAAAAAGAAGCGATACACACACATCTAGACAGATTGCGCTTGTGGCGCTAGCAAAAAAGGTCAAGTGAGTCCAAAAAAAGAACGGCTAAATTAACATAACAAAGATATTATAGCATTTGATAGTAGCATTGAAAACTGGGCAACTTACATTGAAAGAGTGGAGTTATATTGTGATGCTAGTGATGTTAATGATGAAAAGAAAGCCAGCGTCTTTCTTAGGCTACGTCCACACTAGACTGGATAAATCCGGAACCGAAGCTTTTTCTCTTCGTTTTGACCGTCCATCCACACTGAAACAGCATTTTCCTCCCCCGAAAACGGAGCTTTTCTAAAACACACTCCAAGAGTGTTTAAATCTGAAAACGCTGATTGGCCGGTTGTTGTGATGGAAGTGAGGAAGATTCTTTGGGTCTCACAGGCAAGAGCTCTGGACACACAGTTTTAATAATAAGGAGTTTATTTATAAGGGGAGAAAAAGCTTGGGAACAACACAAGCAGCTACAGTATTCGTACAAACACGCTTAGAATAGAGGAGCATGGGAAAAGTCGAGTCTGCAGTACAATACATGGGAAAACGGTGTGGGGACGGAGTACAGGTACACATACAAGCAGGGGAAAGTAACTACAATACTTGCCCTTCCTTGGCTATGGGCAAGCACGGCTCTTTGCTAAAGGGACAACAATAAACGCTCCCACAACCCTATCCAATGCACACCTTACCACGTGTCTCCAGCGCTGTTCTGCGGTCTTCAGCCTGGAGTGAAGCAGGTTGGTCCCTCGAGGATAGCAAAAGAGAGCGAGCCAAGCACATAGCATCCTTTATAGATCAGGGGGCCAACGGCTTGGTGCTAGACAGGTTAATCCAATTAAGGTGGCCAATGGTTAGGTGTGCATTGATTAGTTTGGAGGGGTGAAATGTTGACTGGCAGGTGGTGTGACCTCCGACTAGGTGAGAGCAGTGCTGTCACGGGACAGCTCTCTGATTACATTGGTGTAGTGTGTATGGGGTAACCAAAGCTTTTTAAAAAGGCTGTCATGACGTGCTGGACCAGATGGTAGTGGCAGTGCAGCATTTCATGGTTTTCTTGAATGCAACTTCCAACACCACAACAAGAAGGGCGGACGGCTTCAGGAAACTGTCCTTAAGCAGAATGTTACTTCAGCTTTGCAGTATGACAGAGAATTTCAACCACCCACACAACCTAACAATTTCAGAATAGATGGCAATGAGACTGAAGTCAGAAGAGTTAGAAATGTACTCATCAAATACTTTGACCCATAACTTACTGAATAAATAAGTATACTCACTTTGCCCTGTTTTCTGTCCTTGCTGGTATGAAGGTGGTTTACCTATTTATGCAAGTACTTCTCTGACAATAGATGTGCTACAGCCTAATGTAACATTGTATGGAAATACAAAATAACACTGATGCAGACATGTTTTATACATTTAACAAGGTGCTCTGTTAATGTATTGCTTGTGCAACCATTCAATAGATGCATTTGTCACTACTTCCACAATGTCATTTTTAAGTAGTAGCATATGCTTGGCATAGATGTGAAAATGTTAAGGCCAATAAAGGAAAATTGTAAGTTTCACTTTTACTCAGATAAAATCACTTTTGCCCAGTAACTTGTTTTATTGCACATGTTAAATATAGCAAAATAATACAGAAAGGTATGGCAAAAGTAAAAGCAAACAAATGAGGTAAGAGCAAATTTCACTTCTGCCCATTAACAAGACTTGATTGCATTTAGTTGTAACTGTTGTCCCTTTCATTGGTGAAGAGACTAAGGCTGTAGGAAATGTTTCCAATACTGACCGTGAACTCCCTGTCAGTTGCCTCCATACGCTCCGGCATTTTTTTTTTAGTTTTAAGTCCTCCTACATGAGAGCCACCAGCTGTCCGTCGTTTGCAATTTCGTTAAGTTTTTCTAGTTTGTAACTGGACAACCGCGCACCAAGTCTTTCACTGTGAGATTCGACACCAAACATGTCGCTTGTTTTCTGTAGGTATGTCCTGTGCATGCCCAGTAGGAGGAGATTCGCTCAAGTACCCGTTTTAATGTGGACAGAGGTATTTTCAAAAATGCCTGATGTGGACGCCTATCATTTTTATGCGAAACCAGCGTTTTCAAAATTATCCAGTCTAGTGTGGACGTAGCCTTAGTATTATTACAGCAAAAACATGCAGGCTGCTACGGAGCTTGTTAACCCCTGACAAAACGTTCAAGCAAATAGTAGACACTCTCCAACAGCATTTAAATCCCAAACCACTGGTCATTGCTGAAAGATTTAAATTTCACAAATGGAATCCGAGCAAAAATGAAAGCATTTCTGAATATTGTGCTGAATTACGCAAATTATTAGAACATTGTCAATTTGGAGCTGGTCTATCGGACGCATTGAAGGACAGGTTAGTGTGCGGCATGCACTGTGAAACCACACAGAAGAAGCTCCTGTGTGAAAAAGACCTTACCTTGGAGAAGGTGCTGAACATTGCAAATTGCAAATTTCTAAAATCATTAGAAATAGCCTCACGAGGTGCTTCAGAGAAACACCAAAAATATTTGGAATATGCTACAGATAAAATGTCACTGAACAGAAATGAAGGAAAGAAATGTTACTGTTGAGGGAACATGTCACATGACCCTGAGGACTGTTGATTTAAAGACAAAGAATGCAGAAACTGTGGTAAACAGGGCCATATTGGCAGAGTATGTAAAACCAATAAACAGCAGAAAAGGGACAGAATACAGAGAAACAAGAAACCCCAGAAGGGAAAATACAACAATGTACACAAAATGAAAGAAGGCAGTTCTGATGAAAATGACTCAGATGAAAGTGAGTTGTCTTGTTGGCAACTTCACAGTGTGAAAGAGACAGATGAGCGAAGAGGAATAAGGATCACTCCACAAGTGGCAGGCGTGAGACTGAAAATGGAGTTGGACACAGGCTCAGCTTTAACAGTGATCTCTGTACACGACTACAAATGACTGTTTTTGCACCTACCTCTGAAATGAACTAAACTACTGCTAAAGGCTTACACGGGACAGAAAGTACATCCCAAAGGCAAAATTATAGTGACAGTGACCCACAGAGGTAAAATGTAGCAACTGAACCTCTGTTCTGAAAAATGGAGGACCACTGTTGCTGGGATGTGAATGGCTCAAGAAAATTCAGTTGGATTGGCACACCAACAAGGAGATTAGTTATACAGCTCTCATTACATGCACATGCAGGTCAACTCTTTGAGTGATTATTCAGAAAGTTGGAGGTTAATAACTCATCTCCTTCTACCTTAGGCCACGAACTTATCAATCACCCCGATGAGTTATTCACTTCAAACTTTCTGCATAATCACTGAAAATATATGGAGACGGCATGTGGACCAAATCCTGGATGTTCGGGTAAAAAACACAACAACACCTTGCCTGGACTCTCATGACATAGAAACACATCATGTGGATCAATCCTGAATGCTCAGGTGAAAAACACAACAACACCTTGCCCAGATTCCCTGGACATAAAAGCAAACACTTCTGCTGTGACCACATCAGTCTTCTCCACAGATAAGTCTGCCATCAGTGCTGAGGACCCACCTAAGGTACCTGTGGAGACTCATTCCCCAAAGCAAACGTTTCAAGTCAGACGTTACCCGGAGAGGCAGAGAAGACCTCCCCAGAGACTTGAGTTATAAATGAGTCTTAGACCAAAAGTAAAAAAGAAGGCTTGTTATAATTTGATATTATTACATTACTTTGCTATAATTTGATATTAAGTTACTAAGTAAACAGATGAATGTTAGTATGTTTGTATGTTGGGGGTAAATATTTTTTAGCATAGTGCCCCAGTATAAAAAAAGTTGATACACTATTAAAATAAAAGGGGAGGAGAGTACTGTATAGCCTACATTATAAATAAGGGACTATATTTTGTATTAACGCGTCAAAGATGATTAGATTCTAAAAGATAATGATGATGATGGCATCCAATTGGTTGCATCACTGGTATAGAAACAGCAATGTCATTGAACAGAAAGTCTTATAAAAAGTACTGATACAGCCCAGTCTATCGTGGTAAAGCCCTCCTCACCATTGAGCACATCTACACAGAGTGTATCACAGGAAAGAAGCATTCATCATCTTGGACTCCCAGGCCATGCTGTCTTCTCGATGCTGCAATCAGGAGGAAGGTACAGGAGCCTCAGAACCTCGGTTCAGATACAGTTAGTACCCCTCAGCCATGAGCCAGAGGGTGTAGCTTCATTCATCCTATCACAGCACTGTTCCCACAACTTATGGACTCACTTTCAGAGCACTTCGTCTCATGTTCTCTATTTCTCTGTCATCTCTCATCTTAGTGTTTGCAGTTTGTTGTCTTTGGCACATTGGTTATTTGTCTGTCTTGTTAAGTACAATTTTTCATCGATTCTGTTGTTTCTTGGATTTACTGCGTATTCCCGGCAGAGAATGAATCTCAGTTTTATACGGTAACATATATCCTTTGATAATAAATTTACTTATAACTTTGAACCTATACACCTTGTTAATGCAGATGCCTAATCAGCCAATCTTGTGGCAGCGACTCAATGCATAAAGACATGCAGACATGGTCGAGAGGTTCATTTGTTGTTCAGACCAAACATCAGAATGGGGAAGTAATGACTTTGACCATACAATGATAGGTGGTGTCAGAAGGGGTGATTTGAGTATCTCAAACTGCTGATCTGGAATCTTTACACACAAAGGTCTGAAGAGTTTATGGTGAATGGTGTGGGAAAAGCAAAAAAAATCCAGTGAATGGCAGTTCTATGTGTGAAAATGCCCTGTTAATGAGAGGGGTCAGAGAAGAATGGCCGGATTGGTTCAAGCTGACAGGAAGGCAATAGTAAATCAAAAAGCTACGCATCACAACAGTGGTATGCAGAAGAGCATTTCTGAATGCACAGCAATTTGAATTTTGAAGTGGATGGGCTACAGCAGCAGAAGACTGCAAACGTATATTTCAACAGCCTATTCATTAGGTTTAGGAGGTCACTGATAAGCTTAGATGGAGTGTACATTATTTTGAAGAAGGAACAGTGTAGTGTATCTAATTTTGCTGATAACCCTAAATTGAATAGAAAAGCAAACTGTGCAAAGGATATAGAGAGATGTAGATAGAGTGGTGCTAGAAAGTTTGTGAACCCTTTAGAATTTTCTCTATTTCTGCATAATTACCTAAAATGTGATCAGATCTTCAGATAGTCCTAAAACAAGATAGAAAACCCAATTAAATAAGTAACACGTATTATACAGTACTTGTCATTTATTTATTGAGAAAAATGATCCAATATCATATATATTTGTTGGAAAAAACATTTTCTTTTTAAACTATTCTGTTGTTGATTTATTCTTGTGTTTTGGATCATTGTCTTGTTGCATCATCCAACTTCTATTAAGCTTCAGGTGACGGACTGCTACCTTGACATTCTCCTGTAAAATGTCTTGATACAATTTTGAATTCATCATTACCTCAATGACTACAAGTTGTCCAGACCCTGAGGCAGCAGAGCAACCCCAGATCATGCTCCTTCCACCATGCTTCAGAGTTATGAGGTTTTGGTACTGGCAGGTAGTGTCCTTTTTCCTCCAAACAAAGCAGTGTGCAGTTCTGCCATAAAGTTCTATGGTTGAATCATCTGTCCACAGAACATTGTCCCAGATGTTTTGTGGAACATCCTGATGATCTTTTGTAAACTTGAAATGCGCTATAATGTTTTTTTTCCCTTCTTTTGGAGAGCCATTAGCAAGTTCTAGAGATTTCTGCATGTCTTTTTCTGTTACCACACATAAAATGCTGGTGGAACTCAGCAGGCCAGGCAACGTCTATGGCAGGGGTCAGCAACGTTTACCACTGAAAGAGCCAATATGGACCCATTTCCCACAGAAAAGAAAACACTGGGAGCCACAAAACCCGTTTGACATTTAAAATGAAATAACACTGCATACAATGGTTTTTTTTTTGCCTTTATGCTATGTATAAACAAACTATAATGTGTTGCATTTACGAAATTGATGAACTCCTGCAGAGAAAACGAAATTACATTTCTGCATGCAACAAAAACATTTTGAACTCGGAAAAAAAGACGTTGGGTTGAAGGTTACTCCATAGGTAGCCTACCTTGGATCGAAGAATTAAAAGAAAGCGCGCAGTGGCGGGTGTCAGGCATTGGCAGTGGTGATGTATATTAATAGCGATTAAAAACACGTTGTAGCGGTGTAGCACTACACGCAGCGGTAAAATAAAGACACTGCAGTCAAAGGTAACTTTATTCGAACTAAACAGCCTTGATTTAAAGCCTCCCTCAACCCGTCCCCGTGGGCGCGGATGCTCCAAAAGACACGTACTCACAAACCCCCGTAGGCTATCTCCCTTAGCCGGAACGGTGGCTAATTGTGAGCCGGTTCGGATGTGCTAGGAAATGGGGTCTCCACAACGTTTTTAGATTGTACAAGATCACCATAAAGATTCAAATTTCGAATTACATTTCAAAAACTAACAAACCACGGGGAGCCCAGCACAGAGATGAAACAGTCGCATGCGGCTCCGGAGCCGCGGGTCTATGGAAAAGAGTACAGTCAATGTTTTGGGCTAAGACCCTTCAACAAGATATCTTGGTATAGTGGCGGACCAATCCATTCGCAAAGGGAGAGGGTCGCACAGGTCAGGGAGAAGAGTTTAAAGAAGAAGCATTTCGCGGGGTTTGGTGCATTAGTGGTGGACCAGTCATTTTACAATTCATTAGCAGGAGCATATGAAAGTAAAGCAGGGTCAAAGTGGAGGTGCCAATGTGTGAGTGGACCAGTGTAGGAGTGGGAACTTGAGACTTTGGCTCAAGAGGCTTTGGCAGGGAGGCACATGGAAGTAGCAGGTAAGGCTGTAGTGGTTGAATTAAAAAGTCCCAAATTACAGCTAATTAAATAAAGTAGGGGTGATGCAGGATCAGATGATGTGCTGTATTTGCATGATGTGGGAGCTGGTTCACCCCATTGTGGTTCCTGGTAACCATATCTGTGGCAAGTGTTGGCTGCTCAAGGAACTTGGGCTCAAAGTTGATGACCTGGAATCTGAGCTTCAAACACTGTGGCACATCAGGGAGGGGAGAGTTACCTGGATTCTCTGTTTCAGGAGGTAGTCACGCCCATTAAACTAGCTGCCTCAAATTGGTCTGTGGTTAAGGACAAGAGGGTGTGACTGTGAGTGAATTGGTCCTGGGATCCAAGAGAGATTGCTGAAGGAGCCTCAGTCCTTGTTGTCCAACAGGTCTGAGATTCTTGCTCCCCGTGTGGATGAGAGTGGGGGCTGTAGGAAGGATGAGCAACCTAACTGTAGCATCGTAGTGAAGGAAGTCATTCAAGAGGGGGGAGAAAAGAGAAATGTAGTGGTAATTGGGGATAGTATATTCAGGGGAATAGACAGAGTTCTCTGTCGGGAGAATAAAGCATCTTGAAGGCTCTGTTGCCCGGGTTCGGGACATCTTATCTGACCTGCAGAGGAATTTGCAGTGGGAGGGGAAAGGTCTAGTTGTCATGGTCCATTTGGGTACCAACAACATGGGTAGAACAAGGAAAGAGGTTCTGCTGAGGGAATTTGAGCATCTCAGGACTAAATTTAAATACAGAACCGAAAAGTTTGTAATTTCTGGATCACTACCTGAGTCATATGCAAATTGGCATAGGGTCAAGAAGATTAGAGAGTTAAATGCATGGCTCAAGGATTGGTGTGGGAAGGTGGGTTTGAATTCATGGGAAATTGGTACCAATATTGGGGAAGGAGGGAGCTGTACCAATGGGACCTGGATCCTAGTGAATTGCATAATTAGAGTTGTGAATAGGGCTTTAAGCTAAATAGTAGGGAGGTGCGTTGAACATATTGGAGAAGTATGGATAAAGTAAAGGAGAAAAGTGTGGCTAAAGAAAAAGCAAAATATAAAAAAGAGAAAAGTAAGAATGGAGTAAAGAGAAGTCAAGTGCAAAAGAGTAAAACATTACAGGATTTTAAAAGCACTATGAGTGTAAGGGCACTTTATCTGAATGCCTGTAGTATTCGAAATAAGGTCAGTGGACTTGCGGCACAAATCAGTACAAAGGGATATGATTTAGTGGCCGTTACAGAAACGTGGTTGCAGGGTGGAGAGGATTGGGATTAAATATCCAAGGATATTAGGTAATATGGAAGGATAGGTAGGGAGATGGGGTAGCACTCTTATAGAGGATGAGATCAGGGCGATAGTGAGAGACGATATAAGATCTAAGGAGCAGAATGTTGAATCCACCTGAGTAGAGATTAGGAATAGTAATGAGAAAAAATCACTGGTGGGAGTTGTCTATTAGCCACTGAATAATAACATTAATGAGGAGCCATCGATGTTCAGCGGGGAGTGGTTGCTCCGTGCCCTCCTAAGTCAACAACCATCTCTTTTGTTTTGTTCACATTCAGAGACAGGTTGTTGGTTCTGTACCAGTCCGTTAGCCACCGCTCCTCCTCTGTATGCTGACTCGTCGTTCTTGCTGATGAGACCCACCACGGTCGTGTCATCGGTGAACTTGATGATGTGGTTCGAGCTGTGTGTTGCCGCACAGTGGTGGGTCAGCAGAGTAAACAGCAGTGGACTGAGCACACAGCCCTGGGGGTCCTCGTGCTCAGTGTGATGGTGTTGGAGGTGCTGCTTCCGATCCGGACTGACTGAGGTCTCCCAGTCAGGAAGTCTAGTATCCAGTTGCAGAGGGAGGTGTTCAGGCCCAGTAGGCTCAGCTTTCCAATAAGTTTCTGAGGGATGATTGTATTGAATGCTGAACTGAAGTCTATGAACAGCATTTGAATGTACGTGTCTTTTTTGTCCAGGTGGGTTCAGGCCAGGTGGAGGGTGATGGTAATGGCGTCATCTGTTGAACAGTTGGGACGGTATGTGAACTGCAGGGAGTCCAGTTAGGGGGGCCACTCTAGGGAGATGCCAATCAATATTTAGGAAATTAAAATCTCCTACCACAACAACCCTCCTTTCCAGAATCTGTCTCCCTATCTGCTCCTCGATGTCCCTGTTACTATTGGGTGGTCTATTTACAAAAAAAAACCAGTAGAGTTATTGACCCCTTCCTATTCCTAATCTCCACCCACAGAGACTCCGTAGACACCCCCCCACCATGACTTCCTCCTTTTCTGCAGCCGTGATGCTATCTCTGATCAGCAGTGCCATGCCCCCACCTCTTTTGCCTCCCTCCCTATCATTTCTGAAACATCTAAAGCCTGGCACTTGAAGTAGCCGTTCCTGCTCCTGCACCATCCAAGTCTCTAGTGGCCACAACAACATCATAGCTCCAAGTGCTGATCCATGATCTAAGCTCATCTGCTTTATTCATGATACTCCTCACATTAAAATAGACACATCTCAAACCATAGTGCGTCCCTTCTCTATTACCTGCCTATCTTCCCTTTCGCACTGTCTCCAAACTTTCTCCATTTGTGAACCAACCTCCCTTTCTTCCATCACTTCTTATGCTGTTGTTTGCTTTTGTCATTATCCTTGGGTTCTTTTTCCCTTCCTTCAGCATTGCATGTTGTGCACTTAGTGTGATCTCTGCAGGATGCCCACTCCTAAGGAGAGTAGCAATAGTACTGAATTTCTTCATTTCTAAACAATTTCTCTTACTGGGTATTGATAAACACTCGGGTCTTTCAAAATGCTTTTGTAGCTTTTTTCAGCCTTGTACATCTCTATAATTATTCTAAGGCCCTCTGAAGGTTGTTTTGATTGAGGCATGGTGCACATAAACAGACCTTTCTTGAGAAGAGCAGGCTCTGACAGTAACCTGAATTTGTGCCTTTTTTTTAAAAGGGCAGGGCACGTCTACAACCCACACCTCCAATCTCACCTCATTACTTAGAACACCTGACTGCAAATAGTTTTTGTAGAAGGCATTACCCTGGAGGTTCATGTACATTTTTTAACCTAGATTGCTATTGTTTAAATGGTGTACTCAGTAATGATGATAAGAAATACACTTGTTTGTGTGTTATTAGTTTAGACAGATTGTGTTTGTCTATTATTGTGACTTGGATAAAGATCAGACCACATTTTATGAGTAATTGATGCAGCAAACCAGGTTCACAAGCTTTTTCTCACAGTTGTAGGCTAAGTGGGCAATGATCTAGCTGATGGAGTGCAGTGTTGGTAAATGTGATGTCAATCACTTTGGAGGGAACAATAGAATATATTATTAAATGGTGAAAATTGCAACATGCTATTGTGCAGAGGTACTTAGGAGTGCTTGTGTAGGAATTGCAAAAGGTTATCAAGAAGACAAATAGAATGTTACTTTTCATTGCTAAAGGGATTTAATTTAATTTAATTTAAGAGCAGTGAGATTATGTTGCAATTGTATAGGGTACAGCAGGCATTTCTCATCTCATTGAAAAACAATATATGCTGACTGGAGACTCTACACGGGAGGTCTATCAGGTTGATTCTGGAGATGAGGGAATAAGCCTGCAAAGAGAGATTGATTTGCCTAGGATGATCGTCACTGGAATTCAAAAGAATAAGAGGGGATCTAATAGAAAATATACAATTATAAAAGGGATAGATAAGACAAAAGACATGAGAGATGTTTCCACTGGTAAGTGAGGCTAGAACTAGATGGAAATAAGAAGAAAGTGCTTTTCCTAGAGAAAATGTATCAGTGGAATTTTGTGCCAAAGGAAGTAGTAGAAGCTACCTCATTAAATATTTAAGAGGTTTTTTTGTGTTTTGGCATGGTAGGGGAATTACAGATTGTGGGAAAAGGCAGGTAGGTGGAGCTGTGTCCACTGTCAGATCAGCCATGATCTTATTGAATGGTGGAGTAGGCTCTATGGGCCAGATGGCCTATATTGTGTATTTGACCACCAGTTTTCTGGAAACTGATGGTTTGGCACCTCTTTTATTTTGGATGGAATTGTGCAATGTAGCTTACTGGGTGACCACCAGGTGGCACTGTGTGTAGCATACTCAGCGCCATCTGTGGCAAGACTCGTTTTGATAAAAAGCATGCTAATTTTATTATTTACATTGCACTTATTGGTAGTAGTCCCAAAATTATGTGTGTATTTTTGCTTATTTTACATAAATTTAGCTCTAGCTAGCTATGGCATCTAAGATAAGTGCAAGTACATGTGGTGGTGTCAAATGTAAACATCAGTCCATATCAATCCAAGAGGAGGTTGAAATGTTGAAAAACTGGACCAAGGTGTTACTGTGTGTGAGCTAGGTGGCTTGTTTGTCATTGGTTCGTCAACTGTGCATGATATAAAGCACCAAAAAGAAAAAAATTGCAATTCTATGCAAACAGTAATTACAACAAATGAGCATGAGGGAAAGTATGAAAGTTGTGTGCCAAGTTCATTTGATTTCCCAGTTTTCAGCTTATGTATTTTGAGAGGACCGGAAGTGACAGCATTGATGAATACTTATTTTTGTGAGATATTATAAACAGCCCGTTTTTTTTCCTTCTTTTTTGTTTTTTTTTCTTTTATATTACTTATTAGTTATAGTTATTAGATTAGATTAGCTAGTTCTGCATTATATAAATTTTTTTTGTTTTTTTTTCTTTCTTTTTTCTGTTTTTTTATATTATACATTATGAAATATTTAGATTTACTATGTCCATACATGTATCTTATGGCTTATGTCTTGGTAAACTCATTTATATTGTAACTATTATGTATGTTTTTTTTCATATGTAATGGAATGTCTATGTTGGTAATTTCTTTATCAATATATCATCTGTATTCTGTCCATATTACTAATATTAATAAAAAGATTTAGAAAGAAAGTTGATTGAGTGATGACTGAATGGTTTCACCAACGTTGTAGTGATGGAGTTGACTTGTTGGGCAGTATGATAATGAACCGAGCTAAGTTGTTCCATAAAGAACTTAAATTAGAACATGTGCATGAATATAGTGAATGATGGCTTCAAAGGTTTCCAAAGTGGCATGGAATTTCCATGCATAAAGTGTGTGGAGAAGAACAGTCTGCAAACCATGAAGGAGCTACCGAGTACATGAATGAATTCGCGAAGCTCATAGCAGATGAAAACCTCAGTCCTGAGCTGCATTATACTGGTGACTCACACCAAGGAAAACATTAGCAACAGAGGATGAAGAAGATCCTGCAGGATTTAAATAATTGAAGGACAGAGTAGCCATTTTAGGGTGGTCCAACACTGCAGATGCTCACAAATGTAAACCACAGGTGAATTGAAAAAGTAAATGCCCTAGGGCTTTGAAAAGTGTTTAAAATTTACCTGGAAACATATTGTGTAAATAAACATGGCTGGATTACCACCAATATTGTGTTAGTGGTTTGCAAAATATTTTGTGCCAGAAGCCAGAGCACATTGCACATCTGTAGGGCTACCCAAAGATTGCAAAATTCGTCTTATTTTGGATAACTGTTCAGCTCACCCCAAAGCTGAACTCCTATGTACGAATAATGTTTTTACAGTATTTACCACCAAACTGTATGTCACTTATCCAACCCCAAGACCAAGGAATACTGCGCTGTCTAAAGGCCAAGTATCACTCACTTTTCCTAAACATCTGTTAAATGAAAATACTGACAATTCTGTTCAGACTTTTATTAAAGAAGTTAACATGAAGGATGTTCTTTGGTTCATTGCTCGAAGGTGGGAGAAGATAGAACCTTCAGCACGAAAGAATAGCTGGCATAAGTTGTGGCCTGCCTTGATGCTGGATAATGCATCTGAAGAAAAGCTTTATGATTTTACTTCAAAATACTGTTCAGTAATTAAAATCAAGTTATCTGTTGTGTAATCAAATGTCAGTCTTTCCAATATAGCCAGCCACTTCTGCTTTTAAAAAAAAGATTATTATTACCTCATACTCACTGTTTATAAACTCTGGAAATCTTCCATTTTCTGCCTTTTTTTTTAACTTGACAGTCTCTGGAGCTGCTGGGTTTTTTTGTACTCTGAAGGCTTGCTGTGCTTCAACAGGTCAGCAACTGTCTGGTTTGTTTTTAAAATTACCTCGTCATCACTGTTATGTTTTGTAACTTCAAAAACAAGCCTATTATAGTGATTCAAGCCCTTTGAGTGTTTATGGTGAGAAGCACTTCAGACTCTTCCATCTCCATCTGCAAGTAGGCCTCAGTTAAGTCTGCTTTCCTGAAGTGTTTTCTTCCAGAAAGGTTTTCAAAGATGTCCTCTCCTGGGCAGAGGGTATTGATCTACTTTAAGTACTTGGCCGATGGTAACCTTAAAATCACAACAGATCCTGACAGACCCAGTTTTCTTGGCTACTGGGACCACCAGTGTTGCCCATGGGCTCCATTCAACCTTGGAAAGAATTCCTTCAGCCTCCATGTAATCAAGCTCATTGGCTACTTCTTCACAGACTATATAAGGAACTGGATGGGTTTTGCAAAACTTGGGTGCAGCATTTTCATTTCACACTACTTTACCTTGATGTGTTTGAGTTTTCTAATGCCATCCTTGAACACTGCTATGGGATCATCCAGTACCTTTCTTAATTTGCTTTCAGATGATTTCATTGAAGGGGACGTGGCTTGCATATTGTGGATGAATCTCCAATCAAGTTGCAGTTGTCTTAACTTGTCCTCCCACTTTTTTTTCCCACATACAAGCCCAAAGTGGCTTGTTACAAATGTCATTTCCACAGCAGTTGTGTTTTCTCCAGTACAAGTTCTCATTTGGACCTCTGCAGGCTTCAGTTCAGTATGTTTGAAATGCTCTTCAAACTCTTTTTGTGGAATGACTGAAACAACCGAGCAAGTGTCCAATTCCATTTTAATTAATTTGCCGTTCACTTCTGGTGTAAGCCATATTGCTTGTCTGTTGTTAATTTTCACATTGTAAATATCAGGCTACACAATCCTGTGTCACTCACATCAGATTTTTCATCAACAGTGTGCATATTAGTACTTTTTTTTGAACTGCAACGTGACATTTTCTCTTGTTTTAACCCCCGTTACAATTGTAACACAGTTTGTTCAGCCTGGCTGTTTTCTGTTTAGAAATTGCAATTTTGTTCATGCTTATTTTCATTCCTCACTGCAATTCAATTGCTTTTCTGTCAGCTGTTTCCGTTGATACAGCAATTTCAATTGCTCTTTCAAATGTAAGGGATGCAAGAAGAGTCCAAAGTGTTTCTCACCATCACTTTCATAGGCTTATTTTTGAGGTTACAAAACATAACAGCATATTCTTCTATTTCTTATGTTCTTATAGAAAATACCATAAATGAAGAAAGTCAAACAGAAAGAGACTGCAGAGCTGTGGAAACCAGACTGGCGAATTGCTTTGTTTTAAAAAAAAGAAAATACTTGGGTAATAAAGAGGATCATGGAACTTTAGCAGTTAACACAAAATCATTTGTGATTCATTTCTATACATTCAAAACAATAGTAAAGAAATACTGTGGCCCACTGGAACCTATAGTGTGACAAAGATACAGAAAAGTGTACTTTGTTTCAATCTTCACAAAAGAGGATGGAGTTAAAATATTAATAAAAAATTTAATGCAAAAAATAAATGGGAGGAGGGTAGTGAGAATGGATTGGTGTCTCTTAATCCACATAAGGTGCAGCTTTGACTGTGAAGGTAGCAGATTGAATATGGTAAAATCTCTGCTGACAATCTTTTAATCTTCCAGTGGATTTTATAAATTCACTCAGACTGTGTGTACTTGTTGTCCAAACCTAATCATTCTTGAAATGAATGACTTTTGGAGTGTATTTAAATGTCAACCACATTATCATAGGCCAGATTGGATAAGGTGCTAAAAGATCATTAATGAAGCAGATGGGTTTTTACACCAATTTGGTAGTTTCATTGTCGCTATCACCGATTAGAAGCTTTATATTACTGGAATTAATTAACTGAATTTAAATTCCTTGGCTGCAGTGCTGGGAATTGAGCTTGTGTTTCTGCATCATTAGTTCAATAATAATTATTGTGATATTGACCCACTTCTATGTTAAGGCATACAGAGGACTGGATGATTGCAGGAGTTGCACACATTTAACAAATGAGACTTGCATATATTTGCAAGCAGCAGAAGATGCCAACCAATGAGGCATTTGGAAATCATTTGAGGATATTTTGCAAATTGGAGTTATCCAGAACATCTTTTTAAATTTTTTTTTAGTAAGTTCTCACTAGTAAGGCCTTAGCTAAAGCTCTATCCAAATTTCTGAAACATGTAGAGAGATCAGAATGCTGAATGAAGATGTTATGGCAATACTCAAATTCAGGAATTTTGGATCAAGGATTCGGGGGAGGGGAGCCTCTGATTTGTAGACTGGTAACCATTTTTTTTAAGATAATGAAACAGTAATTGTCAATTTCAAAGAGCTGGAATTCTCTGAAAGCGATAGAATCTGATTTGGTAATCTATTTAAATAGAATGTAAGGGTAATGACAGTACAATATTTAAATCAGTGTTCTTTCAAAGTGCTTTTTATGCAGTTAGCGAAATGATTCTCAGTAAAATTATGATTCTCAATCCATAAAGGTACTTCTGAAAATGTTTTGGAACTTTCATACACAATGATGAAAGAAATCAGCAAACCAGGCAGCATTTATGGAAAAGTGTAGTCAATGTTTTGGGCCGAGACCCTTCAAGTCAAGTCCAGTCAAGTTATCTTTTTATTGTCATTTTGACCATTACTGTGTACTTTACCAGCAGTTAAAACGAGACAAAAAACAAACCAGGCAGTGATGGAACTGCTCAGGATGCTCTCAGTCCAACCTCTGTAGAATGTGATGAGGATGGGGGGTGGGAGATGGACTTCCCTCAGCCTTTGCAGAAAGTAGAGACACTGCTGGGCTTTCTTTGCTATGGAGCTGGTGTTGAGGGACCAGGTGAGATTCTTCACCAGGTGAACACCAAGAAATTTGGTGCTCTTAACAATCTCTACTGAGGAGCCGTCGATGTTCAACAGAGAGTGGTTGCTCCGTGCCCTCCTGAAGTCAACATCCATCTCTTTTGTTTTGTTCTCGTTCAGAGACAGGTTGTTGGCTCTGCACCAGTCCATTAGCCACTGCACCTCCTCTTTGTATGCTGACTCATCGTTCTTGTTGATGAGACCCACTGTGGTCGTGTCATCGGCGAACTTGATGATGTGGTTCGAGCTGTGTGTTACAGCACAGTCGTCGGTCTGCAGAGTGAACAGCAGTGGACTGAGCATACAGCCCTGGGTGGGGGGGGGGGGGCCTGTGCTCAGTGTGATGGTGTTGGAGATGCTGCTTCCAATCTGGACTGGCCTGCTGAATTCTTCCAGCATTTTGTGTTGTTTGGATTTCCAGCATCTGCAGATTTTCTTTTGTTTGTGATTGGAACTATGATGCTGCTTTCTTTGCTGAAAGGAAAACTGATGAGCCATGGCGTTCCAAGGCTTTCACCTCTGCTAACTAGATGATACTTGGACTTTATGGAAAAATAATCTCAACCCCAAGGTATTTTATAGTTTGTCATTATGTGCCATGTCATATGACATGAGTGGTCATTGTCTTTCATCTGTTTAATTGTCTACCAGTTGAAGTATTGTTGCCTGTGGCGAAGACCCCTTTCACGCTGTTGCTCCATCCATGACCATGATTGTTCTTGGCAAATTTTTCATCAGAAGTGCTTTGCCATTGGGATAGTCATACTCTTCAGAGATTGTTCGCCTGGCATCAGAAATCGCATAACCAGGACTTGTGATATGCACCAGCTGCTCATATGATCATCCGTCACTTACTCCCATGGCTTCATGTGACCCTGATTGAGTGCTAAGCAGTTAGTACACTTTGGCCAAGGGTGACCTGCAGGCTAGCAGAGGGATAGAGTGCTTTACACCTCCTTTGGCAGTGACTTATCTCCACTCCACTTTCCCTATTTTATAATTGCATGACTTATTAGATGGTCATAGATTACCTTAATAAGTACTTCATTTTGAGTACTGTTGGTTTGGAGGGGACAGGGGGTGAACCTACTTGGGGGAAGCATCAGCAGCCATGCCTCAGGCACTGAGTCTGGCCCTGTGGCTCAGAAGGGTAGGGATGGATTAACTGCAGTAATAGCGGACTGTGTAGTTAGGGGGACGGATGGGTGATTCTGTGAGTGCAAAAAAGAAACTCCCAGGTCTCAGGGTTCGTGATTTTTCTGAGTGTGTCTACAATATCCTGAAATGGGAGGTAGTCAAAACCGTCGAATGCACCGTAGGCACCATCCTACTTGCCATCAAGGACATAATGTATATACAGAAAGATGGTAAAGGGGCAGCAAAGCACAGGATCCCACCCACCCTGCTCATGGACTTTTTGTCCCACTTTAATCAGGGAGGAGGTTATGTGACATTCATTGACACCAGACTCAAACAGTTATTTTCCGTAAGCAGTAAGGCTAAGCAAAACCCCCACCCACCAATTCGCCCCTCCACATCCCCAACCACCACTGCTTTATCAATTCCTGTCAGTCACTTTATGTACATTCAGTCTTGTGCCTAGTGTCACTTTATGGACATACGATCAATTTGTATATAAGCCATCTTATATTTATTGTGTTTTCAAAAAATTATTTATGTATTCTTTATCTTGTTTTTTGTGCTATATCAGATCCAGAATTACAATTATTTCATTCCCCTTTTTACTTGTGTACTGGAAATAAATTAAACAATCTTTGAAATTTTGATGTATTCCCTGACCGCTTCTGCTCATAGTAATTTCAGACTGTTCACATGGCTCAACTGATCCTTGATGGTTTGAGAATAAGGGGTAGGTCATTTAGGACAGAGTTAAGGAAAAACTTCTTCCCCCAGAGAGTTGTGGGGGTCTGGAATGCGCTGCCTCGGAAGGCAGTGGAGGCTAGTTCTCTGGATGCTTTCAAGAACGAGCTAGATAGGTATCTTATGGATAGGGGAATCAAGGGATATGGGGACAAGGCAGGAACCGGGTATTGATAGTAGATGATCAGCCATGGTCTCAGAATGGCAGTGCAGGCTCGAAGGGCCGAATGGTCTACTTCTGCACCTATTGTCTATTGATGCTTGTCTCCATTCATTCCATCAACTAGTTTCTTGCCCCTAGCCCCACAGCTTTGTATGTGTGCCTGCATAGTCTATGGTGGAATCAAGACATCTATCCTAATTTGCTTCAAATCTTTGGCTCTCTTTTTTTCTAGTTGCACCAATCTTCTTGGTTTTCACGAATGCTTGCTCCAGCTGTATTTCACGGAGTCCCAGGCTAGGGAAGCTTTAAGAGCTTATAGGCTGTCATTCATTTGGGTTCCCCTACTGTGGGGATAAGTTGATGAACAAAACAGTTCATGAACAGTACACAACAGTGGTTGTATAGAGGAAAAGGGAGCATTTCTTCGGCAGTTTGAACAGGGCACGACTGTGCAAGCACGTGAAGGTCGCCCTGTGAGAACAATGGGAGAGTTTAAAAAGAGAACAGATTGAGAGGAGGAAGGACATTTCTTCAGCAGTTTGAACAGGGCACAACTGCGCAAGTGCGTGAAGGTTGGCCTGTGAGAACAGCGGGAGAGTTTTAAAAGCGAGCAGATTAACAGAGCAAGCGACGGAGTACTGGAAGACAGAGTAGGAAGGCTTTGGCTCGAGAGGCTCCAGTGAGCAGAGGCTGAGGATGAGCTTGCTCCCAGTGCGGTAAGGCCGGGTAAGCTCCTTTAATTAACTTAGAAGTAGAAATGGAAGCAGCAGTTAGGGCACTCGAGTGCTCCGTTTGCAGTATGTGGGAAGTCAGGGCAAGCACAATTGTCCCTGATGACTACACCTGTAGAAGGTGCATCCCGCTGCAGCTCCTGACAAACTGAGTTAGGGAACTAGAGCTGGATGAACTTCAGATCATTCATGAGGCAGAGGCAGAAATAGACAGGAGTTTCAGGGAGATAGTCGCCCCTAAAAGTCAGGAGGCAGGTAAGCTGAATGACTGTCAGAAGAGGGAAGGGGAATAGATATGAAGAACAGAGCACCCCTGTGGCTGTTCCCCTCAACAAGTATACAGTTTTGGATACTGTTAGTGGGGATGACCTACCAGAGACAAGTTGCAGTGGTCGCGTCTCTAGCACCGAGACTGGACCCTCAGCTCAGAAGGGAAAGAGGGAAAAAAGGAGAGCAATAGTGCTAGGGGATTTGATAGTTAGGGGGACAGATAAGAGGTTCTGTGGGAGAGATCATAAGTCCCGGATGGTCTGTTGCCTCCCTGGTGCTGGGGTCCACGATATCTCGGATCAAGTTCTCAGTATTCTCAAGAGGAAGGGTGAGCAGCCAGATGTCGTGGTCCACGTAGGGACCAATGACATGGATAGGAAGAAGGAGGAGGTCCTGCAAAGAGTTTAGGGAATTGGGTGCAAAGCTGGACAGGACCTCCAGGTTTGCAATCTCAGGATTGCTACTCATGCCACGTGCTAGTGAGGCTAGAAATGGGCAGAGAATGCAGCTAAATACATGGCTAAGGAGTTGGTGCAGGAGGGAGGGCTTCATGTTTCTGAACAATTGGGCCTTGCTCCAGGGAGGGTGGGACCTGTTCTGACGGGATGGGTTGCACCTGAACTGGAGGGGGACTAACATCCTTGCGGGAAGGTTTGCTACTGCTCCTCCGGGGAGGTTTAAACTAGATTTGCAGGGGGAGCGGAACCAGAGTGTTAGAGCAGATAGTGAGGTGGAGGAGAATAAAGGTCATGCGAGAACTGCGAGTATAGTGCATGGATTAAAGTCAGATCTAACATATAAAGAGGCTTTGAGGAAAGAGAAGCAGAATAAAGGGTGTTGTTATGATCCCAGCCCCCTCCTTTGTGAGAATCACAAGAGCACCCGTTGAGGGGGGGTGTCAGTAGACCCAGGAAGAGAGAGAGAGAGAGAGAGAGAGAGACATGCTGAATAGACTCAGGAAGTGGGAGAGAGAGAGACGTGCTGAATAGACTCAGGAAGTGGGAGAGAGAGAAATGTGCCGAAGAGCACGTTCCACCCGGGATGCAAAATAAGGCGACAGTGACTATTGTCTCCTGGAGACCACGTGAAAAACCCTCGGGCAAGGTGGGCTGGTTGAGAGAGAGATTGCATCATCCCAACCTGATTGACACCTGCGACCCCGTGAGGAAGTATAAAGGAGGGTCTCAGGGGGACAGCCCCTTCAGACGCACCAAGAAGACACGAGAGTGATCCCGCAGTAGCGGGAAGCCATTTTTGAAGGAAGCCATGTGCGTTAGATTCCAGGATTGGAATTTGTGGCTGGAATCACAGAAAACCGCTTTTAACTAACATCGGGGAGAGGGAACCAACGCTCCCCCGATTCCACGGAAGCTTCATACAGACCCGGCAAGTTTTTCCTCTTCTCCCCAATCTCTCTCTCTCGGTCGCCCCACGTGAAACCCAGTGATTCCCAAAAGGCTGAAGCCTGCAGACTTCTGAGTGACTTTTATATTTCCAACGGACAATATATTAACCCCTAGACAACAGTAGAGCTCACTTCTTAATGATGATTATTACTATACCTGCGCTTTAGATTGAGTATTGATGACGTGCATTATCTGAATGTTTGTATTAACCTTACTTTTGTGCCCCTTTATAAATAAAAACGTTTGAAAATAGTGACATCAGACTTCAACGGACCTCTCTATCTTTGCTGGTAAGTTATCCAGTTACAGGATATGTAACAGTGTAAAGGTAGTAAGGTAGAAGGGCTAAAGTACATGTACTTCAATGCAAGAAGCATCAGGAACAAAGGTGATGAACTGAGAGCTTGGATACATACATAGAATTATGATGTAGTAGCTGTTACAGAGACTTGGCTGGCACCAGGGCAGGAGTGGATTCCCAATATTCCTGGTTTCAGTGCTTTAAAAAGGATGGGGGGAGGGGAGAAGGGGTGGCATTACTGGTTGGATACTATTACAGCTACAGAAAGGGTAGGTAATGTAGCAGGATCCTCTTTTGAGTCAGTATGGGTGTAAGTCAGGAACAGGAAGAGAGCAGTTACTCTATTAGGAATATTCTATAGGCCCCCTGGTAGCAGAGGAGATACCGAGGAGCAGATTGAGAGGCAGGTTTTGGAAAGGTGCAAAGATAACAGGGTTGTTATCATGGGTGATTTTAACTTCCCTAATATTGATTGATATTGATAATATTGTTGATATTAAGGGAGAGGAGGGGTTGGAGTTGTTTGAATACATTAGGACGGATAAGTCCCTGGGGCCTGACGGAATATTCCCCAGGCTGCTCCACGAGGCGAGGGAAGAGATTGCTGAGCTTCTGGCTAGGATCTTTGTCCTCATTGTCCACGGGAATGGTACTGGAGGATTGGAGGGAGGAGAATGTTGTCCCCTTGTTCAAAAAAGGTAATAGGGATAGTCCGGGTAATTATAAACCAGTGAGCCTTACGTCTGTGGTGGGAAAGCTGTTGGAAAAGATTCTTAGAGATAGGATCTATGGGCATTTAGAGAATCGTGGTCTGACCAGAGACAGTCAGCATGGCTTTGTGAAGGGCAAATTGTGTCTAACAAGCCTGTTAGTTCTTTGAGGAGGTGACCAAGCATATAGATGAGGGTAGTGCAGTGGATGTGATCTACATGGATTTTAGTAAGGCATTTGATAAGATTCCACACGGCAGGCCTATTCAGAAGGCATGGGATCCTGGGAAGTTTGGCCAGGTGGATTCAGAATTGACTTGCCTGCAGAAAGCAGAGGGTTGTGGTGGAGGGAGTGCATTTGGACTGGAGAGTTGTGACTAGTGGTGTCCCACAAGGATCGGTTCTGGGACCTCTACTTTTCGTGATTTTTATTAATGACCTGGATGTGGGGGTAGAAGGGTGGGTTGGCAAGTTTGCAGACGACACAAAGGTTGGTGGTGTTGTGGGTGGTGTAGAGGATTGTCGAAGATTGCAGAGAGACATTGATAGGATGCAGAAGTGGGCTGAGAAGTGGCAAATGGAGTTCAACCCGGAGAAGTGTGAGGTGGTACACTTTGGAAGGACAAACTCCAAGGCAAGGTACAAAGTAAATGGCAGGATACTTGGTAGTGTGGAGGAGCAGAGGGATCTGGGGGTACATGTCCACAGATCCCTGAAAGTTGCCTCACAGGTAGATAGGGTAGTTAAGAAAGCTTATGGGGTGTTAGCTTTCATAAATCGAGGGACAGAGTTTAAGAGTTGCGAGGTACTTATGCAGCTCTATTAGACTCTGATTAGGCCATACTTGGAGTACTGTGTCCAGTTCTGGTCGCCTCACTACTGGAAGGATGTGGAAGATTTGGAAAGGGTACAGAGGAGATTTACCAGGATGCTGCCTGGTTTAGAGAGTATGCATTATGATCAGAGATTAAGGGAGCTAGGGCTTTACTCTTCGAAGAGAAGGAGGATGAGAGGAGACATTAAGAGGAATAGATAAAGTGGACAGCTAGCACCTCTTCCCCAGGGCACGACTGCTCAATACAAGAGGACATGGCTTTAAGGTAAGGGGTGGGAAGTTCAAGGAGGATATTAGAGGAAGGTTTTTTACTCAGTGGTTGGTGCGTGGAGTGCACTGCCTGAGTCAGTGGTGGAGGCAGATACACTAGTGAAATTTAAGAGACTACTAGACAGGTATATGGAGGAATTTAAGGTGGGGGGAGTTATATGGGAGGCAGGGATCAAGGGTCGGCAAAACATTGTGGCTGAAGGGCCTGTACTGTGTTGTACTATTCTGTTCTATAAAAGTTGCTCTGCTCTCTGAATTGGAAGCAGGAGGCAGAGTTAATTCTCCATCACTGCCCTTGCATTCTGTTTTTGGGCTGTCCAATCATATCCTAGAATTCTTTATTATTATTTTGTTCAATATTATCTTGCTAAGCAATTGTCACAGTTTTAAATGACATGGTAGTTTGAGTTTTTAAAAAAAAACAACAGATTAGAATCTATGGAGTATCAAGCTGGAGGTAGAATATGAAAGTAATTTGTAATTCATGCATTTGATGAATATAACCAGTGGGTTAATGTTTCTTTGAGTTGATTAATGGAATTGCTGAGCACATCTGTTTTGTATGACGTTTCTATATTTGGCATCTTAAGTACTGAATTCCGTAGCTTAAAGTAATGTCAAAATGTGCCATTCAGAGCTGCAGAAAGCAAAGAGGGTTGTAGTTATTGTTAGTGCAAATGATCAAAATACATTGATCAGACTATCCCACAAAATGAAAATTTTCATTTTAAACTAATATAATTGGTGAAGGACCCAATTTGAATTTATTTAATGTGTTATAGCCATCTTTCATTACTCAAATGTATTTATTATTTGATTGAAATGCTTAAATTATTTTCTATGTTTTCTCAAATGTCTTTAAGGTAAATGGCAGTTCTGTTTCTGTTTCTATAGTTGATAAATAGATGTTGATCAGGATCTGTGATGAACACTGGCTTTTGAATAAAACTGTCTAAGACCATTTGATGAGATGAATAGGGTCAACATCCAGTGCCTTTATCATGCATGTACGTTTTAAAGTGTGACATTGACCTAGAGCCTGAATGGAGGTTAGGAAAGAGGTGAATGGGAAGTTGTAGCATTTCTTTCATTTGTGCCAGGAAAGAGATTATTGTGGAGGAATGAATGGCCAATGGCATTGCATAAGGGAGTGATCCTGTGGAAATTGGAGAGTTGGGGGGAAAGGGTAAAGATGTGTTTGGTGCCCTTAAATTCACTTGGTCCATTTCTAACACCTCGCACCTTTCTTAATCTGTCTCCATCTTTGAACAAATGACATCTTTTATACTGTAGAACTATTGATTCCCACAGCTATCTTTGTACCTCTTCCCACTATGTCACTTGTAAAAATGCAATTCCCTTCGCTCATTTCCTTTGTCTCCACCACGTGTTCCCAGGATGAGGCTTTCCTTTGCAGGATATCAGAGATGCCTCATTCATAGAATAGTTTTCCCTTTTCCACCATTATGTTGCCCTAATTTGCATCTCTATTTCCCAGACATCTGCGCACACCCCATTAAGTTGCTGAATAAATAGAGATAGAATTTCTCATGTCATCACTACCACCCTGAGAGGCTCCGCATTCAACACATCGTTCTTCGCAACCTCTGCCATCTTCAATGGGATCCTGCCACCAAACACATCTTTAGCTCCTCCTCCTCCTCCCAGCCCCTCATCCCGCAACCCAAACTCCATTTTCTAGCGAGATCACCCCTCTGATTCCCTTTTCCATTCATCCTTCCCACTAATCTTTCAGATGGTTCGGTTTATTATCAGAGAATGTATATCATATACAACTTGAAATACTTGTCCACAGAAACCAGAAGAACCCCCAATGGATGACAGAAAAACATTAGAACCCCAATCCTCCCCGCCTCCCTGCGCATGTATCAATGCATCAACCTCCCACCCACCCATTTCAGCAAAAAAACATCAGTGTCCACCACCCACCAAGCAACTGCAAAGAGAGACCTTGATCTGCAGTCAACAATAACTATAGTTCACTTGACAGTTTGACATGCCAGACTCTATCACTGACAAAGGACAGAGATATCACCCATTTTCACAGCGAAAGGGGAGACTGTTGTTATGATATTACAGTCTCCCGTATGGCTTTTTATTTTAAGATTCTTTGATTTGAGAATCAGCAGTAAACTCTCCTACCATTTTGAGAGAGAGAGAGTGCAACAGCTCAACTACAGAGACCTCCATCCATACATCTGCTGCAGCAAAATCCTGATGTTCCATCTCCTGCAATGCCTCAGATGGCAACACTGTCTGGAATTGGTTGTCCACAGGGTGACACCCCAGGTGTGCAATCTTTGAAGCTGAGCCCAGAGAATGTTGGAAAACTGGCAGCAATGAGCTTCATGAATATATATTAAAGAAAGGAATTTAAGTTATTTTTGCAGATAAGATCGAAGAGGAGTAACACCTATATTGCTTCGAGGTGGTCTCCAATCTGATGGCATGAACGTCATTTTCTTCTCGTAATTTTTTTCTGCCCCCCCCCCCCCATTGCCCTACTGTGGCTTCTTACCTCTTCTCACCTCTCTATCACATCCCACTGGTGCCCCTCCATCTTCCCTTTCTCCTATAATCCAATCTCCATCCCTTACCTTTCCCCACCCCATCCCTTAACCTTTTCCACCCACCTGGCTTCACCTATCATCTTCTAGCCTGAAACTTGGTTTATTCATTTCCATAGATGCTACCTGACCTGCTGAGTTCCTCCAACATTTTCTGTGTAACATTGTTTGCATGCACAGAATAAATATTTCAGATGTTAAAAAATGTAACATTAAATTAATCGTTTAATAGCTTGTGGTGCGATCTGAATTGCAGGCCTTTTGACTGGAAGGTTGAGGGAGCCACTTGAAATGCACAATCAAGCGGTATTATTTAGGGCATGCAATGTGTATTAATCTAATTTTGAATTTTTATTCAGTACAGCAAATCAATAACAAAGGAATATACTACAAAAATTTAGGAAGTTGTATTGTGAATGGTTTTTAAACTGCTGTAGATTTGTTTCATTGTCTTTGATCCTTTTTATTCAACTGAACAAACTTTTTCTGTACTGTTCATACCGGTACATAATTAAACCAATCTCATTCATTTGGATGTGGTCACTCAATTCCAAAAATGAATTTGGGCAAAACCACTTTAGCCATAGAGTTAATTTGGAAAACATTAATTTTGTACAGCAATTAATGGTTTTGGAAATGACCTGTGTGCATGTAGGGGAAGTTAGAGACCCACATTTGCGATATGAAAATAACAGGGCTTGGTTAATTGGTTTTAGATGAAGGAACATTTGAAGGCTGTTTGGGCATAGCATAGATTTGTATCAAATGCTCTGTTTCATGCAAGATGGGCAACAATTTCTTGATCAGTCAGTTTTCATATAGAAGGAAGATGGATTGCTGTTTAGGACTAAAGCTTTGGGGGTGAAGTAGAATATGATATGCTATCTAGTAAGCCTAAATTTTGAATCTGTTAAATTTTTGTAAGGACTTGTTTATTAATATGAAATTAATTATTGTACATGTCACTGATTAGCATTTACAGCCCACCTCCAGATATTCACTTTAGCATGCAATCTCTGCCTTTGCTCTGCAGAGGAAGTAATAATCTGTACAGCTCTGGATTTGAACAAAAACAAATTCTGCTCATATGTACCCAGCTTAGTTTAATAACAGATTTCTCATTCTAGTGGGATTTTTCTGGTTTACATTATTTGTTAAATTTCAAATTGTTGTGCATCCTGTAATTCATTGGTAAAAATGTGTAGGTATACCAATAATGTGTGCTGACTCACTCTTCCACCCACTGCTCCACACAAATCTGTTAGTGAGTGGATGGCATTGTGCATTGAGGCATGCTTCTTAAAAAAAAAATCGGACTGCAGTAGCAAAATATGATTTTTTTAAACTTATGAATTGGATTATAACAATGTTTGCACCTATCCATGTTGCCAAGAACTGTATATTGACACTCTTTTTTTAAAAAAAAACACTTATTTTTATTTAGAGTTACAATGCAGAACTGGCCCTTCTGGACCAACAACCCACCAATTTAACCCTAGCCGAATCACAGGACAATTTACAATGACCAATTAACCTAATGGGTATGTCTTTGGAAAATGGAAGGAAAACAGATCACCCAGATGAAACCCATGCAGTCACAGGGAGAACGTACAAACTCATTATAGATGGCACCAAAATTGATTCCCACCCTGAGCTGTAATAGTGTTGCACTAACTACTGCACTGCCAGAGCAGGTCTGCCACAGGTAATCTCTTTCCCTGTAGCCCTGTCTGGCAGTGCTGGCATTAAACTTATTGGGGTAGAGTGCTGGCTGCTGAAAGATGGTTAGTTGTTGGTTGGTTGATTGATTTTTTTTTTGTTGCGCAATGCCATTGTGATCTTGTGATGAATGTATTTGTGGACATTATTGATTGTGAATGGGATGTGAAATCCTGTGCTTTGGTTTTTTTATGTAATTGTTCAGGCTCATGGTAAGACCCCCTTCCCCCCCACTTTCCATTCCTGCATTCCAAAGAATGGGCTATTCCTATTCTCTAGAGTAAGGAGATTCTGTAAAGAGGGAGAAAGGGTGTGCTAAGGTGAGGTGTATTACTTCAGACTGACGTTTTGTGTTATATTCCTAAAGGTCTGATGGTATATTTCTGCATTTTCTCTTTTGTTGTTTTTGTTATTTTGCCATTTTTTGCACTAAATATTTAAGTACTTTTCCTAAGTTTGCTACCTCTGGTACACAATAAACACCTTTTGCATGGAATATGCTATTGCAGCCTGCCGTCTGTTTTTAAAGTCCACACCTTCATAAGGGAACTCAACGCTCACCAAAATCCAACAGTGTGACAACATGGTGCTTCCTTCAGGTTTGTACTAGTGATCATCCTTTCCCATTTCATTACCCATGCTAGCACATTATTCAAATTTTCAAACTTCATCGAAGAATACAACCTGAAATTCTTACTCTTCACAGAATCATCCATGAAACAAGAAACCTCAAAGACTGAATGGATAGTAATATCAAAAAACCCCAAAACTTCCCCTCCCCTCACTTGCACCAACAGAAGCACTGAAACCCCCCCCCCCCCCACCATGAAAGCAACAGCAAGAAATCCCAAAGTGACCTTGGCCTGGAGTCCATCAAAAACTACAGTTCATAATTCAGCACTTCAGTATCTCAGAGAAGTGCTCTCTCACCAATGAGGGAACAAGCAATCACTCCAGGTACGAGAGCGGGAGACCAGCTGCTGGCTTGTTCTAATGTTATAATCTTTTGCATCACTCCTTCTCGAGCCATTTCTCTAAGCTCCCTGACTTGAGGACCAACTGGCCTCTCACTTACCATCAAAACAGAGGGATCACTTGAGTACAGGGGCCTTCTTCCAACAGTAGTGCACAATGCCTGCTGACCCAAAGTTTGTACCCACAATGCTTCAATCGGCAAAATCAGTGAGGAATCAGGGCGTCCACAGGACTGCTCACCAAAGGCCCATGTCTTCCAAGCCACTCTGGGAGATATTGGAATGCCAAGCTGCACAGTGAGTCTGAGACCCTACCGCTTGCGGAGAACCATAGTTTGAGCTGTAGCTATGGATTATAGACTCTGACAGCACCCCAGCCAGTTTGAAAAGAAAGACATGAGAAAAGAATAATCTGTTTTGCAGATGAACTGGAAGCAGTCACCTACGTCTGCAAAAATCTCTGGCGCCACCTTTCCTAGTTCCACCCTTAAAAAGAAAGTTATAATATCAGTACAAGTTCAAAGTAAGTTTTCTATCAAAGTACATGTGTCACCACATACACCCCGAGATTCTTTACCTTGCACACAATTCACAGTATATACAAAGAAACAATAGAATTAATGAAAGCATACACATAAGGCAGACAAACAATCAATGTGCAAAAGGTGACAAGCTACAGATATAAAAAGAAAGAAAAATATAATATAAGCAATAAATATCGAGAACATGAGATGAGTCTTTGGAAGTAAGTCTATAGGTGTGGGAACTGTTCAGTGTTGGAGTGAGTGAAGTGGTCCCTCTAGTTCAAGACCGTGTTGGTTGAGGGGTGGTGAAGGTGTTTGGCAAGTTCGTCTTCATTGGTCAGGGTACTGAGTACAAGAATTGGGATGTCATTTTACAACTGTACAAGACATTGGTGACACCACATTCAAAGTATGTATGCAGGTCTGGTTTGCTCAGTTATAGAAAGGATAGCATTTAGCTGGAAAGGGTATAGGGGAAAAAAGTCAAGCATGATACTTGGACTGGAGGTCTTGAGTTAGAGACTGGGCATGCTGGGGCTTTTTTTTTAACCTGGTATTTTTATAGATGCACTGTAGAAAGCATTCTTCTAGGGTGCATCACAACCTGGTATGGAAGTTGTCCTGTCCAAGCCCGGAAGAAGCTGCAGAAGATCGTGAACATAGCCCAGCACATCACACAAACCAATCTTCCATCCTTGGACTCACTTTACACTGCATGCTGTGGGAGCAGTGCTGCCAGGATAATCAAAGACAAGACCCACCCAGCCAACACACTTTTTGTCCCGCTTCCCTCCGGGAGAAGGTTCGGGAGCATGAAGATTCATACGGCCAGATTTGGGAACAGCTTCTTCCCAACTGTGATAAGACTGCTGAACAGATCCTGACCCGGATCTGGACCGTACCTTCCAAATATCCGGACCTGACTTGCACTACCTTACTTTCCCTTTTCTATTTTCTAATTATGATTTATAATTTAAATTTTTATTATATTTACTTTGATTTGTACTTAAGGGAGCACGAAGACAGAAACAAATATCACTGTGATGATTGTACGCTCTAGTATCAGTTGTTTGGTGAAAGTAAAGTAAACTGAAGGGCAACTTTAATTAAACATGGACAACATCGTGAGAGTGTGATAAGATGAATAGTCTTTTTTTTTCTCTCAGGGTAGAGGAGCCTGAAGCTAGAGGGCATAGATTTAAGGTGAGAGGGGAAATATTTAAAGGGCTCGTGAGGGCAATGTTTTCACACCAAATGTGGAGCAAGCTGGTTGAGAAAACTGTAGAGGCAGGTGGAACTACAATGTATAAAAGGTTTGTAGGTTTATTGGCCATTGTAAATTGTCCTTACTTTACGCTAGGGTTAAATAAGTGTGTTACTGGGTGGTGCAGCTTGTTGGTCTGAAAGGATCTATTCTGTACTGAATCTTTAAATAAATACAATAAAATACATTTGGACTAATACATGGATAGGTCAGAGGAAAATAGGGTAAACTTGGTTAAAAAGGGCGAGCTCAGGTAGGCAACTTAATGGTATTGTAGGGCCTATTTCTGTGCTGTATGGCTGACTCTATATGATGAAAGAATTGGCCCATAATGACTTTGCCAGCTCTTACAAAGAATTAACTACATAGTCCCATTCTTTCCCTCCCCCCCCCCCCCAGAAAATATTACCTTAAGCAATAACAAAGGAGCAGGGGATACAGTGGATTCGGCAACATTTCAGTTGAGATCATTCATCTGGATGAAAGAGTAGAGAAGGACCTGGCAAGTGACTGGTGGATCCAGTTAAGGGGTAATAGGCAGATGGAGAAGGGAAGAGGTGACATGTGGAGGCAACAAAGAATGGTAGTTGATGGTATCTGATAGATCAGGAATCATATAAGGGAGATTGAGTAGATGGGATCTGTAGGGGGCAGCAACCCAATGGGAGGTGTGTGTGTGCGCGCACACGCAATGGTTTATATGGAGGAGGTGAAATACATGGTGGGGTCTGGGGTTAGTGTGGGAGGAACTGGGTGGATTTGCAGGAGAGAGCAAAAGGGCGACAACGGAAAATTCTTACCAATTTATCTCCCTATTGTCTTCACCCCATTATGTACATGTTCATATGTGATTTTCTCTAAATCGGTGTAATCTGATCCATTGGAAAGTTACTGTGATATTCTGGAAGATCCAAATCTCAATAATTGCAGATTGGACATCAACTGAAGAATTATGAAAGCTTTTGTGTAATTAATTCCCTGAATTTATACGGCATAACTGAAAATGTGCGGTGGGATGAATTGATTCACATGGAAGATTGTTGGGAAGGGCATTTGGATATTGAGATTTCATGTTCTAGAGTCACTGTGGTTCATGATGTAGATTTGAAATAAAGCCCTTGGAGCAGACAGCTGACTACTAGATTTGGCAAAGACATTTGTATGTTCTATGCAGTCAACTGGAAGAGACATTCTTTTATATATCATTAAACACAGTATATTTGCAATGAAAAAACTACTGATGCTTTATTTCTGGGGAAGCATAACTTGTCCAGATATTTAAGTATAGTAAATCATGGTTCAAAATCTTTGTACGGTATTACTCTGGCTATTGACATTTTAGTAGATTTAATTGATCTGTCATTGAATTAAACTGTGCATCAGTCTTAAACTGCTGAATGTTAAAAATGGAAAACAGTTCTTAAGACTGTAAGATATAGGAGCAGAATTAGGTCATTGGGTCTGCTCTGCCGTTTCATCATGACTGATCCATTTCATCTCTTGCCTTCTCCCCATTGCCCTTCATGCCCTATCAACCTACATAGTGATCAGGTGGGATTTATCAGGGGCCACAGCTCATCTGATAACATGAGGCGTCTTGTGAATATTATGTGGTCAGTGGCCAATAATCAGTCACGTGTAGCAGCTATACTCTATACTGAAAAAGCATTTGATCAGGTGGAATGGGGCTATCTAAGATTCTTCAATTTTTGGATTTGGACCCATCTTTTTAAAATGGATTAGACTGTTATATAATACAGTAACCCTGAAGTAGCGGTTCAAACTAGTGGTTACATTTTACCTTGCTTCTCTCTTAAAAGGGGTACCCGGCAGCATTCCCCAATTTTGCCAATGTTCTTCTGTCTAGCTTTGGATTCCCTGGCAGCAGCAGTCAGAAAGATTGAGAACTTTATAGGGATATCTGTGGGAGGACTGTTTCATAAACTGATGCTTTATGCGGATGATGTTTTTATTATTTGTGTTGGATCCTAGTCGGTCGGTGCCATGTCGTTTTAACATTATAAAGTCTTGCTCTAGATTCTCAGGTTATAAGGTTAATTGGACAAACTCAGAAGCACTACCGTTGGCTGCATACTGCCCTGCATCTGCTTTTTACCCAAGCCAATTTCACTGGCCAAAGAAAGGTATACAATATTTAGGTATTAATTTTCCCCCTCAACTGAAGGATTTAGTAAAGGTAAATTTTGATCCATAATTGCAGAGAATTTTGTGTGATGTAGTCATATAGTCATCATTGTATTTGTCAATGTCGGGAAAAGTAAATGCCTTGAAGATGAATAGCATTCCAAGGGTTAATTATCTGTTCCAATGGTTACCAGTTCAAATTCCATTGATATATTTTAAGCGATTTGATAAAATAATTAAGGCTTTTATTTGAAATGGTAAACACCCATGCTTAAACTTTAACAAATTACATTTGTCAGTTGAAAGGGGGGTGGGGCTTAGGTTTGCCAAAGTTAATATACTATTACTATGCCTTTACTCTTAAGCATTTAGCACACTGGTCTCTCTCCAGAGTATTGAGTGTTCTGCTCTTCCTCCCATCCCTCCATTACTATGTTTGTCAATCAAGTTACCTCCTGAGGCAAGGTCTCACCCAATTATATTGCATATGCATTTGTTCTGGAATAAGATAGCCAGATTATTTAAATTTAATCCATATTTGAATGAAGCCTCAAGTATCTGGATGAATCCAAGGTTGTGTACTGTATTGATAAGTCCCCTTTCTTCTGGAGGGAATGGCAAAGGAAAGGTATAATTAAATTGGGAGACCTTTATAATGGTGATAGTTTAAAATCTTTTAGTCAATTAACCCAACAGTATGATATCTCTAGGTCACAATTTTGGAGACATTTTCAACTGTCGTTTGCTACATACAACTTTTGGTTTTACACAGTAACCCCCACAAGTTACTACAATACTGTCAACTGTACAGGCTGCCAATGGTAAAGGTCACAAAGCAATTTATTATTCAGCTTTAACACAAATCTTCGGGGACAGATTTCTGTTGGGTCTTAAAAGAGCAGGGGAAAAAGACCTGAGTGTGACTTTTGAAACAAGGGAGTGGGACAAAATTTGCAAAAATGTCAAGAGACCTGAGGGTGTGCCTTATTCAGTTTAAGATTCTACACCGTTTTTATTGGACTCCAGCAAGGTTACATAGATTAGGGTTGAAAAGTACCCCTGAATGCTGGCGCTGTGAGACAGATAAAGGGGACTTAGTACATGTGCTCTGGTCCTGTCCCAGAATTCAAGAATTTTGGATTATGATACATAAGTATATTGGTGAAGTTTTGAGTATACAACTCCCTTTCTGCCCCGAACTTTTTGTCTTGGGAGACACACTTGGGTTACTTGGGGATAAACTGTCTCAAAATTGGATCCAGACAAGTATAATGGTAGGAAGACAAATTATACTTAGAGGTTGGAGGAACTTGGGGGGGGTGGGAGACCATCATTTCAGGAGTGGGCCACAGAAATAGCCAAAGTGGTAGCTTTTGAATGCATGTCTTACAAACAGTTTGATAGATTGGGCATCTATACACAAAAATGGGGCAAATATTTAGGCTTCCTGGGGGGAAATAGTGCTGAATGTAGCGGTGAAGCATATTTCTGAATGGCAGTTTTTAAGTTATTAGAGGTCTAAATAGACACACATGATTATTATATTGATATTTATTTCTGCCATGTTTTTTATTTTATGGATAATTTTATGTTTTGTAAGCTATGATTTACATAATTCCAACATTGACTTGAGGGTTCGGGGAAAATTTGTAAAAGAATTCAATAAAATTTAAATCATAAAAAAGAATCTATCAACCTCTGCCTTAAATACACTTAAGACTTGGCCACCACAGCCATCTATGGCAATAGATTTACCACTCTCTTGCTAAAAAATTCCTCCTTGTCTTTATTGTCCCTCTTTTCTGAGGCTGTGCCCCCGATCATAGACTCCTCTACCATGGGAAACATACTCTGCACATCCACTCTATTGAGAACTTTCAACATTTGATAATTTTTAATGAAATCCCCCACAACCTTTCTTGGGCAAGGAGCCCAAAACTTTTCACGTACTCCAAGTGAAGCCTCACCAGTGCCTTATAAAACCTCAACATTAACCAGAATATAAAAGCTAGAATATAATGTGAGACAGTGCTGGTTTTCTGATGTTTCATGTCCCAAATACCTATTTAATAACACAGGAAGCTGCTATTGGATCATTGCTGAGTCTTGAAGAAATCCATTGGTCTAATTTCTTCATAGTTTCCCCAAAGCCCTGCATTTCTGCTACCACAGGTCCATCGATTTGCTTACAATTTTTTTTTGCCATTAATAGTAGGGACAATTTACAGTAAACTAACTATCAACATAAATTTATAATCTTGAATACTTGGGAGTTGTGTGTTGATGGAGGGGAGCATAAAAGCCCCATGGAAGATACCTGAGAGATGGAGTTCTGACACCACTAACTGCTGTAACACCATGCTACTGTCATAGTCCAAAGAGCTGAACACAGTCAAGTCCATTTCAAGTTTAGCCATCTCAGATTGTGGTAATAGGGTACCTTGGTAGCGTAGCTATAATAGCATTGTGCTAACTGCTTGGGGCATCAGAGTTTGGAGTTCAATCTGACATCCTCTGTAAGGAGTTTGTCCGTCCTTCCCGAGGAGTGTGTGGGGTTTCTTTGGAAGTTCCAATTTCCTTCCACAGTCCAAAGATTTGCTCATTGTAAATTGTCTCATGATTAGGCTAGGGTTAAATCAGTGGGATGTTGGTGGTGTTGCTCAAAGGGCCTATTCTGTGCTGCATCTGTAAATAAAATACTTGTTACCTCCTGTAGTGTGATAAAGGGGAAACTGCTATAATCAAACTTGCCCTTGTTTGGAATCTGTTTTCGATAGCTGTTATCAGAGCAGTATTAATGGTATAATGAAGCTATGAAATTTATTTTCGTAACTTTTTAAGGATAGTTTTATATATCCATGCTGTGCAATAGCCCAGACCCTGTCATCACTGTATTTGACATCAAATAAAATGACAGGTCTAAATTGTATTGGAAATGTATGCATGTTAATCTGTGCTTGTTCTTCAAGTACAGAGTTTAAACAGTTAGCAAACTTAATAATCAAGAGCTTCAGTTACTGTTTTTTTTAAAGAAATGCTTGATTAGACTATATCAGTAGGACCCAAAGAATTTTTCAGTCTTCTGAAGTACCATTTTTGAAGTGTTGCCCCAGTTGTAAGGTTAGAAATGTAACAAAGTCAAACAGCAGTATGGTAAAGATCAGTTAACTTTTGTGTTGATTGAAGTCTTAGGGCCACGTTTAACTCCTCTTTGGAAATGTTGCCTTGGGATCCTTTGCATTCAACTGAGAGAACCAACATTCCGTTGTTTATAGTCTCATCTGTATAGGTATGCTTCTGTATCACTGATGTGTCAGCTTAGATTTTTGGATTGAACTTTCCGTGCAAGGTCTTGAACAAGAGACCTTTTTTGGTATAGAATTGAATATGCTGCTTAATAAAGTTGTTACCTTGGGGATTCTCTGGGAATGTATGTACTCTTGAAGAACAGGTTGCAGAAATTATTGTAACCTGGTATATCTGTTCTGACATGTGAGTTCATGATCCCAGAAATAATATTATTTTTAGTACGGTATTTGAAATCGTATTCTGAAAGTTATCTCTTTTTTTCTCTTTCAGTTAAGAAAGCAAAGCTTGATGGACCACAAGGTAAGTTTTTATTTAATTGTTTTGATGACTATTTGTGATTTAAAAACAGTGCTCTTTTCAGTTTCTAATGTTAAATTTTATTTTAAGAATCAAATATTGTTTCTGTTAAGTGCTGTAGTACCATTAATCAGATCACTGCCTCAGGCATAAAGCATTGCATTTGCTCTGAAAAGAGAAATGCTCTTTTCCGCACTGTACCCTCTCTTCTGGGTGGAAACATGCCTTCAAATGTTTTCAAAATTGATTCTGATATAAGCAATTACCACCTAGATGTATATGGCAGACCACCGCTCCTAAATCAATTTTCATGTTGTGCTTTCTGTCAGGGGATCAGTGATCATTGAATCATAAAATTTTATGGCATGAAGGAGACTGATTTAACTCTTTATTCTTAGCCTTGTCTGTTGAAGGAAGATATATTAACTCTCCTCTATCAGATTCCTTCTTCTCCTATCCTTTCCACCTTTTCCACCCATCACCTCTCAGCTTATTACTTAAACCACCACCCCCCTTCCCACTCATCTGGCTTCACCTATCACTTTCTAGCCTAAATCTTGCAACTTCACCCTTCCTTTCCAGTCCTAATGAAGTATCTCAATATGAAACGCTGACTTTATTCCCTGTGATAGATGCTGTCTGACCTCCTGTGTTCCATGTGAGTGTGTGTGTGTCTGTGTCTGTCTGTCTCCACCATCTGTAGAATCTCTTGTGTTGGTATTTCTTGCCTGTTTCATTATCTGTTATTTAAATTTCGGATTGCCCTGCACCACTTGAAACCTCTTCCATCCATCCCACACCAACTAAGAGCTGTTTCACTTCAGACCTCGTAAAACTGTTCTGCAGAATTGGTTAACGTTATTTGAAACTGAATTAGGTTTATCATCACTGACTGCCATGCATCATGAAATTTGTTGTTTTGCAGCAGTAGTGCAATGCAATACATTTTTAAAAAAGAAGTAAATTGCAAGTTACGATAGTAAGGTAGTGTCATGGGCTGTTGAGAAATCTGGCAGAGGGGAAGAAGCTGTTACTAAAACATTGTGTGTCCTCTTCCCTGATGATATTAATGAGAAAAAGGCATGCCCTTGGTGATGGGGGTCTTTAATGGTGAATGATCCCTTGCAGAGGCACTGCCTTTTGAAGATGTCATCAATAGTGGGGAGGTAAGTGTTTTGCAGGGATTTGTACAGGTGTAGTTGTCCCTTTCGAAGTTTGCTTAAGAGGATGAGCTCATCAGGGAGTGAAGCATCACAGCCATTTATGATACTAGGTTCCTTGTTATAGGAAGTAATAGCTTACAAGCACTGTTGCAGCTCTTGTGCGTCCATTTGCTTCTCTAACTTCACTTGGCTGAGTTCACAATTTTTTCGTAGCTTTTTCCAATCTTGTGCAATGGCCCCTCCATACCAGATGGTGGATGCAACCAGTTAAAATGCTCTCCATGGCACATCTGTAGAAATTTGCAAGAGAAATTTGTAGAAATCCCCTAGGTAACATTTGTTATATTGTGTCCTTCTTAGCAAGTCACTGGAACAGATTCACAGCTTCAAGCAAACCTTTTTTTTTTGGTACCTAACTGAATGGAAAGCGTGGTTCAAACATTCTGTCAGGCAGTTACATTTTGTTACAGTCTCTGGAGGAAGTATCAAGTTGGCAATCTTAATGCAGCACCTCACTTGGCAACGAATGTATATGACAAAAGGTAGGGTAGATTGGTGGGAGGTTCAGCAGCAGTGGACTGAGTGTGAAAAAAAATATTCTGCAGTTGGAGGAAGAAGATCTTGAAGGACCAGATGGGATTTAAAGTTTGGTAAAATATCAAAATTTTCTATAATCGACTGTATTCAAAGTATTCACCCAGGAAGGTTTATGGATTAAATTTCACATAATATTCTTTAATATTTGGCAGAAGTAAGGTGAAGGAAATGGAAGACTCAGTTTGGATCAAATATACTATAGAGACTATACATGTAAAATCTATTAACATAAGTAACCCAATAATAAGGATGTTGGTTAGTGTAAATCGAAATTGAAAGCAAAATGGATATATCATATCATTGCCATCCATTTTTAAAAAAACTAATGTTCTGAAAATACGGTGATGGTTATGATGGTGATTGAGGTAAAATTGCTGAATTATTACTGTCCAATTCAGCAACTTGGTTTAGTTTGCCTCTTTTTAGATATAGCTGTATTAGAAATTCATGACAATGAAGATCAAGGTCCTGGACCCATTTTGTGCTCCTAAAGTCTGATCTTCTATATATATTTCTATCTATTTTTCTTTCAGTTTGAATATCGGGATTATTATCGATAACTTGTGTGATGTGAGATTTGTTCTGTGGCAGAGGTACAGTGCAAAGACATGATTTACTTAAATTACAAAATGGGGCAATAAAGAGACAATAAGATGGATTTCATGGACTGATGGGGGAGGCTGATAGGGTGTCCTAAATTACTGAATGTGTTCAAGCCCTGTAATCCTTCCTGATGGTAATAACAAAAAGATGGCATGTCCTGGATGGTGAGGGTTCTCAGGATGAGAAATTTCTCAAGAACATTAATTAAGATTTGTGAATACTAATTCAGGTCTGTGTGCAGAATGTCATTTCATGTAATGAAATGGTAATGTTCGATTCTTGCAAAGATTAATAGTTTGTGTATGTGAGATTGAACACAGGAGTTGCCAGTCGGTATTCAACTCAACATCGGACTTCCTGAGGAACTTCAGCTCTGGACTCCCCCACCCCCCACCCCCAAATGAGTGGGTATGGCTGCAAGGCAGTGGAGTTTTCCTTCTAGATGAGCTGCCAACCACAGGTGCCGAGCACCATCTGCCCAAAGCGACTGGTTTTAGGGTGCCAGTAACCTGCCTTTGCCCTTTCTCCTGTCAGTAGAAATGGTTTTTCGGGCTTAGCGTGAAGACCAGGAGCTGGACTTTGTTGTCAGTGGCTATTTGAGACGAGGAACCTCCGGGTATGCTGGCTTGCTTCAGGTTTGCAATTAATAGTGGGTTTTTGTGCCATTCATAAATCAGTTGTAAGCTCTATGTAACACAACATAAAAGGTGAATCCTTACAATACAGTAATGGGCCTTTTGGTCCATCCTGTCTGTGCTGACAGTGATGCCAATTAAAACTAATCTCATCTGCCTGCACCTGGTTTGTATTCCTCCATTGTCTGCTTGTTTATGTCCCTGACTCAGTGCCCTTTAAATGATGCAATTGTATTTGTTTCCACTACCACAAATGAACCCTTGCCTTGCTTTTTATACTTCTCCTAACTGATCTTAAACCTATGCTCTGTGGTGTTTGTCATTTCTACCCAGGGAAAAGATTTATCTACCCAACTATGACTCTCACAATTTATCTACTTGTATTGAATTGCCTCTTGGCCTCCCCTTCAGATAAAATGATCCAATTTTATTCATCCTCATAACTAATATTTTTTTTAATCTAGGTAGCACCCAGGTGAACTTCTCTTGTACCCTCCCCAAAGCCGCCACCAGCTTTCTATAATGTGGTGAACAGAACTGCACACAATCTTCCATGTGTGGCCTAACCAGTGTTAAGTAAATGATCAACCTGAAAATGCTGGAAAAAATGTCTATGGAAAGAGAAACACTAGTCAAAGACCTTTTATTGGAACAGAGGAAATGAAAATGAATTTATGTTTAATTTCCTGAAGGAAGAGAAGACAAAGAATAAAGAAAACATCTTCTTTATGTTGTTTATAGCTTCAAGTTAATAGGTTAATAATAGTCAGCGGGAGACGCTCATGGAGTGAGTACTGTTTTAGATTCGCTCCATAACCTTTACTTTTTTTAACCTTTGATCACCCTTATCCAACTTATTTTTACCTACACCAAAAAATTCTTGCTATTTTTTTGGACTTATCGTTAAGAGTTTATTGTGAATTTTTGAAGATATGTACTCAGAAATGGCTCTTAGATCTAAAGGACGAGAACCTGGGCGGAACCCAAACGGTAATGGAAAGAAGCAAGCTCATCCGCAATGCACTGAATTAACGTGAATTGTTTTTGGAGGTTTTGGATAAAAAATTTGATGAACTACAACAAATTTTTAAACAAGATATAAAGGCTTTTCAAGATTATATGGATAAGGTGGATTCAGTAATTAATCAGCAGCAAGTTCTTATCGCATCTCTGCAAGAAGACGCTCGGAAACGAGATTTGATAATTGAAAAATTGCAACAGGATTTACTTTCGACCACTAAACTGGTGGAAACTCTTAAAGCCAAGAGTGTCGACTTTGAGAATCGGTCCAGAAGACAGAACCTACGTATACTTGGTCTCCCGGATGGCATAGAACAAGGCGACCCTTCGAAATTCTTTGCTCAACTTTTAAAGGATGTGTTCCCGTCTGTATTTCCAGATAGTCCCCCGTTACTTGATCGTGCTCATAGAATCAAGTGTCAATCACCGAGTGCTTCAGCTAAACCCTCGGTTGTAATTGTCCAGTTTCATTACGTACATGATAAAGAGCAACTTATTCGTGTGGCCTGGCGTGTAGGAATGGTTAAATTTCAGGATCACAATTTCTGCTTAGTTAGAAGATTTTAGTCCTGAAGTAATGAAGGAAAGGCTTCTTTTTAAACCTCTGATGTCTAAATGTTATGAGAAAAATCTAAAACCTGCGCTCTTATACCCTGCGAAGCTCAGAATCTCGCCGCCAAATGCTCCATGCCGGGTTTTCCTTTCTACATCTGAAGCGAGAAGTTTTCTAAATGAGAACTTCCCTACTGTTACGGAATCTCATTCCTAACAAATGAGGGTTTTTGATCGTGTAGGATGGTTTTTGATTCCTCAAACCAGAATTTGTTTCTGGCTATTGGTGTAGGTTTACTCTACACTTCATATTCAAGTTAAAGTATTCTTTCGTCATATTAATCAGTTTGTTTTATGCACTTTAACCATTATACTATATTGCTGACTATTATTTTTGTTCCTTAGAAGGTGTATTTTTAACCCTTTGAAGGTGATTTTTTTTTACTAAGATGGTTTTTTGGAAAAATATTTTTGTTTTTTTTAAGATGGCGTTATTTTTTTTCTCTCGTCTTCTTCCTACAATGCATCACTTATCACAGTCTAAATATTTTTTGGTTTGTTTGGGTTATAACCCAATTTATAAGTTCTTAGTGATTATATTCTTTTTGTTTTTTTTACAACCGAGTATATTAAGAAGTTTGGTTTTTAGTATAGTGATCATAATTTTTAAAGTTTGGGTGGATTTTTTTAAATATATATCCTTTATATACGGAGTGGTCTTCCGCTGATCTGGGGGTAGAATTAGTTTCATGTTTTCCTTTTCCCAGCCTATTTTTGGCTGTTTTTTTTCTCTCTCTTGAGGGGGTGGGGGGGGGTGGTCTTTTTTCTAACTCTATATTTCCTTTCCCAGTTTGTTTTAGTTTTTTCATTTGGGCTGTTTTTGAACTACAAATATGTCTACAATGTCGTCACTTCCGGGTCCACTCTTTATTTTTGTTCCTCTTCCGGATGCATCAGTTTATAATTTGGTTAACCCTTTTTATACCAAAGGGTTGATCTTAGAAATATGGCTCAGACCATTAATTTTGTGTCTTGGAATACTAATGGTTTAAACCATCCGATTAAATGAAAGAAGATTTTCAAAGTATTCCAAAGACTTAATGCTCATATCATTTTTGTACAAGAAACTCATGTGAGGAAGGAGGACAATTATTGCTTTTTTAGGTTATGGCGGGGTCAACAGTACCATTCGAATTCGAATGCCAAAGTAAAGGGAGTTTCAATTTTTATTGACTCTTCTATTGCATTTGTCCAACATGATATCTTTTCAGATCTGAATGGTAGATTTTTGTTAATTACGGGCTTACTTTGTAATAAAAAGGTTGCTATGGTTAATGTTTAAGCTTCAAATGTGGATTGTCCTGATTTTTTTGTCCTTATTTACTTCTTTACCTAATCTAAATGAATATAAGTTGATAATGGGTGGTGATTTTAATTGTTGTTTAAATCCTTTGATGGACAAATCTATATCTACTCAGACTTTACCTAATAAGTCGGCCACTTGTATCAACTCTTTCATGACTGATAATGGAGTTTTTGATATTTGGAGATTTCGGCATCCTAAGGACAAGGGGTTTTCTTTTTTCTCACATGTTTATCATTCTTATTCGAGAATTGATTATTTTTTTATTGACTCTTGTTTGATTCCTTTGGTAAATGGTTGTGATTATGATAGTATAGCTATTTCTGACCATGCTCCATTAAAACTTTCTATTAAATTTATGGATACAGTTCCTAATGCTAGACAATGGCGATTTGACTTTACCTTATTGCAAGATCCGGACTTTATTAAATTTATGAATGAACAGATCAACTTCTTCTTTTCAACCAACTCCACGGAAGATATTTCTTACGGAACACTTTGGGACACTTTTAAAGCATATATACGTGGACAGATTATCTCTTACTCTGTTGGTCTGAGAAAACACATAAAGAAGGAAGCTCTTTTATCGGTTGATAAAATCAAAGAGATTGACAAGAAATATTTGATTACTCCTAGTAAGGAGCTTTACAAGCAAAGGGTTGAACTTCAAACAGAATATAGTTTATTACTTACATCTTCGATTGAAAATCAACTGATGAAGTCCAGATCTGATTTTTATATACATAGTGATAAATCGGGTAAACTGCTAGCTAGTCAATTGAAGAATGCTTTGGTTGAACGTCAAATTACTAAGATCCGTCAGCAAAATGGGCATTTGACAGTTAACCATGATGAGATAAATAAATCATTTCAAGATTTTTATACTTCCCTGTATCATTCAGAATTTCCTCAGGATTGTGGTGCCGTGTGTGATTTTCTTGGGAAATTGAATTTCCCAAAATTATCACCAGATGATCTTTCATTATTGGAAACTCCTATGACTGAGGCAGAAATTAAAGGGGTTATTTCCTCCATAAATTCAAGGAAGGCACCTGGTCCGGATGGTTATACAGCAGAATTTTTAAAATGTTTTTCCACTACTCTCTCTCCTTGGTTATATAAGGTTTTTGAAGAAGCAATTAGATTGGGCAATTTGCCACAATCTTTTTATAGAGCTTCCATTTCTTTAATATTGAAGAAAGATAAAGACCCTACTGATTGCACATCCTATAGACCAATATCCTTATTGAATGTAGATTCTAAGATTTTTTCCAAGTTACTTGCATCCAGGTTGGAGAAGGTATTACCCCAAATTATTTCGGAAGATCAAACCGGTTTTATTAAAAATTTTTATTCTTTTTTTAATGTTAGGAGGTTATTGAATATTGTGTATACTCCTTCACATAATATTTCAGAATGTGTTATTTCATTAGATGCGGAGAAAGCATTTGACAGAGTTGAATGGCCATACTTATTTAGTATTGGAGAAGTTTAATTTTAGTCCGACATTTATTTCCTGGATTAAACTGATTTATCATACTCCAGTAGCCTCGGTGTTTACTAATAATCAAAGATCTCCCTTTTTTCGTTTATTTCGGGGTGCTAGACAAGGCTGTCCTCTTAGCCCACTATTATTTGATATTGCTTTAGAACCCTTGGCAATTGCTATCAGAGAATCACAGGATATTCTTGGTATTAATTGTGGGACAGATACTCATAAGTTATCTTTGTATGCAGATGATTTATTATTATTTATTTCTAATCCTGAGAAATCTGTTCCTGTAGTTTTATCATTGTTGGCTCAAATTAGTGACTTTTCTGGGTATAAATTAAATCTTAAGAGTAAATTGATTCCTTTAAATAGACAGGTCCCAATCTATGGAAACTTACCTTTTAAATTAGTTAATGACTCTTTTATTTACGGGATTAAAATTACAAAAAACCATAAAGACTTATTTAAGGTTAATTTTGTACCCTTAATTGATCAGATTAAATGCTTGTTTACTAAGTGGTCACCATTATCTTTATCTCTGATAGGTAGGACTAATGCTATCAAGATGGTTATTTTACCTAGGTTTTTATATATTTTTCAAGTGGTACTGTGGCGGCTCATTTCCTAGCGTATGCGAACCGACTCACAATTAGATAGCCTACGGGGGTTTGCGAGCACAGAGCTTTGGAGCCTCTTCGCCATGGGGGGCCGGTTGACAGAGGCTTAAAAGTGAGGCTGAAGTTTTCGAATAAAGTTTTTCCTTCGACTGCAGTTACCGACTCCGTGTCGTAATTTTAGCGCTGTTTGTAGCACACCGCTACAATTGGTGACCTCGACGGTCCAAACGATTTTTGGACCAGCAATGACCGACGCCGCCTCTGTTCATGCGGTTTCGTTGAAACTGCCGGGTTTCTGGACACAGCGCCCGGACCTATGGTTCCAGCAAGCCGAAGCCCAATTCCACGTTCGCCGGATCACCTCAGAAGACACCCGCTACTACTACGTGGTGGGCTCCCTCGACCAGGACACAGCTGCCCAGGTCGCGGAGTTCGTACAGTCGCCCCCGGCAGACGGCAAGTACACGGAATTCAAAGCCCTGCTCCTCAGGATTTTCGGACTCTCACGGCGCGAGCGGGCTGCCCGTTTACTGCACCTGGATGGCTTGGGCGACAGACCTCCATCGGCTTTAATGAACGAGATGTTGTCTCTGGCCGAGGGACACACCGGCCTCATGTTTGAGCAGGCATTCCTGGAGCAGCTGCCCGAGGACATACGCCTGCTGCTGTCCGACGCGGATTTCAGTGACCCCCGGAAGGTGGCAGCCCGGGCGGACTTGCTGTGGAACGCCAAAAAGGTGAGCGGGGCGTCCATCGCACGGATCACCCAGCCACGCTCCCAGCAGCAAACCAGTCCAGGCCCGGCCGCAGAGCCCACTAACCCCCGGCCCAATGACCACTGGTGCTTCTACCACCAGCGGTGGGGCGCAGAAGCCCGCCGTTGCCGCCCGCCCTGCAAGTTCCCGGGAAACGCCAGGGCCAGCCGCCGCTGATGGCTACGGCGGCTGGCCATCGGGATAGCCTCCTGTATGTGTGGGATAGCAGGTCGGGACGCCGCTTTTTGGTCGATACTGGGGCTGAGGTCAGCGTTTTACCTCCGACAAGTTACGACGCTCGCAGCAGGGCACCGGGTCCCCCCCTGAGGGCCGTGAATGGCAGCACAGTAAGGACCTATGGCACCCGTCAGGTGCAGCTACAGTTCGGCCCCAGCCAGTTCACGTGGGACTTCACACTGGCCGCCGTAGCCCAACCGCTTCTGGGTGCGGATTTTTTGCGAGCTCACAGCCTGCTGGTTGACCTGCCCAGGAAGAGACTGGTACACGCCGAGACCTTTCAGACGTTCTCCCTGGGCGCGGCCCAGTTGCCAGCCCCTCACCTCGGCTCCATCACGCTGTCCGACAACGACTTCACCAGGGTCCTGGCGGAGTTCCCATCGGTTCTGGCACCGCAGTTCACAGCAGCCGTGCCCAGGCACGGCGTACAGCACCACATCCCGACACAGGGACCACCCCTCCATGCCCGTGCTCGGCGGCTTCCCCCGGACAAGCTCCGACTGGCGAAGGAGGAGTTCCAGAGAATGGAGGAATTGGGGATCATCCGGCGGTCCGACAGCCCCTGGGCTTCCCCCCTGCACATGGTGCCCAAAGCGACGGGGGGCTGGAGACCGTGCGGCGACTACCGCAGGCTGAACGAGGCTACCACACCGGACCGCTACCCTGTGCCGCACATTCAGGACTTTGCGGCAAACCTGCACGGCGCCCGGATCTTCTCCAAGGTCGACCTTGTCCGAGGGTACCATCAAATCCCGATGCATCCTGACGACGTCCCCAAGACGGCTCTCATCACCCCGTTTGGCCTCTTCGAGTTCCTCCGCATGCCGTTCGGCCTGAAGAATGCCGCACACACGTTCCAGCGGTTAATGGACGCGGTGGGACGGGACCTGGACTTCGCGTTCATCTATTTGGATGACATCCTCATAGCCAGCGGCAGTCGTCAGGAGCATCTGTCCCACCTCCGTCAACTCTGCGCCCGACTGAGTGAGTACGGTCTTACAATCAACCCTGCCAAATGCCAGTTCGGACTTGATACCATTGACTTCCTGGGCCACAGGATTACTAAAGACGGGGCAACCCCTCTGCCCGCTAAGGTAGATGCGGTCCGCCACTTCCCCCGACCCACCACGGTCAAAGGCCTTCAGGAATTCGTAGGTATGGTCAATTTCTACCGCCGCTTCCTCCCTTCAGCTGCCCGGATCATGCGCCCCCTGTTCGCCCTGATGTCGGGTCCGAGCAAGGACATTACCTGGGACGAGGAGTCCGCCGCCGCTTTCGTTCAAACGAAGGAAGCTTTGGCTGACGCCGCAATGCTAGTACATCCCAGAATGGACACCCCTACCGCCCTCACAGTGGACGCATCAAACACGGCAGTCGGTGGGGTGCTGGAGCAGCTCATCGCAGGTCGCTGGCAACCCCTGGCGTTTTTCAGCAAACACCTGCGGCCACCCGAGCTCAAGTACAGTGCTTTTGACCGGGAACTGTTGGCGCTCTACCTGGCAATCCGGCATTTCCGGTACTTCCTAGAAGGTCGGCCCTTCACCGCGTTCACGGACCACAAACCGCTTACCTTTGCGTTTACGAAAGCATCCGACCCCTGGTCATCCCGCCAGCAACGCCACCTGTCCTACATCTCTGAATACACAACGGATGTCCGGCACGTCTCGGGTAAGGACAATGTCGTGGCGGATGCGCTCTCTCGCCCTACCGTTCATGCCCTTTCCCAAGGGGTAGACTTTGAGGCACTGGCAGAGGCACAGCAGGTAGATGAGGAGATTCCGAGTTACAGGACTGCAGTCTCTGGTTTGCAGCTCCAGGACTTCCCCGTGGGCCCAGGTGAGAGGACCCTACTCTGTGACGTCGCCACCAACCAGCCCCGTCCGGTCGTCCCCGCAGCCTGGCGGCGACGTGTTTTCGACTCCATTCATAACTTGGCGCATCCCTCCATCCGGACAACTGTCCGGATGGTTTCCAGCAGGTTCGTTTGGCACGGACTCCGCAAACAGGTCAGTGAATGGGCCAGGACGTGCATGCACTGCCAGACGGCCAAGGTTCAGCGGCACACCAAAGCCCCACCGCAGCAGTTCCATCCCGCCCACCGGCGTTTCGACCACATTCATGTGGATATCGTGGGCCCCCTGCCAGTGTCGCGCGGAGCGCGTTACCTCCTGACTATCGTGGACCGGTTCACAAGATGGCCAGAGGCGGTCCTGCTCACCGACACCACCTCCGAATCTTGCGCCCGAGCCCTGATCGCCACCTGGATATCCCGCTTTGGTGTACCAGCCCACATTACCTCCGACAGAGGCGCCCAGTTCACCTCCAGCCTGTGGTCAGCTATGGCCAGTCTTTTGGGGACTCAGCTGCACCACACCACTGCCTACCACCCACAGTCGAACGGGCTAGTGGAGCGTTTCCACCGTCACCTGAAGTCGCCCTCATGGCCCGCCTGCGAGGAGCCAACTGGGCGGACGAGCTTCCCTGGGTCCTTCTCGGCATCCGCACAGCGCCCAAGGACGACCTGCACGCCTCGTCGGCCGAGTTGGTATACGGCGCGCCCCTGGCCGTCCCCGGGGAGTTCCTACCAGCCCCGAGGGGGCAAGAGGAAGAACCCGCTGCAGTCCTGGGCAGACTACGTGAGAAGCTCGGTAACCTGGCCCCCATACCCACTTCACAGCATGGGCGGCACCCGACCTGCGTACCCAAAGACCTACGGAACTGTAAGTTTGTGTTTGTACGAAGGGGCGGGCATCGGCCACCGCTGCAGCGGCCATACGAGGGGCCGTTTACGGTGCTCCGGAACAACGGGTCCACGTTCGTGCTGGACGTTGGGGGGAAGGAGGAGGTTTTCACGGTGGACCGCCTCAAGCCGGCCCATGTGGACCTGGCGCAACCGGCCGAGTTTCCGGCGCCTCGGCGCAGAGGCCGACCTCCCAAGCAGGTTCTGGCCCAGGCTGTGGACATTGGGGGGTGTATCGCCGGTTCTGGGGGGGGGTTATGTGGCGGCTCATTTCCTAGCGTATGCGAACCGACTCACAATTAGATAGCCTACGGGGGTTTGCGAGCACAGAGCTTTGGAGCCTCTTCGCCATGGGGGGCCGGTTGACAGAGGCTTAAAAGTGAGGCTGAAGTTTTCGAATAAAGTTTTTCCTTCGACTGCAGTTACCGACTCCGTGTCGTAATTTTAGCGCTGTTTGTAGCACACCGCTACAGTACCAATTTTTATTCTGAAATCTTTTTTTTACTGATGTTGATTCAAAAATTTCCTCATATATATGGCAGAATAAAAATCCCAGGTTAGGTAAAATATACTTACAGAAGGCAAAGAAGGAAGGTGGACTAGCATTGCCTAATTTCAGATTTTATTATTGGGCAGTTAATATTAGATATTTGATATGTTGGTTGAAAGATTGGGATGGATCTTTTAGCCCTCATTGGGTGAGCCTGGAAATTAAATCGGTACCAGGTTTTGCACTGGGTTCTATTTTGGGGACTTCTCTCCCTTTTGCTCTTTCTAAATTGCCGAAACGAATTGACAACCCGATAGTTAAACATACTTTACATATATGGTTTCAATTTCGGAAATTTTTTGGGTTGACTCAGTTTGTTTTAAATATTCCTATTGTATCTAATTGTTTTTTCCACCCTTCAATTATAGACCAAGCTTATTCGGCTTGGAAGACTAAGGGATTACTACGATTTTCTGATTTATTTTTGGATAATTGTTTTATGTCTTTTGAGCAATTATCTAACAAACATAATTTGCCTAGATTTCATTTTTTTAGATACTTGCAGATTAGGAATTTTTAAAATACTGTACTTCCTACTTTTCCAAATTTTGTGTCTTCAGGTATTTTGGAGAGTTTGTTTGAATTAAACCCCTTTCAAAAAGGGCTTATATCAAAATTTCATAATATAATTATGAAGATACGTTCAGAGCCCCTTTATAAGACAAAAAATGATTGGGAAAGAGCTTAACCTTATTATTCCTATTGAGAATTGGGATAGAATTCTTCAATTAGTTAATACATTATCTATATGTGCCAAACATTCATTAATACAGTTTAAGGTCGTACATAGGGCCCATATGTCCAAGGATAAATTGGCTCATTTTTATTCCTATATAAATCCTATTTGTGATAGATGTCAATCTGAAATAGCGTCTTTAACTCATATGTTTTGGTCGTGTCCGCTTTTGAAAAAATATTGGAAAGATATTTTTGATATTATTTCTGCAGTATTGAGCATTGATTTACAACCCCGTCCTATTACCGCAATTTTTGGTTTACCAATGATGGACTCACTTCATTTATCTTCTTCCGCCTGTCGAATGATTGCGTTTCTTACACTAATGGCTAGAAGATCTATTTTGTTGAACTGGAAGGAAATTAATCCTCCTACTGTATTTCATTGGTTTTCTCAAACTATGTTATATTTAAATTTAGAAAAAATTAGAAGTGGTGTATTTGATACTTCTATTAAATTTGAAAAGATATGGAGACCATTTATTCAATGTTTTCATATGATGTAATATGACCCTGTTTCAAGCCTATTTGATTTTCCAGTTTTGATTTTATATATGTTGAGAGGATCAGAGTTGACGACACTGATGATTCTGTATTTTTGAGACATTATAAACAGCCTTTTTTTTTCAGTTTTTCTTTTTTCTTTTTTCCTTTTTTCTCCTTATTAGCTATTAGATTATTAGATTAGTTTTTGCATTTTTTTTCTTTTTCTTTTTTCTGTTTTTTTAAAATTATTATGATATACCTAGATTTGCCTTGTTTATTTATATATTGTATCGTTCATGATTTGGGAATACTCATTTATACTGTAATCATTGCTTATGTATTCTTTCATGTGCAGTTGAAATGTGTATGTTTGTAATCCCATTATCTATGTATCAATTGTATTTTGTTGATATTAATAACAATAAAAAGATTGAAAAAGATTAATAAGGGGAAATTTAAGGAAAAATGAGATGATAAAACTGAAAGCTCTAAGCTCCAGTTGAATCTAAAACCTAAGGTAGAATGCTTGAGGAGATCACACCATGAGCACCATATGCTGAACAGTGGATTGAAAAAAAGAGCAGATGAATCACACCTGGAAAGACTGAATGTTTGGATGATGGGAAGGGATGGGTAAAATAGCTGGTGATGTACCTCTTTCATTTGGATGGGAAAACTTTGAGAAAGAAAAGCACCAGGGAATTGCAACAGGAACAGTCTCTTCAGATACCCAAAAGAAAAGGGAGGGTGAAGATGAAAAGAATCTTGAAGCTGTGGAAATTGTAAACTATGTTAAATGAATTCAGAGCTGGTGAGATGGATAGCAAGTCATGGGAAGCCTATCCTTCCTCTCCTTAGGTGAGAGGTTCACTATTTTCAGAGGATCACCATCCTTAGAGTGGTGAACAAAGGGAATTTTCTGCTGCAGAGAATTGTGGAGGATAACAATAAATGGCAGGACAGGCTTCAGAGGTTGAGTGGCCTATGACACATTTTTTTGTTTTTGTGTAAGTCGAATTCCAGTATGAGAAATAGAAGAAATGTGGTTGGAAGCTTTGTGTCAACTTGATAGTAATAGACATTAAAGAACAATCAAGACATCTTGGAAGCTTGTTGGAAAGTCTCATCAAAGCATATATATCAGACTGAGGAAATGAGAGAATGGAATGGAATTCTTACATGAGACAAGATGGGAGATAGCAGAGAATTTTTGGGCTTATTTGTGGATATTGGTGACCGACCCATCCTTAGATGGAAGTGAAGAAATCCAGGAAGGGTAGAGGTAGATGAACCATATGATAGAGAAAGATAGAACTTGACAGCAATAATAATAAATTTCCAGATGCTTGAAACTGCTTCAATACAATTGTCAATGTACCTAGAGAAAGAGTTTGGAAGATACTTGAGCAGGACTGAAACAACAAGTATTTGAATACCTTGCACAAATTGAAGCAAGCAGTATTTGAATATCCTGCAGTGTTATCTGTAATGAGGGCATGCACAAAATCCCAAAGTGTTCTTGTTCTCACATTGAATAACTTTAGTTTCATGCTTTTTTTTTCTTTCCAGGTCACGGTCAGCCAAGCAAATGAGTGTTTCAGTGGAGGGGAAATGGTTGAACCTGCAGCACCAAGATGGTCCAAAGGCTTCCTCCTTTGAATGAAGAAGGAGGGGGTCCTTGAACTATCCTGGTACAGGGTGAAATTGTTGTGGGATTGGATTTTTCCAACTAATAGCTATTTGTGTCACTCCTGCTCTGGTATCCTCACTGAGTTCTGACAATGGTATCAGTGTAGTTTTGTGCTGGTTGGGATCAGGGAATTGAATGGGATTGCATGGGGTTGGTGGACTAAGGCTTGAAGCTGTGTAGCGAATATCTCTCAAAGAAATTAGAGTTGTGTCAATGAATGAGGTCCATGTTCAGTGGGCAGGCTGCAGCACCACCACCTTTGAAGGTTTATTGACAATATCATTTCATATGATGTAATATGACCCCGTTCCAAGTTCATTTGACTTTCCAGTTTTTAGCTTATGTATGTTGAGAGGACCGGAAGTGACGGCATTGATGATTATTTATTCTTGTGAGATATTATAAACAGCCCTTTTTTTTCTCCCAATGTTTCTTTTTTTTCTTTGCTTCTTTTTTCTTCTTTATTAGTCATTAGATTAGTAGATTAGTTAATTTTGCATTATATATATATTTTTTCTTTTCCCTGTTTTTTTATATCATATATTATAAAATATCTAGACTTACCATGTTCATACATATACTGTATGGTTTATGTCTTGGTAAACCCATTTATACCGTAACTATTGTTTGTCTTTTTTCATCTGTAATGGAATTTGTATGTTTGTAATTTTTTTATTAATGTATCATTTGTATTTTGTCCACATCAATAATAATAAAAAGATTGAGAAAGAAAGAAAGAAAGATAATATCAGGGTTGAACTTCAGTGATTGGAAATGCTGCAGGCTCATAAGTGGGATAGGTTAGAGTGAGTAAGGGGAATGGAAGTGTGTTACATTGTCAGTGATGGATCATGAAGGGAGGTCAGGAGGAAGGATCTATTTGTAGCTGGGATTTTGGAGAATAAAAGTAGTCTAAAGTCTTGGGTGAAGTTCCTTGAGTAAAGACTTGGTGAATGAAACCAATTCTACTGTAAGGATATCTATTTATGAGATTGGGGGGGGGGGGCAAGTACATGATATTTTTAAAATCAAGGTAGAATAGGAGGCAAAGTAGTTCAGTGAGCACAGGCACTATCGCAGTCATTGATTTGCTGCTCTTTCTGTTTGTATTCTTGGTTTTGATAGCTTATTAACTAAATTTATTATTTTGATTCTAGTCAAATTTTTTTGTCTTTGTTCATCAAAAGGAGATTGTAAAATCAGTTGACATTGATGTACAGTGCAGATAACATTAGTGCTGATGATGCATTTATCTCTATTCTTTAAACCTTGTAAATATCCATTTAAAAAAAAAACAAAATATGAACACCATGGATGTGAATAAGCAAATGATGACAGGCTGGAAGATATTTTGCAGTATGATATATATTCCACTGTGAATTTCTAAGTCAACTGTTTAATAATGAGCCAATATATTATTGTTCATACGTTAAATATAAGATTGAATTTGTGTTGGTCTAATGCTGGTTAAGTAAGATAGATGTATACTTCATGATTTTCTCAAAGAAGCAATCAGTTATAGAAGCAGGCATTTTCTTAGCACTACATCTTTGTCATTCTTGGAGATCATTTGACCTTTTCCTAACAAACTATTTTACCCTCTAACCTATGGCTTCATTCTGGAACTTTTAAATACCATTGTGATCTTTATCCTGGGTTAATGTTAGCTCTATTAGTGCTGCTTGCACTGTACTTTACCAATCCAGGGATGCCACTCCTTAAAAAGATGGAAAGACAACATCTGAGGCACAGATGTTTTGTGTAACACACCATATTAATTTGAACATGTATCACTGTTCCTCATCACTATGTCAAAATGTTGTCAGTGCCACCATTACAACAATTGAGCAACTTCAACATATTCGACAGCAAAGGTTCAATAAGTCTTGACAACGTTTTCCAAAGCGTATCCAGGAATGAACAACAGATACTGGATGTTGAGTCTTACTAGAGAGCATCCATTTTCTGAATATTGATTTTTAACAACTTTTAGATCTGAATTTACACAGGGAGAAAATTATTTTTTTATGTTGCTCATTTTTATTTTGGTTGGGCAATTTAACCATTTAATATTCATAAAATCAAAATAAGATATTCCCCACATTGCCCTTTTTGCTCAATCTGTTTTATGGGAAATACTGTACTTCCCCACTTAGTTCATCTGTAATGTCTTGCTGAAAACTCCTTTCATCCATCTTTTTCTCTGGAAAGAGCATCTAATGTTTAAGACTGAATTCCTTCATCTCTTAATTTACCAGGATAGTTCAATAGGAATATTTTGTAGAAATATTCCTAATAACAAACACCTGTCTGTTTTATTTCTGGTCCAGTATGGAAGGAGCTATAAGGATTTATTTAACATAAGGATTTATTTAAAGTTAACTTTTTACCTTTTAATTGACCAAATCAAGCAACTTGTCACCAGGTGGTCCCCATTATCTTTGTCATTGGTTGGTTGAATTAATGCTATTAAGATGACAGTATTACCCAAATTTTTATATTTATTCCAAGCATTACCAATTTTTATTCCTAAATCTTTTTTTGATATTATTGACTCCAAAATATCCTCATATGTGTGGCAGAATAAAAATCCTAGATTAAGTAAAAAATACTTACAGAAGCCTAAGAAGGAGGCTGGTTTGGCTTTGCCGAACTTGAGATTTTACTATTGGGCAGTTAATATTTGATATTTAATATTTTGGACACAAGAATTGATTATAGTATCTTGCCCACAATGGGTAAATTTGGAATGTAAATCTGTACAAGACTTCTCATTGTTTTCTATTTTAGGATTTTCACTTCCTTTTGCTTTATCTAAATTGAATAAACAAATAACCAATCCTATAGTTAAACATACATTACGAATATGGTTTCAATTTCATAAATTCTTTGGCTTGAATAAGTTTATCTTATCAAGCCCTATTATATCTAACTTTTTTCGGCCCTCTTTTATGGATCACGCCTTTGTATTATGGAAAACAAAAGGTATAACATGTTTTTGTGATCTTTTTTTAGACAATAGTTTTATGTCCTTTGAACAGCTATCTAATAAATATAATTTGCCTAAAACTCATTTTTTTAGATACTTGCAAGTTAGAAATTTCTTGAATAACATGTTACAGTTTTTTTCCAAAATTACGTCCAGTGGACACTACGGAAAACAATTTAGCTCTGAATCCTTGCCAGAAGGGTTTAGTAGCCATCATTTATAATATGATCATGAAAATACAGCCAGAAGTATCAGGAAAAATTAAGATGGAATGGGAAAAAGAACTTCACTGTCTTTATACCCACTGAGCAGTGGGAGAAAATTTTACAATTAGTCAATTCTTCTTCTATTTGTGCTAAACGTGCTTTAATACAATTTAAGGTTGTACATAGGGCTCATATGTCTAAGGATAAACTTGCTCGATTTTATTCTTATGTTAATCCAACCTGTGACAGATGTCATTCTGAAGTTGCTCCATTGACCCACATGTTTTGGTCTTGCCCCTGCTTGCAAAATTATTGGAAGGATATTTTTGGTATTATTTCAAAAGTTCTTAATATTAAATTGCACCTGCATCCTATTACTGCAATTTTTGGTTTACCAATGGTGGATAATAGTTGCTTATCCCCCTCAGCTCGGCGGATGATTGCATTTGTTACATTAATGGCTAGAAGATCTATCGTATTTAATCGGAAAGAAATTAATCCTCCAACCATATTTCAGTGGTTTTCTCAAACTATTTCTTATTTGAGTTTAGAAAAAATTACAAGTGTTATTTTTGACCCTCCAATTAAATTTGAAGAAACTTGGAGACCATTTATTCAACATTTTCATATGAGGTAAACTGACTTTTCCTAAACCTTACTTTTATTATCCTTAATTATTTGGATGGAGGTGCGGAGTTATTGACGCTGCTGTGTATATTTGACATAATGCAATGGCCCATGTTGGTTAGGTGTTTTTTTTTCTTATTTACTCCTTTTTTCATAATCACTGAGTTTGGGAGGTTATTATATATGGATTATCATCTATTTGTATTTATACTTTAACCTATTAATTATGTATTCTCAAACTGTATCTATGTTTCTCTTATGTTTGTTTAAAATTAATAAAAAGATATAAAAAGAAAGAAAAAGGAACTATTGCTTGATCTCATTCTGAGGCTTGGTGAGCTGAGCATACTTAATGTAGAAACATCCAGGATAGTGTTAAATATAGGAGCAGAATTGGACCATTCAGCCCATCAAATCTGCTCCACCAGTCAATAGTAGCTGATTTTCCCCTGGCCCTGCCCTCAAGCTTGAGTTTAAATCTAAACTACAAGATTAGGTTTAGCTATGGGGGGGGGGAAAAAGACAACAATCCAAAGTTCCAATAATTGAAGCAATGTCCCACTCAGTATTATGAGTGGATCCAAGCTCACATGAAATGGAACTAAAATTTTTCAAGGAAAGCTAACAAAACAGTGGGTTACCACAAGGAAAAAAAGTGTTTCAAATATGGGTAAGGTACATTCGGAGATGGGCAGAAGGAGGATCTGCTTCCACTTGAATGTGTTCTGCAGTCACAACCTTAGTGGCAGCCAATATCTGTAGATACCACCACAAATAGGATGGCAGATGGGAGGATTGTGAGGTGGTGTGCTCCATCTGCCATTTAATTTTAGCTTATACTACAAGTGTATAGATGTGAGACTCTTGGTATCATGATAGGTGCTTCTTGTTGGCCAGGGATTCTTGAGAGTAAAATTATATTATTCCCTTATTCAAATGGTAATTTCTTCCCATGGCAGTTTGCAGTAGAGTTTCTAATTCAGGAGTCTGGTGTCAGGCACGCAAATGAGTTGGGCTCTCCAAAGGAGCTGACTGAGTATAATAAGTTTTACTGATCTGGAAATGTTGGCCTGAAGAGCCGTTTCATCATTGTGAGGTACAGGAAATGGTCTTCATTTCCAGTATCTCAGTGACCCTCTGGTTGGGGTTGACTGTAGATGCTGCATCCGAGCTGTCTATGTGATAAACAAGGCAGGACAGTATGATATGGAGAACAAACTGTTGCCCATGTAGCAGGCTCACCCTCTCCACGCAGCTGAAGAATCCAAAGGAATGACAGAAACCAATATACTTTGGCACCAGTGGCGTCATAGGAATTGCCAGACAATGTTGAATTCAATTTAAAACTGCCTTAGGAACTCCAGCTCTGGAATTTTTCTGTGTTTACCTCTAAAACCTTCACTATAGATATATCCACAAGACAACGGTTTGAGATCAGTTTTTACCTTCTCCTAGATGAGCTAGCAACCATGGCTGATGAATTCTATCTTCCTGGAAGGCTCTAGGTATATACATTTTCATTGTTGGAAAATTTTGTTCTGGTGGTGGGGGAGGTTTGTACAGAAAATGCAGGGAGAGATGAAAGAAAGGAGACCCATGTTTTGTTTGATGCCAACACCAAAAAGCCAAATCCAAGTGCATGTTTGTTGATTCCAGGGATTGCAGCTGGGTGTTGTCTAATTGGAAAAGATGATGAGAAGTAGGCTTGTACCACTGAGTTTAGAAGAATGGGTAGCTCTCTCATTCAAATAGAAAATATTGATGGGATACAAGGAGTACCTAGCTGTCTGTCATAGAGAAAATCATGGGGATTTTCCTTGATGCCTTGCCCCAATTGATTCAGAAATATAATATGAAGGACAAAGAGGACTTAGTTGATGTAATTTACTTATTCTTAAAAGGCATTCCTGAAAGCTGCTATGTAAAGTTAATGGACTAGTTAAGGGCTCTTGGCATTAAAGGCAATTTACCTTGGATGGAGAGGTGGTTGACAGATTGGGGATAAGATAGTCATCTTCAGGTTCATTTGTTTGTTCTGTGCCATGTTGTATGACGTAGGCAAATGTGGTCTTTCCATGACTACGATTGTTCTTGGCAAATTTTTCTACATAAGTGGCTTGTTATTGCCGCCTTCTGGGCAGTGTCTTTACAAGATTGGTGACCCTAGCCATTATAAATACTCTACAGAGATTGTCTGCCTGGTGTCAGTAGTTGCATAACCAAGACTTGTAATATGTACCAGCTGCTCCCATGGCTTCACATGACCATGAGCCAGGGTTGTGGGGGGGGGGGGGGGGCACAAGCAGGTGCTACACCAGGTGACCTGTAGACTAGCATAGGGAAGAGGCTTCTTGCACGTCTATTTCCACTCTGCCATCCAAAATTTTCAGGTTAGCAGTTGTAAGTAATGTTTTGACAGCTAGCAATGGGGCCTCTTTTTCAATCAATATAGTGACAGGTGGAAACACCTAACATAATGAATTATAGTTTACTGATGCTATAAAGAGGTGAAAATATAGTTAAGTGGTAGATTTTACTCATGACAACACAGGCCATCAGGTCCATGCTGGCTCCTACTAAAGGAATTCCATTAGTATATTTATCTATCTATCCACCCCTCCGTCCACCTTTATCTTCAGGTGGCCCTGCCCCTGAAACTCGTATCCTCTCGTGCCCATAAATTTCCGATTAGATTCACTTTGTCACTAAGAGGTGACTAGTTAGCCTACCAGTACACCTTGAGGAATGGGAAGAAACTGAAGCATATGGTGGAAACCACAGTAAATTTGATAATTTGTAAATTCTGCACAGATAGCACCTGCAGTTTGGATTAAGTAGTAAATTGGATTCAGTATTGGCTTAGTGGTAGAAGACAAGTGTGGTAGTAAATGAATGTGTCTCTGATTGGAAGCCTGTGATGTGCTGTAGAGATTGGCACTGGGTCCATTGTTTATCATCTATATTAATTTTAAGTGCTAGCATGGTAAACAGCAAGTTTGCACATGGCACCTGGATTGGAGTCTTCATATGCAAAAGGAAGGCTATCAATGCTCGCAGGGTGAAAAATGGCATGAAAAAATTGGCAAATTAATTCTGCTGTAATATTCTCAGAGTTACTGAAATGTCAATAATTTCAATCTTCCTGTGGACCATTGTTGAAGCATATCCTAAACAACTGGAAGAAAATACTTTCTACTTTTTATTTATTCACAGAAGGACCATCTCTGAAAAATTTTGACGATTGTGCAGAATTAGTGTAAATGAATTATTGAAATTGCAACTGGATTGGTTATGCTATGGCTATGGTTATTGCAAGTGGCTATGACCAACTTGTGTGATTCTGTTATGGTTACTGAATAATTTGATAAGTTATGATTTTGTAACATTTTTCACATTCATTGGAGATGTAGTTTAAAGACAAAGTGAATTTGATTTTTATTAATAATTATAAACAGTTAAAATGAATCTACTTAATCATTCAAACAACTTTTCTTTTTTCACTAACTATTGTATTGATATTTATATAAAATATCTTTAATTTGGAGGTGGTGGGGACTTTCAATGAGGCATTCATGCTTGGAGCCTATTTGACAGAAGTATTCAAATGCAAGAAACAGAAACTACCCTCAAAGTATTTTCTGCCCGCGCCCCCCCCCCCCCAAGCACGTACAGATCTCTCCATTTGCAGCCAGGTGAAGCTGAAATCTGATTATCCACTACTAATTTATTCTGTCCAAGCTATTTCTACCCATAATTGAATGGATGGTTAAATGCCCCTTTAAAATCTGCAGACATTGCCTCATTAATTGACAGTGGTTTGGCCTTCACTCATTTTGTTTTGTTTAATGGAATTCATTTGCTAATTAAATAGTTGTATAATATTTTCAAATAACAGTGTAGGGGGAAAATTAGTGAACTTAGTTATTTTGGGTCACATGTATTTAGAAGCAAGGTAGTCCTATATTATTCATTGTAACTTTGTTTTGATTGCTGATTCATTTAATATCAATATTGCTTTTTTTTAAAACTAATTTTTCCATTAATATTATTGAAATGTAGTGCAATTATCTTCAAGTTTCTTTTCTTGCCCTTTTGGAATATTATGTTCCTTCATGTCATATCACCTTTGTATAGAGAATAGCCATTTGTCTATAACCTGTGCCCATTCTTTTCAACTTGCTTATGATCACTGCAATTGTGTATTCTCTTTACAGAAAGATATAATACGTATGTGACTTTAAAAGTTCAAAATGTGAAGAGTACGACCATAGCAGTACGAGGGAATCAACCATGCTGGGAGCAAGATTTTATGTTGTAAGTTTTGCATGTGAAAGTGTAACATAACATTACCGTTGGGTTGTCAGTGATGGTAAGTTCCAGTATACAGTACAATGCCATATAATGGGAATATAAATGACAGTTTTGCTGAAGTAAGAATTTTTTTTATGATGATAAAAAATTGGTGATTAAATTTGTAGGGATAAGCATGTTTTGTACAGTCGGCCCTCCTTGTCTGCGGGTTCCACATGCGTGAATTCAACCAATTTCAGATCGGGAAAACCTGTAATTTCTCTCTCCAGTATAACAACTATTTACATAGCATTTACATTGTATTAGGTATCATGTAATCTAGAGATGATTTAAAGTATATGGGAGGATGTGGATAGGTTACCTAGGATCGGGAATCGAGAGAAAAAAACGGAAGTTCTGTAAGCCAGAACAGGTATATTTGGTATTATTTAGCGTCAGTTAGTCAAATGCTTGTCTTGGTATGTAGTATATATTTAACCTTTCTATGCATATAAAACACTTAAGAAACAGATGTATTTCAATAATTAAACCACTGTGTTGCTTGGTAATAATTATAGCTTTCTTTGGGGCAGGGCCTTCACATACTCTATTAGTCTCACTTTATCCTTTAAAATTGTTCCGATCATTGACCGACTGTAGCCCAATGCTTTTCTAGTGACTGATAGCATTTCACCTCTTTCCAATTGCTTTATTACTTCCACTTTATTTTCAATCGTGATTGCTTTCTGTCAATGGGACAGAAACACTAGTACGCGGCGGAGCTTGGGACCCACCACCCGCAAAGTCCATCACACTGAGACAGGTTAAGTAAGCTCTGGAGCTCCGCCAGGTCCTAAAGTCCATCGACTTGAGCATCTGTGTTTTTTGGTATCTGCAGGGGGTCCCGGAACCAATCCCCCACAGATAAGGAGGGCTGACTGTACTCCAGTTAAGCCATTGTGAAACTTTGGGGCAAAGTTCATAATTTTGAATGAAAATGTAATTTAATTTGGGTCAATTGTTAAAGCTAATAATTTTGTGCATTAGTGAGTTGTAATTATTAACACTTTGTTGTCAAAAGCCAAATGTTCCTTTGAGGTTTCATGTAATTGATATTTACAAGAGAATCAGAATTGTATTTCATTTCCCAACATATAACTATAAATTGACTGTACTATCGGTGCTTGAAATTACGCTGAAATAATTTTGACCATATTATTTTGTGGCCATAAACTTTAGATGAGATTTCGTACATCAAAACTTGCAACTTGCTATTGATGAACACACACACTTCTTGTCATCCGCCATAACAAAGAAGATAACTAACTTAAGAAGTTATCCTAGCATGTGTCAGTGTAGGTTGTTTCTTCAGAAATGCATACAAATGCCATACAGGTGCAATATAAGCTGGATATCCAGATTATCTTTATGAAAATTAGTGATCTATTCTTACCATGAGTGGTATTAAATGGTGACATTTTCTTAATATGTTTAACCTATCAGGTTCTATCTCCAGAGCCTGGGAGCTGGAAATGTTTATCTGTTTGGCAAAGTGCCAACGTTGTTTTAATTTAAGCTTACAGATGTTTTTGGTTCTGTGCAGTGTGTTCATTTAATTCTAAAGTATGTGTACTTACTATTTTTGATACAGATATACAAACTGGTATATATGTTAGTCTGTGTTTTCATGTAGGGAAAAGAATTGAGATTTATGCTTATTCAAAATGCAGTCCATTAAAAATCGCTGGGGAATTAGCTTTAGTGCTTTCCATGATTCCGTTTGTTGTCAAGGCATGATTTCAAATGACACCCTTGCAGCTTTCTAATCTGGCTATTGATATGTTAATGATTTATAAAGGATTATGTTAAATTTAAGAACAGAAATGTGACAATGACTAAACTCATTTGCGCAACGAAGGATTTCCTGAAGAAAGTGTACAAAGTGTTTTTTGTAGCGTTAAGCAAGATACCAGTTATACCTTTTAAAATTCAGTTTAGAATTAAACTGCAGTTGTTGGGATGATGTTGTCAGCACTCTGAGATCAGGGAGGAGGGCTGCTCCATCCTTTCAGGAATTTGAGGGGTGTTAGCCCCTGTATATTCTGCAGAAATGAACACATGATCAGGGAGTTGGGAAATGTGGTTCAGTCATTTTAGGCGACAGAAATGATACAGACCTGTTGCTTGCTCCAATGATAGATTAGTGCCCGGTAATTCACCTCTGATCCATGCCACAGATTGTAGTTGACAGTGCAGCAGAGCAGCCACCCCACAGAATCTTCCCCCTTCTCTTGTAAAACAGCAGCAACTCAGCTACATAAATCTGGAGGGTTTTTGAGAGTCAGAAAATGTTGGACTTGCCAGTATTTGTAGGCACCATTTGGAAAAACAGTTTCCATTCACAGGAATGGCGTATTTACTACATGAACACTTAATAATGTGGGCATTGTCAAAAAACTTAATAGTTAACATCCTGCTCATGCCTTTATTTTGAGGAACTCTATGTGCTTACTCTATTTTTATTATTATTATTACTATTGAAATACAGCACAGAATCAGCACTTCGAGCTGTGCAGCTCAGTAACACCTGATTTAACCCCCTAGCCTAATCACTGGACAATTTACAATGACTAATTAACCTACTAACCTGTATGTCTTTGGACTGTGGAAGAAACTGGAGCACCTGGAGAAAACGTACACATTCCACAGGGAAGACATACAGATGATATCGGAATTCATGGTGCTGAAGGCTGGCAGTGTTGAGGAACACTAGATAAGTGCAAATTTGGCTTTTTGCAAAAACAGAGCTTTGGTGCCTTTCATGCAGCTCAAAATATGACACAGTTAAAACAGCACTTTAAAATGTAGACACTATTGCATCGGGAGAAAAATAGAGAAACACTTTGTCCTGATCTCAGCACTGGCACTGAATTAACCATGTATACGGTCGTGCATTTACCTAGTCCCTCTTCCAATTCTGGAACCAATAGTTCCATAGCTTCCAACCTCCCAGGACTTGCCTAGGTATATTGCAGCATGCTCCCTCCTCACCACCAATTCCAAAACACTGCTGGTGATGCACCGCCCAACTTCACTGTCTGGCGTTGACCAGCTGCCTCCCTTGGGGCAGTGCAATATTCTGTACAGTTTCCTTGAAGCCTGAGCAGCTTGCTCACTGAGTCAATGCCTAGACACAGCTGTACCAATCAATCAGAGGAATTGCTGCTGCAGAATGGCAAGGTTTAAAAAAAATTATCCACCATGATCTTCCATATTTGGAATAGGTTTGAAGTAATAGGGCCTACCTTCCTGTTTATGTCAGAGATCTTCACAAGTATTCAGTATTTCTGCTCTCAGACATCTTTTTGGTAGCCTATGAGAGCTGGCATTTTTTGAGGGTGGGGGTGAAGGTTGAATTAAGCAGCTGACTGGTCTGAGACAGCCCTAAAGCTGCACTTAAGACTGTTTACTACAGGGAGTCTAGCTCTCAGCACTTAGTTATGGGCAAGTGTCCATTAACTTGGGTCAATAGACTATTTTGTGATTGACATCTAGAGTACTCGTGTTTCTTTGTGTTCTTAAGTTGTCATAAGGTCTCTGCAAGTAAGGATTTTGGTTTGAGCATAATTAGAGGAAAGTATTGAGGGGAATATCTGAGGCAAGTTTTGTATAGTGTGGGTACAAGGATGGTCCAGTGATGATTGTAAATACAGATACATTAGGGACATTTAAGAAACTCTTGGATTAGAAAAATAGAAGGCAATGTATGAGGGAAGAGTTGGATTGATGTTAGAGAAGGTTAATAGGTCAGTACTACAGCTGAAGGACCTGTGCTGTAATGTCTATAAAACAATTGTTTTTAATTTGGAGAAATGGCTTCGTATGTCTGGGAGAAATAGGGAGTTGCTGCAGTATGAATGATACTGAATCATGGAATAAATCAGGTGTGTGCAATACAGGTACGTGCTTATTCATTTCCACTGACCATAATGGACTGAATTTTATAGATTGTTTATCATAATAATTCAAGTGGACTATTAATCATATCCTTTCAGTGTATCTATATTTTCATAGAGATAATTCTTAATTATTACTACATAATAAAATTATTTCCTTTATAGTGAAATCAACCGTTTAGACCTAGGCTTGACTGTTGAAGTGTGGAATAAAGGATTGATCTGGGACACAATGGTTGGCACAGTGTGGATCCCTTTAAGGAGTATACGGCAATCAAATGAGGTAAACCACTTGTAATAATATTTAATTGTTTTCTGAAAATAAAAACCAATAAAGCTACAGGTGCTGGAAATGAAAATTGAAAATGTTGAAGAAATGGGTTAGGCAGTATCTGTAAAAAGAAAAGCTGAACAAATACTACTGGTAAAAGACCATTTGTCAGAGCACCTTTTAATGGATGCTGCCAGACCTGCTGAGTTCATCCAGCTTTTTTGTACATCTTGATTTGACCACAGCATCTGCAGTGTACTTTGTCTTTATTATTTGTCAGAGCCGTTGTTTCCAGGAGATTTGTCCAGGTGACATATTGCAATCATCTAAAGTAACTTTTTCTTGGCACAAATGCTTAAGTTGCAGAATAAAGTCCTTTAGATTAGTATTTGATGAGTGAGGCTTAAGAAAATTCTGTGGAATCATCCAGTCATAATTCAATCCAGTTTCATAAAATATTTAATTTCAGAAGATGTAGTTTAAATATTACAACCAGAACATGTATAAAAATGTGATAGGAGTTATAACTGTTCAAAGTAAAATTTTTATCAAAGTACATGTACGTTATCATATATTACCTGGCAATCATTTTCTTGCAAGTATTCACAGTAGAACAAATACATACAAGAATCAATGAAAAGTTATGCTCAGACAAAAACTGACAGAGCTAATGTGCAAAAGAAGTCAAAGTGTACAAATACAAATAATAATAAATAAATAATACTGAGTACACATGTAATAGAGTCCTTGAAAGTGAGTCCGTAGGTTGTGGAATCATTTCAGAACTGAGGTGAATGAAGTTATCCACTCTGGCTAACTTCTTGATAGTAAGCAATTGTTGAAAATGGTAGAATTGATTTGTTCAGTTCCTGATAAATCTGTAATTAAAAAAAACCTAAAGTATATGATAAATTCCAGTGTCCTCCATGGAATAGAGTTGATAGTTCGAATCTAGACCTGATATTATGGGATGGGATTAAACAAAGAACTCTTGTGAGGGTGTTCATAAATAGATTGAATTTTAAGTTTGATAGAAGAATGAGACAGTCAAGTATTTTAAACTTGTGTAACACCATGGTTAAGATTTTGCTGTTAATGTTGTAGGGTAGTTCATTTAATAGCTCTTTGTAGAAGAGATGTGTTCTCCTGATAGTGTTTGGTTTACCACTAAAGATAAGAGGGTATGTTGCTCAATTCAGGAATGTTGCGTCAGCCAATCTGGGTAGTAGAATTGGGAGAAGGTTCTGGAGAATAGTGGGTGGAAAGGTTTTTGTGAAGGATACTGGTGGGGGTTGAGGTCATTTTGGTGGGAGCTGGGAGAAGACAGGAATGAAGATGCTGTCCCTGTTGTACAAGGTGCTTTGTGCAGATGAATGGCTTCCAGGAGGAAGGACCAATACTCCCATGTGGGAGCCTGTTTGTTCAAGTTGGATTTCAAGTGATATTTGGAGGATGGTGTATGCTTTCAGACAGACCTTGGGTCCAGCGCGTGAATTCAAGACAGCTTCAAGATGAGCTCCAACTTGTGTGCACATTTGTACTGGGTTAACTGTATTGGGCCCTTTTATTTATTTTTTCTTTTTTCTACTAACTGTTTGATAAAGCTGGAATTTGTAAATATATTTTCTTTGTAATTGGGTGTAGTGTATGATATGTTTATTTCTTTCCGATGGTTAAGTGCATAGGGGCAGCGTTTAGAGCATTCACATAGATCAGGGTTCAGGTGGTGGAGACATCCCAAATTCCCAGTTTTAGTGGGACCCAAATCATACCTACCCGAGATGGGTGGAGTTTGAGAAAGGTGTTTAATATTATAAATCGACTGCAGGAAGTTACACAATCCTTTGTTAAAATTTTCTGTCTGTTGGTAGGATACAGGAGAATGGGATGAGAGTCAGACAAAGCAGCTTGATAGTTAAAGTAAGTGAAATCTGTTCCCAGGCAAAGATGTGCAGAAGATGACTAAAAAGTCAAATCTTGATCAGTAATTCATTAACAATAGGCAATGGATAATGGGAACCATTTAAATACATATTTCTTGTACATACTGAAGTAAATTATTTAACTACTTTTTCATGTGCATTCTTTTTTTTAAAAAAAACCTTGAGGAAAAGAATTGAAATGGCAAAACATATGTTTAGAATAATAAGCTTTGTAAAATTCTGAACATGCATTTTTTTTTGGTATAGCAAGGTTTTAATTTTTTGTGAGAATGGATGTATTGTGTTATATTTGCCTAACTATTGGTTTTAATTTTGCTGCTAAAAATAAACTGTTAATTACATTGTTGCTGTGCAGTAGGCTGTAGATATTCTGATTATAAATAGCACTGAGATTTGAAGATTTTTTTAGATGTTATAAATTCTAGCATGTAGGAGAAACTATACCAGTTGCAAACCTTTTATAATTCTGCTATACTGCAATATTAATCTCAATGTCATCAAGATTTCAAATTTTGTAGCAACCTTAATGTAGGTTAGTTTTCCGTGGTACATTGTGAAAGCATGAGCAAATAAAAATGATACCACCACAAAGAGATAGGGATGTAGCAAGCAAAAAGGTTTGAAGCACAGTCAGTTTGAAGGGAAGTTTTAAGTTAGGAAAAGGAAGAAGCTTTTATAGGGAATTCCCAAGACTTCTGGCTGACAGTAGCAGTCCATGCGGACAACAATGTAATATTAAATTTGGGACTGCTCGAGGCGCAATGAAAAATACATAGTTATCCTGAGCATCATAAAGCTGGTGAAGATTGCACAGCTAAAGGTAAATAAAGATCATATGGGTTTGAAAACGAGGATGAGAATTTTATCTGTTAACTGGAGGCTAGGATCAGTCTGCAAGCTCAAGTGTTTACTGAATGAGAGTTAGTGTTTTATTTATGGTCAAGTTTATGTAAGGGAGACAAGCCAGAATTGCATCTGAATAGCCCTTTGAGAGTAACAAAGGCACAGATATGCAGGTAGATTGGAGAAAATCAGGTTGGTGCTGGCTACCAAGAAGAGGAATTTCTGGAATGCCTATGAGATGGCTTTTAAGATTACTCATCTTTTAAGCCAATAGGGAATCAGCAATTCTGGACTGGTTGTTATGCAGTGAACCAGAATTAATTAGAGACCTTAAGGTAAAGGAACCCTGTGGGCAAATAATCATAACATGATCGAAATCACCCTGAAGTTTGAGAAGGGGAAGCTGAAGTCAGATGTATCAACATTTCAGTGATGTAAAGGGAATTATAGAGACTTGAGAGAGGAGATGGCCAAAATTAATTTGAAAACAGTGGCAGGGAATACAGCAGAGCAGCAATGGCCAGAATTTCTGGAAGCAATTCAGGATATGTATATGCCAAAGGAGAAAATGGTATTCTAAAGGAAAGATGAGACAACTGTGGCTAACAAGAGAAGTCAATGGCAACAAATAAGCCAAAGAGAGGGCATATAATAGAGCAAAAATTGGTGGAAAGTTGGAGGATTGGAAACCTTTTAACGCCAAAAAGGCAACAAGAAAAGCCATTAAGAAGCTAAAGATACATAGTGTAAAAAAGAGGCGAAAGTGGATATCTGACAGCTGAAAGATGATGTAGGAGAGGTAGTAATGGGGGACAAGGAAATGACAGATGAACTGAATAAGTATTTTGCATCAGTCTTCACTGTGGAAGACACTAGCAGTATGGTGGAAGTTACAGGTGTCAGGGGTCATGAAGTGTGTGAAGTTGCCATTCCTTAGAGAAAAGGTTCTTTGGAAACTAAAAGGTCTGAATGTAGACAAGTCAACTGGACCAGATGGTGTACACCCCGGGATTCTGAAAGAGGTGGCTGAAGAGATTGTGGAGGCATTAATAATGATCTTTCAAGAATCACTAGATTCTGGAATGGTTCCAGAAGACTAGAAAATTACAAATGTCACTCCACTCTTCAAGAAGGGAGAGAGGCAAAAGAAAGGAAACTGTAGGGCAGTTAGCCTGACCTCAATAGTGGGAAGATTTTGGAGTCTATTATTAAGGATGAGATCTGAGGGTACTTGGAGGCACATGATAAAATAAGCTTGGTTTCCTCAAGGGAAAATCTTGCCTGCCAAATCTGTTGGAACTCTTTGAAGATAGGATAGACGAAGGAGGATCGATTGATGTTGTGTACTTGGATTTTCAGAAGGCTTTTGACATGAATTATAGATTCCGGGGAATTATAGACCGGTTAGTCTGACATTGGTGGTGGGGAAAATGCTAGAGTCGGTTATCAAAGGTGTGATAACAGCACACTTGGAAAGAGGTGAAATCATTGGACAAAGTCAGCATGGATTTGTGAAAGGAAAATCATGTCTGACGAATCTTATAGAATTTTTTGAAGATGTAACTAGTAGAGTGGATAGGGGAGAGCCAGTGGATGTGGTGTATTTAGATTTTCAAAAGGCTTTTGACAAGGTCCCACACAGGAGATTAGTGTGCAAACTTAAAGCACACGGTATTGGGGGTATGGTATTGATGTGGATAGAGAATTGGTTGGCAGGCAGGAAGCAAAGAATGGGAGTAAACGGGACCTTTTCAGAATGACAGGCAGTGACTAGTGGGTTACCGCAAGGCTCAGTGCTGGGACCCCAGTTGTTTACAATATAGGCATCCATCGGTCTTGAGAGACCATGGATCTGTGTCTTTCCAGGGCGCAGGCCTGGGCAGGGTTGTATGGGAGACCAGCAGTTGCCCAAGCTGCAGGCCTTCCCCTCTCCATGCCACCGATGTTGTCCAAGGGAAGGGCACTAGGACCCAAGCAGCTTGGCACCGGTGTTGTCGCAGAGCAATGTGTTGTTAAGTGCCTTGCTCAAGGACGCAAACACGCTGCCTCAGCTGAGGCTCGAACCAGTGACCTTCAGGTTACTAGTCTGATGCCTTGCCCACTAGGCTACGCGCCAATATATTAATGATTTAGACGAAGGAATTAAATGCAGCATCTCCAAGTTTACAGATGACACGAAGCTGGGCAGCAGTGTTATTTGTGAGGAGGATGCTAAGTGGATGCAGGGTGACTTGGATAGGTTAGGTGAGTGGGCAAATTCATGGCAGACGCAATTTCATGTGGATAAATGTGAGGTTATCCACTTTGGTTGCAAGAACAGGAAAACAGATTATTATCTGAACGGTGGCCGATTAGGAAAAGGGGAGATGCAATGAGACCTGGGTGTCATTGTACACCAGTCATTGAAGGTGGGTATGCAGGCACAACAGGCGGTGAAAAAGGCAAATGGTATGTTGGCTTTCATAGCAAAAGGATTTGAGTACAGGAGCAGGGAGGTTGTACAAGGCCTTGGTGAGACCGCACCTAGAGAATTGTTTGCTGTTTTGGTCCCCTAATCTGAGGAAAGACATTCTTGCTGTAGAGGGAGTAAAGAGAAGGTTCACCAGATTGATTCCTGGGATGGCAGGACTTTCATATGAAGAAAGACTGGATTGACTGGGCTTATACTGACTGGAATTTAGAAGACTGAGGGGGGATCTTACTGAAATGTATAAAATTCTAAAGGGATTGGACAGGCTAGATGTAAAAAGATTGCTTCCGATGTTGGGGAAGTCCAGAACGAGGGGGTCACAATTTAAGGATAAAGGGGAAGCCTTTTAGGACTGAGATGAGGAAAAACTCCTTCACACAGAGAGTGGTGAATCTGTGGAATTCTCTGCCACAGGAAACAGTTGAGGCCGGTTCATTGGCTATATTTAAGGGGAAGTTAGATATGGCCCTTGTGGCTAAAGGGATCAGGGGGTATGAGAGAAAGCAGGTACAGGGTTCTGAGTTGGATGATCATCCATGATCATACTGAATGGCGGTGCAGGCTCGAAGGGCCGAATGGCCTACTCCTGTACCTATTTTCTTTGATTCTATGATACCACACATGAGGCTGCTTAACAAAATATAAGCCCGTGGTAATACAGGAATTATTCTAACAAAGATAAAGCAGTGGCTGATTGGCAGGAGGCAAAGAGTGGGGGGGGAAGGGAGACTTTTCTGACTGGCTGCTGATGGCTAGTGGTATTCCACAGGGGTCTGTGTTGGGACTGATACTTTTTATGTTATATGTCACTGATTTGGATGATGGAATAAACATATAATATATAACCATATAACAATCACAGCACGGAAACAGGCCATCTCGGCCCTCCTAGTCCATGCCGAACTCTTAATCTCACCTAGTCCCACCTACCCGCACTCAGCCCATAACCCTCCACTCCTTTCCTGTCCATATACCTATCCAATTTTACCTTAAATGACACAACTGAACTGGCCTCTACTACTTCTACAGGAAGCTCATTCCACACAGCTATCACTCTCTGAGTAAAGAAATACCCCCTCGTGTTTCCCTTAAACTTCTGCCCCCTAACTCTCAAATCATGTCCTCTCATTTGAATCTCCCCTACTCTCAATGGAAACAGCCTGTTCACGTCAACTCTATCTATCCCTCTCAAAATTTTAAATACCTCGATCAAATCCCCCCTCAACCTTCTACGCTCCAATGAATAGAGACCTAACTTGTTCAACCTTTCTCTGTAACTTAAGTGCTGAAACCCAGGTAACATCCTAGTAAATCGTCTCTGCACTCTCTCTAATTTATTGATATCTGTCCCATAATTCGGTGACCAGAACTGCACACAATATTCCAAATTTGGCCTTACCAATGCCTTGTACAATTTTAACATTACATCCCAACTTCTGTACTCAATGCTTTGATTTATAATGGCCAGCGTTCCAAAAGCCTTCTTCACCACCCTATCTACATGAGACTCCACCTTCAGGGAACTATGCACTGTTATTCCTAGATCTCTCTGTTCCTCTGCATTCCTCAATGCCCTACCATTTACCCTGTATGTTCTATTTGGATTATTCCTGCCAAAATGTAGAACCTCACACTTATCAGCATTAAACTCCAATTGATGGCTTTGTTGCAAGGTTTGCAGACAATATGAAGGTGGGTGGAGGGGCAGGTAGTTTTGATGAAGTAGAAATACTACAGAAGGATAGATGAATTAGAAGAATGAGTAAAGAAGTGGTAGATGGAATACACTGTTGGGAAGTGTATGGTTATGCACTTTGACAGAAGAAAGGAAAGTGTAGACTATATTCTAAATGGAGAGAAAATATCAAAAAACTGAGGTGTAAAGGGACTTTGGGGGGGGGGTACTTGTGGAGGATCCCCTAAAGGTTAATTTGCAGGTTGAGTCTGTGGCAAGGACTAGAATATAAAAGCGAAGATTTAATGTTGGAACTCTATAAAGCGTGGTGAAGCCTCACTTGGAGTATTGTGAGCAGCTTTGGGCCCTTAAGGATGTGCTGAAACTGGAGAGGGTTCAAAGGGGGCTCACGAAAATGATTCCAGGTTTGAATGGCTTGTTGCATGGTGTGTTTGATAGCTATGGGCATATCTTCACTAGAATGAGGTGGTGACCTCATTGAAACCTATCAAATGGTGAAAGGCCCTGAAGAGTGTATGTGGAGAGGATTACTCCTATAGTGGGTGAGTCTAAGACCAGGCAGCACAGCCTCAGAATAGAGGGGTGTCCTTTTAGAACGGAGATGAGAAACTTCTTTCGACAGAGAGTGGCAGATCTGTGGAATTATTTGCCACAGGCTGCTGTGGAGGTTCAGTCTTTATGTATACTTAAAGCAGAGTTTGTTTGGTCAGGGTGTAAAGGGATATGGTAGCAGAGTGTGGGAGGAAGCAGGAGATCAGAGCTGAGAGGAAACTTTGATCAGCCATGATGAAATGGTGGAATAGACTTGATGGACCAAATGGCCTAATCCTGCTCCTATAATCTTGATGTCTTATAAGTGTAACCCTCAAGTCGGCTGGTGTGAAATCTGAGGTGCGAACCCTCTTGTTTGTGTGGATGTTGCATGATGTGTTCCCTTGTTACAAATCAGTACCACAAAATAACAGACAGTACACCATATTCAATTAAACAATTTAGCTTTATAATTCTTAATTTGACTAAAGGGTTAGTAAAATAAAACAAAAAGAAAGGGTCCATTTTAATGAAACAGTCTAATGTGTACAAGTTGGAGCTTATGGTTCCCCTTCTGTTGGTCCTCCATTGATTTCCCCCGGGCTTTGCCAACTCCCAGCCCCACTCCAAGTCCATTCAATCCAGCTGTCTACAACCTCTCCTTTCAGGCATCTTCTCTCCTCATTTTCTGCCGAACAGAAGACTCAGATCATCTATCTCAGGCACACAACAAGAAAAAACATGCTCCCTTCATTAGACAGTGCACCTTCCAAAGCCCCTATTAACTCTAGCCATAACTCAAATACTGCTACTACAGAAAAACCATTACATTAGCAGTGAACCCTTTCCTAGGGTGTTACCTAAGAATTTTGGAAGTAGACGTGTTGAGGCAAGGGTAAACTTATGAAAGAGAAAGTTATTTTAGTTATGTCACAGATATGAACTCTGAAGATACAAATGTTTCAGATTTGTGGATACAATCTATCAGAGAAAGTGGATGGCTAGAAATGAGAATGTGAGTGTCGATGTCCATAACTTTTATTTTAGGAAGTATCTGCTCATCCAGTGCTGGATATGAAGCAAAACTGCCTGAAACTTTGGATACAATGGAGTTGTCATTCAGGTGGTGGTGTGGTACAGATTTGTGTGGCATCAGAGGCTTTGTTTTTTTAAGAATATTGCTCAAGTATATTCAAGGTCAGGTTTTTGAGGAATGTGAGTGGTAACGATACAAACATTTGGAAAACATGCTTGGAGATGATAAAAATATAAAGCTAGAAAGAGGCCATTTAGTTCCTTGTGCCTGCGGTGAAATTAAGTAAGATAATGGCACAGACTCTTCCTCAGCATTACCTTCCTGTATTTATTCCATACCCCTTAATTCCCTTGGTGTAGAAAAATCCATTGATGTATCTTAAATATACTCAGCTATTAGGGCTGTAGAAATGTGAGCACTTTGGTTAAAGATATTTATTCTTTCTTGAGTGGAACACCTTGTTTAGGACTGTGACCTGTGTTTGAAATAACCTAGTCAGAAATAGCATCAACTCTATCAAGCGACTTAACAATTGTGTGCTTTACAGAGATCAAATCTCATTCTTCTAAATTCAAAGAGCCTAATCCCTGTGCATGAGGCAGGTTTGGAATCTTAATTCTGGTGAAGGCCCTTCAACATGAAATGATTCTTGATTTTCATTCCATGGATGCTACCTGACCCACTGAATATATTCCAGTATTTTCTGTTTCAGATGCTCAGCATTTGCAGTTTTTTTTAATCTTTACCGAAAGGATTAATTGAGTAAACCATCTGTCACATTCCTTTTACTGTAATAAGTTAAGTCAGAAGATCAAATTTGTATACAGTATTCCAGTTCTCACTTGGGTCTCTTAAATTGGTGCAAAATGTGTGTAATATTGTACTTAAATCCTCTTGCGATTAACACTAACATACTTTTTGCCTTCCTAAATCCCTGTTGAACCTGCCTGACAGCCCTTCAACTTCTCTGCAAATTTTTTTAAAAGTCTGCATTTTTATTTTCGAACCAAACGGGTGACTCTACAGTTTTCCATTTTGTACGGCACTCCTCAATTGAGAAAGGGATTATGATTTTGGAAACAATTTTCATTAAATGAAAAAATTTAAATTAACTAAGTATTTCCCATTGGTTTGGATGTAAATTTGGCTGTAAATTTGGTATCAAACTGAAGAATTAAGACCAACACAATGAAAAAAATTAAAAATTTATTGGTAAATTATCTGAAACAAATACAGATTTTTCTATTAGATTATTTTAGATTGATTTGCTCTATTATCTGGGCTGCATTCTGTTTTGGCGATCTTGTCCTAAAGCATTATATTGTTTGTAAATGATGTGTTAACTCTTTAAAAGCTAGCAATTCATAAGCATAAATTCTGCAGATGCTGGTTAGCAATTGCTTGTTTACTGTCACTGTAGCTTCCCAGTTTTCTATTTCTAATTTGTGCAATGTGCCTTTGTTTCTTTTTATTTTGATTTAAGACCCTGATTTCAGATTGAACTAAACTGCTTCCTGTCATATTATGATTACTGTTTCCTAAAGGCTCTTCAACTGCCAAATCACCAATTATTCCTTCTTCATCAGGCAAAATTAAATCTAAACAGCCTACTCCCTGATTGGTTCCTTGTTGGAAACGTATTACATGAATTCATGCTCTGCAGTCTTACTGTTAATTCTCACTCAATCTATGTAGACTGAAGTTTATTATTATATTCTATTTTCCTAATCTTTTACTCTGTTATATTATCTTTGTCATTTGAGAGCTTATAAACAATGCCATCAATTTTTTTCTGTCTTTTGCAGTTTAATAGCTCTACTTGAGCTTATTTTCTACTTTTAGGGTTCCTTCTCTCTACCAACTTTATCCCTGCCTTTATCAAGGTTACTTTGCCTGTTTTTCCTTTATACCAAACAATCCTGGAATATTTAATTATTCCTCTTGGTTATTCCCCATTCTTGTACTTCTCTTGCCCCTTCTCTTCATCATCTCATCACCTCCCTCTGGTGCCCATCCTCCTCCTCTTTCTCCAATGGTCCACTCTCCTCCCCATTCAAATTCCATTGTCCTTCAAGATACTTATTTTGGTTGACAGTTTTCACCCATCACCTGCCAGCTTATACTCCTTCCCCCCCCTCCCCCCAACCTAATTTTGGCTGCTTCTCCTTTCCTTTCTAGTCCTGATGAAGAGTTTTGGCCCGAAGCATTAACCGTTTTTCCCCCCTCCACAAATGCTGTTTGGCTTGCTGAGTCCCTCCAGCATTTTGTTTGTTGTTTTGGACTTTGGATTCAGCATTTGCTGAATCTCTTGTTGATTATTTCACATCTATTTCTCTTTAATGGCTATACAATTATACATATTTATTTCAGAAAGACACTTAGATTGTATGTCCTTGTGGACAAGTTTGCTAAAACTGTTGGGCTGGTTTGAATGAAGTTGGCAGGGGGTGGGGGAAGTGCTATGAGGTCAGGTGATGGAGAGGTTGGTAGTTCTTCTGCATATTGCCTCTGAGGAAGGCTGGACAGCGGATGGGGCATAAATGCTGTCAACAGGATGGGTTGAAATGAGTTTTATGTGAGAAGTACTAAGAACAAAGGTGAAGAACTTGGAGCATGAAATGATGTGGCCTTTACCAAAATTTGGGTACTGTAAGGGCATTATCAGCTGCTTGATGTTATGTCATTTAGATGTTTCAAGAGAGGTAGGGAGGTGGGGAGTGGCAGTGTAAAACATGGATAATATCACAACAGCAAGAAAGGAGGACTGAAAGATCTTTCCATACTATAATTCTATGTAGTAAGATCTTGAAGCTAACTTTATCAGAATGTATTTTCAGGCTCTTTTTGACATTGTTAGATCTAACATTATTAACAGTTGTTCCAAGCTAACTTTGGAACATGGCAGGAAAGAAGAATTTCTATAAATTAGTTATAAAAATGAACATTAATCAAATTCTTGTCTGAGTAGAGATCCACCCAAATTTGGCAGATATTGGCTTTTAGAACTGGTCAGTTCCAATGTAAGAATTGAATTATTTAATTTCTTTCTCCTCAGACATTACCTGATTTACTGGATATTTCCATTTGGTGAGGCTAGGGTCTCAGAAGTGGCTTTGAACTAAATTTCAAAGTCTTTCCATGTCACTTTCTGTGATTTTTTTTTTCCTTTGTAGCAGCACCAGTCAGACTACTAACCAAACAGTGAAATCATCTTTGCAATCATGGCTTCACCTGTCAACAAGAGATTCTTTTGGTGCTATCCATCCCCTGTAACTGAAAACTAACTGATTTTCCCACTTCCTGGTTCTAGTGATAAGTCTTCCCTAAGTCCATCATCCCTACTGCAGCACAGGCCACCAACTGTAGCTCAACAGAGCCCTCAGTCCTTGGCCGTAGCTTGATCAGCCATGTGGCTTCCGCTTTCACCACACTGCTTCATACAACATTTAGGCAAAGATCCCTCCTCTACTAGGGATGATGTCTTTAAAGCTTAAGCAGGTATTTCTGCATTTTACAGGATGTGATTTCTAGCCTCATGCCCAACCCATTTTATTTTGTGGTCTTCTACTTGAAACATGAACTTTTCCTCTCCAAGGATGCTGTGTGACCTGTTGGGAGTTTACAGCATTTTCTGGTTTTATTTTATTTTTAAATTTACATCATCTGTGTATTTTTGTACAGCTGTGCTTTGCTTTTGATATATTAACAAGATTAAGCTAACTGTAATTTTTTTTTAAAAATGAGATATTAGCATTATTTTTTATATAGTAAAAGATATGCTGGCTGGAAAATGTCCTATTATTTAACGGTACACTGCTGGAGATTGATTTGTAATTATGCCAATTTTTGAAAGGGTTATAGATACGTGGCTGTGTATTATTGTATATACGTTAGCCTTATGCACTACTGAGCTGATTATTTTCCTCTATTCTCTGTACCTTCCATGCTGCCAATTCCAAACTGATCTTTAATTTCCTTTCTGTATGCTACCATCTTCCTCTTTCAATCACTTGCTTTCCACTTTCTCTTTGAAGGAGGGACCTGGTGAATGGCTGACTCTTGATTCAGAGGTCATAATGACAGATAATGAAATTTGTGGAACAAAAGACCCAACATTTCACAGGATTTTGTTGGACACTCGATTTGAATTACCACTCGGTAAGTTTAAACTTTGCTTCAAGTTCCTAGTCTCATTGGAGGTGATTTCTAATTGTCAAAAGTGTTGTTTGCTTATCAAACTTATCCCTCAAGAACGCTCTCGTTAACCCTTTTACCCTCTGTATGTAGAATTAATAATTATTAATGATTCTTGCCTTGACACCCATCCATTGTTTACTTTAGATTAATGTTTAACTGCCATTCATTCTTTGGGGCACTCCTCCGATTTTGTGGATGTTTGCAAAGAAAAAAACTTCAGCATGTATATTGTGTACATTTCTTGGCCATTAAATGTACCTTTTGAAACCTATTGAATGAATCAGATGCTCAGTGTTGCTCCCTCCTTTAATTTCTCCTTTGAATATTTGTATTCCATGTAATTTCCTTCACTGAAATGAAATTGCCCTGTGTGTTGTATTTCTTAGTATCTTTGTAGTAACTCTCCTTGAAACTGGTGGTATATATTTTCAGGCTTTTGCGTCTGATGCCCAATAGCTGAGAGGGAGAGGGGAGAATGTCTGGGGTGGGTAGAGTCCTTTATGTTGACTGCTTTACTGGGTAAGTGAGAATTATAGGAAGTGTCTGGAGAGAAGGCTGTTTTCTGTGAAATTCTGAGCTGTGTTCACAAATTTCTGCAGTTTCTTGCAGTCTTGGGCACAGCAGTTGCCATACCAAGCTGTGATATATTTGGATAGGGTGCTCTCTGTGATACATCTATAAAAGTTGACTAAGGTCAAAGGCAACCTGCAAAATTTCTTAAGCCTCCTGAGGAAGTAGAGGCATTGGTGTCCTTGGTGCTTGTGGTTCGTCCAGGACAGTCTGTTGGTGTGATGTTTATAGAAACTTTGGCCACAGTATTATTGATGTAATGAGGAATGCATGCACTGCTCCCCTTCCTAAAGTCAGTAAGCAGTAGCCCTTGCTATTCGGGTTAATTTTCTGAAAGGGTTCATTTAAGACAAATAGTTGACATAGTGTAGACTTCAAACTGTTAATTTTGAGACACTTTTTTTTTAGAAGAAATGGGGAAGGGAGGGAATGCTTCTGTTCAATATTCTCACTGTATTAAGTTTCACGAATGGGTATCTTGATGCTGTAAGAGAACCCTGCTGATAAGGGTTTGCACAGCTTGGTGAAAACCACATTCATTTTCATTTTGGATGGAGATGATCTTGCACTTAATATTAATTTGGACATGTTTCAGTTATTTTTGATTAATTTAAAATAAATATTCACATTTGTGAATTTAGTAATGGAGTCCAGTTTGTGAAGCCCATTTTTCACAAATATGATTATGTGACATAATTTTGTTGTTAATAAGTTGATTTGTAAGCAATGAAACATTTCATGGAATAGCAAATACAGCAAAGTGCAAATGTTCTGTTCAATTTGATGTACTCAGATCATACAAAGTAATCAACCTACTAACTCCTAAAACTAACAGCAGCAATAAAATGTATAAAATGCAAAATACCAGAATGAAAATGCCTTAAAATCTAAGGCTACGTCCACACTACACCAGATAAATCCATACCCAAAGCTTTTTCTCTTCGTTCTGATCCTCCGTCCACACTAAAACAGTGTTTTAGTCCACCGAAAACGGAGCTTTTCTAAAATGCTCTCCAGGGTGTGTAATTTTGAAAACGCCAGATTGGCTGGAGTAGTGTGGACAGGGTAACCGGAGAAATCTAAAAATGCTGTCATGATGTACCAGAACAGATGCTGGTGGCAGCACGCAATTTCATTGTTTTCTTGAACGCAAGCTAACAATTTCAGAACAGATGGCAACGAGATTGAAGCCAGAATGTACTCACCAAATACTTTGACTCTTAACTTACTGAATAAATAAGTATACTCATTTTGCCCTGTTTTCTGTCCTTGCTCGTACGAAGGTGGTTTACCTAGTTATGCAAGTACTTCTCTGACAATAGATGTGTAACAGCCTAATGTAACATTGTATGGAAATACAAGACAATACTGATGCAGACATGTTTTATACATTTAACAAGGGGCTTTATTAATGCAACAGGGTTAGTCAGTTTTTCAATGTTTGTCGTCAGCTGGGTCATACTGTCCTTGAACTCCCTGTCAGTTGCCTCCATATGCTTCAGTATGTGTTTTCTTTTCAGTTTTAAGTCCTCCTGCGCGAGACCCATCAGCTGTCTGTGGGTTAAGTTTTTCTAGTCTGTACCTGAACAAACGCGCACCAACTCTTTCACGGCGAGATTCGACACCAAGCATGTCACTTGTTTTCGGTAGATGTGTCCTGCGCATTATGAGGAGATTCGCCGAAATCTCCATTTCAACGTGGACAGAGATATTTTCAAAAATACTTGGTGTGGACGCCTATTGTTTTTACGCGAAACCGGCGTTTTCAAAATTATCCGGTCTAGTGTGGACGTAGCCTAAACGTGCATGTATTCATCACAGCTCTACTGGCAAAACACTTCAGAGTAACAGTTAATGATGTGCTAATGAACTGACAGGGAAATTCATGAGAAAGACAAAATTTTCTTTCACAGGCGAAGTGCAGTTCTGAGAATTCAAAACACTACAATATCTGAGACCCTTTCATTGGTTGATGTTGACCATGGATGTTGCATCCCAGCTGATTACTTTTGATATGCAAGCTGGGACAGCACAATATAGAGAGCAAGCAGTTGCCCATGCTGTAGCCCCCCCCGCCCCCCCAGTCCATGCAGCTGATGAGTCCTAAAGAACAGAGGAGAGCGATACAATTTAGCACCAGCAGCATTGCAGGAGTTGCCAGTCAGCATGAACTCATTGCAGGACTGCCTTAGGGACTCCAGCTCTGGATTTTTCCTTTGGCTTTACTCCCAAACCCTTCTCCGTGAGTGGGCATAGTCACAAGGCAGCAGAGGTTAGAGATTAGAGTTTTCCCTCTAGATGAGCTGTCAACCAGGCTGAGAAGCCCCACCTGCCCAAAGTGACTGGTTTTAAGGTGCCAGTAACCTTTACTTGTCCCTTGTCCTTTTAGTAGAGATGCTTCTGCCGGGCTTAGTAGCTAAACCACACATAAAGGTTGGAAGCTGGACTTGGTTGTCTGAGGCTGTTTGAGATGCACGTTATTGGGAGCTTGCCCCCATTACCCCCCCCCCAGCTATAACAATCTTAAAGAACCTATGATATCTACAATGCAAGCTATTACATTAATGCACAATTATACTAGGAATATTATGTAATGATAGAGATTTAGCCACACCTGTCAGATGCACAAAATAGATAAAATTGTGCATCAGATTTGGACTTTTCAAAACATAATCACACAAATTGTTTGTGTTGTGAAGTTACTTTATTTTATTATATAGATGTTTTGAAGTTGAGTTGTTACTTTCAATAAAATCCTTCTTTTATTGCAGATATCCCAGAAGAAGAAGCACGGTACTGGGCCAAAAAATTGGAACAGCTGAATGCGATGAGAGATCACGATGATGTAAGTGTTAAAAGCAGTGATTTTTGTTTTGTATTTGCAGGTGCAATTAATATTAATTTAGAAAATTTGAATCATTTTAAATTTTAGATGCTCCCCTTTGTAAAATTCAGCCCTGGGAGTCAGGGAGAACAGGATTAAATCTTTGCATTCAGTAGTGTTCACTTCAAGTCAAATCAAGTCACTTTTTATTGTCATTTCGGACATAACTACTGGTACAGTACACAGTAAAAACGAGACAATGTTTTTCCGGACCATGGTGCTACATGAAACTGTAAAAAACTACACTGAACTACGTAAAAACAACAGAGAAAAAAACTACACTCGTCTACAGACCTACCCCGGACTGCATAAAGTGCACAAAACAGTGCAGGCATTACAATAAGTAAAATACAAGACAGTAAGCACAGTAGAAGGCAGTAAGTTGGTGTCAGTCCAGACTCAGGGTATTGAGGAGTCTGATGGCTTGGGGGAAGAAACTGTTACATAGCCTGATCGTGAGAGCCTGAATGCTTTGGTGCCTTGTCTCAGGTGGCAGGAGGGAGAAGAGTTTGTATGAGGGTGCGTGGGGTCCTTCATAATGTTATTTGCTTTGCGGATGCAGCGTGTAGTGTAAATGTCCGTAATGGCAGGAAGAGATACCCCAATGATCTTCTGAGCTGACCTCACTATCCACTGCAGGGTCTTGCAATCCAAGATGGTGCAATTTCCAAACCAGGCAGTGATGCAGCTGTTCAGGCTGCTCTCAATACAACCCCTGTAGAATGTGATGAGGATGGGGGTGGGAGATGGACTTTCCTCAGCCTTTGCAGAAAGTAGAGACGCTGCTGGGCTTTCTTTGCTATGGAGTTGGTGTTGAGGGACCAGGTGAGATTCTTCGTCAGGTGAACACCAAGAAATTTGGTACTCTTAATGATCTCTACCGAGGTGCCATCGATGTTCAGCGGGGAGTGGTTGTTCTCTGCGCTCCTGAAGTCAACAACCATCTTTGCTGACCCATGCTTTCCAGTCAGTTTCTGAGGGTTGATTGTGTTGAATGCTGAACTAAGTCTATGAACAGCATTTGAACGTATGTGTCTTTTTTGTCCAGGTGGGTTAGGGCCCATTGGAGGGTGATGGCAATGGCGTCATCTGTTGAGTGTTTGGGACAGTACGCAAGCTGCAGAGGGTCCAGTGAGGGGGGCAGCAGTGTCTTGATGTGCCTCATGACAAGCCTCTTGAAACACTTCATGATGGTGGGTGTGAGTGCAATGGGATGGTAGTCATTTAGGCAGGACACTGAAGACTTCTTTGGCATGGGGATGATGGTGGCGGCTTTGAAGCATGTTGGAACGGTGGCGCTGTTCAGAGAGATGTTGAAAATGTCAGTGAGAACATCTGCTAGCTGGTCTACACATCCTCTTAGCACTCTACCAGGATTATTGTCTGGTCCAGTAGCCTTCCATGGGTTGACCCTATACAGGGTTTTTCTCACATCGGCCACGGTGAGACACAGCAACTGGTCATTTGGAGGAGGAGTGGACTTCCTCACTGCCATGTCATTTTCTGCCTCAAAACGAGCTGCACAGTCAGGTGATGTCCTGTAGTTGGTATCATCTTGGCAATCCAAGCTCTTGCTTGGAGTATAATATTTTGGTGTTCTATTACAAAGTCATTATGGCACGCAGGGAAGTTTGGTCTTACTATTAAAACAGTAAATTGAACAACAACATCTGTAATTAGCATGTGCATTGAAATACTGAGGTTTGTAGACTTGCTAAGGATTGTGCTTATCCATAGGAAACATATTGACAGATTTTCACTAATGGATTTATTGTTGAAATTTGTGAAATGGTTGGAGGTTACTTGTCCACCGAAGACTCCAAAATATTTTATGTCTGATGCATTCTGTTTTACATGAATTTTCAACCATTGTGGGAAGTAATATTTGTTATCTAATAACAATCTAAGTGTGAGATTTCATTCCTTCATAATTAAGTTTCTTAAGTCTTTAGTGCAGGCTCTTTCTTTCTGTATTCTAATACAATCTATTTTCCCCAGTCTTAAATTGTTTGAGGTATGCAAGATAAGAAGTATAAATCAAGTAGATCACCAGACACATTTTTTCCTCCAGGGTGAGAATGGCAAATTTTAAGGTGATTGGAGGAAGTACAGTGGAGTAGTCAGACCTGCCAGGGATGGTGATGTAGACAAATGCATTAGGGGAATTTATAAAATTCTTAGATGGGCGCATGAATGATAGGAAAGTGGAGGGCTTTGTGGGAGGGAAGGGTGTTCTAATGGAAAATAACTGGTTCTTTGAGTCTCAACAGTAGAGGCCGGGACACACACAGTTTTAATAATAAGGAATTTATTTACAAGGGGAAGTTGGGTCAACACAAGCAACTACAATATTCTACCAAAAAAAATGCTTAGGGTTAACACGTGTGGGGACGGTCGGGTTGACTGTACAATACACAGAAAACGGTGTGGGGACGGTACAGTTAAACATACAAAGAACAAGGGAAAAGCACTACGACAGCTATCCCCCTTGACCTTGGATTGCTGTGGCTCCCTCACCAGGACAAACGATAAACCTTCCCAAACATAAATCAATGCATTTATCTTCAATGAGGTGGTCTGTAAGGGAGGGTGAGCCAGGCACATGTCTCACCTTTTATAGCATGGGGCTAGGCGAGATAATCCAATTATCTTTAATTTAGGTGTGCATTGATTAGTTGGCAGGGACCAAGTGTTGATTGGCATGTGGTGTGTCCTCTGACCAGCCAGGTGTCAGTGCGTCTGTCACGTGGCCGGTATCTCTGGATACAAAGGGTTAAATTAGTCTTGGATTAGGTTAAAAGATCGGTGCAGCATTGTGGGCCAAAAGGACTGTTCTGTGGTGTTCTATTATAAATCCCGTTTCCAGGTTTATATAAGTACTTCTGGCTCAGCCTCAGTTTCATCTCTTCCAATGTGATTGTGCGAGCAGCCTACCTGTGTCTGGTCTTGTCAACAGATGATATAAATGCCCTTTAGAGGTGTCATTGTTGGAAATGTATTATGTAGTGTAAGAACAAAGTATGGTGGATATTGGAAATCTGAAAGGTTGAAAATATTCAGTAGTTCAGGCATAATCTGCATAGGGAAAGTTCTGTTCTAATGAATGGTCATCAACCCAAAATATTTCTCCATAGATGCTAGTTGACCTGTTGAGTCTTTCAGAACTGGCTGCTGCTTGAAGAATTAGGTAAAGTCTGTGTCCAAAAGACTTGAGAACAGAATTGGGCCACTTGGCTGATTTATTATCCTTCTCTACCCCATTCTCTTTCCTTCTCCCCATAACCTTTGACGCCCTGACTAATCAAGAACCTTTCAACTTCTGATTTAAATATAACCGGTGATTTGGCCTTCACAGCTGTCTGTAACAATGAATTCCACAGATTCACCACCCACTGGTAAATAAATACTTCCTCATCTGTTCTAAATGGCTTCTGTGCTCTGAATCCTGCAAAAAATAGCATAGCAACAATAAGAGGAGACTAACAATATTTTCTTTATAAACTCTGACTAGTAATTGTGTTAATGTCATTATTGGAAACTGATGTTGTCAATACAAACACTTTGCCTCAGATTTAAAAACTGAACTATATTGCTTGTATAGAGTTCAAACTATTACAGCTGTGAGACATCTAATATAATGGTACTACTTTGTTTCACATAGTATACATTCCAAGAGGAGGAGGAGAGGCCTTTACCTGTCCCTGGCTCCCAATGTTGTAAGTACAACCAAATAAAAGTAAATGGTATTTGAGTCTAATTATTATGCTAGAACTCAGTTGTTAACTTCTGAAATTGCTATAGGAGGCAGTTGACTGTATTACTATAGTGACTGATGAATATAGCTATGTTTCGCTATCTTGTTCTAATCAAAAATAAAGAAAAAACATTTAGTTTAAGCTAATTGCCTAAATATTATTACTTAATGCTGTCATATATGGCTTTGGTTTTACAGGGGTTAGAAATATGACTTAATATTATCACCACTTTTGAGGAATAAGATTACATCTGTTGTTATGTTAAGACTAAATCAGTGGTTGAATGGACAATCTAATGGTCTCAGTTACACCCTTGTACCAGCCCAGCTGATTGTTCATCTTTTCAGATACTACCTAGCCAATCCCTTAGTTATTGTGTCAAATTCTGCTTCATTTGTTTCAATAAATTATAAATTAGTGCCAAGTAGCATGAAGACCATGCGAGCATTAATATGACAAAAGATTTGTTCTGCTGATGACAAGCTGGTAGTCCACCTACACTTTAGCAATTAATATACTGCAGTTGCAAATACAGTAGGTTTAAATTAATGTCAGGTACAGTCACATGTTTACATTATTTATAAACAGTAATTGTTTTCAGAATTCGCTTTGGGGGAACAATTGTTTTTTTTTGAATAAGATTATTTTTATTGAGAAATAATTTGTGCCACAGTTTGTGCAATTAAATGTTGTAATGTAGTGCAGTTATTTTTTCCTCTACTTCATTTAAAACTATGGTCTTGAGGAGTTAAAAACAAGCATTATCAATTAGGAGCAAGAGCATGTCTTTCAGCCCTTCAAGTCTGCTCTTCCATTTATTAAGATTTTGGCTGATCTGACTGTAACCTCACTTCCACATTCCTGCCTACCTTAAGCGGCAAAATTGATCCAAAATCAAAACAAACAATTGCCGACAGACTGAGACCCCATGGAGTTGTTATACTTGCATGACACGCCCATGGCTCCAATGATTGCTCCAAAGAGTTGACTTCCCTATTCTGATCTTTTATTAGCAAGTGTACAGTTGAGGATTATCTCAGCAGTGAGCAAAGATATGATCTCTGTGGACAAACTGCAACAAATAAACATGAATACATAATTTGTTCCCTTCGCTTTTACCATGCACCCAGTAATGTGACTAATTATAATAAACTTAAGGGTGCAGCATAGAATACATAGCAAATAGAGAACAGATACATGGCTCCTACACTACCCATGTTTATTTTACCAGCCCACTGCTTGTTAAGAACTTGTCTCTGTCTTTTGAAAATGAGTCTGTCTTTTTAGAGAGTGATGATTGGATCTAGATCCTCACTCGAAAGAATTCCCTCTTTACCCACCCTGCAAAATCACTTAGGATCTTCTGTGTTCACTCTCCTCTCAATCTTGTAACTTCCTGCCCAAAGAATATTTCCTCGAGGTAATGTAAGAACAAAAGAAAAAATTAAATAGGAGCAGGAGTAGGCCATGAATCAATAAGATCATAGCTGATCTAGTTGTGGCCTCAGATCCACCTACCTGCCTTTTTCCCCATAAAACTTAATTCCCCTGATATGCAAAATATTAACTGTCTTAAATATATTTAATGAGGTAATCTGCTTCCATGGGCAGTGAACTCTCTGGGAAAGTCAGTTTCTCCTCATCTTCATCCTAAACCTATTTCCCCAAAACCAGAGGCCACGTCCCCTTGTTCTAGTCCCATCTACCAGCGGAATCAACCTTACTGCCTCTGTCTTGTCTATCACTTTCATTATTTTGTATGTTTCTATATGATCCCTTCTCATTCTTCTGAATTCCATTGAGTATAGTCTGTGGCAACTCAATGTCTCCTCATAGGCTAACCTTCTCATCTTCAGAATCTACCCAGTGAACCGCCTCTGCACTTTTTGCAAAGCCATTATATCTTTACAAAAACAAAGAGACCGTATCTGCATGCAGTACTTAAGGTGAAGCCTCACCAGTGCCCTAAAAGTTGCAGCATAACCTTTCTGCTCTTAAGTTCAATCCATCTAGTGATAAAGGCCAACTTTTTCATTTGCCGCCTTGATAATCAGTTGCATCTGCTAATTTCCAATTTGCCGGGAGTCCAGAAAATTTTTGGTAAATTATCAATAGCACATGTGCTATACTTTTCACTATTTCTTTCAGTAGTCTGGGAATAGGTGAGTTGTCTGCCTTTAGGCCCACTAATTTTCTCATCACTACTGCTTTGGTAACAGTGATTGTATCATAGTCCTCGCCTCCCATCACATTCTGATGTTCCTATTTGGCACATTAGATGGGTCTGCAGTCTCTCCTTTTAGATAATGTGATTTATATTTTTAATAATATCATGCATTCAGAATTGTGGAGATGTACAGCACAGTAACAGGACTTCCAGAATGGGCCTTTGCATAGTTTCCCACTTGTATTCCATTTGTCCTTTGTCCACTCAAGTTGTCACTAACCCTTTTATAGGCTCCTTGTCTCCTGTTAGTTTGTTATGGCACAGAACTTAAATAATTGGTTTACCATGTTCTGTGATGTTGATCTATATCATTTTTGATTTCTTGGATTCGAATCCTAGTTGGGAAATTATTGTCGTCTGCCACGGCTTGAAATTTAATTCTTGCTTCATAATCTGAACTGTGTGATTCTCCATTAAGTAGCAATTCTGGTGATGGTATCCAGAATTTCTCATGAGACCAAAAGTGAAGCATATTTTTGTAATAAGTGAAATTTGACAACATAACAAAATGATCAATTTGTACTTTGAACTAAGCCAGTGGTTCCCAAGTTTTTTTTACACCCTGGACTCTGGACCCTTATCATTAGCAGAGGGGTCTGTGGACCTCAGGCTATGAACCCCTCAACTAATCAAAATTGTGCTGTGCTTTTTTGAACTGTTATGAAATACAAAATGGCCAAAGGCAAAATTCTTTAGTGAAGAGGAAGAGTTTTGAGAAGAAGAGGCAGAGGGAAATGAAGGGCAAGGAAGGAAATTCAATAGCTTTGGGCCTCTAAGGCTGAACATGCAGTTGACAGCAGTGAGTAATTACATTTGTGGATGAACTGGAATTAGATCAGGGTAGAGATTTTAGAGGGTTGTTAATCCATTGGAACTTGCATAGAGGGAAAAATCTGCAGGGATTTGATAACGTGGGGGAGAATTTTTAAACCTGAAGTACTACTTAATTGGGAGTCAGTGCATGGACTTTGGTGACTGGAGTTAGCACATAGAGTTTTGGATGACTTTTCCATTAAGGAGAGGAGCATGATGGAGCCTAGCCTGGAACAGTCAATTTAGCAACAATAATATAATGCCCTGCTATTCTTCAATGGTATTCATCAGGCCATTATGGTGTAACATTGACTTGCATTGTATATCATAAATACCTCAGACACCTTGCATGTCCATATGTGTCATTGCAAATGCTCTTTGGTTGTTCTTTGTTTTCTTCCCCTCATTCCTACACGGGGTGCAGGTCTCCTCAAATTCTGAATCTGCAGGTGTCGAGGGGGAGTTGTTGGAGATTCACTGGTAAGCGGCTATGAGTCATATTGACTGCATTTGAATAGCAAGTGAAATGTGGTAATATAATAGCTTGCAGATTGGAACTTGACATTAGACAGACAGACGTACTTTATTGATCCTGAGGGAAATTGGGTTTCATTACAGTCGCACCAACCAAGAATAGTGTAGAAATATAGCAATATAAAACCATAAATAATTAAATAATAATAATAAGTAAATAATGCCAAGTGGAAATAAGTCCAGGACCAGCCTATTGGCTCAGGGTGTCTGACACTCCGAGGGAGGAGTTGTAAAGTTTGATGGCCACAGGCAGGAATGACTTCCTATGACGCTCAGTGTTGCATCTCGGTGGAATGAGTCTCTGGCTGAATGTACTCCTGTGCTTAACCAGTACATTATGGAGTGGATGGGAGACATTGTCCAAGATGGCATGCAACTTGGACAGCATCCTCTTTTCAGACACCACCGTCAGAGAGTCCAGTTCCACCCCCACAACATCACTGGCCTTATGAATGAGTTTGTTGATTCTGTTGGTGTCTGCTACCCTCAGCCTGTTGCCCCAGCACACAACAGCAAACATGATAGCACTGGCCACCACAGACTCGTAGAACATCCTCAGCATCGTCTGGCAGATGTTAAAGGACCTCAGTCTCCTCAGGAAGTAGAGACAGCTCTGACTTTTCTTGTAGACAGCCTCCGTGTTCTTTGACCAGTCCAGTTTATTGTCAATTCGTATCCCCAGGTATTTGTAATCCTTCACCATGTTCACACTGACCCCTTGGATGGAAACAGGGGTCACCGGTGCCTTAGCCCTCCTCAGGTCCACCACCAGCTCCTGAGTCTTCTTCACATTAAGCTGCAAACTTCTGAAGACAGCAAGACTCTGTGCAGTAGTTGAAGTAATCCACATTTAATTAGTAATTAATTAGTAATCCACATTTTGAATGGCTCTTTGCACAGACAACAGAAGTGGGTAGAGGATGATTCCTCAGAGCTAAATCCTTCTGAGAGAGCAGTGGCAGGATTCATGCTCAGCTCAGATACTTGCAATTCAGTGAGATGAGTTGGATCAATGGTTATTCATCTGGTGATTCATCCTCCACAAGGTATGAGTAGCACAAAGTGATGGAAGTAGCTGTTGCAAGAATTCTCCAAGCAACGCACAGTTGGATACAGATGGTGTACCCCAGGGGAGTCAGCTAATAAATTGACAAGTGCCAGAGAATGTGAGATTCACTGACCACATTTTCAAACATTCTGCTCATGCAGTGAGTGAAGAAGTCACAATTGAGAGTGAGTGATAGGAGGTGGCAATAATTGTTCCATGATTGAGGTGATCTCAGTGGAACATCAAATCTGTGACTGAAAGTTGGTCACAAAAAAACAGACTGACAGAAAAAAAGGGTGGCACAGTAGCGTAGTGGTTAGCACAACATTTTATACTACCAGTGATCCAGTTTGTTTCCCACCACTGTCTGTAAGGAGTTTTTGCGTTCTTCCCATGACTGTGGGTTTCCTCCTGGTGCTCGGGCTTCCTCCCCAGATCCAAAGACTGACTAGTTGGTAGGTTAATTGGTCACTTAATGATTAGGCTAAGGTTAAATAGAGGATTGTTAGGTGCTGCAGCTTGAAAAGCCAGAAGGGCCTACTCTGCCTTGCATCTCAATACAGAAATAAATACATCCACAAGGCTTGTGATTAGAATGTTGTAGTGATCTTCATGAAAGTCCTTTCCTTTGTGCTGTTCTGGGGTGATGCAATTGGACCAACAAAAGGACAGTGAAAGAAGGGGTCATGGGGGTGGGGGAGATTTGACAATGTTTCCATTCCTTAATCATTGTGACAAGATGAAATTGAAAATGTAAATTATTGAAGGTCAAGTTCAGTTTGTTACCGTTCTACTGTACATAGTATGTTGCCAAACAAAACAATGTTCCTCTGGACCAAGATGCCCTGCATGGTTCGTATAACACGTACATGCACATGTAAAGTAATATTACACCAAAGAACTTAATAATAAGGTGCATTTACAACACAAGTTTAAAGTAAGCACGACCAAGGTAACATGACTGTCGTCCTGTTGCACTCACCTCAAGATAAGCAAATACTTTGAGAGGCTGGTCAAGGACTACATACAGCATGCTACCACCCAAACTGGACCCCTTACAGTTCGCCTACCGACACAACCGATTGACAGATGATGCATGGCCACTACTCTACATACTGTCCTTGCACATCTGGAGAAGAAGGATGCTTATGTTCAGCATTCAACAGTAATCTTTGGTCTTGTCCACATTGAGACTCAATTTGTAGTGCCCAGACCATTCCACCGGCTTCTCTATACCTTCTCTCTGTATGCCATCCCATTGTCATTGTTGTGTCATCAGCAAGTTTGATGTTTTGGATTGAACTGGATGTGTATTACTGCTTCATGTTTCTAGTCAATCAATATATTAAATTCAGATTCACTTAACACATGTACATCAAAACATACAGTGAAATGTTTAGTTTGCGTTAACAACCTACAGATACGCTGGAGGCAGCTACGAATGTCGTACACGTTTTGGAGCCAACCTAGCATGCCTACAATAACCAGCAGAAAATACAAGCAGCAACAACACAACAGCAAAATGAGTTTCCTTTTGATTTACTTGCACGCAGATGAACACAGTCACACACTTCTCCAACCCTAGGACAGGCCTCCAGTGGACTTGCAGACTCGCAGGTATCAGGCTTCGCTGGTACACTTGCAGACATCTATACTTTAAGACAGGCAACCTGCTGTATTTAACTTGGCAAAAATGTGCTATCAATACATGGAGTCAACTGTCACAAAACTCATATCAGCTTTTCCACGTTGGAACTTTTTTAGTTAGTACGTATTTGGAGTATTTATTGAAGGCATTTCTGGTTACTGCTCTTTGGTAAACTGTATAAACTTTGGAGATAATACTGAAGAGGTTCACTGATATGTTGCCTGCATTAGAGTGTATTAGTTAAAAGGGGAATTTGGACAGTCTTGGGTTTGTTTTATCTGGAGCCTCTAAGGCTGAGGAGTGACTTAATTAGATAAAATAATGACAGGCATTGACAGGGTAAGTAGATACATGCTGCAAATTTTTTTTATTGGCGCGTTGAAGGTGCTCAGCATGCGCTGTTCGAGCAGGTGGTAGAAGCAGATACATTGGCATTGTTAGAGGCATCTGGACAGGTATAGGAGCAAGCATGGGACTGAGGGATATGGACCATGTACTGGCAGATGGGATTAGCTAAGATTGGCATGATGAACTGAAGAGTCTGTTGCTGTATGACATTACTGTACGTGTTATGCTTCACACTTGAGTGCTTCCATTTTGTGAATGTGTGCACTGTTTGGGCTAAAGAATCCAATCCATTTCTCCAGGCTTTTGTGTGAGAGAAAAAAAGATGAGGCCGATAATTGGATATCTTAAAGAGCAATTATTTGTCTTGAAATCATAAAGTACTCCAGCATGACTTGTAATGTGATTACCTACTTTTAACCTGGTTCAGAATTGACAAACATAGAAACATAGGAAATCTAAACACAATTTAGGCCCTCCGGCCCAAAATACTGTGCCGAACATACCTTAGAAATTACCTAGTGTTAACCATAGCCCTCTATTTTTCTAAACTCCGTGTACTTATCCAGGAGTCTCTTTAAAAGACCCTATCATATCCGCCTCCACTACTGTCACTGGCAGCCCATTCCACGCATTCGCCACTCTCTGCATTTAAAAGAAAAACAAACTTATCCTTGACATCTCCTTTGCACCTTAAAGCTGTGCCCTCTCATGTTAACTATTTCAGCCCTGTGGGGAAAAAAGCCTTTGACTATCCACACAATCAGTGCCCCTCATCATCTTGTACATCTCTGTTAAGTCACCTCTGGTCCTCCGTCGCTTCAAGGAGAAAAGGCCAAGTTCACTTAACCTATTCTCATAAGGCATGCTCCCCAATCCAGGCAACATCTTTGTAAATCTCCTCTGCACCCTTTCTATGGTTTCCACATCCTTCCTGTAGTGAGGTGACCAGAACTGAGCACAATACTCCAAGTGGGGTCTGACCAGAGCCCTATATAGCTGTAGCATTACCTCTTGGCTCTTAAATTCAATTCCATGATTGATGAAGGCCAATACACCGTACGCCTTCTTAACCACAGAGTCGACCTGTGCAACAGCATTGAGTGTCCTATGGACTTGGACCCCAAGATCCCTCTGATCCTCCACATTGCCAAGAGTCTTACCATTAATACTATATTCTGCCATCATATTTGATCTACCAAAATGAACCACCTCACATTTATCTGGGTTGAACTCCATCTGCCACTTCAGTCCAGTTTTGCATCCATCAATGTCCCGCTGTAACCTCTGACAGCCCTCCACACTATCCACAACACCTCCAACCTTAGTGTCATCAGCAAATTTATTAACCCATCCCTCCACTTCCTCATCTAGGCCATTTATAAAAATCATGAAGAGAGGGGGGGGGGGTCCCAGAACAGATCACTGAGGCACACTTCTAGTCACCGACCTCCATGCAGAATATGACCCGTCTACAACCACCACCTGTGGGCAGGCCAGTTCTGGATCCACAAAGCAAGGTCCCCTTGGATCCCATGCCTCCTTATTTCTCAATAAACCTTGCATGGGGTACCTTATCAAATACCTTGCTGAAATCTATATATATATATACTGCTTTACCTTCGTCAATGTGTTTAGTCACATCCTCAAAAAATTCAGTCAGCCTTGTAAGGCATGACCTGTCTTTGACAAAGCCATGCTGACTATTGCTAATCATATTATGCCTCTCCAAATGTTCATAAATCCTGCCTCTCAGAATCTTTTCCAACATCTTACCAGCTACTGAAGTAAAACTCATTGGTCTATAATTTTCTGGGCTATCTCTACTTCCTTTCTTGAATAAGGGAACAACATCTGAAACCCTCCCATCCTCTGGAACCTCTCCTGTCCCCATTGATGATGCAAAGATCATTGCCAGAGGCCCAGCAATCTCCTTCCTCACCTCCCACAGTAGCCTGGGGTACATCTTGTTTGTTCCTGGAGGCTTATCCAACTTGATGCTTTCAAAAAGCTCCAACACATCCTCTTTCTTAATGTCTGTATGCTCAAGCTTTTCAATCTGCTGTAAGTCATCCCTACAATCACCAAGATCCTTTTCTGTAGTGAATACTGAAGCAAAATATTCATTAAGTACCTCTGCTATCTCCTCCTGTTCCATACACACTTTTCCACTGTCACACTTCATTGGTCCTATTCGCTCATGTTTTATCCTTTTGCTCTTCACATACTTATAGAATACCTTGGGGTTTTCTTTAATCCTGTCCACCAATGCCTTCTCATGGCCCCTTCTGGCTCTCCTAATTTCATTCTTAAGCTCCTTCCAGCTAGCCTTATAATCTTCTAGATCTCTATCATTACCTAGTTTTTTAAATCTTTCATAAGCTTTTCTTTTTGACTATATTTCCAACAGCTTTTGTACACCATGGTTCCTGTACCCTGCCATCCTTTCTCTGTCCCATTGGAATGTACCTATGCAGCACACCACGCAAATATCCCCTGAACATTTGCCACATTTCTGCTGTACATTTCCCTGAGAACATGTGTCCCCAATTTATACTTCCAAGTTCCTGCCTGATAGCTTCATATTTTCCCTTACTCCGATTAAACGCTTTCCTAACTTTTCTGTTCCTATCATTCTCCAATGCTATGGTAAAGGAGATAGAATTGTGATCACTGTCTCCAAAATGCTCTCCCACTGAGAGACCTGACACCTGACCAGGCTCATTTCCAATATCAGATCAAGTACAGCCTCTCCTCTTGTAGGCTTATCTACATATTGTGTCAGGAAACTTTCCTGAACGCACTTAACAAACTCCATCCATCTGAACCCCTTGCTCTCCCACCTCGACAACCTTGTTACTGTTAGACCTTTCCAGAATCTGTCTCCCTATCTGCTCCTCAATGTCCCCGTTACTATATAGAAAAAAAAATCCAGTGGAGTTATTGACATCTTCCTGTTTCTAACTTCCACCCAGAGACTCTGTAGACTTCCTCCTTTTCTGCAGCCCTGACAGTCTATCCGATCTGCAGTGCCACGCCCTCACCTCTTTTGCCTCCCTCCCTGTCCTTTCTGAAACGTCTAAAGCCTGGCACTTTAAGTAGCCATTCCTGCCCCTGAGCCACCCAAATCTCTAATGGCCACAACATCATAGCTCCAAGTACTGATCCACATTATAAGTTCATCCACTTTGTTCATGATGTTTCTTGCATTAAAAAAGACACATCTCAAACCATCGATCTGAGCATATCCCTTCTCTATCACCTGCCTATCCTCCCTCTTGCACTATCTCTAAGCTTTCTATATTTGTGAGCTAACTGTCCCTTCCTCCATCTCTTCAGTTCAGTTCCACTCCCCAGCAATTCTAGTTTAAACTCTCCCCAGTAGCCTAAGCAAACCTCCTTGCCAGGATATTGGTCCCCCTTGGATTCAAGTGTAACCTGTCCTTTTTGTACAGGTCACGCCTGTCCCAAAAGAGGTCCCAGTGATTCAGAAATCTGAATCCCTGCCCCCTGCTCCAATCCCTCAGCCATGCATTTATCCTCCATCTCACTGTATTCCTATACTCACTGTCACGTGGCACAGGCAGTAATCCTGAGATTACTACCTTTTGAGGTCCTGCTTCTGAACTTCCTTCCTAACTCTCTGTAGTCTGCTTTCAGGACCTCCTCCCTTTTCCTACCCATGTTGTTCGTACCAATGTGTACTGCAACCTCTGGCTGTTCACCTTCCCACTTCAGGATATCGTGGACGCAATCAGAAACACCCTGGCACTTGGGAGGCAAATTACCATCCATGTTTCATTTCTGCATCCATAGAATTGCCTGTCTGAGCCCCTAATTATAGAGTGCCCTATTCCTGCTGCCTTCTTCCTTTCCCTACCCTCTTGAGACACAACCAGACTCTTTGCCAGAGGTGCGGCCACTGTTGCTTCCTCCAGGCAGCCCCCCCCCCCCCCCAACAGTACTCAAACTGGAGTACTTATTGTTAAGGAGGACAGCCACAGGGGTACTCTCTAGTATCTGACACTTGCCCTTCCCTCTCCTGACTGTTACACACTTCTCTGTCTCCCAAGTCCCTGGTGTGACTACTTGCCTATAGCTCCTCTCTATCACCTTCTCACTTTCCCTGACCAGACGAAGGTTATCGAACTGCATCTCCAGTTCTGTAACCTGAACCCTAAAGAGCTGCAGCTTGGCACACCTGCTGCAGATGTGACCATCCAGGAGGTTGGGAGTCTCCTGGACGTCCCACATCTGACACCCAGTACAGAACAGTGGCCTCACAGACATACTTTCTGTTTCTATTCCTCAAAGGTAACTTACCTTGCCTTGACCCATCATCGCCAAAGCCCTACCACTCTGCCTCCGATCACTCCCTCAATGACTGCTCTGCTAGGCAGTGTTTCCTTTCTATGTCTGAACTTTTCCTGCTATCTAACTCACAATTGGTGCTCCAGTTGTAGCCGCTGATAGGCCATATACAATGGGCAAACTACCTCCAAGCTCCCTTTTTTAAATAACCACTGCTGATCTGTGAGAAATAAGAATACAACATAAGACCTGTGATAACTAGAATGGATTAGCTAAATGCACTTTGTTTAGAATTGCCAGCGGGAGAGAGAGGAAGAGATCCCATTTATCTCATCAGTTTCTTGCAAATTTTGTTTATTCAGCCAGTACTCCAATCATTGGAATGCAGTGAAGTTTTTAAAACTGTTAGTGTTACGGCAAAATTTTAATAATTCTACACTAAAGTGAACCTGGATAAAACACATTTATTGGAGTCAAAATGTCTACGGCACCAGATACATTTTAACAAGAGAATCTACATAAAATCCTCTAAAGGATTACTGGTTGTGTATTTAAAAACGGAGAAGTTGTGCATTCCATGTTTGTTGCATTTCTGTAGACTGACATCAGTCCTGAAGTTTAGCTGTTGATGACAATGTGAAGTGAGCAATTCTGTTGCTAAACTTAATGGTCTTCATTTGTATCTTCTGCGTTGTACCTAGTGTCCTCTCCTTTGAGAACAAAATGTATGGCACCAGAACACCTTCACCAGTTCTCTTCTAGCTGTGTCGCACACCATCTTGTGTTAGAAATTATCTCTGGGTCTAAAATTGAATATTCCTACTCATCAAGACTTTGGGAGTACCAAGATCACATTGGTTTAAAAAGTTGGCTTTTCACAGGGAAATTAAAGATAGACAATAAATGCTAACTTTCTCCATAACACCCTCACCTTGAAAAATTAATTCATAAATCTTGCATAATTTTCGAATGAACCACCTTTGCTGTTTCCACAGGTAAACTGAGTTTCACTGAAACAGAATCTATTGTAGTTGCTAAGCTTGGGCCCTGCATTCCCTATCTAATCTATTCATTAGTCACAGAAATAAAAATGACTAAAATATTGGGTGAAATAGGCATATGAAGGAGTGCAGTCAAGCATAAGATGACTCATCTGGTTGCACTGGAAAACGGAAATGGTGAAGAAGATGTGGTGAACTGGTAGACAAAATAAAAATCAGCACTGACTACTCCATTGAGGTAAGTGGGTTTGGAGCAAAAGTCCTCAGATATTGACAGCTTGAGGTAAAAATGGAAAATGTGTGTGTAGAGACGGTCAGCATTTCAGGTCAAGGGCCACTCACAGGTCCTGCAGTGCTATAGGAGTAAAAAGGTTATTGCGAGCCAGACCAAGGGGAGGCACTGTCAGTTTGGTCCATGATAAATATTCAGTAACAAATTCATGGAGAACATAAAACTGCTGAGGTATAAGGAGACTTAGAACTTGCAGTGGGAAGAGGAGGGAAAATGGTGGTTAAAGACGAAAAAGGTGAATGGAGGAAACAGGAGTGTGGTCATTGGAAGATGTGAATTTGAGACTTTTGAAAATAAGTCACCATGAACAAAAGTGATGAACTGGGATAAGAGCTAAGACCCATATTATTGTGAAAATGAAATACTGAAGTCTTTACAGTGAATATTTTATTGGGATTAAAGAGGTCCCATTGTCTGAGTGGCCCTTTCAAGTCATTTTCCTTTTTTAAATTTGTAAAATATTGCCAACTATGTTGGTAAGAAATTTGAGGATGGAAAATTTGCCTCAATTTGCTTGTCTTTTTCTCTTGCCGTGTACTATTTTCTGCAGCCATGATTGGAAGAGCACAACATTGGTGAAATTCTAAGTGTTTTATGAGGGAAAACTGCATTCAAGGGATCTTTCAATGCAGCCTAGGTGGTTTTGTGCCTTGGTGAATGCACACACAGTCCTGAAAAAAAAACACAGCTCTGGAAAATTTTATTAAGGCAACTTTCTATAAAAGGAATAGTCTGCCATCTTCTCTGAACTATTATATTATGTAATATTTTAATACACCCACCAGAATGAATTTTGAAGCACTGCATCTGCATATTATAGAGGTATATGTTCCTGAAGCTTAGTAATAGAAGCTCATTTTTACTCCAATATCTAACATTTTGCTTCAGTGTTCCAATTTCCAGAGCATCACCAATATAAGGGAATATTGAGAAACAGTAGGTAATTCCCTGCATCAGCGTTGCAAGGTATAAATGTAACTTTAGAGACACAAGGAACTGTAGATGCTGGAATGTGAAGCAAAAAATAAACTGCTGGAAGAACTTGGCAGGTCAAGCAGCATCTGTGGAAGCAAAGGGATGGTCATCATTTTTGGGTCAAGACCCTTCTGAGTTCTTCCAGCAGCTTACAAATAGAAGCCTAACTGGGTTGCAAATGAACTATCTCCCTCAGTAATTACACTTTACTGAACTGTTCAATTTAACCACTCTGAGGATTGTATATTTAAAAAAATATTTGCAGAGTTCCTAAAACAAAACCTAGCAGAAGAATTTATTTTTGTTTGAGTGATGTCAGTTCAGGCACACCACTAGTTCCTAACAGTATTGATTAGTTTTTTTGTCATTATGATGTAGCTTTTCCTTTTTAATTATTTCCTATCCTTTATTGTCCCACAGGCAACTGGAGCTATTTCGGCTGGGGAGACCATCAAAGTATGTAGTTACTTGTTGCTTCTGGCTGATAATGTATCTATTATTAGAATGCAGATTCAGTCAAGTATAGATTATCATGTGCACTGAGTAGTTTTTAACAGGCCTGCAAGTTTTATGATACAGAATGAGGTTGATAGACCAAATTGTGATGAATAAGATTCAATTTTTTTCCTTCAAAACAAGATTTTCACTACATCCTTGGGGTAACAATAAGCATGCATCACAATAATTTGCCTATTGCAATGAAACTAAAACGAAAGCAACAGACTATCTGTTGGAATAACTCAGAAGGTCAAGCAGCATCTGTAGTGGGGAAAGGAATTATCAACACTTCAAGTTGAAAACCTGCCTCAGGACTGGTGATGAGTCCTGGTGCATGGTCTTGACCTGAAACCATGATTTCTTCTCCCTTCGCAGATGCTGCTTGACCTACTAAGTTACTTCAGCAGATTGTTTGTTGCTCCAGATTCCAGCATCTGCAGTCTCTTGTGTCTCTGAATATCTTAAAGAATAGACTTTAATATCTACATTGTCAATTAATAGCCAACATAAATTTTGATCATTTTTCCGATTAGTCAGTTATTTTCTAAACTGAAATTGATCGAGTTTTATAGGTTTATATATTTGTATTAAAATTTATACCTATTACAGTCTATATTAATATAGTTATGTGACATATAATTAAATTTGCTTTGATATATATGAAAGCAAAATATTGCAGATGTTGGAGATACTTGGGATAGATAGCATCTGTGGAGAGATAACGTTTCAGGTCAGTGACCTTCTGATGATTCATTTCAAAGATCATCTACCTCTGTCTACAGATGCTGCTTGACCTGTTGAGTATTTTCTATGTTTTATGTGTACAGAAAATTTGTAAGTAATTTTTTCTATGATCTTGCTCTGAAAATTTAAAATTCAATATTAAGATATTGAATGTTTTTAAAGAACCTATCATGTCCAGATAGAGACGACATGAGAGTAAATTACTTTGAGAATTTAGTTGCAATGATCCTTCAGGAAATATGTAAGTAATGTTCTGCAAGGATCAGTGTTGGCATTTTTGTGTTTTTTATGTAAGTATATTTATTTTTGAGATAATTAGTAAGTTGACTGATAATATAAACATTGGTAGCATTATGGAAGGTTGTCAGAGGATCCAACTGGTTATAGTCCATCTAGAAATTCAGACAGCTCAAATGGCAGATTGAGTTAAATTTGGGCAAGTGGAAGTCAAATGCAAGACAGTAAATGGCAGGATCTTTGCATGCACTGGTGTACAGAGGTATTGGAGTGCGACTCCCTGAAAGTAGCAATACAAATGGATAAAATGGTAAAGCATGCTTGTCTTCTTCAGTAAAAGAACTAAGTATAAAAACCAGGAAATCATGTTGGAGTTGTATACAACTGTATTTGGACCATATTTGGAGTGTTATGTGCAGTTCTGGTCAGCACATTACAGAAAGGATGCAGAATAAAGGATCCAGGAGAGATTCACCAGAATGTTGCCTGCAATATAGTGTTAGCTATTAAGAGAGGATTGACAAACACAGATTTTTTTTCTCTCTCCTCTGGGGCTGTGGAGGCTGAGGAGCAAACTGATGGAAGTATATAAAGTTGTGAGAGATTTGGATAGAATGGATAATCTTTTTCCCAGGATGCAAATGTCAAACCCCAAAAAGTGAGAGGGAGTGAAGTTTAAGTGAGATTTGTGAGACAGGTTTTTTTTAACATGAATAATAATGGGTGCTTGGATCATGCTGCCTGGAGAGATGATGGAAGAATATATGATAGCAATGTTTAAGAGCCATTTGGACAAATACATGGGAAGGCAGGGAACAGAAGGATATGGAGCATGTGTGGGAAGATTGGATTATTTTAGCTTGGCACTCTTGTCGGCACTGACATGATGACCTGAAAGGTGTTCCTGTGCTGTTCTAATCTATGTTAATTAGGGTTTTGGTGCTGGATTATCAGAATCAGGTTTATTATCACTGCCATATGTTGTGAAATTTGGCTTTGTGGCAGCAGTACATTGCAATACATAATAATCAGAAGAAAACTGAATTTGTGTGTGTGTGTGCATCAATTAAATAAGTAGTTGAAAAATAAAAAGTAGTGGGGTAGTATTCACAGGTTCAATATGCATTCAGAAATCTGAAGGCTGAGGGGAAGAAGCTGTTCCTGAACCGTTGAGTGAGTATCTTCAGGCTTCTGTACCTCCTTCCTGATGGTAGCAGAGGGCATGACATGAGGGGTCCTTGTTGATGGATGCAGCCTTTTTGAGGCATCGCTCCTTGAAAATGTCCTGGATACGACAGAGGCTAGTCCCTATGATGGAGCTGACTCTGCAGCTTATTTGGGTCCTGTGCAGTAGTCCCGTCCCCCCACCCATACCAGACAGTGATGCAACCAGTTAGCATGCTCTCCATGGGTACATCTGTATAAATCTGTGAATGTCCTTTATATGTCAGATTTCCTCAAACTACTAATAAAATATAGCCACTGTTGTGCCTTTGTAGCTGCATCAATATGTTATATCAATATCAATATCAATATGAATAGATCCTCAGATATTGACATCCAGAAACTTGAAATCACTCACTCTTTCCACTTCTGATCCTTCTGAGGACTGGTGTGTGTTTCTCCATTTTGCCCTTTCTGAAGTCCACAATCAGATCTAATTGCTATTACTTATATTCATACCAAAACACAATTGTTAATTCATTTTTTAAACAGACCAGAATGTAGAATAATAAATGTTCTAGTGAATTTGGTGAATGTAAATGGAGCAAGGGAGATTGAATTCTATTAAGAAGGTTGTGAAGTAGTGGCCCAGTGAATTTAATAAGACCATGGGAACTATTATAGTGAATCAGGTGACAAACTATCAGGTTTACCATACAACATGAAAGCAGGTAATCATGATTTTACTGTACTCAGTGTAATATTCAGTTGTTCATGACTTCTGCCAGAGCAGCACTATCAAAAGCCTGAGAAACCTTGATTATTTCCGTGGTTTACTGTGATAGAGATTTTCTGTTGATAACACATCTGTTTTCTATTCCTGTTAATCTGCAGATGTTTCTTTTTAAAGTATTTCAGTATCATGTTTTTTGAAACATTGCTGAATCTTCCACCTGTTTTACCAAATTATAACAATTCACTATTATTATTATTTCTCCTGGTTCTTTATGTATTAATCTGCTTTATCGGATTTTCTTTAAACAAGAATTAAATCCTTCTAATTTTATTTTATTTCACTGATTGGAGGACAATTTCAATATCTCTGTACCTCCATGCCGCTGAAATGTTGCACACTCTTCTAATATATTTCCCTTAGATCTTCTCCAATGCCTTGACCCCTTCCCTCAGTTCTCTAACAGGAGCGTCACCATATTATAAAACTATACCATAACTTGGTTGCTTTAGCCCTCCCTGTACTTATAAAACCTAGGTCCTGTGTAACTCTGTCTTCCCAATTTATGTTGACATCTTCAAAAGAACTTGCATGTGTCTGCTGTCTAGACTCTATTCCCATAGTTCCTTTGCCAGATCATTGTATCATTTATTTCTTAACATCACAATGAATCTTTTTTCACTTTTCCATTAAATGCCATCTGCTGTATGTCCTGTTATGTATAGTTGTTCTCTTCCAAGTGTGAATCAGAATCAGGTTTAATATCATTGGCATATGTTGTTTTGCTGCAGTAGTACATTACAATACAATTTTTTTAAACTGTAAATTTCAATAAGATTATATGTATGTGTATACATGTGTATGTATATTTTAAAAAAGAGAGAGGCAAAAAGTAGCAGGGTGGTATGTATGGGTTCATTGTCCATTCAGAAATATGTTGGCGGAGGGGACGAAGTTGTCCCTGAAATGTTGAGTGTGTCTTCAGGCCTATAAATTTCCTCCTTGATTGATGATATTGATGTGAAGAAGGCCTGCCCTGAGTGACGGATTTACTGGTTTCCTGAATTTTGTATCCCCTCTTAAATTTCTAATCATATTCTTATACACACTCAGGTCATTATATTTACTTTTCAAAAAACAGTTGTGATCCCAATGCCACTGCCTTGGTGGTCCCATGACACATTTGTGCCTAAACATCACAACAGAATTGTTCATCACAAGACCCCTGTTTCTGAGTGAACCTCACATCCATGCTGTGAGTGCCACCAGATTCCTTTGGCATTCCAATCTTCTAACTGATCTATTGATCAGAACCGATTTTGACTATCCATCTAAGCTACTAACTGTAATGTTCTCATCAGTTATTTCTGTTACATTATGAAAACAATATTTCCTGGAATTTGGCAAGTAAAGCAACGAGCAATTCATTGAATTCTATAAATTCCACATGACTACTTTTCTATGTATCATAACAGACAGCTGTAGATGCATTCCACTAACAAAATTTCTCCAAATGCTATCAATTTAAACATAGAATATTAACAGTACCATGATACAATTTTAGCTGACATTACTCATTATCATCATGGTTCCACAACTACCTTGTGAGGAGGCCATTATCCAGCAGACTACTTACTAAGTGGGTAATTTTAAAAGTGGGTAATTTTAACTTTGTACTGGAAAGAAATAATGTTTTGTGCATATTATTCGGGCAAGATGTTATTCAAGTTCTAGTGGCTACTGCTTCATAGTAGTCTACTGTATTAGAAAATGAAACAATTAAAGAAAAAGGTTAAACAGGTGCTCGAAATCTGAAATAGAAAATGCTGGAAATACTCATCAGGTTAAGCAACATTTGTAGAAAAAGAAACAGTTAATGTTGCAGGTCAAAGGGTGTTCATTGGAATAGGGGGTTGGTGGGGAAAAAATAAGTTGGTTTTAAGTTTTGGAGAGAATGGAGGCAGGTTGGGCAATGCCAAGGAAATGTCACTGATCAGCTCAGCCTGGTGTTGATGAATCTGCCCATAGACTGAAGGCATTTTTGGGGGGGAGAGAGAGAGGGGAAGGGGGAGAATGAAGGTGAATGTGATAGCCATGAAGTGCAGGTGGATATTTGTTGTGTTGAATGTTTATTAATCATGCTTTTAATTTTAGCAAGTTCAAACAATTTCAGGTTTTTTCAATGTTTGCAAGTATCAGAGACTAATAAAGCCTCATAAATTTGACAGAAATAGCAGTGTTGATGCCTATAAGGGGCTTCTGGGGCAGGGCTTTACTAGGTGTGTTTTGCTAGGCCAGGTCATCTGACTCTGGGATCTGATTAAGGGCAGTCAGAATCATGCATTTGTGCAAAGTCAGTAGCTCATGGACTGAACGCAGGGGTCAATTCTAAATAGTTGGCCAAATCAATTAATGTTCAGTCTCATTTTTCAGTTTTTGCATTATGTTGTGGGTTTTATTCTGCTATTTTAAGCAGACACTAGGATTAGTCTTTAAGTAAAGGTGATGCTGAATTTGGAACTGAGTGGCGCTAATCCAGAACTCGGGTTATAGTTGAACTAGTAGATCAGAGTTGAGAGCTTCCATAAGTTTATGGTCTTGAGTTAAAGGATGCTATTTGCATGCCCCAGTAACTAATTTATTTTTCTTGTCCATTTCTCTTCTTTGACAATTCTCTTAAATAGATAGTTTCTACAATGTGCATGCATTTAGAGCATATCCTCTAACCTGAGAACAACTGATGTTTGAATTGCCCCATTACTTTGCATTATCTGATCGTGCATCACTTTTAATCTTTCCAAACTTAATTTATTTCTGCAATAAATGAAACCTTGCAATCCATTGGGTGTTGGTTGTGGGAATTGTAAAATTATAGATTTTAACACTTTTTATTTTAGAATTAATACTATTTGAAGCTGGTGTTTTTTTACAATTCTGGAATTTCATCATTGTGGCAATCTGGTTTTCATTGTTTATAGACAATGAAGATCCTGACAGTGCTGTGGATGACAGAGACAGCGACTATCGAAGTGAAACTAGCAACAGCATCCCACCTCCATATTATACAACATCTCAGCCTAATGCATCAGTCCATCAGTATTCCATTTCTTCACGGCATCAACAGAACGGATCACGGGATTCTTGCACTGATTCTATACACAGTTATGAGCTAGATTATTCAGACCATCAGAGGCCAATAAGGTACAATTTACTTTGTTGATGGCTTTGATTTCAAAAATGAATATTTTCAATCAATGTTTCTTCTCATTAACAAGTGAAAATTGGATTATATAGTGGTGCAGTGAGTCAGTTCCTGAGAACTGCTGAGTGGCTGCAGACGAGGTTGTGCTTTATTCCTGACGTGGTGGATTTCTGGTCTAACAAAGTTCATTGGGAACTTTCCAGATGGACCAAAGATAATTCTGAGAGAAATAAAATAATAACATGCCTGGAGGTTTAAAATGCTTGTCTTCTCATTAGGTATGGTGGAATGAATCCTGACAACAGGCTGTAATTAGTGATAATTTCTGCTCCAATTAGTTGCTGCGACTTGCTACTTGGGTCTTTTTCATTCAAGATACTGAAATGATTTTTGATGTTTTCTCAACTGAAAATATCATCTTTGGTTTCCCTTCCACCAGCCAATGTAATATTTCCATGGTCTCTTTACAAATGTTTTCATCAGCTCCTCCACACTTCTGAACCTAGGGCTATTGCACAGTTTGACCATGATATGAGCTGGCCGAACATTTAAATAACTGCATTGTAGCGTATACAGTAGTTTAATTTACCTGTTCAGCTATGAATTTCACTGGTCAACAACAATAACCTGGGAGAGAAGTGAAAGCAACCCAGCTAAATTTATTCCTCTAAAGAGATATTCCTCCCACTACCCATAAGGTGAAGTAATATATTGAATGGATTTGCAAAGCAGTGTACACAGTTGATCTCCCATTTAGAGAGATTATGGTTTTGATGTGAACTCCAGTAAGTTTCAGTATGTGAGTAAAGTTAATGCATAACACTACAGTTCAGAGAGGTAAGCTAATTGGAAGTGATGTCATAGAAATGTTATTTTACAATGCCATTGGGCCATTCTTGAGGATTATAGTTTTTAAAATGTTATTATATTTTGTTGCCTTAATATTTTCCCCAAGTGTATGCATTTAGGGAAGTGTTTATGTTACTAGTAGAATTGCTCTTAATGAAAATAAAAAAGCTTTTGAAATATTGCAATTATCAACTTGATTAAGTAAAGAGTATATAATATATATTTTTTTTACATATTTTGGATGGCAGTAATGAAAAGAGCAATTTTCAACTAGATCATATTTCAACCCAATTTTAAATTAATTTCGGAACAAAATTTTTTAAAAATTAAAGAAAGTTGACAAATAATTTTAGAGTAGAATATATAGGACATTTCCAACTGCTTTGAGAAATTCTTCTTTTGTAACAAGTTATTCTTTCTATTTGTTTCCCCTTTCCTATTTATAATGGCTACATTTCTCAAGTTGTTTGTGTGATGCCATGTACAGGAATCTGAAAATTCAGTATCATCTCGCAGTCCATTACCCCCAATCACCTTGTGTCATTTCCACAAGAAATATTTGGGTTCATCAAGCACAATTTTTGTTTAATATCCGTTGGCCATTTCTAGTTTTTGATTTAGAGGTTTAATCATTTCATATGACAACTGTTAAATTTGTTTTAAAATTATTCAGGCAGACACTGGCTTATGGTTTGGAAAAACTGGTATTATGTGAGATAGCTTTCACATATTCAGGCACATCCATATATTTCTACTTATTTTTTATCTAACATTTCTGCTTTTAGGTGGCTTCTTATAATTTGATTGTTCCCACAATGCTCTCTTCCAGTCAATGTGACAAGGTTCCAGTTCACTATTTCTTTTTCTGAACTATACAGGCATGATGTTATTTTATTAATTATCTCACAACATTTTATTAAAACTTGATATTAGTATACAAAATTATAATGCAATTTTAACTTTTTTTGTGATTATCAAAACATTCAATCAGGTATGTTGGGTACCCATCCATTATTTAGAAGAGAAAGAAAAGAGTACTTTAAAATGTGCTTGGATTGAACACATATTGAAATAAAACAAATTAGCCAGCTAGCAGTTTTCAAATTTTTTTCTTGGAAGAGAGACATATTGAACTCAAGAAGTATAACTGGCACCATGTCTAAGAGAATGGAGCACTAACCTATTTGAAATTGTCATCTCATCTAAGTGATTTATTTGATTTGTAGGTTCAGATTTGCAGGTATAGTATGTTGTTGCATATCCATCCTGTAATTTGAGAACTATTGTTGTATTTCATTGACCTTTAGCATTATGATCAGTGCAAAATCTTTAATCAGTGTTTCTCCTGGCAAGCACAAATTATGAATGGCTAGAAATGTACACACTTCACAGACTAAGGAAAATCGTACTTTTTTATTATGCATGCAAATAAATTCAAATGTACAATATATTGTGCTACAAAGCCAAGGAAGTAATATAAATGTACCGGATAACTGAGATAGTTGCTTCTTGATTTTGTTACTTAGATTTTTAAGGATTATTTTAAATATTAGTAGTATAATTGAATTTAAATATTAGCGCATTAGTATTTTATGTTGCAATTTATCAGTACATTTGGTGTTCAGTTTACAAATATACTTTACAAAATGCATTCTGTTTTTAGGTTGTTCCTTGCTGTTTGATGCCATGTAGTGTGTGTTAATTTGGTTTTAAATTGAAAAATAATTATATTGATAATTTAAGTTTGGTTTTAAAATTGCAATTTTAATACCTTAAGGGACTATGGAGTGTAATATACATATAAATTAAATGATAGCAGTGAAAATATATAGTGTAAAGTTGTATTGGAAGCTAGTTTTTACAATTTATATTGAGATATCAGTACAGTAAGAAACCTGTTAATTAAAATGATTTGTTTAGTTGGCTTGTTCTTTTTTTGAAAGCACTATAGTTACTTGGTTGTTGCTTACCTAACCATATCATTAATTTACATTTTCTGCAGTGAAATTTATTTATAATTTCAAACTGAAAATACTGCTGCTCTTTATATAAAAGGCTGTTATGTTTTTTTATTGCGTGTAATTTAGTTTGCTGAGTAAATGTTCTTTCATCACTGAGGGTGAACTTTAGAAATTGAAGGAACTATTGTGTACCATGTTCTGAGACCACTGTATAATTTAAATACACGATGATGAAAAGACAATATGTGTGTGCTAATCATGAAAGCAAGTCTTTTTGTCATTTTCACTTTCTAACCTCACTTGTGCTGCCCAAAACATTTGTCTGAGAATCTAGCAACCAAAAGGCTATAAAGTCAAATGCCTATTTTGGTAACGTTTTGTATAGTTTATCAATGAATTATTTCATAAATTGCACTTTTTCTATTTCACCCACTAATTTGGTAAACTCCAATGTAGAAATTAATTACATAAGTAATTGATAGCACAGTTGTCTCAGTAGAGTATGCAATTAAAAGTTATCTTTTTTTTTGTTTATTTAATCTTCCCTCACTTTTTTTCCTCTTTGTGCTTTCCGCTTTCTCTGGTAGACGCTATGATAGCATAGATTCTGCCACAAATGGACGCAGTGACCTAGAGACTGCGTCAGACTCTAGCAGGCTAACCAGTCGTCAGTATTCCCTTGAAAGTAGGCAGTCTCTAGATCTGTCGGATAGGTGGGTTTTAAACCAAATCTATTGCCTTGTTCGTACTCTAGACATTTGTGGTCGATAATGTGCTGTGGCTTCTTGTCTGGTAGTTGTGTGCATGCTTGTTTCAGTGTTTTTTTTCTATATTTGTGAACATAGTGGCTTCAATGGTGTAATATCTGAAGTTGAAATGATGCAAGATTTAACCGTGCAGGCCTCCAAAGTACAAATGTTATGACTGCATTATCTACGATCTTAAAATGTGTTTAATTTCCTGTTGTCAGATTTTTATACTAGCTCATTGGGAAAAAAAACAAAGTTGTCAATGTTTTGAATAAGAATTTGAAGTTGTATTTCTGTTGTTTGCTTCTAACTGTTTCAATTTTGAGTATCATTAATGTTGGATGACATGAAATCTAAAGAAATCAGTGACACTATTGATTACTGCAGTCTTCTGCCACTTGTAAAATGCTTTTGGCATTGAGAAATTTTTCTAGAACTTTTTAAGATTATCAGATTACTTACAGTGCTCAGGGCATTATATGGTTGAGAAAGGCTTCTGATCATTTTAATTTAAAAAAAAATATTTGTTCTTGATTTCAATATTTCTAAAAAGTTCAAAATAAATTTATTATCAAAGTACATATATGTCACTATTTACTACCCCAAGATTCATTTTCTTGCAGACTTTCAGAGTAAATACAAAGACACACAACAGAATCAATGAAAAAAACACACATAGCAAAGACAGGCAAACAACCAATGTGCAAAAGCCAGCAAGCTGTGCAAATACCAAAAGGAAGAGAACAAAGACAATAATACTAAATAAATAGGCAATAAATGTCATGAGTTGTAAAGTCCTTGAAAATGAGTCCTTAGGTTGTGGAATCAGTTCAGTGTTGAGGTGAGCAAAGTTGAATTAACATCTTATAAATTTTCAAATGTGAATTATAAAATTTTAAATGGGAGAAAATATTTGAATCATTTCTTAAAATTATCAAATTATAGTTCCTAAAATGTAAGGTGAAGTTCTTAATTTTCATGGTTTCAGTAACTGCCTTCCATCGTGGCACTTATTTTTATCCCAGTATTAATAAAATAGTGCATTATTTAACACTAGCTTTTACCTCCATTCTTTTGAATCACTTCATCGTTTCATGTAGCATCATTTTAAAAGTATATGGATCTTGGTTTACCTGAAATAGCTTGCATATCAGCAGTTTGATTGTCCCAAATTAATGTATTGGTAATGTAATCTGTAATGTATTGGTTCAAATGCCTTTTGTTCTTATGTGTTGAGTTTAAATTCTATAATGGAAGCTGTTAAACCTTATGTAGAAGAATAAAGTATCACAGAGTGCCAGTGCCCAGAAAACGTACAGTGGGTGTGAGGTCAGGACTTGATCACATGTGAAAGTAAACTAAAGCAAATTGTGATGTGAGGAAATGGTGTTGAATTAATGTAATAAATTTTGGATAAATTAGAGATCTGCAAAACTTAGAATGATAGATAATAAATTTACTTTGAACAATGTATGAAGTTCGTATTTGACACCATATATTACCCTGCAATTCATTTTCTTGTGGGAATTCATAGTAAATTGTGAGAAATAAAATGGAATTAATGAAAATCAGCATGAGACAGAGATGGACCAATGTTCAAAAGACAAACTGTGCAAACACAAAGAAATAATAATAATAATGGTAAATATTGAGACCATGAGATGAAGGATCATTGAAAAGGAAGTCTATAGGTTGTGGGGAACAGTTCAGTGATGGGGCGAGTGAAGTTGAGTTAAGTTATCCCTTCTGGTTCATGCATCTAATGGTTGAGGGGTAATAACTGTTCCTGAACATAGTGGTGTGGGACTTGAGTAAAGCAAAATGTTGTATTATGAGGAATCACAAATTACTTTGATATTGCTTTTGTAACTTAATCAATGGACTACAGTAACGTTAACAAAAGTCAGAGTAACCCAATCTCTAATGTTAGGCATTATAGAAATACATCAAATACAAGTTTATTGTTATTCAGCTGCATACATGGATATAGCTAAATGAAGCATTTTCCTATATTTAGGGATTAATTTGTTACTAGGGGTCCTGATACTTGTCTGTATTTGAGTGCAATGATCCCTTGTAATCATTATTTGATCCTTGGAAAAATCTGGAAATAACTAAGAAAACTATCTGCTCTATATGCCCATGATTTGAAGATAAGGCTGTATGGAAAGTGCTCAAGTTGGTATTCGTCACAATAGGTGATTATCAAAGGGACTAATCAGAGAGACTGTATGCTCAATAGAATGTGATTTATGTCCAACTTGCCATTTATTGGGAAGAGTATTGTATTGTAAACCAGATTTGTATGGATAAAATTTCACATTTTAAAATCTGTAATTATTTAAAAGTTGAAATGGTGCTAAGCAGTTAAGGATTCATTTAATTTCAAAGAAGTCTATTTCATTTAGAAGAAGGTATTTGTAGTTTTACCTTTCCTTGCAATCCCACCATTTTTTTGAGGTACTGACTAGAGTCGTTGCAGATGAATTTTTATTGCACAACGTTACAAACCTAATGTGTTGTTTATTTTCTTTTATTATGCTTGACCACAATGTGATACATAATCAATAATTGCAAATAATTCATTCATCTTTTATAAACAAATGCTACCGGCCCCAGTATTTCATTCCTGCACTGATATATGCTGCCAGGATGTTGATTTGCAGACTCTAAAAGGGCTGTTGGCAAGAAATTAAAAATTCGCTTTATGCCAAAAGAATCATGAACATTAAAAATATCTTATTTCATTTTTATTGTAGAACCTTGATCAGATCATAATGTCAACTGCAGACAACTGTTTTAATTAAACATAATTCATAACTGATCTGGGGCACAGTAGCTATGTTTTTTAACTCCCAATAAGCAAAGGAGAGCAAATCTAAATTGGCTCAAATGTTCATAGCTATATTTTCATTGCATCTAGGAATAACTTTTATAAATGAAAGCTTAAAAAATCAATTTTAATTGTCTAGACAACAGCAAAATCCCATTTGACATAGCTCTTCATAAAATTTACATTTGCGGTTGCTTTAAATGAGCTGTAGCACTTTAGGAGGTCAGATATAAAAAGAATACAATAACTGGCAGGACCTTTACGAGCACTAATGCTCAGTGGGATGTTGGGATGCAAGTCGAGGCAACTCGAGTGGAATGGGATGGGTAAGAAGGGACATTGCATGCTTACCTTCATTGGTCAAGGGATTAGGTATAAAAATTGGAAAGTAACATTGCAATGGTGTTAAACTTTGGGCCTCGCAACACACACAAGTTGCTGGAGGAGCACAGCAGGTGTGTCAGCATTTACGGATACAGTCAATGTTTCACGCCAAGACCCTTCAGCTTTACTGGAGAAAAATGAGTAGATTTAAAAGGTTGGGGGATGGGAGGGAGAAAAAATGTGACAGTTGAAATCAGGAGTCGGAGGGGTGAAGTGAAGAGCTGGGAACTTGATTGGTGAAAGATTCAGGGCTGGAGAAGGGTGAATCTAATTGGAGAGGACAGAAGGCCATGAAAGAAAGAAAAGTGGGGACAAGCACCAGAGGCAATGGACAGGCAAGGAGCAATGAGATAAGGGAATGGTGAAGAGGGATGGCATTTGCCACCCTCTGGTGCATCTTCCCCCCCCCCCCCTTTTCTGTGGCCTTCGGCCTCTACAGCTCTGTATCTCTTTTACCAATTAACTTCCAAGCTCTGTACTTCACCACTCCCCCTCCTGTCTCCTTGTGTTTCTCCCTCCTGTCCCCCCACCTTTTAAAACTACCTTTTTTTTTTCTCTCCAGTCCTGCTGAAAGGTCTGTGCCTGAAATGTTGACAATATTCTTCCATAGATGCTGTCTGGCCTGCTGAGTTTCTGCAGCATTTTGTGTTGTTTGGATTTCCAGCATCTGCAGATTTTCTCTTGTTCGTGTTTGTTTGGGCTTCATTAGGAATATTGTCTGCAGTCCTGGTCGCCATATTGTTAGAAGGATGTGGTGGCTTTGGAGAGGATACAGAAAAGGTTCACCAGCATTTTTGCTTGGAGTGGAGCATATTAGTTCTAAGAAAAGATTGGTCAAACTTAGATGGTTTTCTCTGGAATGACTAAGACTAAGTGGTCAAGTGATTGAAGTACATAAAATTATGACAGAATAAGTAAGGTAGATAGTGAAATTCTTTTTCCCAAAGTGAGGGTTGTGGTCCAGGTGCAGGACATTGGACTAGACAGAATAGTTCACCATGGGCTAGATGGGCTGAAAGGCCTGTTTCTGGCTGTAGTACTCTATGACTAGAGGACAGAGGGTTATGGTGAGAGAGGGGGAAACCCTAAGGAGGCAATGATCATATCATGATAGAACTTGCCCTGTAGTTGGAGAAGAAGAGGCTAATATTCTAGTGAAATAAAAGGAATTACAGAAGCATGAGAGAGGAGCTGGCAAAAGATGATTGGAAGAGGACATTAACAGGGATGAACTCCAGGCAGAACAGCAATGCCTGGAGTTTCTGGGAGCAATTTTGAAGGCACAGGATAGATGTATCCCAAAGAAGAAATAATATTTTAAAGGCAGGATGATGCAACCTTGGTTGAGAAGGAGACAAAACCAGCATAACTGCAAAAGAGAGGGCATACAATATAGCAAAACAAAAAGTGGGAACCCAGAGGCTTGGGGAAGCTTTTAAAAATCACCAGAAGGCAACTAAAAAAGCAATAAAAAGAGAAAAAATGAAATACGAAGGTAAGCTAGCCAATAATATAAAAGAAGATACCAAATGTTTTTTCAGATATATAGAGTAAAAGAGATAAGTTTCCATATTAGATAGTTGGAAAATTATGGTGGAGGGGTGGAAATGGAGAACAGGTAAATGACAGACAATCTTAAGTATTTTGTGTCAGTCTTTCCTGTGAAAGACACCAACAGTATACTCGCAGTTTGAGAATGTCAGGGCAGAGGTGAGTGTAATTGCTATTACTAAGGAGAAGGTGCTTGGGGAAACTGAAAGGTCTAAAGGTAGACAGGTCAGCTGGACCAGATGGACTACAACCCAGGGTATTGAAAGAGGTAGCTGAAGAAATTGTGGAGGCATTGATAATGATCTTTCAAGAAATGCCCAGGAGTGAAAATTAAACAATTTCTTCAACAAGATAGGAACTATGAAGAAACACTAGATTCTGGAATGGTTCCAGAGGACTGAAAAATCACAAATGTTATTCCACTCTTCAAGAAGGGAGGGAGGGAGGCATAAGACAGGAAATTACGGGCCAATTAGCCTGACTTAAATGGTTGGGAAGATGTTGGAGTCCATTATTAAGGTTTTGGGCTAATTGTTGGCACATGATAAAATAGGCAAAAGTCACCATTGTTCCCTTGAGTGAAAATCTTACCTGCCAAATCTGTTGGAATTCTGAGAAATAACAGGGAGGATAGACAAAGAAGAGTTAGTGGATGTTGTTTACTTGGATTTTCAGAAGGCTCTTAACGAGGAGCCCCTTATGAGGCTGTTAAATGCTGAAGTAAGCTTAGGAAGTTAACATACTGAACTGAAGAAAGGTGACCTTCCATTTCATCAGTCAAACTGGGAATAATTCCTTGTGGCAGAGTAATCTGAGTTTCTCAATTTGATTTTTAGTGCCTCCTGTTTGTACTGCAAAAGAAATTCTGAAATTGCCTACGATACCATAGTTGGCTTCACAGGTGTGGAAACGGATATCACTTTTGGCCTCCAAGCCTCGTGCAGTTGCTTTTGGATGCTATTTTGCTCTTTGACATAAAACACAAGTCCCTGTTTTCCAATGGAATGAAAATTTTTGCTGTCCATACTGATTTAGTGCCATCTATTCTGACCCTACCAATATCTTCATCTGCATCTTCTGTAGCAGTAAGTGTACTTCCTCAGCATGAGATTTTTTTTTTCTCCACTGTATTGGCACAAAGTACTTGTGCATAATATCTGACTATGAGAAGATCTGCCTTTGTGCTATCCTCTAAATGGCATAATGTATTAGAGTTGGTATGAAATAGAAATGTAGTGATATGTCATAGTCATTGAATGTTAGTTTCTTCACTACCTTCCCGGGCTACAGTTCATTGGTACCTGAAGTGAAAAATAAGACCATTATACCATAAAACATAGGAGCAGAATTAGGACATCTGGTCCATTGAGTCTGCTCTGCTATTCAATAATGGCTGATCATTTTTTTCCTATCTCCTCCTCAACCCAGTTCCCAGCCTTCTCCTCATAACCTTTGATGCCATGTTCAATCAAGAACCTATCAATCTCTGCCTAAGTACACCCAATGACCTGGCGTCCACAGCTGCATGTGGCAGCAGATTCTACAAATTCACCACCTTTTGGCTAAAGAAGTTTCTCTGCATCTCTATTTGAAAGGGCGCCACTCTATCCTTGGGCTGTGTCCTCTTGACCTAGACTCTCCCACACATGGGAAACATCCTTTCCACATCTATTCTGTCTAGGCCTTTCAACATTTGAAAGGTTTCAGTGAGATCCCTCGTCATCCTTCTGAATTCCAGCGAGTACAGACCCAGAGATATCAAATGTTCCTTGTTTGATAACCCTTTCATTCCTGGAATTAACCTTATGAACCTTCTCCAATGCCAGCACATCTTTTTTAAGATGAGGGGCCCAAAACTGTTCACAATACTTAAGGTGAGTACCTTATAAAGCCTCAGCATCAGATCCTTGCTCTTGTATTCTAGACATCTTGAAATAAATGCTAATATGGCATTTCCTTCCTCACCACCGACTCAACCTGCAAGTTAACCTTCAGTGTGTTCTGCATAAGGACTTACAAGTCCATCTGCATCTCAGATTCCTGGATTTTATCCCCATTTAATAAATGGTCTGCACATTTATTTCTACTACCAAAGTGCATGACCTTGCATTTTCCAACATTGTAGTTCATTTGCCAAAATAGACTTTGGCAAATGTGTGTTTGGGCAAGAGATCTGTTCACAAGTCTAATGACAATGGGATAGAACTGTCCTTGAGCCTAGTGATACATGCTTTCAGGCTTTTGAATCTTCTGCCCAATGGGGTGGGGGGGGGGGGAGAAAAAATATTTGGGGTGCTTGGAGGTCTTTAATTATGGTGGTTAGTTTGTAAATTTGAAAAGTATGAGTTAAGATTGATGTTATGAAAATTGGCTATAAATATTATATGTAGTGTGATTTCACCATAACAGTTGAGAAAGGTTGAGTTGTGATTATTTCAGTAAGTACCAGGTTGACCCTCTCGAACTAGCTACTGCTGTCTATTTTTGTTTGGCACCTCAAAGTGCAAGAAACTGATAACTATTTTCTGAGTACTATCCAGTTTGAGTTATGTAGTTGAATAATTGACAATGAACACAAAACACTCACAGTGTAGGTTTCCAGTAGTTTAGGGAAATAAAATGTGAATGTTAAAGTCCAGAATGATTCCTGGATAAGACAATAATACTTGTGAGGCAACAAAAGTTTATTAATTGGAAAAAATAGAAGTTACAGGTGACATTGGTTTCAGTCTGATTCAGCTTTCATTTCCATGCAGTTCTTAAGCCCGTGAACAGGAGAAATACAGATGTATTTGTTGTCAGAGTTTTTCATATGGTCTTGATATCATTGGCTGTAGAAGTCAAAAATGCCATTACTATTTTGTACTCCATGCACTTTCTGCCTTCAGCCAAGTGAGCACCTGGTAGCCATGTTATTGTTCACCACTATTGGCTTTGTATAGAATCTTCACTTTTCTTTCCAATTAAAATGTTACCCCACATTCCTCTTTATTTGTTTCTGCTCTTCGTGTTACCTCCGTATGCTCTTCAGTAAGAGTGGCACATTGGGGATAACACAACCTTGTTACAGACGCCGGCAGAACTGAACCCGAGTTGCTGGCACTGATACCCTTACATTTAACTGTTACGCCTCAGTGCTATTCTAAATTTTAATCACAACATTGGTTGGATGCTAAAGCATTGAGTTGAACCTTGCTGAATGTGACAAGTGGCTCAGAAAGAAGCTTTTGGCATTCAGCCATTTAGGTAGAAGCACATCTGATGACTGAGCCCAGTCTTGCTGGGATTATCAATTGCCTTTTTAAATGGGTATTTTAATAAGCAGAATGGTATGGTGAAATCATAACACTGGGAAACTACATCAGCTCAGACCTGGCATAGGTTTAAATTCCTGTTGATTTCTGTGAGATCTGTTGGTATGTTCATTAAAAAGCAGAGAAAAAGATGTTTATCAAATTAGTTTACCTTGGCTTCATCTTGATTATTTCTAAATGTGTTTAATGGTACCATGGTGATTAGCGTGATGTTACTAGTGTCAGCAGCCTGAGGTCAATTCTTCCCGCCTGTAAAAGGTTTGTACATTCTCCCCATGTCCACGTGAGTTTCCTGCAGGTGTCCAGTTTCTTCCTACATCCCAAAGGTATGTATGCGTTGATAGGTTTACTGGTCACATGGGTGTATTTGGGTAGCATGGGCTTGTTGGACCAAAAGGACCTGTTATCATGCTGTATTTCTAAATAAAAAGAAATAATTTTGAAATAAGTTGTGCTTTTTTCTCTCAGTTTCAGTAAATCTCTTACTAGATTCCAAATGTCACAATTATTAAAACATCTTGTAGCTTTATCAAAGGCAAAATTTGTACCTCTGGGTATGTGCCTACTGTCAAGTCTGTCAGCAAGTCAGGGCAGGGCTTCTGCACCAGCCCAACAAGTAAATCTTGCCACTTAACCTAAGGGTATGGAGAGCTAGTGCAGTAGGTCCTCCACATCCAGAGCAAGTAGAAGTGAGATTGCAAGGATTGTTTGCAACAGTTCTGAGTAGTGTGACCACTACTACAAGGTTTTGCTTATTTTGATGAGCAGGAAATGTAGGTTGGTGTGATTCCTGGAGCTGTTTCCGTGAGGGTGTGTGTTTTAGGTCTGAACAGGTTTATAGGAATTGATTATGTTTGACTTAGCTTTGTGTTTGGATGTGGAGACTAAATAATTGGCGGTATTTAAAGTGGAAGAATTTTGAAACGTTGGAGAATCAATGCAAAAGAGAAGAGGTCTGGTCAGGCATGATCATATTGAATGGTGGAGCGGACTGAAGCCAAGTGGCCCACTTCTATGTTCATATCTGTATAATAATGTCAATTCTCTTAAAATTTTAAGTGTTTAAGAGTTGTACCTCTTTAATTTCTACTGCCTCGTACTAAATCTCTTGCCCACCTCTTCCTCCAAGTAGTTTTACATAGAAATAGTTATGTAAACATTTCAAACATTATGAAGTATTCTAGAGTAATCCAAAACTAGAAACATAGAAAACGTACAGCACAATACAGGCTCTTTGGCCCACAAAACTGTGCCGAACATGTCCCTACCTTAGAGCTACCTAGGCTTTACTCATAGCCCTCTATTTCTCTAAGCTCCACGTAGCCATCCAGGAGTCTCTTAAAAGATCGTATTGTTTCTGCCTCCACCACCACCACTGGCAGCCCGTTCCAGGCACTCACCACTCTCTGCGTTTTTTTTTTAAAAACTTACCCCTGATATCTCCTCTATACCTACTTCCAAGCAGCATAGAACTATGCCCTCTCGTGCTAGCCATTTCAGCCCTGGGGAAAAGCCTCTGACTCTCCACACGATCAGTGCCTCTCATTATCTTGTACACCTCTATCAAGTCACCTCTCATCCCCCATCACACCAAGGAGTAAAGGCCGAGTTCACTCAACCTATTCTCATAAAGCAATGTAATCTGAACAAGAGATTCTGCAGATATTGGAAATCCAGAGTAGCACACACAAAATGCTGGAGGAATTCAGCAGGTCAGGCAGCATCTATGGAAGTTATTAAATAGTCGACATTTCAGGCTGAGACCCTTCATCAGGACTAATTTAAACCTGATGCTAATCACCTAAGCAACCTGGGGTTGCTTAATGGTATTGGTCCATGGCATAAAGAAGGTTGGGAACTCTTGACCTAGGAGGTGCTTATGCTTTGGACTGTTCTATGGCTATTTCTGTTCATTGCAAATTGAATGCAACAGATAATACAAATGTAATATCTGCTGATGTAAATCCTATTTTTATAAAAGTTAATAAAAATCTTTGACATTATTATAAATTAGAAACATAGAAAACCTACAGCACAATACAGGCCCTTCGGCCCACAATGCTGTGCCGAACATGTCCGTCCTTTAAAAAATTACCTAGGGTTACCCATAGCCCTCCATGCACCTGTCCAGGAGTCTCTTTAAAAAACCCTATCATATCCGCCTCTACCACCATCGCTGAAAGCCTATTCCATGTATTCACCACTCTCTGCATGCTTTTTTTTTAATAAGCTCTTACCCCTGACATCCTCTGTGTACCTACTTCCAAGCACCTTAAAACTGTGCCCTCTCGTGTTAGCCATTTCAGCCGTGGGCAAAGCTTCTGACTATACACATAATCAATGCCTCTTATCATCTTGTACACCTCTTATCAGGTCACATCTCATCCTCTGTCACTCCAAGGAGAAAAGGCCAAGTTCACTCAACCTATTCTCATAAGGCATGCTCCCCAAACCAGGCAACATCCTTACAAATCTCCTCTGCACCCTTTCTATAGTTTGCACATCCTTCCTGTACTGGGGTGACCAGAACTGAGCACAGTACTCCATGTGGAGTCTGACCAGGGTCCTATATAGCTGTAACATTACCTCTCTGCTCTTAAACTCAATCTCATGGTTGATGTAGGCCAATGCACTGTATGCCTTCTTAACCACAGAGTCAACCTGCAAAGCAGCTCCGAGTGTCTTATGGACTTGGACCCCAATATCCCTCTGATCCTCCACGCTGCCAAGAGTCTTACCATTAATACTATATTCTGCCATCATACTTGACCTACCAAAATGAACCGCCTCACACTTATCTGGGTTGAATTCCACCTGCCATTTATCAGCCCAGTTTTGCATCTATCAATGTCCTGCTGTAACCTCTCACAGCCTCCCACACTATCCACATCAGCAAATTTACTAACCCATCCCTCTACTTCCTCATCCAGGTCATTTATAAAAATCACGAAAAGAAAGGGTCCCAGAACAGATCCCTGAGGCATACCACCGGTCGCTAACCTCCTTGCAGAATATGACCCGTCTAAAACCACTCTTTGCCTTCTGTGAGCAAGCCAATTCTGGATCCACAAAGCATGGTCCCTTTGGATCCCATGCCTCCTTACTTTCAGTAAGCCTTGCATGGGTTACCTTATCAAATGCCTTGCTGAAATTCATATACACTACATCTACTACTCTATCTTCATCAATGTGTTTAGTCATATCCTCAAAGAATTCAATCAGGCTCGTAAGGCACAACTTGCCTTTGACAACTGACTATTCCTAATCATATTATACCTCTCTAAGTGTTCATAAATTCTACTTTTCAGGATCTTCTCCATCAACTGACCAACCACTGAATTAAGACTCACTGGTCTATAATACCCTGGGCTATCTCTACTTCCTTTCTTGAATAAGAGAACAACATCTGCAACCCGCCAATCCTCCTAATCCTCTCCCATCCCCATTGATGATTCAAAGACTCCCACAGTAGCCTGGGGTACATGTCATCTAGTCCCGGAAACTTATCAAACGATGCTTTCCAAAAGCTCCTGCACATCCTCCTTTGTAATGTCCATATGCTCAAGCTTTTCTATCCAGTGTAAGTCATCCCTACAATTGCCAAGATCCTTTTCTGTAGTGAATACTGAAGAAAAGTATTCATTAAATGCCTCCGCTATCTCCTCTGGTTCCATACACACTTTTCCACTGTCACACTTGATTGGTCCTATTCTGTCACATGTTATCTTCTTGCTCTTCACATACTTGTAGAATGCCTTGGGTTTTTCTTTAATCATGCTCGCCAAGGCCTTCTATTGGCCCTTTCTGGCTCTCCTAATTTCATTCTTAAACTCCTTCCTGCTAGCCTTTGTAACCTTCTAGATCTTTATCATTACCTAGTTTTTTGAACCTTTTGTAAGCTTTTCTCCTTGACTAGATTTTCAACAGCCTTTCTACACCACAGTTCCTGTACCCTGCCATCCTTTCTCTGTCTCATTGGAATGTACCTATGCAGCACACCACGCAAATATCCCCTGAACATTTGCCACATTTCTGCTGTACATTTCCCTGAGAACATCTGTTCCCAATTTATGCTTCCAAGTTCTTGCCTGATAGCTTCATATTTCCCCTTACTGCAATTAAACACTTTCCTAACTTGTCTGTTCCTATTCCTCTCCAATGCTATGGTAAAGGAGATAGAATTGTGATCACTGTTTCCAAAATGCTCTCCCACTGAGAGACCTGACACTTGATATTGTACAAGATTTGTTCTGTTAATTAAAAAAATAGAACTTGTAATATCAAGAATGTGGTTTTGAGGCTAAATTCAGGTTAACCATGATCTTGAAGGCAGGGAAAGTTAAGTGGCATGTCTTGATTTACTATTTCTTGTGTCTGTGTCATGTGTACTTTTAATGGGTGCTTGAATATGCAGTGATATCACCATTCTGTTGATTGAAATGTGTAGGACTCTGCTGTGAAGTTTTTTTTCCTGATTTGACTTTACTGCTGCTTTGACTGTCAATGTTTTTTTTAATACATTAAGAGAGGAAATCACATTCTTTCCCTCTCAAGCTCTTTCTCTCCTCCTCCCCCCCCCCCCCCCAGAATCCCCATTCTTGAATGAATAAAATATAAAACATCTGTCTTCTTTCATGGGTCATCCACAAAACTGTGGTCAGAGTAACTTCTGGAATTGCTCCACTGTTTATTCCCTGCTTTGGAAAGTGTAAAATTGTGATTCTTTGAGAAAAATATGCATGTGCATTTGGATTTTCCAAAATAATTTCTCCTGGAAATTTCTTTTAGAAAACTAATGTGCAATAATATTTTCATGGTGCTAATTTGCTTGCCCAGAGTAGATTCTTCTTTTCATTTCACTTATGCCTACCCTCTGTGCAATGTTTCCGTTCAGCAATATGGGAGGCAGGTTAAATCTATGGGCACACAACCATGTTTTAGAAATTTTATACAGTTATACTGGTCAGTAAGTACCATTCAAATCTAGCAAATTGGTAATTGCCCAAGATTCATGTTTGCTCTCCTTTTCAACAACCAATAATAATTTTTTTAATTAAGAACAGAAAAATAAAGAAAGAAGGCTCCAGATATTTTAACTTGTATATCCAAAGTGTTCATGATTTGTTACTATTCTCATTCGATCTGTATAGAACAAATTCTTTACACTGTATGTTTTAAGATAGTTAATAATTCTATCAAATTTCTTTGTTTTCAGTTTAAGAAGCCTTAATATCTCTCTCATTTTTGCAGCCCAACAGGTAGCAGCAGATATGCTTCATCAGCAGAGCTGAGCCAGGGTAGTTCCCAGCTTAGTGAGGACTTTGATCAAGATAACGAGAGTCTGCAAGGCTCCGATTTAGATGATGAACGTGACGGTGATTCTTATCACTCTTGCCACAGCTCAGTGAGCTGTCAGAAAGAATCTCTAGACTGGGACAAAGACGATAATGAGCCGTTGGAGATTTATAGCGAAACTGAAGAGTTCCAGAAGGAAGTAGAAATATATGAGGAAAAACCAACAGAGGAAGAAATTGTTGCTCCAGAGGAAGCTAAACCTGAAACTGAGATACCACCAGAGCAACCTGAAGTCAAACCACTAGAAATGTAAGAATTTTATTGTCTTATAAAGCTTATCGGAGAGCTAATTTCCTAGGTGAGACTCAATATAGATGTTTTGATACAACTAACAAGTGGATTGTATTATTATAATTTGTTTAATTATATGAAGCATTGAAAATGTTGTAGAATGTGTCCTGCCTTGCTACTTCAATAATAATGTTTGAATTCGAATTAACAAAATGAAGCCCTTGTTCAATTTCCTTCAACTTGTATTGTAATAATTTAACACACTAAGATCTCACAATAATTGCATGTAGCTAAGCTAACTGCACATTAAGAGTAAAATGTAGGTTGTGAAATGGAACAGATCAATAATTAGAGAAAAGTCATCTTGTTAATGAAACAGCTGAGGGAAACTTAATTCTGTGCTGCTGAATTAAATTAATTAATTTTTGGCACAATACATTTGAGAGCAGTACAGCTCACAAGTGTTTAGCAAATCCTTTCTTGTTGGCTTTATGAAAGAGTTTGCTAAATATTCTCAGTCCCCTGTTCCTTTCACAAACAATGCAAAAATGTAACTTTTAACATATATCTTCTGAAAATTACAATTAAATATTTCACCATTTGTTCAGGTTGTGCCTTCTGGAAAATAATTTACAGCAAAGCATTATTATAACATTTTATGTGTTAAAATGCTAGGAAGGCTTAAGTTGTGATTTGTTCCTTTCTATTTCTGTAACTTCAAATCAAGGATCCAATCCCTTGGGTATAAATTTTTAAATCTCTGTCTTGTGCAGTTTTTTTTCACCCCCTTGACCATCTTTTATAACTTTGATGATATTATTATTTTCTCAGTTTTTAAATTTATTTCATGATCTAGGATAAGTAAAGCTCATATAGCTCTGAATTGTAGCAAATTGAAACTCCTTAGCTTCAGTCTTCTGAGCTAATTTATTCTCATTTCTAACTTAGTCAAGATCATTGTTGATATGATTTCAGCTACCCAGAGTTTAGGCATATTGTGAAAACTTGAGCACTTTTGATTTGGCAATCAGTCTTAAATCATGGCTCTCCATCCTGAAGCACAGTGGATATATTATTATGTTAAATGTGCCATACAACTCAGCTTCTAAATCATTGTCAGTGGAAATCAAACAAGAGGAAAGGGGATGATATTGTTAGTGTGTAAAAAGAATAGATTTTGTTTTGAGATATAGTTTAAAACGCCACTGAAGCTCCCCGACATTCTTCAGAGAAAAAAGTTGTGTGGCATCTATATTCCAGAGCAGAGAAGTTAGAGAAAATGATTGGTTTTACAGGGTAGAGGTAGAGTGTTGACAAGGTGTAAACATTTAGCTGTTTATGAAATTCTTACAATACAGAATCTCCATCAGAGTCCCATTGGGTACAGCGTTACTCAAGACAATGTGGTTTCATAGTTGTAGAATTACAAAGTAATTTCTGTTATGGGTGTTAAGTGATCATTATTAGAGTTCAGTGCATTGGGAGAACAGGAAAATAACCAGGTTTCCAGATCCCATTGAGAAAATTGCTACAAATAAATGCTTTGGGATCAAGTAAAAACAACATTGGGATCCACAACATATTATACAGAGAACACAAAAAATACAGAGCATGTGTACACTATTTGGCCACATGAATCCACTCCACCATTCAGTGAGGTGATGTCTGACTTTTACCTCAAACGCCCTTTTACGTTCTTTTCCTGTATCTCTTGATTTCTATAACATCCAGAAATTTGTTGCTCTCCGTATTGATTGCAGTCAGTGATTGAGCCTCTAGGATAGAGAATTCCAAATCTACACCATCTGTTTCAGTCCCTAATAGTGTAGCACTCGCATTGAATACCTGATTCCTTGACGTGGACTCCTCAGCCTACCTCTACCTCAGGATTTCCCAACCAGGGGTCCACAGACAGCTCAGTTAATGGTAGAAGTCCATGACATAAACAAGGTTGGGAACCCCTGTATTGGATAGAAGATTATTCCATGATTTCAATATTGTGGAGTTGTAGTTCAAGCTGGTATACCTGGTACCTTACAATACAGGTTTAGCTACTTGGGAGTAACTGTGGTAGACCAAACCCCTGCTCTACTCTATCAAATACTCAATGTAGTTTATGTATTTCAATGAGTTTGTCTCCCAAATTTAGGAGTAACTAGTCCTAGCCAACTTAATCTCTACATGTAACATGGCTACAATCCCAGGAACCAGTCTGTTAAATCTTCATTTTAGTTACTCTATAGAATGTTTTAGACAAGGAGACTAAAATAGTACACAATGGTTTTGGTCTCAATTACTGACACAATCCTGATAGGACAAGTATTCCTATTTGAGTAAGTTCAGAAAGATTTGTTGGTGCCCTTTGAGTGATGTCCAAACAAAAGTCAGCACCTTAAGGATAAAAGAAAGTAGAGCTGGTGGCAGAAAATTTCTAAATTGGGCATCAGCAATAAAAGCCCTTCAGCGACTAGTGGGTTTTTATTTCTTGGTACAATTTAATGGGAAATTTGAAGTGAGAGATTATGGTTTGTAACTATTGTTTTAACTTTTTTGTTGCATATTTATATCTTTAGCTACAGAAATGAGGAGGAAGGGCATTCTAGTATGTCCAGAGCTAAAGCCAACTGGCTTAGAGCTTTTAACAAAGTCCGTATGCAACTACAAGAGGTAAGTCAACTACAACAAAGTGAGACAAACCCAGATTTTCTTTATCAACATTAAAAAATAATTATATTGCAGACAATAACTGTTGCACCTATTGAAAATACTGTTATATTCTTAAACATTGTTGAATGAAGTTTTAAAATAACCCATATCTAACAATTTGCTCAGAGTTAATGAGAATGTAAAATTTAGAGCACGCAATAAAGTTAGCTGGAAGTGTGGAAAAACAATATTTGGAGTTTCTGTACTTTAACCTAAAGGAGTTAACAAAGTGAGCACCCTTTCCTTAGAAAGGGGATTTAACATTGGAAGTTGTAAATTAAATGGACATTTTTCATCAATCCTTGCCATAGAGGATGCATATTTTTGACATATAGAGAAGATGATTAGCATTATTTGATGGAAAGGAAGTACATGCTGGGATAATAGACTTATCTTGGTTGAAATGCACTTGTTCCACTTTCTTAACATTTATTCTTATATCTGAGTTAAAGCTATTTTACATGAATAGTTACTTACAAACTTATAAAATTGTACTGCTTAACTTGCTATAGTATCTTATTTCTTTCCAGATACAATGTGTTTTTTTCATAGCTTTATCGTGCAATGTTAAGCCACTAACTCTGCAAGGTAACAGATCAAGGTACACAAAGAGTAATTGATGGGTACTGATGTTTTTAAAATTGGCTGCACTTTAAAATTGTTTAGCTTGGAGAAATGGTCATGGAAATAATATCAAATAAGCGAAATTTTGCGATGAATTTGTTTTCTGCAGGCACAACTTGGGGAAGGGGTTGGTGATCTGCCAAAGCCTCTTTGGTTTAAAGGAGGGTGAGTACAATGTCATTATTTAGTGCAAAGCATTTATTTATTGAATGTAAACAATGGTTGTTAAATACATATATATTTAAATTGGTATTAAATATTTGTGCTGCTCTACACCTTCAACTTGGTTCAATTTTTAGCTCATTTAATAATTATTTTGCTAAACTGTTTAAATATACAAGTTGTGGTAGAATTTCAGCATAAAATGGGTTTGTGGTCAAGCTGGACTATATTGGAGCTACAAGAGTTTAGAAATTATCATGGCTTCATTTTTATTTACCAGCAGAAATTAAATGTGGATACATTAGCTATTTGGTGGCCAATCTGAAATGGCTCCTTAATGTAACAGGTTCAGAATTTACCCAATTGCAAAACTGGTATTGAGGGTTCTGTTGCAAGCGTTTATTGTAATAAGAACTTTTGATAAGCTACAAAGAACATCTTATAAAGAAAAAAAATCAGAATGAGAACTATTTATTTATCTTCCTGGAAAGAATTATCAATGCAATGTTCAGCAGTCTCTAAATGAAGATCTGTTATTGTGTAATAAAAAACTATTATAGTCTCGTGGTTATCATGAACGGGAAAACAACTATGTAGCAAAAGAATCATCTATGCGTTGCTCTTTCTTGTTTAGAAATAAGAATTAAATTCACACTTTTATCCATCAGTCATATTTAATAAGGACACTGTAGTTCTCACTGGTCAAATTTTGATGAAATGACTCAACAGAAGGAGATCTGTCAGAAGATATTTGTAGTGGTTTTCATTTACCCGTTGTTCAAGCGTTTTCATCAGGTCATTTAGTACAGGTGTCCAATAACAAAACAGAAGTCGTAAACAATGGCCACACTGAACAATTATCTAATTGGCTTGTTATCATTGTCTCTATATTACATGAGGTTCCTTATGGTTTTGTAAGGGGGAGGTGGTAGTTCAATAAGCTCAAATTCTCTATTAAATGCTCCCAATGGCATGCATCTCAAATAACCTCTGACAGCCAAGTCCAGCTCTTCACATGTGGCTTCATTACTAAGCCCTGTGGAACAGTTTCTACTGCCGGAGCAAAATTGGGTTACTGGCACTTTAAAACCAACCAGTTCAGAGAGATAGGCCTCGTCAGTTGCGGTTGGCAGCTCATCTAGGAGAAGGAAAACTCTGACCTCGACCATCCATTGCCTTGCATCTATACCCACTCATTAGAAGAGCTTTGGGAGAAAACCTAGAGGGAAAATCGGGAGCCTGAATCCCTAAGGCAGTCCTATGTTGAGTTCAACCCTGACTGGAAACTCCTGCGATGCCACTGGTACCAAACTCTATCTGTCTGTACAGTTCCTTTGCATTCATTAGTTTGTGGAGAGGAGAGCTTGCTGCATGGGTGGCTCTCCAAATCATACTGCCCTGGCTTGCAGACTGTCTTTATATCACATAGACAGCTGGGGTGCAACATCCATGGTCAACCCTGACCAATGGAGGGCTCAGCATAGCAGAAGAAACAGTCTTTTTCAATAAGAGCATGTTTTGCTTTGTGGATTTTGCTTAATACTCCTGAATATAAAAATCAAAAGGCCTGGAAGTGTGAATCTGATGATTTAAAGCTACATTTTGCCTGTGATACAAAAGTATATGTGGTTGCTGCTCGTATCCAGGCATACACAACAGCAAATGATGTAACTCCTGGCAAAGTTCAGACTGATATGACATTAGACCATAAGAAATAGGAGTGGGAGTTGGCCTGTTCAACAATATCATTGCTGGTCTTCACCTACAAACCATTTTGCTTTCTTTATACCATCCACAAATCTATTGAAGTTTTGAATGCACTTTGTGACTGATCCTCCTCATCTCATTCCAGTATGGCCTGACTTTTATTATTGTGACCTTAACTCTCAGCCCAGATGAATGTCTCCCCTTGTATCCATCTACTTCAGCCTCTGAGTTTCAATGAGGTCACTTCTTGGTATTCTGAACTAGAGAAATGGAGACCTAGCCTGTTCATCCTTTTACCTGAATCTTTATCGCACTCAATCTATAGCAAGCATTTGGTTTCTTCATTATGTTAGAAGACCAAAATTTCACATGATCACATGATATTTCAGATAAGGTCTGTCCAAGGACCTATCGCAGTTAAATCAAATTCAAATCTGCTGGCAATAGAGACCAGCAAACAATGTCTTCCTAACTGGGTACTGCAATTTCACTTTAACTTTAAGACAAAGGGCACGCAGGTTTTCCAATCTCATTGTTATTTTCAAAAAACAATACCTAACATTTCTACTGGTGGAACATTTCACATTTTTCCACATGGCACTCCATTTGCCTTGTAACTGTTCCATATCCTCTTGAAGATTCTGTGTATCCTTATCATGACTTGTATTCCACCTGGTTTGGTGACATCTGCAGCTTTGGAAATGTTATAATTGGCTTGATGCTGAAATGAGCTTTTGTCCTTAAACAGTTATCCTGGTATCTTAAACAAGAGAAAATCTGCAGGTGCTGGAAATCTAAACAACACAGCTGCTGAAGGGTTTTGGCCTGAAATGTCGACTGTACTTTTTTATATAGATGCTGCCTGGCATTTTGTGTGTATTATGCTGGTGTCCCTCTTGTCACTCCCTTCCAGCTGAGAAGGACCCTATTCCCACCCATTTTATCTGTTAACTATTTCTCAATCCGTGCATAAAGGAAAATCCAAAAACTGCGGATGCTGAAAATCTAAAAGAGAAGCATAAACTGCGTGAAACACTCAGCTATTAGGTAGTTTTTTTCGAAGAAGAACTTGTTAACTTGTTGAGTCTGGGGCATTTCGACAGACTGAGAAATGCAGGTTAGTGTTTGATAGGAGAGAAAGATGAGGGAGGATGTATGGAAGGAACAAAGAGAATATCTTTGATAGGATGAATCTAATTGTCTTAATAGGGACAACTATTAGCACTTTCATCTTTTGTAAAGGGAGAGACCATAGGACATCTCTTTTGGACTCATGCCATCAGAGATTCCCCTTGTTTTACATGTCCCTCCTTCATGCTTCCTCCAACTGCAAACTATATAGCTTGTATTTTTCTCTTCCCTAACTTTGAAGAGTTATGGACTTGAAATATTAACTGTTCCTCCTTCCACAGATACTGCCTGAACTGCTGGAAGTTTCCAACATTATCTGCTTTGATCACCATTCCACATGATAGTGCTCATAATCTTCCTGTTTGAGCCATTGTCTAAAGATGTCTGAAAATCCAGATGCGCCACATCCACTCTAATACTCTACTAGATATATCCACTAAGAATTCCAAAGTAGTCGGGCATCATTTTCCTAGTGTATATTCATATTGACTTCTCCCCATCATATAATTGTTATTTTCTGTCACGTGCTTTATTAGAATTTAGGATTTCCTTGCTGTAGATATTAATCTAAGAGGTTGGCACTTACTACTTTTAATTCTCCTTAAATAATGAGGTTACAATTTCAACCCTCCAATTCCTCTAATGTATCTGCCTCTACCATGACTCCTGGCTGAGTGTTCCAGTCACCCACCAAAAAAGCCACCTGACATTTCTCCTCTCATTTCCTCCAATCTCCTTAACATTGTACTGTGAAAGGTAGATTTTTTTTCCTCTTTTGTTGTTGTTCTGCATTCCACAGACTCTCTGGCTATGTGGGTGGTATGATGTAATTACTTGATACTGGTAATGAGAAAGATCAATAAACAATCTTTAAATGGGGTTGATTGTTGATGACCATCAACACTCAATATTTATTTTTTATCAATATTTCAATATCAATATCAATATTTATTTTTAGAGATACAGAAAGGAACAGGCTCTACCAGCCCAATGAGCCAAACTGCCCAGCAACCCACCTGTTCATTCCTAGCCTCATCACAGGACAATTTACCAATGACCAGTTAACCTACTAACCAGTACATCTATGGACTGTGGGAAGAAACCAGAGCACCCGGAGGAAACACACATGGTCACAAGGAGGATCTAAAAACTTCTTACAGATGGTGTCAGAATTGAACTCCGCTCCAATGCCCAAGCTGTAATAGTGCCATGCTACCATGGCGCCCAACTGTATTAGCAATTGGGTTAAGTATGTGAATAGGTTGAATCTACCACTGGAAAGATTCAAAGTCATTTAAAATTATTTTAAGGTCACATCTGAGGAGACTGCTGAAAGCAGAAATATGAACATCTCAGATCTAGAGCCATTGCACTGTGAAATGTAATTTGAAATAGTTGTCACGTAACTAGTGATTTCCTTCTAATTTTACACACCCACAGTGACCTCTATTACTCATAGTGGATGATTGCTTGGTGTTATATAAACAGAAAAATATTGCAAGCACACAGCAGGTCAGGCAGCCCCCAGATAAAGATAAGCAGTTAACATTTCAGGTTCTGGTTCCTCTGTCACAAACAAGAGAAAATCTGCAGATGCTGGAAATCCAAGCAACAGGCACGTACAATGTTGGAGGAACTCAGCAGGACAGGCAGCATCTATGGAAGTAAGTACAGTTGATGTTTCAGGACAAGACCCTTCATCAGGACTGGAGGAAAAAAGATGAGTCAGGGTAAGAAAGTGGGGGGAGGGGAGGAAGAAACAGTAATAGGTGAAACTGGGAAGGTTGGGGGGTGGGGGGGGGAAAGAGGTGAAGTAAAGAGCTAGGAAGTTGACTGGTAAAAGAGATAAAGGGCTGGAGAAGGAGGGAAAGAGGAGTACCAGAGGGAGGTGATGGACAAGTAAGGAGATGAGTTGAGAGTGGGGAATGATGAAGGGGGTGGGGGCATTCCAGTAAGTTTGAGAAATCTATATTCATGCCATCAGGTTGAGGCTACCCAGGCAGAATACAAGATGTTGCTTTTCCAACCTGAACATGGCCACCCATTTTAATTCCACTTCCCATTCCCATTCCAACATATCATCCATGGCCTCCTCCACTGTTGTAAAGAGGCCACATTCTGTTTGGAGGAGCAACACCTTATCTTCTTTCAAACTGATGAATGGTATGAACATCAATTTCTTAAACCCCTTCATCATTCCCATTTCTCTCTCACCTTATCTCCTTACCTGACCATCACCTCCTTCTGTTCCCCCCTTTTCTTTCTTCCATGGCCTTCTGTCCTCTCCTTTCAGATTCCCCCCTTCTCCTGCCCCGTATATCTTTCATCAATCAACTTCCCAGCTCGTTACTTCACCTCTTCCCCGCTATCCCCCATCTTCTCAGTTTCACCTATTACAAGGTGTTTCTTCCTCCCCTCCCCTTCTAATTGACATCCTGATGAAGGGTCTTGACCTGAAACGTCGACTATCTATTCATTTCCATAGTTGCTGCCTGACGTTCTGAGTTCCTCCAGCATGTGTGTGTTGTCTGGTTCTTCTGTGTTACTTTGTGGCTGTGTTGCTTAAAGGCTATGGGATCACGTCCAACAAGCCAGACTACACTAATATAGAAAAATTGAGTCAAACTGATAAAGGGCAGAATTGGCATATTCTAATACAGGTAAGAGGATGAATGCAAGAAATTCTGCAAAGCTGAAAATCCAAAGCAGCACACACAGATTGCTGGAGCAACTCGCGGTCATGTAATGTTTAGCGCGGCACTATTACAACTCGGCATTGTGGAGTTTGGAGTTCAGTTTCAGCACCATCTGTAAAGAGATTGTACATTCTCTGAGAACTGTGTGGTTTTCCTCCAGGTGCTTCAGTTTTCTCCCACAGTCCAAAAACGCACCAGTTGTTAGCATAATAGATCATTGTAGATTGTCCTGTGATTAGGCTTGTGTTAATTATGTGGGTTGTTGGACAGTGTGTCTCATTGGAGCTGGTAGGGCCTGTTCTGTGTTATATTGATAAAGACATTGAATTCTGCAAATCAGACAGCATCTATGGAAATGAATGGGCTGAGACTCTTCATTGGGACCCTGATGAAGGGTCTTCGCCCAAAACATCGACTGTTTATTCATTTCCATTGATGCTGCCTAACCTGCTGAGTTCTCTCATATTTCATGTGTGTTGTTCTAGAAAGAGTGTGAAAGGCTGTATCCTGTTCAGACTGAAGATGATGAGGTATTGTTTTCAAACGTGTATTAGGCACAAGAAGTTTCGGGCAGTTAGTCCAGAATGGGAGTGGGTGGGCATTAAACTGAGAGACCACTAGAACGTCAATGTTATTTGCATGGATTGAACATGGGTGTTCTACAGAACAATCACCCAATCTGTGTAAGGTTACTGCAGTTTAGATGAACTTCTACTTGATGTTGGTCGGCACAATAAAAAAATACAGCAGATAATACACGAACAAAAATATTAATGTACAAATTACACATAAGAGCCACCTTAAGAGATGCTTTGTATAGATCTGCCTGGGCCCAAAGCATTCTATTTGCTTATGTGCTGTTTAAATAAAGTATGATTTGAGCATGGTAAAGTTCTGCTGTGGTTCCTTAAGTTTATCATAGCTGGGGGAAAGTACTGGTGATGAGCTCCCACTACCAATTAAATGCTCTCAATGGTGTGCGTCTCAAATAGCCTCTGACAACCAAGTCCAACTCCTAGCCTTCATGTGTGGCTTAGCTACTAAGCCTGGTGAAACAGTTTCTACTGACAGGAGAAGGAGCAAAGATGGATTACTGATGCCTTAAAGCTAGTCGGTCTGGGCATATGGGGCTGCCATCTGTGGCTGGTAGCTAATCTAGGAGAAGGAAAACTCTGATCTCAAACCTCTGCTGCCTTGTGGCTATACCCACTCATGGGGAAGGGTTTGGGAGTAAACCCTGAGGGGAAGTCCCTAAGCTAGTCCTACATTGAGTTAAACACTGTCTGGCGACTCCTGCAATACCTCTGGTACCAAACTTTCTTGGTCTCTGTCGTTGCTTTGGATTCATCAGCTGCGTGTGTCGTGATTTCTCGTGCCCCACAAACGACCAGGAGACGCAGAAGATTCTTCAAGAAGGGTTAAACTTTAATTTGCAAATCAAAGCTGAGACAGTCATTGAGCTAGTCGTTGATTGCCCACCGATCCTTGTTCATAGCATTTTTTAATAGCAATCTCCTGGTTTAGTTGTATTAGCATATCACAAGTACATTCGCCACTATTGTTTCTACCCATTGACTTAATCATGTTCTAATCTACATCTCTTAGCTACCTCTCATTAACACACCATTATAACTTACATCTCTTAGCTAGCCTCATTAACACCCCATTATCTTCTACATTCTTAAGATTTCATTCTACTAAATTGGATACATACATAGCAAATAGCAAGCTCAAAGCTGACTACAAAGTTTTGGTTACACAGCAAACAATGCAACTTTTATACTCCAATATATCCCCCCTTTGAGACCCATAGGGTCTCTCACAGAGAAAGACTAAGAGTCCGCGCACAAAAGCCCCAATAAACTCAAGCACTTATTCCCAAATCTCGGGTTAAACTATAATTTTCTGCGCCAAGACCTCAAAGTATTCTCTCCCTGTTACCTTGGGCCGCTGAGCCAAAAACCCATCCCTTTGTACCTGAGACAGGGAAAAAAAACTCAGAAGTCCTTACAATCTACTCCCACACTGTCGTTTTGCTCTTGTTCATCCTGCAGGTGTTGTAGGCTGTAACGGTCGGTGTTTCTTTCTCCACTAAGCTTGCTTCAGTAATTGCCACGAGCATCGGAAATTGTTTGGTTGCAGCACGCACTACAAGAGACTTGAGACAAGGAAGAAAACAGCACAGCACAAGCACACAGCTCAACAGTACAACACTGACAGTTATTGCCATTTTAGTCAGCCATGCTCCCCATCCTCTGAGTTTACTTTCTAACCAGTCAAATAACTGATGTCCGACCCTGCATTCTGTGCGCATACCTCGCACTGTGACAAGACAAAGTCCACTGAAGCCTGTAAATAAGGTGACCAAAAACCATCCTTTATTTTCTTTATCACTCCCCCCCCCCCATTTGCACAATGGTCAATCCCATGCACTCCTGAAATCAGAATCGTCAGTAGAGGGGTGGGCGCTACCAACAAACCATCTTCCATGCTCCACAAGCCTTCCGGGTTCTGCTTGGCCCCCCTTCGTCTCCACATTGTCTGTTCTGCCAAAGTTGCCTTACCTTGTATTTCAATTAGGTCCTCTACCACAGGTTCTGGAGCTAGGCTTACCTGGGGGGCAATGACAGCTGATGTACATCCAGATGCTTTTCTGGCTGTCTCGTCCGCAGCTTGATTTCCCTTTGTTATTAACTCATTTCCCTTTTTATGTGCCTGGCATTTTACTATAGCCAATGCTTTAGGTTTCATCATGGCTTTTATTAAGTCTAGAATTCGCTGACAATGTTGTATGGGATTTCCACTACTTTTTTTAAAACTTCTCTGTTTCCACACTGCCCCAAACAAATGGCATACTCCATGAGCATATGCCGAATCAGTATAGATGTCTACTTTCTCACCTTCCATCATTTCACACGCAGCTGTCAGGGCTTTGATTTCCGCTAGTTGGACAGAACATGGTTGGGGACAGGACTCCATCCTAATAATCTTATAGCTTGACTGATCCTGCTGCACTACTGAGAACCCTGCATGATTTCCATCATAATCCCTATAACAAGAGCCATCTACAAACAGAACCTTTTTATCTGCATCCTCTGATGGTTCTGACTGTAAATCTGCTCTCAATTTGGCAAATGCCTTCATCTTCCCTACACAATCATGGGGTTCTCCTTCATAGCCCAAAGGGACAAAATCGGCTATATTACTGGTAGTGCATCTCTGTATAGTTAAGTCTGGAAATGTCAATAGCATTTGATACGCTGCTATCCTGGCTGGTGTCAGCACAAATTTCCCTCTTTCCAGCAATTCTTCTACTTTGTGGTGTGTGTACAGAGTCACAGGATAGCCCAGGGTTACACAGGGTGGATACCCCTGAGCCACCTCATCTAGTCTCGTACTGTAGTATGCTATCGGCTGCTTTGCTTTTCCTGTGCCTGTCTCTTGTGTTAGAACCGCTGTGACATAACCCTCCTGTCGGTTGGATACATACAAATGAAAAACCTTCTCGTAGTCAGGCAAAGCTAATTGCTGGTGCTGACTGCAATTCCTGCCTAATAGTATTGAAAGCTATCTCCACCTCTCCATTCCACTGTAAGCCGTTCTTCAAATTTGTATGTTCTGCTTCTTTTATTATCTTTCTAAAAGATGCCAGAATCTCAGCATATTCTCCTATCCAATCTGAGCTGTACCCTGCCATTCCCAAAAACATCATCATCTGCCCTACTGTCTGGGGTTTTGGGGCCTTAGTTATTGCTTCAATCTGATCTGGTGCTATCGCCTTCACTCCCTTGGATATAACCCTGCCTAAGTATTCCACTTGCTGCGTGCAAAATTGCAGTTTCTTTTTGGATACTTTATGTCCTCTGTGCGCCAGCTTCTCTAACAGAGTTATAGTGTCCTGCTCACACTGTTCCTTACTGTGGGAACAAATCAACAGGTCATCCACACACTGTAACAATGTACTTTCCAATGGTATGCCCTCTAGGTCTGCCTTCAACACCTGATTAAAAACATGTGGTGAATGTTTAAACCCTTGCAGCATTCCGCTATAGATATACTGAGCACCTCTGTAAGTAAATGCAAACAGATACTGACACTGGTCGGCTAGAGGAATGCTGAAGAAAGCCGAACACAAATCAATCACTGAAAAGTAACTTGCTTCTGGTGGAACATTAGTCAAAAGTGTGTGTGGGTTGGGGACTACCGCTGGCCAGTCCTCTACTACATCATTTACCGCTTGCAAATCATGCACCAATCTCCACTTAGATTTATCTGCTTTTAAGACTGGCAGCAACAAGGTATTGCATGGACTGTTCTTTTAAGCACTCCTATTTCAAGCAACCCCTGCACTGTCGATGCTATTCCCTCTTCTGTTTCTGGTCTTAGAGGGTATTGGGTGGAATTGCTCCTTTTTTCCAGCCTTATTTCCACCGGACTAGCTATTTTTATTTTCCCTACGTCCGTGTCATGCTGTGACCACAGAATAGATGGCAACTCATCTAACTTTCTACCTTTCTGCTGGCCTCTTTCCTTTCCCAGCAATGGCATGTGTGGTTGGGGAGTTATTTCGACCTCTCTCACTGTCCCTACCATATCTACACTTACCATTATTTTAATGCAATTGTTGTCTTCTGATATCCACACCTCTGGCGTGATTTTCCTCCACACTGTTATGGTTTCAGCACTCTTAACTAAGGGTCCTAAGTCTTTAGACTGATATCCCTTGTTTACCAACAACGTTACGTGGGGCGCAGCCTCCGCTATCCTAAAAAGGTGTTTCACTTAACTTCTAAAGCTGCCCCTTCCTTTCCAATTATCACAGCCTCCCCTTTCAGGTGCTGTTGGGTACATGCCTCCAGGTGCCATCTCTCCTCTAACTCCCTGTTCTGAGTCTCGTCAAAAATCACTGTACAATGTAGCTCAGATTTGGGCATTACAGCCCTGGGTAATATAGCCTGCAAGCCCTTTTTCCATTTTTCCCAGGTTTCCTGAATCTGATCTGCGATGTCTCCTATCCAAAAGACATTAGCCTTCTTGTCTTCTCGCACTATCAATTGAGCCCCTGCTCTTTCCACACCCAGCCCGTTTCTGGTGCATTCTAATTTTAATTCCAGTTTCAATAAGGCATCTCTGCCTAACAAATTAATCGGAGTTCTTTTAAATACTAGCACCGGCAAAACAATTCCTTTATTTCCCATTCTCAACTGCACTGGAGACGTGCACTGTGTCAACTGTGTTTTCCCTAAGAACCCTACCGTCTTAATAAACTTTGCTGACATGGGAAGGTGAAGGGCATACTGTGGCTGTACGCAAATGTACGTGGCTCTAGTATCTATCATCATTGGTGTCAGTTGCTCTTCTAACATAACCTGAACAATGGGTTCCTCGTCTGCCTCCCTTGTTATCATTGGGTAATGTCCCTTCCCACTCGAGTTCTCGGGGCACCCCTAATACCTCGCATAGGGGTTCACAGGTCTGCTTGGGCCTGTGGGGGCTGGTCCTTGGCTAAACTTTAGTTCCCTTCTTATCTTCTGCTGGTGTGTGACAGGCCATGGTGTAAACGGACAATCTCTTCTCATGTGACCTGGCTGATTACATCCCCAGCGCAATCTCTCTACCTCTCTTTCCGTTTCCTCACTGGTCCCCTCTGCCCATAGCTCCTCTGTCCCCCTCCTTGGGACTTCCAGTCCTCTCTGGGCTGTTTGAATTTAGTCTGTTCCTGATAGGGCATTTGTGGGAATGCTCCTCCAAAGACGTTGATTATTGGCATGGGGTTTTCCGGCCCTTGTCTTACAGTATGATCGGTTCCTCCATATAGCGGTGCTTCATCCAGTTCGATGGCTGTACTCGGACCGGTGGTTGCTGGCAGCATCTTTTTACTTTTCTTTTTTTCCTTCTTTTTGAGTTCTTCGAGCTGCATTTGTATTAACTTTCTTTGTACCTCTTCCTGCTGCTCAGCCAACCTTCATTTGTCTTTCCGGTATTTCTCAACCGCATGGACTACGTGGTCTCTAAATTCTTGTGGGGTCATTGACATCAGCCCAACCACCTCCTCCAGTTTGGATTTTACTTGCGGAGGCATTGCATCCAAAATGCTATGTCGGAACGGTGTGGTGATAAATAAGCTATTTTCCACCTCTTGCTCAGTCTGCAGTCTCCACCTTTTCAACTAGTTTTCTACGTAGGCTGCTGGGTTTTCAGTATCTCCCAGTGGATCCCCCTTTAAGGCTTTGGGGTCCACTTTGGGTGGATAAAGCTTCCTGAGGGCCTGCCATACCCTCTGCCTCACTCTGTCAAACCCGCATCCATCAGTTCTCGGGTTGTTCGAGTTTACTATGCCAGCCATTTCCATTAGTTTGTTAAATTTGGAGGTTCCCATCAACCTTATCAATAGTGCCTTCAAATCTCCCATAGCCAATAATCGTCCTGCCGTTTCTTCTTCAAAGGCTCTAATCTATTTCCCTGCTCCTTCATGTAGATTGGGCAGAGTGTTTTTCAGCCCTTCTAGGTCCTGGGATCCCCAAGGGATATACTGCACTTGTCCTGATCCTTTAACCAACAACGGCATCATTCTTCCTCCTCCTTCCCACCTGCCCTGGCTCTCCCCTTCGCCTGACTCCCCATCTGTCTCAGGGTATGTCTTTACTGCCTCCCACACAAATTTCTCCCAGGTCTTCTTCTTCCCTCGGTCTCCCTGTGGAGTCCTTCCTTTCTGTCCTGATTCAATACTTGGTTGGCCCCTGGAGTATTTTTCGCATCTCCTCTGGCAATCCCCTCTCAGTAACTTCTGTAGCTCTCTCTCTACTTCCGCAAGTCGCTTCCCTACCGCCTCCTTCTACTCTTCTAGGCTCCTGCCTCCTATCTCTTCCCCACAAATTCTCGCATCCTCTCTCTCTCCACTTAATTCTTGCTCTTCCAATGAGTCACCTTCTCTTTCTTCCTGTCTGTGTCTGTACACCTGTGGCAAGGACTCCTCATGATCCTTACTCGTGCTTGATTCCCTTCTCTCTTGTGTTTCTCGAAGACTCTCATCTATCTTTTTTCCACTTCCTCTTGAATGCCTCATCTCTTCCTGCCCTGATGAGCCACTTTATTTTCTAGTCTGTTTATTTCTATGGTATAACCGATACTCCTCATACTCCTTTTCCTCTCTCAAGTATTGCATCAGTTCAATCTCTTCTTTCATTTCTCTCTTTGCCTGTTCCACCTTTATCCTTTCTGCCTGTACCTCCTTCCATATCGCTGCTTTTTCCTTCTTGTATTGTCTTTTTTCCTCCTCATTATCCCAAACTTGTACTTCTCCCTGCATGTTTACTGTTCCCGTCAGCAGGGGGCACTGCTTAGGGGTTCCTTCCTCATTATAGGGAGGGGGCTTTTCTGTTTCTTTCACATCCGGGTACAGAGCTGAAGCCAGCTTCTCACTGTACCTTCCTTTCTCTCTAACAGGCTGTTTCTCCAGCACCTTAGTGTCTTCCTCACTTGTAATCAATATTCTACCTGTCCTCCTCAGCCTTTCTCCCTCCGTTCTGAAGAGTTTTAGCACTTCCATTTCTCGTTCTCTTTTTTGCCCTCTTTTCTTAGATTTATCTTTTGGTTTATAATTTTTAATTAGTGCCTCCATTTCTTCGCACAAGCTAACATCAAACATTCCTTCTCTTGGCCATTTTGTGACCAGGTTTTTGGTTCTTTTTTTCCCATTTTTCTGAAGTTTTTGTGATCTCATATTTATTTACCGGGATTATTTGCTCAGAATCTCTACTGCCGTTCCTTTGCCTGTCATGTTGTTCTCTCTTTTTAAGGTATTTTAGAGATTCATAGTTCGTTTACTCGATAATATTATTTACTCTTAATTCTATGCCTAGTCTATCATCTATCTACCAGTGCTTTAAACTATATATTGGACTGTCGTTGTTTCCTATTCTGTTCTGCCTGTACAGACCTCTATTCAAAGCGGTATCCACAGAACTTTCTCTTTGCACCTCGTCTATTCAGACCCTTTTCTCTTAAGGCGATATCCACGAGGATTTTCTCTATTTTCTTTTCCCTGCCCGTTCAGACCTTCATTTCATACGAAGCGGTATCCACAGGGATTTTCTCTATGCACCTCGTCTATTCAGATCCTTATCTCTTAAGGCGGTATCCACGAGGATTTTCTCTATTTTCCTTTCCCTGCCCGTTCAGACCTTCGTTTCATACGAAGCGGTATCCACAGGGATTTTCTCTATGCACCTAGTCTATTCAGACCCTTATCTCTTAAGGCGGTATCCAGGAGGATTTTCTTTATTTTTCCTTTCCCTGCCCGTTCAGACCTTCATTTCATATGAAGCGGTATCCACAAGGACTTACCAACACCACGTGGAATTTTTCTTCACTTAACTTCTTATTAGCTTATTTGTACTTACCCTCACTGCAGTGTTCTTGATCAATCCTCTGAGCCTCCTGTTAATCCCCAATTCTGCCAGATTCTTTGGACCGGAGAGACCCTTCAGCAGAGGTTCCACATTTCTGAGACTCCAAGACCTCCCCAAAACCAACAGAATTCTTAGTCCAAATTGTCGCAAAAAGTGCTTACTTTTTGTTTGGGTGCACCCTTAGTTCTGTTAGCCTTGTGGGGGTCCCTGGAGGACTGGGAAGCGTCCCCAATCTGCCTTTTCCTTTCCGTGGGTCTCTTTCAGGTCCTGTCACGGTCGCCAATTTTGTCGTGGTTTCTCGTGCCCCACAAACGACCAGGAGACGCAGAAGATTCTTCAAGAAGGGTTAAACTTTAATTTGCAAATCAAAGCTGGGACAGTCATTGAGCTAGTCGCTGATTGCCCACTGATCCTTGTACATAGCATTTTTTATAGCAATCTCCTGGTTTAGTTGCATTAATATATCCAATCTGTCTACAGTTGCATATCACAAGTACATCCGCCACTATTGTTTCTACCCATTGACTTAATCATGTTCTAATCTACATCTCTTAGCTACCTCTCATTAACACACCATTATCTTCTACATTCTTAAGATTTCATTCTCCTACTAAATTGGATACATGCATAGCAAATAGCAAACTCAAAGCTGACTTGCAACTTTTATACTCCAATACTTGGAGGGGGGAGCCTACTGCATGGGCAACAGCTTGCTCTCCATATTGTACTGCCCTAGTGTGGGTATTATGGTTGACCTTAACCAATGGAGGGCCTCAGGAATGTTACAATGTAAGAAGAAACAAACTTACATTGTTTTTGAGCTTTTTTTCATTTAAATTGTTGAGAAGTTTGCAAACTATTGGTGTAAATCTTTATTTTGTCTTCCCAACTTGTCTCTATCAACATTGAGGTTGAGAAATCTATTCAGGTATCTCTAGTATGTCCCTTCTTGCTATCCCACCAAGAAAACCTAAGATTTTCTTAGATCTTGAACCCAAATCTTTCTTTAGTGTCCTCCTTTCAAATTTGTCCTGTGAATGAGACCAGTCTCCAGTTTCCACAAAAGCTGTGTACGGTTCCCTGTGTCCTTCAACTTTTATTCATTTTGATCTCTTCATCCTTAGATGAATTACTAGCCTCAACTCTCTCTGCCTTCTGTTTCCCAAAGTCATTGACTATCCTTTTGCTGCTTCACTCTATATCCAAATTTCCTCAGCCTTTTAGCTTGGAAATTTTCCAATCAGGTTTCATTTCCTTCCATAGTATTGAAATGCTTCTCATCAATGGGACACATATTACATATAACAATGAATGTTGTAATCCTAAATAACTGTGATACATGTGATTTGTCCTTCGGGCAGATGGGGCTTGTCAGCTGTGCTTGGCAGCTCATCTAGAAGGAAAACTGATTTCAAACCTCCACTGCCTTCCTGCTTTTCCCACTCATGGAGAAGGCTTCAGATGTAAACCTTGAGGTAAAATCTGGAGATGGAATCCTTAAGGCAGTCCAATGCTGAGTGCCAAACTGTATCAGTCTTTGCCATTCCTTTGGATTCATCAGTTATGTGGAAAGGGAGAAGCTCTACCTGGGCAGCAGTTTGCTCTCCATGTCATACTGCCCTGGCTTGCATATGACAACTAGAATGCAACATCCATGGTTGACTCTGACCAGCGGAGGGCCTCACAGATGTAATTTGTCATGTTATTGGATATCATTTTACTGATCATGCTTCTCAGCTGACTGCATCTTTTGTCATTATTTAATCCCACCATCTCCTCCAGCAAATCTCTACCATCACCTTTCTTGTTGGGACTTCTTATTTTCTGCCTGTTTATTAATTGGTGGCAAGAGAATTGGTTACAATCGTTTCTCCACAAGCACTGTTGCTTCTGGTACCTGCCCTGAGGATTAATCAAAAATGCGGTGTTGGTGCTTTAAGCCTCCTACCTGTTTAAAATGGCAAGAAGCCGAAATGTGGTGCAGTATCTCTACCCTCCTTGTTCATGCTGGATAGACTAGTTAAAATTGGAATATAGTATTGTCATTCCAGAAGGAACATTCATTGTGGTCACATATTGAAGATTTTGCTGAGAGGAGAAAGAGACAATATTAGAGACCAATTAGGATAAAATGGACAAGTAATTGGTAATAATACCAGTATCTTTTTAGAGATGAGTATCTGCCCATAATATCATGTTATATGTGGAAATACCCTGTTTTATGGAGTAACAATTTGCACTATAAAGTTACAATATTGACAAACTTGTCTTCTAAACTTTCAATTAATTTTCAATATAAGAAAGCAACCAAATCAGATGAGTTTCTATTATTCTTTGATATTAGTTTGAGTCTTAAAATCCAGCTAGTTGGTGTAAGATAATTTTGGAAAACAACTGATGTAACAGGCAAATTTGCTCTTGCATACTAATGAATTTGATGATGCTGTTTTTTGATTAAAATAGAAGATTGCTGGAAATTATTCACCTATTTGGCTCTTGCAAAACATGTAAAGAGATACAAGAAGAGATGCAAGATATTTTCATTTTTGTACCTCAGTAAATGAGCTATGCAGATTAGAGAATATTATTGCTATTTTGTTCGATAATATGCAGAATAACTATTGTTCAGAGACTATACTTAGGCCTCAAGGAGAGATGCTCCAATGTCTGTTGGTACTTCACTTTGCTATTGCTGTCTTTTCTAGGCCTGGCGGTGGGCTTTACAGTATTGACAGCATGCCAGATCTTCGAAAGAAAAAACCCAAAAATCTTGTTAGTGATTTGGTGAGACATCTCTTTTCTCCCACAGTGACCTGCCACTATGCTGTGAAGCATCTGATAGATAAGGAACTTTGCCTGTTGCCTTGCTTGCTAGTAATTCTCTCTGATTTTTTTTTTGTTTATGTTTGGTTTCTTTCTTTTGTCTTTTGTTTCACTTGTAACTGTAGGGGAGCAGCCGTTAAATTTCTGCGTAGCATTGACAGCATGCCTGATATTAAGCCGCGGCGTAAATCCCTCCCACTGGTCAGCGACCTGGTGAGAAAATCCTTGTCTGCTATATTCAAGGGAGGGCATTACCACTTAAGATGCAGCTAGTTTTCTTCAATACGACACAGGCTTCTGGGTTCAGCACTGGGCTGAAAGACTTTGGTTTCTAAAATTTCAATTACCAGACAATCTTAAAATGTACATTCTAATTGAATAAACAAAGCTAAATAATTGGTACAAAGAACAATAAACAACCTTCCCAAAAGCTCCATTTTAAAAAAAAGTTGAATTCAATTGATTTCACTTCTAGCTTCCCTCCAGACATATTATATGTTAAAGTAGACTTTGAAGAAGTTGGCTTGTTTCATTTGAAATAAATATCATTATACAAGTTGTTAATGCACTAAAAATTAACAAATATAAGCATCAAATTAGAAACCAAAGTTCTTGTATATTGCTGCTGCAGCTTAGCTTCACTTTCTTTTTTTTCAAATATTTTGCATTTTCTGTTCTATGCTGCTCTACTCAAACTTAATTGCCTGTTAATTTTATTCAGTCCTGCTGTTTGACCCCCGAAGCCCTAATAACCTTTGAAATATTTGGTGAAAAGACTACTCACATTTAGATACTTGCATCAGTAAACATTAGGGATTTCTAAATTTCATCAGTATCAGAATTCTTTTTAAAAATGTGATATTGCATCTCTGCCAACTGAATTTTCTAGGGTTTCAAGCCTGAATCAGCAAACCATGGAATTTTAAAAAATAGAGTAAAATGTGAAAATGAACTCTTAATAGATTTTGAAAATTCAAAATCATTTTATTCAACAGGCCAGGTTTTTAAAGGTAAAGTAATAAAGATTCTCTTTGGTATTTGAAGGTGGTATGTCATGAAGAAGTTGATCTAAGGTTAGAACTGGAGATTCCTGTGCATCTCAGTGTCCTGTATAGTTTGATTTATAACTTTAATCAGATAAGAGAATAACTGGTAATTGTGTGCTGTGCTCTGAAAGACAAAGTAAGCTAAACTCAATCTACTAATAATTAAACTCCCCCATGTGCTGTTGAAAAATATTGTAGCATAATAAATTTTACTCATGAAGAATACTTATTTGGATTTGCATTGTCTAATATAAAGAGACAAACAAAGATATCCCAAAGAATACGAGTACAAAGCAGCAAACACCAAAGCTCATTAAATTGAGTAAATTAACCTGTTTGCAGAATAATAGTGCTTGTTGAATATCAATGGAAACTTTGCTAATTATGTTGAAAAATAATGTATATTTCAAGACAATATGTAAAATAGAATATCACAAAACATGTACCTCACAAACACTGGTCGGTATGGTGGTGAAATAATAATAGTATGCTGCTTCAATTTATTACAAAAGTCAGCAATAATTTAGATGCAAAAACGGACCAGCATGGACTAAATGTTGATGTAAACTCGAAGAAAAACACTCCGGTTTGTAGGGACATATTTGCACTCTAAACAGTAGTCTTGGCTTCAACTGGCTTTGCTCTACAACCTATCCCACTAAGGTGTCAGAGTTCAGGGTTGCCTGATCTCGCCATGGAAGAAAATTAGGCGAGTGTCCATTGAAGAAGCAGTTTTAATACCAATAATCATAAACTACAAATGAAGAAACCTAAACAAAATTGCTGAAAATACTCGGCAGGTCAGGCTGCTTCTTTATTTTATCTTCATTTAGAGATGCAATATGGAACAGGCCCATCTGGATTTTTGTGCTGTGTTGCCCAACAACCCACCAATTTAATCCTAGCATGATCTCAAGTCTAATTTACGATGTCCAATTACCCTGCTAACTGGTATGACTTTGAACTGCGTGAGGAAACTGGAGCACCCAGAAGAAACACGCATAGAAGAATGTATAAGTGTACAAACTTGCTTACAGAGGATACCGGAATTGAACTCCAAACTCCGATGCCCTGAGCTGTAATAGCATTGTGCTACCTGCTACGCCACCGTGGCACCCCAGAAAGAAATAGTTAAAGTTATAGGTCAATGATCCTTCATCAGAATTGGGAAGGAGGCAGAAAAGCTTTTTGTTCCTGTATTGGGTGTTATTGGTTGGATATTTATCAGAGACGTTCCCCTTCCCAACCCTTGCAGCTTTAACAAGTTTCCTTTGTCTCTCCCTGGTTCTGACAAAGGATTTTGGAGCTGAAATGTTAGCTCTGCTTTTCTTCGCTCTGACACAGCCTGAGCTGCTGAGCATCGACAACTATCACAGTTTGGTTTCTTCATTGTTCTAAGGTCTAAGCCTTTGTGCCAGATTCACATTCTGTTTGAGCTTCACACTGATACTTAATTGGCAGAGTATGATTGTTATTAAGTATAATGAAACACGTGGTGGTGTAGTTAGCGTAACGCCACTACAGCTCGGGGTGCAATTCTGGCCTTCCCTGTAGGGACTTTGTATGATCTCCCCATGACCGCGTGGGCTTGCTCTGCTTTCCTCCCAATGTTCAAAGACATACTGGTAAGTAGATTAATTGGTCATTGTATATTGTCCTATGATTAGGCTAGGGGGTTGGGTGTGGCTCATTGGGCCAGAAAGACCTGTCCCTCCTCTTCCCTCTCAACCCTACTGTATCTCCCAATAAAATAAACTAATCCAAGACTCATTTTACTTTTAAACTGCATTTATATACAAAATAAAGCAAATTAACAGGTACTGATGATTTTTCAAGCTTGGTTTAATATAAAACCAAGTCCACAGTGACAAGGGAGTATACTTCTGATTAGTGAAACTTGACCTGCAGCGTGGATGTAGTACGTAGCTAAACATGAAGGAAATCAACATTAGACAGTGGATCCTAACCTCCTTTACCAGACTGCTCTCCTTCACAGTACCAAAATATCCTGAAGAAAAACTTCGGTAGCAAAAAGCCACCCCATTTAACCACAAAGACTTGCACCTTTTCTGAAACACATGAACACACTCAACACACAATGGATATGACTAGAGCGTAAGCCTATAAGACAAAGGAGCAAAATTGTGCCATTTCTCCCATTGAGTTTGCTCCACCATTTTATCATGGCTAATGTATTTCCCTCTCAGCCCCAATCTCCTACCTTCTCGCCATAATCTTTCAACCTTTCAACCTCTTCCTTAAGGATACCCAGTAACTTGGCCTCCACAGCCTCTGTGGCAACAGATTCCACAGATTCACCACCCTCTGGCTCATCTTAGCTGATGTGGCCACCTGAAGCACAGATAACAAATTAAAAGTTCACTTGGCCATGAATGTGGGGATCTTGATTAAACAGTAAGGCACATGATCACATCCTGTCTTTGTTACAAATGTTCACATTCACGTTTAATGTCACTTAGCCATACAGAATATCTATGAATGCAGTCAAATAAAAACTGTAACACACATACAATGCTAGTGGAATGCAGCAGGCCAGGCAGCATCTATAGGAAGAAGCACTGTCGACGTTTCAGGCGGAGACCCTTCATTAGGACTAACTGAAAGAAAAGATAGTAAGAGATTTGAGAGGGGGAGGGGGAAATCTGAAATGATAGGAGAAGACAGGAGGGGGTGGGGTGAAGCTAAGAGCTGGAAAAGTGGTTGGCAAAAGGGATACAGAGCAGGAGAACGAAAAGGATCATGGGATGGGAAGCCTGGAGAGAAAGAAATGGGGAGGGGAACACCAGAGGGAGATGGAGAACAGGCAAAGAGTGATAGGCAGAGAGAGAAAAAAGGAGGGGGGGAATAAATCAGGGATGGGGTAGGAAGGGGAGGAGGGACATTAACAGAAGTTAGAGAAATCAATGTTCATGCTATCAGGTTGGAGACTACCCAGACGGAATATAAGGTATTGTACCTCCAGCCTGAGTGTGGCTTTATCTTGACAATAGAGGAGGTCATGGATAGATATATCAGAATGGAAATGGGATGTGGAATTAAAATGTGTGGTCACTGGGAGATCCTGCTTTCTCTGGCGGAACAAAACTGTGTATCTCTAGGGCCAAGGAGCAAAACACAGTACCAACAGTCATACACTGCACAAGGCACATATAGGATAACAGTAAACATCAAGTCACACAAAAAAATATATAGCCCATGTCCTTGAGTGATATGTCCTCTAAATTGCTGGTGCAAGAACAAGAAGTCTACAGATGAGCATGTGCTTGCAGTCCAGCTTGTTTTCCACCGAGCAAACACTGGAGAGCAGCTCCGACAAGAGGGGAGTGTCATGAAAGGAATGACTGGTTGATTTTTATAGGCTTTGGGTCTAGGGCATAGCTGTAGGCAGGGAGGACTGGGTTGGGGCAAGTACATTGTTTGGGTTAGTTAGGGAGGGGATGACAGTGAGAAAGATTAATAACTCAGGTTTGGAGCATGGGTTGGGATTGAATTGTAAACAGCTCGTGGTTGAGCATCTAGGGCCGTAATCAGATTGGGTATTTTAGGATGGCATGGGGAAGTGGAAGGTTAAGGACTTCAAAGCTAAACACAGTGATGCTGTCAATGTTGCTGCTTCTCTCACAGATAAGCTAAATCTTATTTTACTCTTGGTTTGATGTTGCCAACACTGAGCCCCTGAGGAAAGCCGCTGATGCGACCTACATCTCAGTCATCTCTGAGGCTTAAGTATGCAGGTGTTTCCAGCGAGTGAACAGCCACAAGGCTGTGGGACTGGACAACATCCCGGGGTGGGTACTCAGAGTGTGCACGGCACAACCGGGTGGTGTGTTTGCATATAATTTTAATCTCTCCCACTCCCAGTGTAGAGTGCCCTCCTGCTTCAAAACATCCACCATTGGACCTGTAGCTAAAAAGACCAAGGTAACATATATGAACGACTGGTGTCCTATCACATTCACCTGAGTAATAAGCAAATGCTTTGAGGGGCTGGTCAAGGACTACATCTGCAGCATGCTGCTATCCAAACGGAACCCCCTACATTTCGCCTACCCACACAACCAATCAACAGATGACGCAACAGCTACAGCTCTACATGCTGTCCTTACACACCTGTAGAAGAAAAATGATTATGTGAGAATGCTGTTCTTGGACTACAGTTCAGCATTCAACACCATAATTCCCTTCAGGCTTGACAAGCAGTTCAGAGACCTTGGCCTTCACCCTGCCTTGTTCAGCTGGATCCTGGACTTCCTATCTGATTGCCAGCACGTGATAAGAGTGGGTTCCCTCACCTCTGCCCCTCTGACCCACAACACAGGCCCCCCCCCAGAGCTGTGTCCTAAGCCCCCTCCTTGTATACCCATGAATATGTTGTCGCCCACAGCTCCAATCTGCTAATTAAATTTGCAGATGACACCACATTGATTGGCCTTAAATAACAATGAAGCAGCCTACAGAGAAGAAGTCATCACCCTGGCACAGTGGTGTCAAGAAAACAACCTAACAACCTCTCCCTCAATGTCGCAAAAACAAAGGAGCTGGTTGTGGATTACAGGAGCAATGGACATAGGCTAACCTCTATTAACATTGATGGATCAGGGGTTGAGAGGGTGAACAGTTTCAAGTTCCTTGGTATACACATAAGAGGATCTCACTTTGTCTGTATATACCCAACTGTGTAATTTTTTTTAAAAAAAAGCACAAAAGCGCCTCTTTCACCTCAGATATTTGAGGAAGTTCGGCATGAGCGCCCAAATCCTAAGGACTTTCTACAGGGGCACCATTGAGAGCATCCTGACTGTCTATATCACGGCCTGATATGGGAACTATACTTCCCCTAATCGCAGGGCTCTGCAAAGAGTGGTGCGGACATCCCAGTGCATCTGTGGATGTGAACTTCCCACTATTCGGGATATTTACAGAAACAGTTGAGTAAAAAGGGCCCAAAGGATCGTTGGGGACCGGAGTCACCCCAACCACAAACTGGTCCAGCTGCTACCGTCTGGGAAACATAAAAGCTGGGACCAACAGGCTCTGGGGCAACTTCTTCCTCAAGGCCATCAGACTGATTAATTCACTCTGACACAGTTGTATTTCTAAGCTATATTGACTGTTCTTTTGTATATCTTACTGTACATACTATTTATTACAAGTTACTATAATTTGTACATTGTGACAGATGTAACAAAGAATTTTACTCCTCGCGTATGTGAAGGATATAAGAAATAAAATCAATTCAATTTGATACAGGGCTGCAGGAAGAGCCATTGTGTCTTGCGAATGACAAAGATGTAATCTTTATAATTTCTCCTGGTATTTTTTCCCTCCCTTTTCCCTGTTCTATTCAGAGTCATATAGATTGTGTTCAGGTTTGGGCCCAGCTGCTTCATATTCAATGTTGCATGTGCAGATTTTATAGTGAGTATGTAACTTGTTTAATAGCAAATATTATTAACAAGTAATGTGGAGACCAAGTCATGGGGTATATTTAAAGCAAAGATTGTTAGGCTCTTGATTAGTCTGGGTGTCAAAGGTTACAGGGAGAAGTCATGAGAATAGGGTTGAGAGGGATAATAATCCATAATCGAATGATAGAGTAGACTTGATGGGCTGAATGGCCTAATTCTGCTCCTATGGTCTTAATTTCTCCTATTCCACATAACTTGAGTAGGATCAAATCATTGACACCTCAAAGCAGGCATAGTCTATTCAGCCCTTCATGCATGGTCCACCATTCAATACTGCTGTGGTTATTCTGTGGTTGTGAAGGTCCAGTTACTGAGTTTGTTCAAGGCAGAGATTAGTGTAAGGAAGCCCACAATCTCCCACACTCCTTGACCCTTTGTGTCTAGAAATGCATCTTATTTCCTTCTCAAATACAGCAGTTTCATCTCCTCAGCCTTCTGTGGTAGTGAAGTATACAGATTAATCATCTTCTGTGGGAACAAATCTTGCCTCACTCCTAAATGTGTCAGTCTTTGTATGGCACACATCATATTAATGAATAAAGTCAAGTTCACAATATATTTTTGTAAAACTGGTTTTTAGGGTTAAAGTATTTCTCTTTTGGAGTGGCAATAAGATGAGTAGATAAGATAAATATAAAAATATCTCACATGCAAGTGCAACACGAGTGAATCTGCAGATACTGTAAATAAATTAAAAAACACGAAATGCTGGCAGAACTCAACAGGCCCTTTCCCTCCCTCCCCTTTCTAGATCACTTGGTCTATTTCCGACACCTCCCTCCCCTTTCTAGATCACCTGGTTTATTTCCGACACCTCCCTCTCCTTTCTAGATCTTTCTGTCTCTGGAGACACCCTATCCATCGACGTCTACTACAAACCTACTAACTCCCACAGCTACCTATACTATTCCTCCTCCCACCCTGTCTCCTGCAAAAATGCTATCCCTTTCTCTCAATTCCTCTGCCTCTGCCGCATCTGCTCTCAGGATGAGGCCTTTCATTCTAGGACAAAGGAGATGTCTTCCTTTTTTAAAGAAAGGGGCTTCCCTTCGTCCACTATCAACTCTGCCCTCCATCGCGTCTCTCGTATTTCACGCACCTCTGCCCTCACCCTATCCCCCCGCCAGCCCACCAGGGATAGAGTCCCCCGGTCCTCACCTATCACCCTACCTGCCTACAGATCGAACGCATAATCCTCCATAACTTCTGCCACCTCCTACGTGATCCCACCACCAGACACATCTTCCCCTCCCCCCCACTCTCGGCTTTCTACAGGGATCGCTCCCTACGCGACTCCCTTGTCCATTCATCCCCCCCCCCATCCTCCCTCTGGGCACTCATCCCTGCAAACGGAAGAAGTGCTACACCTGCCCCCACACTTCTTCCCTCACCACCATCCCAGGCCCCAGACAGTCCTTTCAGGTGAGGCACCACTTCACCTGTGAGTAAACTGGGGTGATATACTGTATCCAGTGCTCCCGATGTGGCCATTTATACATTGGGGAGACCTGCCGCAGACTGGGAGACCGTTTCGCCGAACACCAGCGTTCAGTCCTCCAGCAGTGGCGGGATCTCCCTGTGGCCACACACTTCAATTCCACAGACCACTCCCACTCCGACATGTTTGTCCATGGCCTCCTCTACCGTCAAGATGAGGCCACACGCAGGTCGATGGAGCAATACCTTATCTCCCGCCTAGGTAGCCTCCTTCCTGCCGGCATGAGCATCCAACTCACTGACCTCCATTGATCCCCCTGCCCCCCACCCTTACCCCCATCCCTATCTATTATTTTAGTCTGGCTCTCTTTCTCTTTCTCCCCCCTCACTATAATCTCTCCCCCCAGCCCTACCTTTCTTTCTCTTTTATTTCCCATAATTCTCCACCTTCCCCCTAACCCATTTCCCTCCAGCCTATCACTTCCCAGCTCTCTACTTTATCCCTCCCCCCACTTCTTATACCCCCTTGACCATCCCATGTTACTTCACTCCTGATGAAGGATTTTGGCCCGAAAAGTTGTTATTACCTTCTCCCACAGATGCTGTCTGGCCTGCTGAGTTCTGCCAGCATTTTGTGTTTTTTCACACATGCAAGTTACTGATTCAGGTTACTGGGGCTAGGTAGGGTAGATGTGGAATTAATGTTTGCTTAATTCTAGAACCAAACTTAAGTAAGTCAGCTATTCAGGGCAGGTAGAGTAACCTCTGAGAGGTTAGTGAACTGTTGCCATTCTCCACTAGGGTGGACAATGAAGGTTCAGTTGCTGAGCTTGTTTGAGACAGAGATAAATAGTTTTTGATATTAAAGTATATGGGGTTACTGCAGCAAAACAGTCCTAGGATATAAAATAATCTATGATATTGAATAATAGAACAGATATGAAGAGTCAAATGGCCTAATCCTGCTTCCTATTCCCTGGGTTCAGTTTAATATTACACCCAAAATGCACTGAAGTTGTGCTGGTATAATTAAAGGTGTTAAACCTGATGCAGAATTTTCTGTTAGAACTGGATTTCTTGCCCACTTATTGTCATTAGATAGAAAATTATTCCATTATTTCAATATTGTGGATTTGTATTTCAGGCTGGTATACCTGGTTCTTTACAATACAGATTCAGCTACTTTAGAGTAACAGCAGACATACCCATTCCTATTTTCTAGCTAGTTAGAAAATCACCATCTGGTTCAAAGGTGGTAGGTGAATTAGCTTTCCAAAAATAATTTGTATGAGGTCAAGTTTGTTAGTCATAGTAATAGAAAGGGTTTTGGGAAGCAATTTTTGATGTGTTAATACACTAGAAACTAACACTTATATCCATCTATAAACCTTAAAATTTTGAGAGTTTTAAGTTTCAAACATTGGCTTAACTTACGTTTTTTCAGGCACGTCTATGTGCTGAAATTATTTTAATACACACTTGCCCTTTTGTGGTCTCTGTCGTATTCCCTAAGGGAGAGCAAATATGGCCATTACCCACTGGTGGTATGGAGTTTATTCAGATCTGTATTTCAGGCAGTGAGAGGTGGATTTGATGCCAGTGCAGTTATTTGAGGCATGATATAGTGGTTTCTCTTACTCTTGTAGAGCTGAACAAGCATTTAGCAACAGAAAGTACCCTTGGCTTCTGTTGCTTAAAGGAATCACATTCACCATTAATAAACTCCCGATGAAAGTTACTGCAGTTTTAATAGGGTTTGTTTTCAAATTCATTTATATTATCCATGTCTTTGTGAGTTATGTTACAGATAGTAAATAATTTAATTCCATGAACCAGTTGTTCCTTGATTTGACCATATCAACAAAAATTCTTTGATAATGCCACATGCCTGGAGAAAAAGTGTGTGAGGCTCACACACAGATGGCAGAACAGGCATTGCGACTACTGCCAAGATGCTAAGTAGTCATCCACTGATGAAGAGGAAAGGATAAATGTGTAAACTGGTTTATTATTGTCATGTTTATTGAGTTACAGTGAAAAACTTTTGTTTTCCCTTGTACAATATCAATGCATTGATGTGCTGAAGTGATCTATGGATGGCATGCAAAATAAAGTGCAGTGCTGGTTGACAATAAGATGCAAATCTGTAATGAAGTAGATTAAGAGGTCCCGCTTATTATATTAGGTCTTATAACTGCAGTCTGGAACCTGGTGGTATGTGTTTTCAGGCTCAGTGAGAGGCCATATCCATCTAAAGAGGTCCATAGCGCATGGGTATATGGAAGGGAGAGAGAATTCCCTCATTGAAATCTTGTACTGCAGATACATTAGTCTCATTGTAGAGTGAAGACCACATTTGTAGTGATTAATGGGAGCTTTTGGATTGGTTCCACACTTCAGTTGCACTTTGCAATATCTTAAAGTATTCACTCACTGTATTCTGTTCAAAGGAAGTTGACCATATTTCATCCGTGCCAAAGGGCAGCAGTGAAATGAATACTTCACTCCACTGCCCTTTAGCTTTTTTTGGCCCACCCATCACCTCCCAGTTTCTCACTTAATCCCACTCTCTCACCTATGCACTTTCCCCTCACCTTCACCTATCACCTGCCAGCTTGTACTCCTCCCCCTTTCCCCATCTTCTTTTTCTGGCTTCTTCCCCCTTCCTTTCCATTCCTGATGAAGATTCTTGGCTGAAACTTCAACTCTTTATTTCTCTCTTCCTGACCTGCTCATTTCCACCAGTATTTTGTGTGTTGCAGTGGAGTGAATATGCAGATTTCCAGATTTCCCGCTGTAAAAAGAATTGTTCACTTCACATGGGTCACTGAGAATGCCATGTGTGAAGCCTGAGAAATACAGTAAATGAAAACTGTTCCACTCCCACAACATTCAGGGGGAAAAAAAGATTGTGTATGACCAGTCTGTACATGCTGATCAGTGCTTAGTATCTTGGCAGTAGCCACAATGCCTTTAACAGTCTCCAGTGCCATCTCAATGTGAAAGTGATAACAAGCCAAAGCATGATTGCTAGTCGGCAAGAGTATTCCATTAATGAGGTGGTTTATGACTCCACTGTTAATTCAACAGCCTGTGAACAGCATGCTTCCAACAAAGCCAGACTGTCCTTGTGCCAAAAAAGTACTTCTGCTGTCTGTGCCACTCTGAAGGAATCATACATCACTTAGTAGAGTAGGGGCATGTGATTCAGCTCGTCCTTGTCATTCAAAGATTCAAATTACATTTATTATCAAAGTGCAACCCTGATAGACGTCTTCTTCAAGACAGCCATGGAAAAAAGAAACACCATGGAACCTGTTCCAAGAAGATATCAAGCACCCAGTGCACAAAAAAACAAACAAATTGTGCAAACTGCATAAAATATACAAATAACACACAATATTAAACATCAAACCATAGAGTTCTTGAAACAGTCTGGGAATGTTCAGTTTAGTTCAGATCAACTAAGCACTGTCTGCTTTCATAGAATGCAGAGCCAGTTTGCCCTGATCAAAAATTGAACAAAATAGCAACCAGAAACACATGCAACATGAACTGCAGACTCCCCCAAAACGAGTCCGATCCACAAACTGCACTGCTCAAACCTTGCCCAAGGTCCAAGTCCCTGCACCTTCCTGCAGCAGCAATGATCAAGGTGGGGGGGGGGGGTCACCCTCATTGATTTAATTGGTGAGAAATTGAGCCATTATGAGTGAACAGCAATAAACACAAAAAACATAGAGCCGGAGGAAAAAGGAAGTCAACCTTAACCCCTTTCTGGCTAACTTATCCATGAACAGCTCCTTCAATTGTGATACTAATTCACTATTCTTTCTTTTCCTCTGTTGCCAACTATCACAAGCTCAGAATGAAGGTTGACATACAAGATTCTGCCAGAGGAGTAGGGAGAAATTACCATAAGTTGGAGAAATCTTTGCTCCATGCACAACAGGGTGGATTTCCTAGTGGCCAACCATTTTAATTCCACTCTCCATTCCCATTCCAACATATCAGTACATGGCCCCCTCTGCTGCCACAATGAGGCAACTCTCAGACCACACCTCATATTCTGTTTGGGTAGCCTCCAACCTGACGGCATGGACATCAATTTCTCCAGCTTTTTGTTATTTCTCCCCCTTTCTCCTCTCCTTTTCCATTCCCCATTCTGTCTCCCCTCTTACCCCTTTCTCCTTACCTGCCTATTATTTCCTCTGGTGTCCCTCTTCCTTCCCTTTCTCCCATATTCCACTCTCCTCTCCTATCAGATTCTTTCTTCTTCAGCTCTCTACCTTTTCCACCTATCATCTTCCCGCTTGTACTCTTTGCCCGCCCTCCCTCCCCCACCTCCTTATTCTGGCTTCTTACCTTTTCTTTACCAGTCCTGGTGGAGGGTCTCAGCCTGAAATATTGACTCTTATTCCTCTTTACAGATGCTGCTTGACTTGCTGAGTTCCTCCAGCATTTTTGAGTGGCTCATAATGTAATCAAGTGACACTTAAAAATCAAAATTTTGCATCGAGGCATCAACTAATTAAACTGACAGGCTCATTTCGAGCTCAATCACTTCATGCTTTATTTGTCCTAATGCTTCAATGTTTGCATGAAGACTGTTGATACTTAGTGGAAAAGGCATTGAAGGATAACCTTGAGACCTGGCTGCCATCTGTACTGTTTCGGCTGATTGTTGGGTAACAGTGAGAGTGGTAGTGGTGGGATTGTGAGCCGCTATCAGTCTCCTAATAACGTGGCTGTCTGCAAAGAGTACCTAGCAGGGTATGCAAACTGTGAGATAGTGGTATGAGGCTTGCACATGTTGACTGTGTTTGAGTGAGGTGAACCTAAGAATCTTGGCTACAAGTCCCGGAGAGCTTATTAGCAGGTTGGTGATGAGGACTATGGAGTTATCCGCTCTGGTTTAAGAGCCTGGTGGTTGAGGGGTATTAACTGTTCCTGACATTTTTTATTTAAGGGCCTTCCTTGTTAATGGGTATCATGAACTTTTTCCAGTTTCTATCCTGAATATAGTGAGCATAGATCCATAGGTTAAAGAACCAAAGTCAGGAGAAACTCTGCACAATGATTTTTCCAGAGAATGAACCAGATCACATTCTAATCCATGGTTGGCGTGCACACCTGCCCAGTTGTATGGTGATTGCCAAAAGACACATGTCCCCAGTATGGAGAGGATTAACTCTGCTATGTACAGTCCCAAGCCCAGCTGCGAAAGGAGGAGGGTTGGGCAAAGGGCTTGAAACTGTGCGACACAAATGGAAAAGAAGCTCCAAAGACCTCATCCCTGGGATAGGGGTGTTGAAGCTGGGCTAGGTACACAGGGATGACTTGAAGTAACAGCCCGGAATGGAGGAATCTGGCAAGCTGCTGTCAGCGGCCTGTACCTCAATAGGGGTGATATGATTAAAAAGAAAAATATTGAGAGGATAAGTGCAAAACCTTTACTCCATAACACAAGGTGATGGTAAAACTGAGGTAATTATTACAACTTTTTCAAGCATAATATCTATTCTGTACTATCTGCCACCCTTTTAAATAAAAATGTCAAGTGTGTGGTTAGGGTTGGCATTTAAATGATTCTATTTAATATAGAGAATTAAACCTTGTACTTAGATTTGTTGGACTTATTTGTTCTTGGAGTATATGTACCTTATTTCAATTGTGCTAACACTACAGGTGTACATAATAAGCAGTAATGTTTTGTTCTTTGATCTGTCAAATCACAGCACTAAAATTCAGTATGGCTAACGGAGCAAGGTAATAAAGTGAGCAATTAAATGTACTCATTCTATATAGTCTATTTCAGTATTCAATTCAAAATTTAATTGATTTAACATTTCTAAAGATTTACATTTGTGGACCTCTTTTTAAATAACACGATTATATTTGAAGTCAGTGTAATTAACAAACATTTTTGAAATACTTATTTCATTAAAATATTACTTTAAAAAATTGCAAGGTGGTAAAGCACAGTTTTCACCTATGGTATTTACTGTGTTTTCAAGACTCTGTGATAGATAATGTATTTGTGGCTCTCCAAACTACACAAAATGTTGTACTATTGGGTATGTATATGTTTTTATAATCCAAGTTAGCTGTTCAGAGGGAGAAATTCAGGATATCTCTTTTCTGACCGTAAGGTAGGAAATGGCACATGGTAGAACAGGGAATTGAGGTGAGAGATTGAGAAAAAATCAATAATGAAGTGAACTGTTGAGATTAATTATTTGGATGTATAACATCTTTTGTATGTCAAATGATCTTAAATTTTGGCTTTAAAAGTTGTTTCTTGTTGCAATGAGAAACTAATTTCATTTGGCAGAGTTGCATTACCCATTCAAGATATGAGTATTTTAACATAACAAATGTTTGTGATTATGTCTCATGGAAAATTTGAACAAAAGCTCTTTTTGGAAGGTACTAGTTGTGTGCAACACTATAATCATAAGGTTGGCTCATGTTGATAAGGCATACAGTAGATGTATTAAACGAAGCATCCATTAGTGATCAAGGGCCAGTAAAGTTGTTTCCACAGGAGATTTGTTTGAAAATTGTGCTTAATTTGACGGTAGTTATTCTGAACACTCCCTGTAGAACTTAACACTTAGAAGCTAATGGGCTACTGAATAAGTCAATATATGTTTACAAAAGTTAAATGATTACAGGTATTTACTGTTTTGCCGCAATTAAGCCCTTTCATTAGGATTCAACTTAAAAGCCACTGCTGTGGTATAAAATTTAAATGAGGACTTTATGCAGATCAGCTCAAGGTCCTCAATATGTTAGTGTTAAAATATTTTACAGTAAAACATGCAACTTGATTGTTTATTAGTACATGTAGTGAGACACAACTTACTTTCTAAATAAGTGGCAAAATTAGTGTTCAGTACACCACAGTGATGAACTGTTGCTTCTGTAGTATGTTAATTAGTTTGGATGAACACTATTATTCAAATATTGTTCAAGTAATTCACAGCAATAGCATCCTCTTATAATGATACTAAATGCCTAGCTTCTCTTTCTGTTTGAAGACTTCATGACTTGTATCTAACTCCATGAGCCATCCTTTTACACTCAAGATTCTTACTGTAGCTTTTTCCATATGCTTCTCTCTAGATCACTCATGCATAATGTCTGGCTGAGTTAATTAATGTAGATGCATAAAATTGTGATGGTTGTGGACGTGTCATTCTCATGGGCATTCATACCTCCTCAGATAAATCATAAATAATTAAAGCACTAAACTTAAAATGCAAATACTACTTGCAAAAAATATCAGTGGGTTTTTATCTGTTTGATATCAGTGTATTTGGATGAGTAGGGCTGACAACGAAAAATGTTATTATTTTGTTGTTTGGACCAGCAGTTCAGATTTTGAAAACTGTTTAGCTGAGGTTAAATTTGAAGAAAACAAATACGAGTCCAATAGGTTAGATTGCAAACAAAGCTGTAATATTGAACAAAGGATTATGACGTAATTTTCACCTGGCAAACTGTTGATTTCTGTGGGGGTAAAAGTAGAAAACAAATAAGCAATAGATGTACATTCATAGTTGCTATGGCTAAATATGCAATGTAGTTGTGGCCTGCTTCTGAACTTGCTATGTTGAAGTTGATGGAACTGAATTCCATAATCGAAGAACAACACTTTTCTTCTACCACATTGCATTTTTAGCTCTAACATTGACATTTCCGCATGGATTCAGCAAGGGTATTTATAAAAAAAACTGATTCTTAAAAGTTGTAACATTCTTAAAAGGCCATAGATGACAATCTTAACTTGGTACCAGTAGACAGGAGCACTGCTTAACACCCTGCTGTGACCACACAAACATTACTGGTTATTCCACCCATGTCTAACAATGTTTCTCATTCCCCAATGTAATTACACTTTTTTGTAGGTTTCTGGTCTCATATTTATCAGTTTTGTTTTGCTTTTTTAGAAAATTATTTTTATCTAGAGATGCTATTTTTGTTGAGGGATACAGCATGGAAACAGGCCCTTTCAGCCTAATGAGCCTGTGTTGCCCATTTGCACCCACTGACCTATACATCTTTGGAATGTGGGAGGAAGTCAGCACCTCGAGGAAACTCGCATGGTTATGGGGAGAACATACAAACGCTTTACAGACTGTTGAAATTGGGCCTGGGTCACTAGCATCATAAAGCATTGTGCTAATTGCTGTATGTTAGTTTTTGTTCTTTAAGAGTTATCCCAAATTAGTGACTGCCCCGATTAACCGATGGCCCAATTAACTGTACACCAAACAGAGACATTTTAAGGACCTAATAAATCTCTCTAGGTAGTAGAGGTTTTATCTTCCAAGTAAAATACTTCAAATTAATTAAACGTACAGTACAGCATTGAATAGAAGATTCACCTATAATACAACAAAGAATTACTCTATAATGAATTAGAAGATAATTAGAGAAACACTTAATTTTTTTTCAATTCCATAATTGTCAATAGAAACAAAAGCATGTGGACTATAAATAAATGGCCTAGGTTTTGATATGTGAACACAAAAAAAGTATTTCTAACTTGCCAATGATGTCCATGATAACTGACCTTGTGGTTTGTGTATAATGTGAAACCTTTGATGTGTTTTGAATCCGTGTATTAATGTTTTGTAATTTATTTCATCATTGCATTCACTTTGTGCAGGCTATGGTAAGTGCTTTATATGTGGTCTTCTCTAGGTCTGATGAGATCTGGTAGTGATGAACAGCCAATGAACCAAACTAAATTGAACTAAACCAGAACATATAAGTGTGACATGAATCCCCATAGGCAATATTGATTGTTTAGTAGCAGTGCTTGAAATTTACAGTAGGAAGGAATCTTAGAGCCTAAATAACATTTCTAATGCTACATATTATAGAATCATAGAAAAGTACAGCACAGATGCAAATCCTTCACCCCCTCTAGTCGGTGCTGAAAATCCCTACTCCCATTGACCTGCTTTGGGACCATAGCCCTCCATGTACCTGTCCAAACTTCTTTTAAACATTGAAATTAAGCTCACTTGCACCACTTGTGCTGGCAGCTCTTTTGACATTCTCACGACCCTCTCAGTGAAGAAATTTCCTCTTATATTCCCCTTAAAATTTTCACCTTTCACCCTTAACCAATGACCTCTGGTTATAGTACCACTCAACCTCAGTGGAAAAAGCCTGCTTTCACTTGCCCTTTCTGTACTCCTCATAATTTTGTATACCTCTGTCAATCTATCCTTTCAATCTTCTCTGTTCTAAGGAATAAAGTCCTAACCTATTCAATCTTCCCTTATAACTCAGATTCTCTGGACACAGCAACATCCTTGTAAATGTTTGCTGTACTCTTACAGCTTTATTTAAATTTTTCCTGTACGTAAGTGCCCAAAACTGAACACAATACTTCATATTAGACCTCAACAAACCTTATACAACTTCAATGTAACATCCAATGTCCTGTACTCAAAACTTTTGATTTATAAAGGCCAATGTGCCAAAAGCTTTCTTTACAACCCTTTCTACCTGTGATACCACCTTCAACGAAATTATGGACCTGGATTCCCAAATCCTGTTGTTCTAGCACACTCCACAATGCCCTACCATTCACAATGTAAGACTTATCCTGGTTGGTCCTACCGAAGTGCAGTACTTTGTACTTGTCTGCATTAAATTCCATCTGTCCATATTATCAGCTGGTCAAGATCCTCACTGCAAGCTATGATAACCTTCCTCGCAGTCTACTACATCACAATCTTGGTGTCATCTGTAAATTTGTCATTCAGAATCCTGATATCAGAAATGTAAATTCTGAAGAAAATATATGATCCAAATCCTGTTGTAACAAAATGCTGGAAATGTTATTGTTAAGAGTGGAGTAAGAAGAGACTTTTTGTGAACCTAGTCCAGAATCTGATGGACTTTATTTTTATTAGTGAGTTGTTAGTGTTAATGACGCATTGCCTAACTAGAAAGAGAATATATATTGAAACTTTCAGCTTTGCCTATGAAGACCCTTACCAATTTGTATCTCTGTTAGTTGGATCATCTTGGTTCAAGGTTCATGCACTTCCACTTCTAATTACATCGTCTCTTGCCATTTTGTGTACAATTATTTAGGTTATAAGGACAGCAACATTGCTTTCTCAACGAACGAGCAAGTGCCAGTGAAGCTGTTTAATGATATTCTTTAAATATGGTTTAAATACCAGCAAATGTTGAAAATCATCTTTGTAACACCAATATGAGTATTTTTTAACATGCTGAATAACATTTAATAACTGCTGGAACTTGCATCTTCTCAATTCTTGCATGCCCCATTGTTTCATCAACATTTTTCTTCCATGATATACTTCCTGGAATATAATTAATTACAAAGGTGTTTTATTTGGAGGCTTCTAGGACAAATGGAACTGCTTCTGAAAAATGACAGTGTGTACAGATACTGAAAGCATCATGAGGCAGTCAGTATAACTAGTTACCTTGGGTTTGACTGCCTTTGATTTCTTCCCAATGTTTTTTAATGAGTTAATGGAAATATATTCATATACTAAATGTATAATCAATAAAATGCTGGTAGTATCAAGCTTCTGCCTCCTGGTTTTCTTCAGCTGATTGTAGGGAAATTTCATCTCTGAATAATCTTATCACTCAATGCCATTTGTACTATTTTAATCAGAAAATATCCATTGAGCAAGTTTGTTTTATACATAATTAAAATACTTTTTGTAGAATTCTTTATTTGTTAAATGATTAATTTTTGCTGGCTACATAAGCAATGTTGCTTCCTTTTTGTGGGTAGGGAAGAGATGGTAATTGGTTTCCCTATAAAGCTTTCCTGTGTAATGCTAGCTATTGTAAGTGTGTTAGTTGCTGTGTATTCTGAAGTGCTGGTAATTTATTCTCTTGTTTATATAGTCATTGGTGCAGTCAAGAAAAGCTGGCATCACTTCTGCATTGGCAACTCGTACTCTTAATGACGAAGAACTGGTAAGATGAGTCCCTACATCATTTTTGTGCCAAATTTATTGTATTCTTTGAATAATCAATAATGCTTTTCTTCAACAGGTAAAAGGGTCATGAATCAGTTGTTGTGCTAGGAAAAGAAATTGTTTTATACCAAATAAATGATTAAGAACATGACAGAACCCAAGTCTACATTGTGTGGGATATGAAGTGTTACCTCAGCAATGCCTTTGCTTTCTTTAGACTTGACTGTTCAATGGTTCAATTTAATATCAGAGAATGTATACAGAAAACAACCTGAAATCCTTACTCTTCACAGACCTCCATGAAACAGAGGAAAAAATCCCAAAGAATAAATGACAGAAAACGTTAGAACACCAAAGTCCCCCTCCCATGCATAAGCAGCAGCAAAAGCATCAACTTGCTACTTGCTCCAACAAAGGTATCAGACCCCCCCCCCCCGCCGCAACCAATCACCATGCAATCAATAACATACTCCCAGAGACTATGTTCTAGAGTCCATCAAAAACATCTGCCCATCCCAACACTTCAACATCACAAAAGGCTCTTGCTCTCGCTGTCTCGCTCATGCTCACACGAGATACTGTTCCTGCCACTGCAAGTAAGGAGGCTAATAGCTTGCCATTTCAGTGTTACAATGTGTAGCATTGCTTATTTGTGTTCTCTCAACTTGAAAACCAGCACACTCTCTCACCATTGTGAGAGAGAGATAAATTGCTTGAGTGCAGAGGCCTCCGACAGCTGCAGTCTCTGTCTTGATGTTCCAGTCTCCCGATTTCCTGAATCACTTCGGTTGGTGTCATCAGCGAGGATTCAGGTTGTCCATAGGGACACTTGGCAAGTTCCAAGAGCGAGAAGCCATCACCCGTGAAGACTGTATGTCTGCCTTCATACAATGCTGCGGACAATTGCATCTTCCAAATCTTTATTTTCATGTAACATTGAAGGTGACCGATGCCTTCAAATTCTTCATAGTTTCTAACTTGTTAAAATAGTGAAATCATTTAATTTTCACTGATGGCCATTTCTGATATCTTCAAGCCTGAACACTTGAAAAGACAGTGAGGAAAACAGTTCTGAATTATCTTGCTGCTTATTTCTTGCCAACTCTCAGTGACAAAAATCGCTGCCTTTTGAACACAAACACAAGCAACTGACACTATTCAGAAACTGATGGCTTGAAACATGGTGTTGTGACTAACGGCCATACAAGCACATACAAGTGACACTAGTTAGAAGCTGTTTGCCAATAGTCTCCTGTCCCAATTAAGCAACATAGTGTCTCAAATAAACACAGAAAATCTCAGCTAATTTCTTGATTTGTATTAGTTCTTTAAGAATTGTCCCAGATAAGCAGCTGCCCCATTTAATTGATGGCCCAATTAACCAGAATCCACTGTAATGTGTTTTGATTATCTTATTTAATGGCCATTTGGCAAGGTATTTTTCATAAATTAGTGTATATGAGTTTCTTTACTTAGAAATCTGATGTTCCACAAAAATTTTATAAAACTCAATTTTATTTTGCATTCATTTTTGATAATTTGCAATAAAATTTCCATACTCCAGTGTTACATTGTTCAGAAATTCTGATGATTCAGTGCCTGGCTTACTGGGGTACCTTTTCTGGTACTCCCTTTAAAAATACCAGTTTCATTAGAATGATTATTATACTATCTTTATCATAAAAAAAGTGTATTAAAAGTACTGAAAAATTTTTAGTCTGAAGTCCTAATGATGCAGGATTATTGGAGGTTTATTGTGTTATAGCATTCTAAATTGTTGAACAGAACTTTACTGCAGTATAATATGGCTATTGTTTTCAAGCTTTGATACTGGAAACAAAGTAAGTTTTGCATAAAAAGCAAGGGTAGCCACACAATGCAGTGGATTATCCCACCATGCATGACGTTAATCAGTTTAATATCATTATAGCAAAAGAATAGATGTATTCATTTGAAAATCCTTCAAAGTTAATTTTTCATAGCTGGCATCACAATACTCACTGCCATGGTTAAAATTCTGGGTTAATCTAATGCAAGGTCTAGCTAAAGTGCAACCAGAAGAGATGAACATATTTTAATATAGCACTGAAGCATCATTTGCTGTGATCTCCCATGCTGTAAAAAATATTAATGTAAAACAAACAATCAATCTACTGAAGGAGCTGTGGGTTAAGCAGCAATGGGTGTTCCATAAGATACAGGAGCAGATTTGGCCATTTGGTCCATCAACTTTGCTCCAATCATGGCTGATTTATTTTTCCTCTCAACCCCATTCTCCTGCCTCCTTCTCATAATCTTTGACTTCCCTACCAGTCAAGTGCCTATCAACCTCCACTTTAAATATACCCAATGACTTAGCCTCCACAGCCATCTTTAGCAACAAATTCCACAGATTCACCACCCTCTGGCTGAAAAAAAAATCCTCCTTATCTCTGTTCTAAAGGTGCGTCATTGTATTCTGAGGCTGTGCTTGCTGGTCTTAGACCCCCCCCCCCCACATTATTAGAAACATTCTCTTTATGTCTTCTCTCTGTGCCTTTCAATATTCATTAGGTTTTAATGAGATCACTCCAAACACCCAATTCCACACTCCAGCAAGTACAGGTCCAGAGCCATCACTACGTTAATCCTTTCATTCCCAGACCATTCTCATGAATCTCCTCTGGACCCTCTCCATTACCAGCTCATCCTTCTTACAAGGCCCTCCAGCAGATTGTTTGTTGTTCCACATTCCAGCATCTGCAGTTTCTTATGTCTCCTTTTTTACTAATGTAAGGTTTTTGTTTGTTAGAAAAACCATGTTTACAAGAAGACCTTGCAAGCCTTAATCTACCCAATCTCTTGCACAACGCCACACAATTTTGAAGTGTGGACAGCAACCACTCCCACCTATTGTTACGAATGTGAAGGCTTGTTGTGGGGGATTGCTCGCCAGGGAATGCGTTGCACTGAATGTGGGGTCAAATGTCACGAAAAGTGTCAGGATCTTCTGAATGCCGATTGTTTACAGCGTAAGTCATTTGGGTGGATTTTCCCTCATTTTGAGCTTTTTAATAAGAATAATAACTTATTCTTAGAGCACTTTTCATACTGATAAATGTTCTTTGATTTTGAAGGTACTCATAAATAGTATGCTCAGTCTTGATAGTTTTGTAGTACAACTTGAGAGAAGCAGAAGGCTGAATGGAATATATTCATGTTTCAGGTTTGCTGAGGCAGCCATTTCTTTTGTGAGGCAGAAATGCAGTTTCCACACAGTATTGTTGAGCACACTGAGAGTACCTCATGGTTATATTGAAATGATCACTACGACTGAAATTAATTTTGTTAGAACTATCTATCATGCAGCTCTATTTGAATTTTTAAAATTGAGTAAGGATTCAATTTGTATGTTTTGATGTAATATTTAGTATATTTAGAATGAACAATTTACATAAATTCAGTAGCGCTCAATGTGGGGGCATTACAGCACCAGCAAAGTGGATTCAATTTTACCACTGTCTGTAAGGAGTTTATGTGTTCTCCCCATAACCATGTGGGTTTCCTGTGGATGCACTGATTTCTTTCTACATTCCAAAGATATTAGTAGGTTAATAGGTTAGTAGGTTAGTAGGTTAATTGGGCACATGGGTTTAATTAGGAAGCATAGTGTTTTCAAAGATCAGATCATAAATAGAAAAACCAAACACTATTACAAACTACATTACTTAAGCTATGCAAAGCACAGATGCTGGTCAAAGATCTATTGTTTGTAAGAGGTTGGAAAGCATAATTGCATTTGGAGAAAATTTGCAGCAATTTCTGGAAAGTAAGAATAGGATTAGGTCTTCCACAAATAGATAGGACATTAGAAAGGTAGCTACACCCAAGTGCAGGACACAGGAACCTGGGTCATAGCCAGGAATGGGAAAGCGATTAATAAGCCAGAGCAGTCACCCTGTGGCCATCCCCCTCAACAACAGATAGATTACTTTGGATACTGTTGGTTGGTGGGGGGGGGGGGGGAGTGACAAAGTCACAGTGGGCAAGTCTCTGGCACTGTGTCTGCCTCTGTAATTTAGAAGGGGGGGGGGAAGAGGCACGCTGTGGCAAAAGGGATCAGATGGGAGTCTCTGTGAGCAAGAACAAGATTCCTGAATGATATGTTGTCTCCCAGGTGCCAGGGTCTGGGATATTTCAGATCGAGTCCTCAGCATTCTTAAGTGAAAGGGTGAAGGGCCAGAGGTTGTAGTCCATTGACATGGATAAGACAAGTGATTAGGGCAGGACCTCCAGTGCCATGATCTCAAGATTGCTACCTGTCCTACAGACTAGTGAGGCCAGAACTAAGAAGATTATACAGTTTAATATGTGGCCAAGGAGTTGGTGTAGGAGGGAAAGGATAAGATTTTGGATCATTGGGCCCTCTCCCAGTGAAGGTGGAACCTGTACAGAAGGGACGGTTTGCACCTGAACTGGAGGGGGCTAATATGCTAGCAGGAAAGTTTGTTAATGCTGCATGGTGGGGCTTAAATTAGAGTTGCGGGGGATGGGAACTAGAGTGCCAGAACAGTTAGTGGGGAGATTGTGGAGGCAGATGTTGGTAAGACCTCAGACAAAATGAGGAATCCAAAGGTTGAGCATTGTGCAACTAATGCCTTGAGCTGTATGTATTTCAATTCAAGAAGTGTTGTAGGAAAGGTAGATAATAGTGCTGAAGATGAAGTAGCTGGTTACAAACAGGCAATGAGTAGTGAGGAGAGCCTGTTGATAGAGCAAAATTGTAATCAACAGAATGAGTTACAATGTAAAAGGTGGACAAAATTGAAAAGGGTGAATACAGAACTGAAGGTGTTGTATTTGAATGCATGCAGTATATGGAATAAGGTAGATGAATTTGTAGTACAGTTGCAGATCGGCATGTATGATGTTGCAGGCATCACTGAGAGCTGGGAACTTAATGTCCAAAGATACACATTGTATCAAAAGGACAGGCAGGAAGGTGGAGTGGTGGCATTGCTGTGCTGGTAAAAAATGAAATCAGATCATCAGAAAGGTGACTTGGGGTCGGAAGGTGTTGAATCAATGTGACTAGAGCTAAGGAACCGCGAGGGTAAAAAGACCTTGATGGGAGCTGTATTCACACCCCAAAACAGTAGTAAGGATGTGCCCTACAAATTACAACAAGAGATAGGAAATTCACCTCTTTTGAATCAGATGTATATTTTCAATTTATTATTTCCATTGATTGAACTCTTGAAAATGGGAGTGAGCTGTCTGGAAAATCATGGATGCAAATCATGAAAAAGACTTTGATTCTCTGATGTACTATATTACAAGTCTCTTTACATTAATGTTGTGTCTCTATTCATGATTAATTGATTATTTCTCATATATAAATACAACATTTAAAAACAAACTATTCTTGCTAAAGAAATGATTTGAAATCATTTACAAAGGTTGAGATCTTGCTGATCGTTTAATAAGCCAATAATGCAGTCTTCTGATGTACTTAAAATGCCATTTAACTTTTTTTGCATGCTAAAGCTACTGTTTCTAACTTGCCTTCAGGTGCTGCCGAAAAGAGTTCTAAACATGGAGCTGAAGATCGGACACAAAATATTATTATGGTTCTAAAGGACCGAATGAAAATAAGAGAGAGAAATAAGCCTGAAATCTTTGAACTTATCCAAGAGGTGTTTGCACTTGCTAAGTCAGTACATGTGCAACAGATGAAGGCAGTGAAACAAAGTGTACTGGATGGTACATCAAAATGGTCAGCAAAAATCAGCATCACTGGTAGGCCCTTTCAGCTTTGTTGAAGGAAGCATATTGACTCTCTTAATTTCCACTCAGAGTTGGCACAAGTTATTGGAGTGGTCTCCAATACTTTTTGGTACTAAATGTCCTTTGAAGTTACAGTTTTACAACAGTGCATTATGTTGAAGATTTAGTAGGTTATTTGCTAAAAATTGCAATGAGGAGAATATTTACCTCCTCTTGATGATTTAGTTTTGCCTCCTTGATGTTTCTGAGTTCATTTTGTTTTCCAACTTGGTTTACAACAATTCCTCAGACATCAGTAAAATGGAGGGTCTTTGGCTGAGTGGATACAGGACTGTAAATGAAATTTTTCCCTTGTGTCTGTGACATTATTTTGGTAGCCCAATGGCCCTCTTTAATTCTACATTACCAAATTTTGCTGAGACTGCTTAAATTGTTTCAAAACTATCATGGACTGAATAGAAAATAATTCAGGTGTATTGTTAACAATTACTTTGCCTAGCTGTGTCTTAGCAGATAATGCTAACTATTCCTGACAAAGTTACAAAACTTTTGTTTCATAAATCTAATAGGATTGCATTGGCTGGATTCTGCTTAATATATCCTCAGTTATTTTCAGTGGTAGAGCATCACAATCCATGTGATACTCAACTTTGAGAATTATATCTTAGCATTTCAGAATCAGGTTTAATATCACTGGCATATGTAATGAAATTTGTTATTCTACAGCAGAAATACATTGCGATATATTGTAATAAAACAAATGTAAATGACTATATATACACATATATATACAAAATTAAATTAAACAGGTAGTGCAAAAAAGAGAGAAAAATTAGTGAGGTAGTGGTCATGGGTTCATTGTTCTTTACCAATGTGATGGCAGAGAGGAAAATGTTGAGTGTGTCTCTTCAGGTTCCTGTACCACCTCCTTCATGGTAGCAATAAGAAGAGAACATGTTCTGGGTGATGGGGGTCCTTAATGACAGATGCCATCTTTGTTTAATCATAGCATAGGGATGATTCTAATTAAATCAGCACAGTATCTTAAGAAGGGTCTCAGCCTGAAACATTGACTATCTATTCATTTCCATTGATGCTGGCTGACCTGCTGTGTTCCTCCAGCATTTGTTACATTATCTAAAGTCTGGCTTATGATGCTTTACATCAATGAGTGCAATAAAGAAGAAATTAAATTGGCAGTGGTTCTTTGGATTATCAGTTTTCCAGTGCTAGGTAAAGGCCACATAAGTATTTGTGTTATCTTCTGATTACAGGCTTGTAGATTATATAGCATTGTAATGCCACACACCTATTGGATAATAGATGTCTGAGGCCACTTGCAAGTATTTATTGTTTCTAAGGGGTGGTCTTCTGTGGCTGAATCCCAGGTAAAACTGTCAGATCAGAATTTGAGGTTCAAGGCGGCACCAAACTTTTGTTACTTGGAGAGCATTCTGTATAGTTGCATCACAGCCTGCTGTGGAGCCTCCAGTGCACAAGTTTGAAAGAAGCTGAAGAGGGTGTAGACTCATCCAATAACATCAGGGAACCATTGAGAACATCTTCATATGGTGGTGCCTCAAGAAGGTGACACCCATCATTAAAGACCCTCACTATCCTGGATGTGCCCTCTTTTCATTACTACCATCAGGGAGGAGGTACAGGGGCCTGAAGACTGTTTTATTTAGAACAGCTTCTTCCCTCTCTGTCATCAGATTTCTGAATGGTCCATGAATCCATGAACATTACATTTATCTCTCTTTTGCACTATATATGTACTTTTGTAATTTCAGGTAGTTTTTGTGTCTTGTACTGTATTGCTGCTGCAAAACAAATCTCACAACACACAGTTATGGCAGAGATCATATACTTGATTCTGATTCTGAAAGTTGGTTTACAGCTATATGCAACTTCGATAAGGCTGAAATGGAGTATTGTGTGCACTTACAGGAAGGATGTGGAGGCTTAGCAAAAATTTACCAGAATGCTGCCTGGATTAGGAGTTATGTGTCTTAAGGAAAGATTGAACGGACTTGGGTTGTTTCCTCTGGATGTCAGAGACTGAAGAGAGATCTAATAGAAGTGTATAAGACCATGAGAGGCCTAGATAGTAGAACCATTTTCCAAGTTTAGAAATGTCAGGTACCGAGGGACATGAATTTAAAGTGAGAGAGGTTTTAAGGAGATGTTCATGGCAAGCTTTGTTTTACACAGAGTGGCGGGTGCTTGGAACAGGCTGCCAGGAAGTTGGAGAAAGCTGTTATGATAGAGACATTTAAAATGCTGTAAGATAAATGAAGATGCAGTGAATGGAGGGATATTAATCATGCAGGCAGGAGCGATATAGTTTAATGCAACGACATGTTTGGTACAGACATTGTGAGCTGAGGGTTGTGTTCCTGTATAGTATTCTCCTACGTTTTGTGCTCTAAGATATGCTTGGCAGTTTGGACACGGAGGCTGTTTGGTGACTTTCCCTGAGTTGTCAATGCAAGAATACTGTTGCCAAGCTGTCTGCTTCCACTAATATCGCCATTACTCAAAGTTCTCACAGCTGTCATTCTTAGATTTACTGCACATTTCAAGTAATATCTCAACCATATTTCACTGTAACTTCTCCTCTCAGTTACTGCTGTTCCTGTTCTTGTTTCCTCACCTGAAAATCAGTCATTCCACCTTAGACTCTGAACACTTACAAACCTTCTTTCTTACTCTCAAAATCAAAACCGACTTTAATATCACTGACGTTCAGTGTGTCATGAAATTGATCTTGCGGCAGCAGTACAGTGCAGTATATCAAAATTATTATAAATTAGAATAAGCGTGTGTATGTATATTCATGTATACATGTGTGTGTATATATGTTCATATGCGTGCATGTATGTGTATATATATTTCTAATTTATGATACATTTTATATATAGTGGGCGTGCTGTGGGAGGGGTGTGGGACAGGAGCAGAGAAGGAGTGTCAGGGTGGGGCTGAGACACCAGGCAAGGTCATTTGATTCCAAACAATTGGTTTATTGATCATTACTTAAAGTCTCTCTAGTTCCTTCCCCTTTTCCCAATCGCAGTCCACAATAGAGACCAATAGTAGAATCAAGTTTATCATCTTCCTTCTCTCTCCCCCCCCCCCCCCCCCCAATCCTTCATGATGAAGCATTTTGTGTGAGTTGCTCTGGATCTTTACAATCTCTTGAGTAAAAATAATGAGGTAGTGTTCGGGGATTCATGGACCATTCAGAAATCTGATGGCAGAGGGGAAGAAGCTGTTCTTAAATCATTGACCATGTATCGTCAGGCTCCTATACTTCCTCCACAATGGTAGTAATAAGAAGTGAGCATGTCCTGGATGATGAAGGTCTTTCATGATGGATGTTGCCACGTCACATGCTGGTGATAATAAACCTGAATCTGATAAAGTTCTGTGCACTGCCACTGTAGGAGGACAAAGGTGTTCTGACTATCATGGCAGGGAAATGTCATGTGCATGATTTTATTCATCACTAGTTATCTACTTTCGTATGAGTTTTATCTCAGCCTATATATTCTGGGTAATCTCATGTTGCTCTGGCCAAGTTCTTTTCTCTCTCTGCTCCTTGAATTTCATTTCAAATATTTGAATGTGAGAAAGCCTTTCTGACAACCTTCACGAAGGTTCCTTATTACTTGATCTCACTAATTTTGGGATATTGACACCACAATTATTTCAGGAGCTAGGTCAGAGGAGGAGAATCTCAGGACATAAATACATAGGAATTGAGGCACAAGGCTAGGATGCAACGACATGCAAGTCCTGCTATGGAGGATGCAAGTGTTCACCTGCTAGCTGTCAAAGACAACTGGTTACAAATATTTGTGAAGTGCTTGGCTCTAACATGTCTGAGTACAGTGTTTGGAGGGAGCATCCTTTCAAAGAGCCCAATATCTTGGAAAATGGTGGCTTCAACATTACAGTAATTTGATACTTTCCTGCCCTTTAGACCCATTCTGCCTCCTCACACTCAGTGTCATGGAATCTCTCCTATTGGCCTTTACAGATGCAATACAAACTCAGAGCTAATAAATCTGGCATTGATAGTCACTGTTAATGGGGTTTAGCAGAAATTGTGGTCTGTATGTCCTCAGTTTGTCAGTAGGTTGCCTCTTACATTCTAAAAACATAGGGTCAGTAGGGTAATTGGGCGGCATAAGCTTCTTGGGCCTGTTACTGTGCTGTAACTCAATAAAAATTATATATACTGTAAATAGTGGTGCAATGCTGATGCTAAAGAATTATCTTGGGCGGTGGGTTGCGCACTAAATGGTAGTTTACCTATACTTCTACTACTACTTCCATCAATAGCTTTCTGTACCATGCAATTTAATAGGTAAAATTGTCTTGGTATAGACAAATTCCGCACCTTTAAGGCTAAGAGCTACTCAAGATTATACACCACTGTCCTGAGGTAGCTCAATAGCCCTTTATCTCAAATTGGGAGAAAAAAAAACTCTGCCAGTGTTAAATAAATGGACACACAGGATAGCTATTAGAAAGCTGGTATTCTTTTATATTGTGTCAACATTTCTTTAAGAATTTTTGGAGGGGCTTATCATTGGTATTTAACAGTTTATATTGATGAGGCAATGTCAAATTGGCATTAACAGAAAAGTATTGAATAATGAAGAAAGAGTAATTGGATTCGTAGAAATGGAAACAGTGACTTAGGTGAAATGTTCCTTGTTGAGCTGGTCTCTGGAAGCTCTTGTGAATGTGAACTTTCCTCAGTATCCTTCTCATCATCTGTTGGCACCACAATGCCTGGCTCTCTGATAAAGCCAAGTTCTAGAGCGTGTAGCAGATCCTGACAGATCCCGAACAAATTCAGCTGGAAAATCAACTTTTTTATATCAGTTTTCCCTATGTGGCGCACTACTTCATTTACTTTTAGCATGTGAATGCTTTTCTTATTTATCTAATGGGACATGAATTGGTTTGTAGCTATATCCTTTGTTGTATTGTATATCAGTGTTCCCAAGATGGTCTAAAAGTAATGTTTATTGTTTGGGGGGGAAATCTAAAAGTAGCCTTTACAGAGCATCAGGGAAAAAATGAGAAACATTGCTTTAACTTGTTGGTGGCAACCTTTGCAGAGAGGCAAGTTAACAGTCCAGATGACTTCCAAAGACCACTTGTAAGAAGAGGGAAAAGGAATTGGTAGCCCTGTGGTGGCTCCCTTCAGTACTGCTTTGGATACTGTGTGGGCTGGGGGTGGGGGGGGAGGGGGAAATGACCTTCTGGTGGAAGCCGTGTTTCTGGCACTGAGTCTGGAGCTCAGAGGGGAAGGTGGGGCTGGGGGGAGGAAGAAGAAGAGTGCAGTAGTGATAGGGGATTCCATAATTGAAAGAGCAGAAAGCAGATTATGTGGATGTGAAAGAGACACCTGGATGGTATGTTGCCTCCCAGGAGCCAGGGTCAAGGATGTATCAGCTCGAGTCCATGACATTCTAAAGAGGCAGAGTGAACAGCCGGAAGTTGTGCTACATATTGGTACAGATGACACAGATAGAAAATGGGAGGAAGTCCTTTTAGCAATAATATAGAGAATTAGGTAGAAAGCAGAACTTCCAGGGTAATAACCTCTGGATTGCTGCCTTTGCCAATTGCCAGTGAGTGTAAGAATAAAATGATTTTGGAGATGACTGTGTGGCTAAAGAATTTGTGCATCTGGCAGGGTTTCAGATTTCTGGGTCATTAGGATCTCTTCTATGGAAGGTTTGGCCTGTATAAAATGGTTTTATATGGCATTGGTCAGACTACATTTGGAATACTGTGATCCGTTTTAGGCCCTTTATTGAAGAAAATATGTGCTGGCATTAGAGAGAATCTAGAGAAGGTTCATGAGAATGATCCCAGGAATGAAAAAATATGAGGAGCTTTTGATTACTCAGGTCTTGAATTCATTGGTTTTAGAAGAATGATGAGGGATCTCATTGAAATCTATTGACTTTTGAAAGGTCTGGATAGAGAGGATATGGAGAGGATGTTTCCTATAGTAGTGGAATCTAGGACTAGAGGGCATAGTCTCAGAATTGAGGGACGTCCATTAAGAATGGAAATGAAGAGCTATTTCTTTAACTAGATGGTTGAAAGTTTGTGGAATTCTTTGCCACAGATGGTTGTGCAGGCCAAGTCATTGGTATTTTTAAGGTGGAGGCTAGTGGGTTCTTGATAAACCAGAGAGTCAAGGCTTGAGGGAATATTTAGTATAATTCCATTTATTAGTTAGCGGTGGCATATAATCACAGAATGGATCAGATGGGGAGAAGGCAGGATAATAGGGTTTGAGAGGGGTAATAAAATAGCCGTTATGGAATGGCAGAGCAGACTCAATGGGCGGAATGGCCTAATTCTGCTCCTAGGTCTAATAGGAAAAAATAAACACAAGAGATTCTGTAGATGCGGAAAAGCTTAAGCAACACATACAAAATGTTGAAGGAGGGGAATAAACAATAAGGGTGTGTGCCTGAAATTTCCTCCAGCATTTTGTGTGCTTTGTAGGAGATGGGTTTTAATTGACCCAATGTAACCAGACACTGACATTTTTAAACATGGTTAGAAACACAAGTGTTATAATTCCCACTGCTACCCCACTGGTTTCTCCATCTGATCCTCAAGTTCATTATCAATCGGGATGTGGATCTGAACTTAAGTCCAAAACATTGTCTCTACCATGGACTTTGGATATTACCTTCCTGACCCTGGACAGTGAAGATGGGAATTGTGATTAAGACTGACCCATCTCAAGGTCTGATCTTTTCTGTAATTGTACCCCACAGCTTTTGATTAGTAAATGGAATTATGTGAATATTCCCTCTAGCCCAGTGCTTCCCAACCTTTTTAAGCCCAATACTTTCGTAAAGCACTTTTGTACTTGCCAACACCCCCCCAAAGCACCTTCTTACTTGCCAGCACCCCTCTTAAGCAAAATATACTTTCTTGTTTATAGTGTATGAACATCTCTACCATATGCTAACATGAGAAAAATGATTCTGCTTTAAATATTTGTTTGTCTTTAAACCTAACTTGCACAGTACCTGTGCGCTGTATAGCAGCCTCGATATCAACGTGATCCTTGAACTTGATGGTCTTTAGCAAGAGCTGAAATATCTGGTTCAAGTTTTGACAGCAAAAGCCTTAAGTCCTTATGTGTAACAATGTCCAAGCAGTTTCTGATATTTGTGAGTATGTGCTTCACTGCACTGAAGCCTCTTTCAACAAGGTAGGAGGATGGAAATGAAATTAAGAGCAGTTTGGCTCTTCTTCAAAGACCAAGACATTGTAGCCACATACCATAAAGCATTTTTGCTGTTTCATCTTTCGCATTTCAATATTTTTTTCTTGTAATCTCTTTTCCTGTTCTTCCAGTTTGCAAAGAAATGAATTAATTACACAACACACACAAAATGCTGGTGGAATACAGCAGGCCAGGCAGCATCTATAGGGAGAAGCACTGTCGACGTTTTGGGCTGAGACCCTTCGTCAGGACTAACTGAAAGGAAAGATACTAAGAGATTTGAAAGTAGGAAGGGGAGGGGGAATTGCAAAATGATAGAAGACTGGAAGGGGTGGGATGAAGCTAAGAGCTGGAAAGGTGATTGGCAAAAGTGATACAGAGCTGAAGAAGGGAAAGGATCATGGGATGGGAGGCCTAGGGAGAAAGAAAGGGGGAGGGGAGCACCAGAGGGAGATGGAGAACAGGCAGAGTGATGGGTAGAGAGAGAGAAAAAAAAACAAACAACTAAATATTGTCAGGGATGGGGTAAGAAGGAGAGGAGGGGCATTAACAGAAGTTAGAGAAATCAATGTTCATGCCATCAGGTTAGAGGCTACCCAGCCGGTATATAAGGTGTTGTTCCTCCAACCTGAGTGTGGCTTCATCTTGACAGTAGAGGAGGCCATGGATAGACATATCATAATGGGAATGGGACATGGAATTAAAATGTATGGCCACTGGGAGATCCTGTTTTCTCTGGCGGACAGAGCATAGGTGTTCAGCGAAATGGTCTCCCAGTCTGCGTTGGGTCTCACCAATATATAAAAGGCCGCACCGGACGCAGTATACCACACCAGCCAACTCACAGGTGAAGTGTCGCCTCACCTGGAAGGACCGTCTGGGGCCCTAAATGGTGGAATCTCTTCATAAACTTCTCCATTTTTGACCCATTAATTACACAGTCTGGATTGTTCAAATCCGGGAAATGATTCTGAAAATCCTTCTTCAGTGACTACAGGAGTAAGCAGTACTTTTACAAATCACCATTTCTGAAAGAGAGGGCCATACTTCCCATGCAGGGAAACTGTGAGAAGGTTCTCCCTTTGCATTTCTTGTTCAAGAAGCTGATAGTCACAACAGAAATGATCGACTGGCTCTTCTGAACATCGGGACGACGGAATTTACCCACAACGTGCTGCCTTTTCTACACTGGGAACCCTTGCTTATATGATCCATGGGAGGCTCATTTATTACACTGCCACTACCTCGGAAGTGGCGCTGGAGGCGAAGGAGAAGGGACCAGCGTCCTGGTGAGGTTGAGATGGCGTGCTAATCGGCCACCGCTCCCTAGCATACTCCTGGCCAATGTTCAGTCCCTAAACAACAAGCTGTGTGAACTGAAAACCAGAATCTCCTATCAGCGGGAAACAATAGAGCGTAACCTTTTGTGCTTCGTGGAGTCTTGGTTGACGAAGGAGATACAAGATCATGCCATCGAGCCCTCAGGGTTCTCCCTGTTCTGGGAAGACAGGTCTAAAAACCTTTCTGGGAAGAGTAAAGGAGGTGGGGTATGGTTCATGATCAATAATGCTTGGTGCGACCTCTGAAATGTGCGTGCTTTTAAATTCTTTGTTCCCCAGATCTGGAGTACCTTATGCTGCTGGGTAGACCTTTTGGCTGCCTAGAGATTTCACGGCTGTTATTATCACATCTGTGTATATTCCGCCACTAAACCAGCATGGCACCCTCTCATATATGGTGCTCCATCTGTTGCACAAGAAATCATGTATCTAATTGGAATTCTTTTATCTGCAGTGTACATTTTGAGCTCATCATAGATTAGTTCTCCATTACTATTTGTTTTTAACTTTTACAAAAGAGAATCTCTTCATAAACTTTTCCATTTTTGATAAACCATACATATGTCGTTGTCTCACACAGTTGACATATCCAGTTGTATCTCAAATTCTGGATTTGTAGCTCTGTACATAGTTGATTCTCAATGTCTTCACTCATTTCATCAATATGAAGACCGACAGATTTAATACTCGGAGGAATTGATTTTAAGATACTGGCACTTATTTTCAGAACAGTGGTGAACACTTCTGATACCCCAGGCACCATTAAGCTTTCACTAATTGTATGAGATTTTTCACACTTTGCTATCATTTTGAACATGTTATAACAGGGATTCCCATAGGAGGAGGTTACATGCCCTACGGGGTTGTTAGGGGAAATAGGAGTTCAAGATTCTTGGGGGGGGGGGCGGCACCCTAACTTGAGGTATGAGGCCAACCGTTAGTAGAGCTGGCACTTACAAAAGAAACGATGAAGTACTGGAACACAGAAAGAAATATAACTTCAGGCCATAAGCACTCATTAGCACAACGCGTCTGAAACTCGGCAATCTCATCCAACCTTACCAATTGAACAGATGTTATTGGGGATGCATAAATGAACAAGCAGGTGTCCTTGTCTCATGGTACGAAACAAGTTCATGCAACTTAACTGTTGGTGAGTCAAGTACACCGTCTCAACTTTCTCTACAGATTTACAGAAAGTGGGTTGCACAATGATACAGTGCTGGCTGGAACCAAATGATGAAATAGACCCCAAGGGTTCCTCTTGAGGTGTTCAAAGCGACCTCAGCTTCATGTGTGGTCAAAAACCATCTTCGGGGATTATGAGACCTTACGTGATTGGTCAATTGTGCTAATTAGAGGTGTATAAAGTTAGCTTGCCAAACAACGATGGATAAGTATATAAGTAATCTCTGAGTCTGAAGGCAGTGAGGCCTTGAATTCTAACCCTTCTCAAAAACAAAAACTACAGAAAGTGCGTCAATACAAGTTACATACCTGGAGTACAGTTTTATTCCATTCCTGTCAGATCAGCGACACGCTATGTGTTTTATTTGTGATACTGTACTGTCTAATGAAGCTATGAAACCATCAAGATTGTAAGAACACTTTCATAAAAGACATCCTGAAAAGGCTACTAATGGTCTTACTAGGTTCCAGAAGATGAAAGAAGCATTTGAAAAGCATTCGGCATGGACTGGGAGGGCCAAGATGGCCTGTTTCCATGCTGTGATTGTTATTGTTATATAAAAGCATTGCATACTCTGTCATTTGTTAAGAAAGCTAAACATGATCTTGACAGTGGTTTTATTGAGACCACAGTATTACAGGTTAAGATGCTGCAACCACCCCACCCCTCCCATGAATCGAAAATGATTTCTATTTCCCCTAACGTCTTCTTAGGACATGTAATTGCTCCCTTGGGGTGGGGGGTAGTATCACCCCTGCTGAGAATTGATACCCTACCTTTAAATTAGATTCAAAATTCTTCTTCCTCTGAAGAAGTATGGCATCTGTGACAGAGTTTAATTATGTCCATATTCAAAGCTATTCACTATTCATTTGTTTATCTTAATAAACAAGTCAACTAGTTAGGCAGTAAAGCCCATAGGAAGTAACTCAGCAGGTCAGACATCATGTTGTTCAAGGTTTCCAGCATCTGCAGAATCTCATGTGCTTCTGATTTTCCACTTAGACCAGAATTAGGCCATTTGGCTCATCGAGTCTTCTCCACCATTCCATCATGGCTGATTTATTATCCCTCTTAAACCCATTCTCTTGCCTTCTCCTTTAACCTTTGGTGCCCTGATTAATCAAGAGCTATTCAAACTTTACTGCACAACCCATTTAATTGTTTATGAAGCAATAATTCATCCCATAGCTGATTAGACCCATTACCTAATAACTCTTTTACACTGTAGCTAATAGTTCAACATCAAGATTTGGGCAAATTGATCCAGCTGTAATTAATTACATTATTGACTCTGTCTGCACTATGAACAAAATAAAGTTGGACTTGAGTTCACAAAATGGGAGAACTGTCATTCAAGCAAGCGACTTCATTACCACAATTTTATAGTTGCTGCATTATTATGAAATGAAAATTGAGAATGATTCTGTTAATGAGTAGATGGGGTCCAGTGATGCAACTGCCTGTTCGGAAATTTCACCATCTCGGATCGCAAGACCCTGCAGCGGATAGTGAGGTCAGCTGAGAAGATCATCTCTCTCTTCCCTCCATTACGGAAATTTACACTGCATGCTGCATCTGCAAAGCAAACAGCATTATGAAGGACCCCACGCACCCCTCGTACAAATTCTTCTCCTTCCTGACATCTGGGAAAAGGCACCGAAGCATTCAGGCTGTCATGACCAGACTATGTAACAGTTTCTTCCCCCAAGCTATCAGACTCCTCAATACCCAGAGCCTGGACTGACACCTTGCCCTATTGTCTTGTTTATTATTTATTGTAATGCCTGCACTGTTTTGTGCACTTTATGCAGTCCAGTGTAGTTTTTTTTTCTGTGTTGTTTTTATGTAGTTCAGTGTAGTTTTTGTACTGTGTCACGTAACACCATGGTCCTGAAAAATGTTGTCTTATTTTTACTATGTACTGTACCGTTAGTTATGGTTGAAATGACAATAAAAGTGACTTGACTTGAATACAATGACAAATGTGATTGAATTCTGTTAGTGCAGTTCCTTTTATCCTCGGACTTCACATGGTATTTACCATAACATACTGTGCTTGTGCTGTTCTGCTGAACATTGTGAGTATGCTACGTTGGTGCTAGAATGTCAGGCAACATATGCTGCTCCTGCAGTTCCTTAGATTGTGTTGCTTGTTCATACAATAACTAACTTCACTGTATGTTTCGATATACATGTGATAAATAAATGAATCTGCACTGCAGAGAATGGCAGATTACATCCATTATTGTAATTTTATTCCAAGATAAAAATGTTGCATATTCTTAAGGCACTTTGAAGAGCCAAGAAGGGCACTGTTAGGTCTTTCTTGAACATTTGATATGAAAAGGTGATCTCTCAACTAAGCATTGACATTAAGTTGGAGAAGAGTTGGAATGCAGCAGACATCGGTAGTGGAGAAAATATAGATTGTGATGTGAGGGATATAATGACAGGGTTTCTCCCAGGTGCCAGGGTCAGGGAGGTCTACGACATTCTAAGCCAGATGCCTTTATATATATATTGGAACTAATGACATAAGAAGAAAAAGAGAGGAGGCCCCAAGGAGAGAACTTAGAGAGTTAAGTAGAAAGCTGAAAACAGGAGCTCCAGCGTAACAATCTCGGGATTGCTGCATGTGCCACATGCCAGTGAGGATAAGAATAGGATGATTTGGCGGATGAATATGTGGCTGAGGAACTAATGCAGGGGTAGGGTTTCAGATTTCTGGATCACTGGAATCTCTTCTTGGGAAGGTTTGACCTGTACAAGAGGGACAGGCTTTGCTTAAATCCGAAGAGAATCAATATCCTTGCAGTCAGGTTTGGTAGAACTGTTGGGATGGGTTTAAACTAATTTAATAGGGGATGGCAAAAGGACTGATAGAGCTGAAGAAGGGGATTTTGGTTTACAAGCAGAAGTAGTGTATTGTGAGACTGTAAAGAAGGACAGACAGATGATGGGGCAAAATTGCATTCAGTGTAAAAAGGAAATAAAATTTGAAAAAGTGATGTTCAGGACTGATGGTGTTATATTTGAATGCATGCAGTATACAAAATAAGGTAGAACTGAGATGAGGAATTTTTTTAGCCAAAGGGTAGTGAATCTGGAACTCATTGCCATAGGCAGCTGTGGAGGCTAGGTTACTGGTTGCACTTGAGGCTGAGGTTGATAAGTTCTTGATTAGTCAGGGTGTGAAAGGTTTATGGGGAGAAGGCAGGAGAATGAGGTTGATAGGAAAATAGATCAGCCATGATGAAATGGCAGAGCAAACTAGATGGGCTGGACGGCTTAATTCTGCTCCAATGTCTTGTGGTTTCCTGTGAGAACACCCCTGCATAGATCATTATATCATCTCTCCATTTTAGATATAAAAATAGTGAAATAATTTTCCAACCTTGAAAATACTTGCTTTTTATCTATTCCTTGAAGAGAATCCAGCACCTTCTCTTCTGAAAGATGTCTACCCATGGCACTTTAATGAGTCAATAGGATGGAATTTTTTATTTTAAAAAAACTTATGGTTATAAAGCCTTTCATGCCATTTTCAGAAATCACTGAAGCACTCTAAGGCTAATGAAATGCTATTAAAATGCTGTCTTCAAATGAAAAAGTGGTCCGATTTTTATTGAAATTTTTTAGTGGTTTGTTAGTGAAGATGTTTTTAAACCCATAAATTGTAAAGTGAAAGCATTATCTGAAAATGGTATATATTTACTAGATCAGATTAGAGACAAGATTAGACCTTCTGGGTCATATTTTTTGGAAATATCTCATTTTTCAGTGTGTTTGAATGTTGATCTAGAACCATCCCTTCAGTCTCAATCATTCATGCTTCTCTCTGATACTTTAATGGTTCATAATGACCAATAGGCATGTTATGGATAAATTGCTATTTATTCATTCTACAGATATATTTTGGCAATTATTGCTTGTTTTGCATTTTACTCTTACTTTCAAACTTTCCTGTAAATAACACTTCCTAGAAACAGAACAAATCTTTTTAATGTTTTTATCATCTCATAGCTTTTCTATTTCAATGATATAATATTTATTTGGTTTTTATTCCTTATTATAGTCTCTATTTTCCTATGGAAGCTAGAGTTAATTCATTACTCCTTTGCCATATACAAATATTTTATGGTAGGAAAAGAAAATGGAGCTAATGTGTCGTTAATCTCTTGAGCAATGCATTTCCTTGGTTTTTAGCTTCTTGTCATCAATGGCATGCAAGTCTAAAGGTGTGATACCTTTCTGTAAATGATTCAAGATTTGCCTGCATATTCAATCATTTTACTGAAGAATCATTATTAATGGAGCTGCTGTTACATTATTGCTGATATGCCGGCTGCTATTGCTCTTTTGCACAAATGCCAGTTCATTGCAAAAGCCAATCTCCCACAAAGAGCAATGTGATCATAAACAGGTAATCTGTTGGTTCAAATTTGATTGAGGGACTACTATTAGCCAGAACAATATGGATTACTTCTTTTTCCACTGGCAACGTCTTGAATATACTGTGTAAAACACCCCACACTGGGAATGTAGCAATCTCTCAATACAATTTTGAAGTGTTCAACCATTAGAGCTCATATCCAGTAACTTTAGTATTCAAAGGAAATCGAAAGAGCTGACACTGCTGTTGACTGTCTGCCCTTAATATCATGAAAGAGGATATTGAGGTTTCTAAAAATATCTGAAACACAGCCCTAAAGTTAATTAGGCTGGACTTGTTTCATTCCTATGGTAAGCTGCAGTACTTGTAATAACATGGATCAGATGAACTGAGCATATTGATTTGAGTTGATATGACTTGACTTTGACTCTTTTATATCTCATGCATATTTCGTCTAGAAAGATAAGCTTTTACTGGAGATTGTAAACCAAGTCAGTGATGCTGCTCAGTGACGATCATTATTTTGCTTTGCTTCACTCTTGGGATGTGGGCTTACTTGACATCACCAACATTTAACTTAGACTCCAGATTGCCCTTGTTGAAAGTAGTGATGAGCTGGCTTCTTAAATTGCTTGTCATTCAGATATCATTACAGTAGTTAAACTGCATCTGGAGTATCATCTGCAGTTCTAGTTGCCCCATTATAGAAATGATTGGGGGCTTTGAAGAGGGTGCAGAAAAGATTTACCCTTCAGTCCAACCAACATCCTAGAATTACCTGGAAGGAAAGGTTAGATAATTATGGATTTTTTTCTCTGGAGATTCGGTGGCTGAGGTAGGTACTGATAGAAGTTTATAAAATTATGGATATGAGTACTCTGTTGGTTGGGGTTGACAATGGGTGTTGCATCCCAACTGCGTGATGAGCAAGCCAGTTCTGTATGATATGGAGAGCAAGCTGTTACCCAAGCAGCAGGCTCCACCCCACCCTTCCATGCAGTTGATGAATCTGAAGGAATGGCAGAGACCAATATAGTTTGGCACCAGCAGCATCACAGGAGTTGTTAGTCAGCATTAAGCTCAACATACTACTACCTTGGGGACTCCAGCTCCAGGTTTTTCCCTTGGGGTTTAGTTCTGAAGGACTCTAGCTCTGGATTTTTCCTCTGAAGCCTTCCCCTTGAGTGGGGATAGCCACAAGTTTGAGATGGTTTGAGATCAAATTTTTCCTTTTCCTAGATGAGCTGCCAACCATGGCTGATGAGCATCATCTGCCCAAAGTGATTGGTTTTAAGGCATCAGTAACCTGCCTTTGCTGCTTCTCTTGTCAATAGAAATGGTTCCGTAGGGCTTAGTAGCTAAGCAGCACATGAAGGCCAGGAACTGGTCTTGGTTATCAGAGGCTATTTGGGTGCACACCATTGGGAGGAGTTAATAGGTAGTTGGAACTTATCACCACTGCAATACACCCCCCACACCCTGCTGTGATAACCTTAAGGAATAATAAAATTATGAGAGACATAGATGAGATAGACAAAATCTTTTTCCCTGTAATATCAAACACTAGAGGGTTTAGCTTTCAGGTGAGAAGGTGGAAAAATTTTAAAGGTGATGTGCAGGAAAAGTTTTTTTTTATATAGAGTGCTAGGTGCCTGGCAATAGTAGGATTTAAGATGAGCACATAAACATGCAGCGAGTGGAAGGATATGGATCACATACAGGCAAAAGGGATTTAGTATCAGGTTAGGTGTTGATGTCATGAGCTGGAGGTTCTGTCCCTGTGTTGTACACTTGTATGTCCTTGGTATTAAAATCAAAACCATAATTTCTGAGATATTACTTGGCCTTTATCTTTTCAGAAGAAACAGGTCCAGTTTTTGTGAAATTTCAGAGTTTTGTGGTTTCTTTGTTCCTAGAAGTTTTACCCCAATTTTATGTTGCATTTGAAAATAACCTTTTTGTCTTTTTGTTCTAGTTTAAGATGTACCAAAATAAAAACAACTTCACTTGGAATTCTAAAGGTGATAATAATTAGTATTAATTGTTGATGCTTACAGTGGTGTGTGCCCAAGGTTTGCAAGCCAAGGATAAAACTGGTTCCAGCGATCCTTATGTTACAGTTCAAGTTGGGAAGACTAAAAAACGTACCAAGACTATCTATGGGAACCTTAATCCAATCTGGGAGGAGAACTTTAACTTGTAAGTAACTGAATTTCAATTGTGTCTATTTTAATTTCAAGCATGTTGTCGTCAATCAAAGAATGTTATCCAAAGCAATTATCCTCAGGCACTTTAATCGGAATGTAGAAATTTGCAGCCCATGAAAAGACAAGCTATGTAATGTGTCATTATTACTGACTTAATTAACAAACCTCCAATCACTTTTTCAGATCCATTCATTCCAGTTTCTGTGCTGCCCTGATGCAAGTTAACTGTAGCTGTGATTCTTTGATTTCTTGTTAGTATTTAATGTGTTTAATCACATCTATCCATTCTTTTTTTCTTTTGGTGTGTTGCTGTGGTATTGGAATGGCATGATTTCAACTCAATCTGTCTTAACAATTCAATCATACTATCATTCTGTGGGTCTAAAACACAATTATTATAATTACTGTTCATTTACCACTGAAGTTCAAAGTAAAACTTATTATCAGAGTACATGCATGTCACCACATAGAAACCTGAGATTCTTCTTCCTGCAGGCATACTTAGCAAACCCATGCAACAGTAACTGTAAACAGGATCAATGAACAACAAACTGTGCAAATGCAAATATAAATAAATGGCAATAAATTATGAGTATGAAATGACATGAAATGAAAGAGCACGAAATAACAAGATAGAGTCCTTAAAGGGAGAGCATTGTTGTGGGAGCACCAGAAATAAAATTAGTGTAGTTATCCCCTTTTGTTCAAGAGCCTGATGGTTGAGGGTTAGTGACTTCTTGAACCTAGTAGTGAGAGTCCTGAGGCACTCTTCTACATGATGGCAGCAGTGAGAACCAAGGATGGCCTGGCTGGTGAGGATCTTTGATGATGGATGCTGCTTTTCTACAGCATTGTTTCTTGAAGATGTGCTCAGTGGTGGGAGGGTTTTACCCATGATGTACTGGGCCAAATCCACTACCTTTTTAAAAGGATTTTTCCACTCAAAGGCTTTGGTGTTCCTGTACCAGGCAGTAATGCAGATAGTCAGCACACTTTGTATCATACATCTATAGAAGTTGGCCATGGTTTTTGAAGACTTGCTGAATCAGCGCAGACTCCTGAGGAAGTAGAGATGTTGTGATTTCTTTGCAATTATATTTATATGATGAGTCCAGGACAGGTCTTCTGTGGTAGTGACCTCCAGGAATTTAAAGTTGCAGACCCTCTCCACCTCTGTTCCTCTAATGAGTGCTGGCTCATGGACCTCTGCTTTCCCTCTCCTGAAGTCTACAGTCTGTTCTTTGGTCTTAATAACTTTGAGTGAGAGGTTGTTGTTACTACACCATTCATCCAAATTTTCAATCTCCCTCCTGAATGCTGATTCATCACCACCTTTGATATGGCCCGAAACAGTGGTGTCATCAGCAAACTTAGCAACGCAGTCATAAGTGTGAAGCAAGTAAAGCAGGTAGCTAAGTACACATTCCTGTTGTACTCCTGTGCTGACGGAGATTGTGGAGGAGATGTTTTTGCCAATCTGAACCTACTGGGGTCTGCAAGTGAGAAAATCCAGGATCCAGTTGCACAGGGAATATTGAGCTCCAGGTCCTGGAGTTTACTGATTGGTAAATGGTATTGAATGCTGAGCTGTAATCAATAAAGAACATCCTGATGTATGCATCTTGGCTGTCCAGATGTTCCAGCCCACACATCATCTTCAGATACTGAGACCGAAGGACCATTGGGAGACATGGGGATGCGCGATGGTTCCTCCCTGTTCTGCTGGTCAAAGCAAACGTAGAAGAGCTTATCTAGAAGCGAAGCTCTGCTTTCTCTTATGTTGCAAGGTTTAACTTTATAGGAGGTTATGGAGTTCACACTCTAGATTAAAATAACTTGTTCTCTCACTGGTCCCTTAACACAATGATCTTGAAAACCATTTCTTATACACCATGAATTTGTCCTCCCTGCTATTACAGCTAAGGGGCGTCACTGTAGCATAGTAGTAAGCATAATGGTATTACAGCGTCAGTAATCAGCAATCGGAGTTCACTTCCCACTACTGTTTTACATTTTCCCGATGACTTGTGATCCAGTTTCCTTCATATTCTAAAGATGAATGGGTTAGAGTTAGTAAGTTTTGGGCTTGTTATGTTGGTACTGAAGTGTGGCAACATTTGTGGACTGCCCTTGCATGTCCTCAGACTGTGTTTGTTGTTGACGTAAACAGTGCATTTCACTGTATATTTTGATGAAAATGTGACAAATAAAGCCAATCTTTTAATCATTATCTTTAATTCTATTTCAAAGTCAAAGTTAAGTTGATTGCCATGTGGACAATTTATCTATATGCACAGATGCAATGAAAAACTTATTTGCAGCAGTGTCATAAGCAGCATTCACAAGAAAAATATAAATTAAACATAAATTTTACAACAAAATACAGAACAAATACAAAGTTAATCTTAAAGTAAAGTGGCAGTTGTGTTGCTAAATTGTAGAGCTTAGGGTTTTGCCAGTTGGTTTAAGAACTGGATAGTTGAAAGGAAGTAATTGAACCTGGTGGTGTGGGACTTCAGGCATCTGTACCTCCTGCTACAAAGAGCTAACATGGACTAGTTGGTGGGTATTTTTGATAATAGATGTTGCCTTCTCGAGACAGTGCCTCCAGTTAACACTGCAAGTGATGGGGAGGGATGTGCCTGTGATGTGTTGGGCAGAGTCCAACATCTTCATTTGCCTCTGCACAATCAAATTATCGTACAAGATTAGTTTCTGATTAGCTTTATTTATCACATATACGTTGAACCAGTGAAATGCATCAAGTCAAATCAGCGAGGTTCGTGCTGAGCAGCCCGCAAGTGCTGCTACACCTGTGGGCACAGCATGCCCACAACTCACTAACCTAACTGGTGTGACTTTGGAATGTAGGAGGAAACCAGAGCACCTGGAGGAAACATACAGAGTCATAGGGAGAACATATAAACTTTTTACAGACAGTAGTGGGAATTGAATCCCCATTTTACAGCTGGTACTGTTGTGCTAACTGCTATGCTATCATGCCATACTATACTATGATGTAACCAATCAGGATACTTTCAACAGTACATCTGTAGAAGTTTGATAGTGTCTGATGACCAGCCAAGCGTCCTTAACCTCCTAAGAAAGTAAAGACACTGGTGCACTTTCCTTATGATTGCAGCTATGTGCTGGATTTATTTTATATGTGGATCTTCAGTGATTATGGCATTAAACTAGTAATGGAGTCATAGAACATTACACCACAGAAACAAGCCCTTTGGTCCATCTACTGCATACTTAGTCCCATTGACCAACACTCAGATCATAGCCCTCCAGACCCATCCCATCCATATTACCTATTCAAGTTTCTCTTAAATGTTGCAATCTAGCCAGCAACAGCTGGCAGCTTGTTCCACACCCTCAATACCCTCTGAGTGAAAAATTTCCCTCTCATGTTCCCCTTAAATCCATGAACTCTAGTTCTAGTTTCACCCAAATTTAGTTATGTGCCTTTAATTTTTTGATTCTTAGTATTTCCGCATCAGTAAGGAGTTTGTACATTCTCCCTGTGACGACTTGGGTTTCTTCCCACATCCCAAAGGTGTATGGGTTAGAAAGTTAATTGGCCACATGGGTGTAATTGGGTGGCACAGGCTTGTTGGGCCATAAGAGCCTGTTACCGAACTGTACCTCTAAATAAATAAAATAATTTAGATATAACTGCCACTGTTAGGGCCAAAAGCTGTATTCTGCCATTTTTTTCTGCCTACTTGTTTCTCAGCCACACCCAAAACACTTCTAATTGATTTTCTGAGTAAAGGTGCTTTCATTTCAATTTCTTTATCCCAGCCTCTATTTTGGTCTATTTATTTACTGTTTGTGGGAACACAGTGCCCACTTTGCTGCTTTGCAAGCATCAGTGAACTGCCAGTGAAAGAAGATTCAAGGTTGTTTAATGTCATTTTTGGTACACAAGTGTAAAGGAGAACAAAATAATTGTTAGTCTGGATCTGAAGCAGCACAAGAAAAAAAAACAATGTAAAGAACACAATAATAGTAACAAACACAATAAATATAAATACACAAGATAGCTTATGTATATAGATTGATTGTAGTCCATAAAATGACACTAGGCACAGGAGTGTCTGTACATAAGATGCCAGACAGGAAATGATAAAGTATTGGTGGTTAGGGGTGTGGAAGCATGAGTTTGTGGGAGAAAGTGTCTATCAGCCTTGCTGCTTGGGGAAAGTAACTATCTTTGATTCTAGTGATCCTGACAGATGCCATGCAGCCTCCTCCCTGATGGGAGTATGACAAACAATCTATGAGCAGGGTAGGTTACAAAAGCAAATGGTGTAAAAATGCAGTATGACTTCAAATTGCTTCATTCCCCAGAGAACAGAATATGCTCACATTTTCTGCAACAATCTTGCTGTAGCTTCCCACTATCAAATGCATTAATATCTGGTTTCATCTATTAGAAAATATTAAATATGGAACAGAATTTTGTTGACTCAGAAAATAACATATTCTTCTTCAGCGAATGTCATAATTCATCTGACCGAATAAAAGTTCGAGTATGGGATGAAGATGATGACATCAAATCACGGGTAAAACAAAGGTTTAAGAGAGAATCTGATGACTTTTTGGGACAGACCATCATTGAAGTTCGAACTCTAAGTGGTGAAATGGATGTGTGGTATAACTTGGGTAAGTTTCAATATTTATCTTTTTCTGGTTGAATACTATTTTGCCTCTTGACATAGATATAACAGTGCTACAATATCCGAGTATGCAGTCACATTTCTAGTATTGTTATCAATTTCTGGGTATGTTATGGAAATTATATAATCTAAAATAATCAAAAATAACTTGCATTCATGTATGCCTAGAGCCTGTATAGCTTTGGGATGTAATTTTAAATGCACAATATATTTTTTTAAATTTTGTAATCGAAGCAGAACCACAGAAGGTGATAAATGGCACACTCAGAAGAGACAATCACAGTTGATTAGACTTACCTGTATTTGAGATAAGCTTATGTGCTATTCACTAGCCTGTTATCCATGCACTCATATCACTAAATACTCATGCAGCTTCTATCAGTGAGCACATATCCACCCTCCATTGCCCTGTTCATTGTGCACATAAATTATGCAAAAAGAACAATGCACCACAGAAATTGGCTACTGGGCCTGCCATCTCTGCATGGCCAGCTATTCTAACCCCATTTTAATCTCACCACATCCTCATTGAGCTCCCGCCTCGCCCCCTCGGATCCCAGATTCACCCACACTCAGGACAATCTGCAATGACAATCAACCTGAGGCACCTGGAGGAGACCCATGTGGTCAGAGGAAGAACATGCAAACTCCAAACAGCACTGGAAATAAAGATTTAACCTGGGTTGCTGGAGCTCATAACAGCTCTCTTAGGTATTACACCGTGCTGTTAAAGTGTTCAGGAATTCTTATGGTAATCAAGTTGCATCCTCACTGGCACACTTTCCTTATGATTGCGTCCATGTACTGGACCCAATTTATATGTGGATCCTTTGTGATTATGGCATTAACCTTGTAATATATGGCTTTAATTTCTTGATTCATCAGAGCATTAGATGTAGGAGCTGAATTAGGCCATTCAGCTTGTTGAATTCTCTCCGCCATTCAAACATTTAGGTTCCCTCTCAAACCAATTTATTGTAAATCTAGTATTCTATTTAGGCAAGTAAAGTAGCAGGTTGGTGGAATTATACAAAGGCTATTAAAATTCCTTCATTGACACCAGAATTTAAATAGTAATGATCCCACAACTGACTTTATTCAAAATCACATGAATATGATCCATGGTACAAAGAGGGAGTGTTCCGTTGTGGGTTTAAAAGTACTTGTGCAGAATACCTAGCATAATAAGTACATGTGTATTGACAAGTTTTGTGAACTGGGCATTTATTTAGTCTTTTATGCAGGTCAAACTCTCGTCCAGGCAGAGATTAGTTGAAGTGGATGTGCCGCTCAGCTTCTTGAACCTATTAAGCCATTCAGGGGTTATGATAGATGCATAACAATCACTGAATGGAAACAAAATCTATTGGTTTAGACCTTTAACATTTCAACTAACTCTACATCCACAATCCATTAGCAAATAATTCTTTATTTCCATTACCATTATATGATAATATGATACTAGGGTGCCATGGTAGCGTAACAGTTAGTGGAATGCTATTACATCTCGGGGTTACTTCTGGAGTTCAAAGTTCAATTCTGATGCCTTCTGTAAGGAGTTTGTATGACCGTCCCAATGACTGTGTAGTATTTCTCCGGGTAGTAGTCTGGTTTGCTACCACAATCCAAAGATGTATCAGTCAGTGGGTTAATTATTCATTGTAAATTGTCCTGTAATTTGTGATTAGGCTAGGGTTAAGTAGATGTGTTACTGGGCATCGTGACTGAATCGATCGATTGATCAATCAACAAACAATTCCTGCTTCCTGATTCTACTCTTAAAATAGTCAAGCTCTAGTTTTAAGATTATGTTCTCTTGTTCTACATTCTTAAGCAATTAATTTTGACAATTCAGTCTTTCAGTTCAAAGAAATACAAGTCTTACAATTAAGCTGCTTGAGTTCCACCACTGAGGTCCTCCAGCAGTTTGTTTCAAACCTCTTAATTTAACTCTTTAATGTCTTGAAAAACTCCAGTCAGTCTTTAATGGGGCCTATTAATATAAAGGCTAGGCACAACATCTTGGGCTGAAGGGTCTATTGTGTTTTATGCTTTAACATTAATCAGCTCAGTTGCAATGCCTAAAATTGTTCCCTGGATGGGATTTGATTAAGACCATACAACAGATCTGAATAACTATCTTTTAAATTGTTATGACTTGAAATCTATGCTATACACACACACAAAATTATGCTGAAATTCCATAAATTTTCCATCATGACACCTAATGGTAATCTAGTATACACAGATAGCTTCCATAATTTAAACCAGTTTTTGTTACACTGCTCCATCTTTTAAGAAGAAATGTTGCTGTCTCTAGACTCTCCACTATCTTCAATGTGTTCCTCATTCATCTGGACTTAATATTGTTGAAGCATTTTCTTTTTCTAATGGTATATATTTATCATTGATTCCTTCATTTTATATTGAACTTTATTATTTTATACTTTGTAGACCATATGATACAAGAACAAAATAAAGTCATTTGGCCCATCAAGTCTGCATCGCCATTTCATCATGGCTGATCCAGTTTTGCTCTCAACCCCAGTCTCCTGCCTTCCACCCGAATCCCTTCATGCCCTGACCAATCAAGAATCAATCAACCTCTTCCTTAAATATGCATAAAGACTTTGTTCCACAGCTGCCTGTGGCAAAGAATTCCACAGATTCACCACTCTCTAGCTAAAGAAATTCCTCCTCATTTCCACTCTATTCTGAGGCTGTGTCCTATGGTTTTAGACTCTCCCACCACAGGAAACATCTTCTCCACATCCACTTTATTAAGGCCTTTCACCATTCAGTGAGTTTCAATGTCACCCTCATTCTTCTGAATTCAAGTGAATACAGGCCCAGAGCCATCAAATGCTCTTCATATGAGAAGCCATTTAATCCTGGAATCATTTTCGTGAACTTCCTTTGAACCCTCTCCAGATTCAGCATATCCGTTCTAAGATAAGGGGCCCAAAACACTGTATAATACTCCAAGAGAAGCCTCACTAGTGCTTTATGAAGTTTCAACATTGCACCATTGCTTTTATTTCCAGTCCTCTTGAAACAAATGCTAACCTTGTGGCGACCCACTTCCTAGCGCACTCGAACCGGCTCACAAATAGCCAGCGCGCCGGCATAAAGGCCAGTCCCAAAAGGGTGCCAGGTCTGCTTCACTAACAAAGGGAAAAGCTCGCATGGGACTGTGAATACGTGCCTCCGCGCCCAGGAAGGGTGGGATCAGGGAGGCTTTAAAGCGAAGCCGCGAAGTTCGAATAAAATCTTCTTTAACTGCAGTTTACCGACTCCATGTCGTTATTTCAGAGCTGCGTGTAGCACACCGCTACAACATCACATTTGCCGTCTCATCACAGAACTCAATCTTTAGGGAATCCTGCACAAGGACTCCCATGTAACCTTCGCATCAGCTTTTTGTATTTCCTCTCTATTTAGAAAATAGTCAACCCTTTCATTTCTTCTACCAAAGTGCATGACCATACATTTCTGACAATGTTCCATCTGCCACTTCTTTGTTCATTCTCCTAACCTATCTCATCCTTCTGAAACCCTCTCTACTTCTCAAAACTACCCGCCCTCCCCCCGTGTTCATATCGTCGGCAAACTTTGCAACAAAAACCGTCAATTCCATTATCTAAATCATTGACAAATAACGTAAAAAGAATCTGTCCCAACACAGGTCCCTGTGGAATGCCACTAGTCACAGGTAGCCAACCAGAAAAGGTGCTCTTTAACCCCACTTTTTGCCTCCTGCCAATCAACCACTGCTTTATCCATGCTAGAATCTTTCCTGAAATACCATGGACTCCTAGTTTGCTAAGTAGCCTCATGTGTGGCACCTTGCCAAAGGCCTTCTGAAAATCCAGGTACAGAACAGCAACCGATTCTCCTTTGTCAATCCTACTTGTTATTTCTTCAAAGAATTCCAACAGATTTGTCAGAATAGATTTTCCCCTGAGGAAACTATTACTGACTGCAACCTATTTTATCATGTGCCTCCAAGTACCTTGAGACCTCATCCTTAATAATCGACTTTAACATCTTCCCACCCACTGAGGTCAGACTAATTCGACTATAGTTTCCTGTCTTCTGCCTCCCTTCCTTCCTGAAGAGTGGAATGACATTTGCAATTCCAGTCTTCCAGACTATTTCAGAATTGAGTGATTCTTGAAAGATCATTCATTACTAATGCCTCCAGGATCTCTTTAGCCACCTCTTTCAGAACCCTGGGGTGTACACCATCTGGCCCAGGTGACTTATCTACCTTAAGACCTTTCAGTTTCCCAAGAACCTTCTCTCTAGTAATAGTAATTTCACACATTTTATAACCCCTAACACCTGGAACTTTCACCATACTGCTAGTGAAAATTGATGTAAAGTACGTATTCAGTTCTTCCCCCATTTCCTTGTCCTCCAGTACTACTTCTCTGGCATCATTTTCCAGCAGTCCAAAATCCATTCTTGCATCTTTTTTACACTTTGTGTATCTGAAGAAACTTTTGGTATCCTCTTTAATATTATTGGCTAAGTAACTTTCATATTCCATCTTTGGCTTAATGACTTTTTTAGTTACCTTCTGTTGGTTTTTATCACTTCCCACTAATCTTTGCTCTATTTAATGGTCTCTCTTTGGCTTTTATGTTAGCTTTGACTTCTCTTGTTAGCCATGGTTGTCATCTTGCCTTTAGAATATTTCTTTCTCTTTGGGATGTATGTATCCTGTGCCTTCCAAATTGCTTCCAGAAATTCCAGCCATTACTGCTCTGCTATCATCCCTGCCAGTGTTCTTTTCCAATCAATTCTGGCCAGTTTCTCTATTATGTCTTTATAATTCCCTTTACTCCACTGTAATACTAATACAGCTAATTTTAACTTCTCCTTCTCAAATTTCGGAGTGAATTTGATCATATTATCATAACTTTCCCCTAGGAGTTCTTTTACCCTAAACTCCCTAAACTATTCCTGCTCATTGCACAACCACCCAATGCAGAATAGCTGATCCTGTAGTGGGGTCAACCATGACCTGCTCTATAAAGCCGTCTTGTGGACATTCTAGCAATTCCCCCTCTTGAAATTCAGCTCCAACCTGATTTTCCCAATCTACTTGCATATTAAAATCCCCTGTAACTATTGTAACATTGCCCTTTTGGCATGCTTTTTCTGTCTCCCATTATAATTTGTGGACCATATTCTTACTACTGTTTGGGGGTCTATATACAACTTCCATCAGGTCTTTTTATCCTTGTAGTTCCTTAGCTCTATGCACAATGATTCAGTACCTTCTGATCCTTTGTCACCTCTTTCTAATGATTTGATTTCATTTCTTATCAGCAGAGCAATGCCGCCCCTTCTGCCTTTCTGTCTCTTCTTTCAAGACAATGTGTATCTTTGGACATGTAGCTCCCAGCTAAAATCTTCTTTCAGCCATGATTCAGTGACGCCTACAATATCATACATGCCAGTCTACAATGGTGCTGCAAGTTCATCTACCTTGTTCCCTATACTAAATGCATTCAAATATAACACCTTCAATCCTGTATTCAACCTTTTCAGTGATGTCCGCGTTTTACTTTGCCCCTTATCGCTTGGCCTATCAACAGCCTCTCCTCACTATACGTTGTCTCTGTTTGTAAACCAGTTACCTCATCTTCAGCACTGTTATCGACCTTTCCTACTGTGCTTCTTATATTGAAACATACGTAGCTCAGTACACTAGTCGCACCATGCTCAAGCTTTTGATTTCAAATTTTGTCTGAGGTCCTCCCAACATCTGCCTCCACAACCTCTCCACTAACTGTTCTAGCACTCTTGTTTCCATCCCCCTGCAGCTCTAGTTTAAACCTCTCTGTGCAGCATTAACAACCTTTCCAGCTAGGATATTAGTCCCTCTCCTGTTTGGGTGCAAACTGTCCCTTCTGTACAGGTCCCATCTTCCCTGGAAGAGTGCCCTATGATCCATAAATCTTATCCCCTTCTTCCTACACCAACTCCTTAGTCACATATTAAACTGTATAATCTTCCTAGTTCTGGCCTCAGTAGCAATCCTGAGATCACAGCCCTGGAGGTCCTGCCCTTTAACTTAGCACCCAACTCCCTGAACTCCCTGTGCAGAAACTCGTCACTTGTCCTACCCATGTCATTGGCATCTACATGGACCGTGACCTCTGGCTGTTCACTCTTCCACTTAGGAATGTGAGGGCTTAATCCGAAATGTCCCAGGCCCTGGCACCCAGGAGGCAACATGTCATCTGGGAATCTCGTTCTTGCCCTCGAACTAATGAATCCTCTATCACTATAGTGAGTCTTTCCTCCCCCTCCCCCCACCCCTCCTGAGTTACAGCCAGACTCAGTGCAAGAGACCCAACCACTGTGACCTTCCTCTGTTGGGACATTCCCCCACCCCCACCCAACGGTATCCAAAATGATATACCTGTTGTTGAAGGGGATGGGCACCAGGGTACTCTGCACTGGCTTCTTAACACCTTTCCCTTTCCTGACTGTCACCCAGTTTCCTGTGTCTTGCTCCTTGTATGTAACTACCTCTATGTATCCTGTCTGTCACACCTTCAGTCTCCCAAATGATCCAGAGGTCAGCCAGTTCCAGCTCCTTAACACGGATTGTTAGAAGCTGCAGCTGGATGCACTTCTCGCAGTTGTAGTCATCAGGGACACTGGAGGTCTCCTTGCCTTCCCACATCTTGCAAGAGGAGCATTCCACTATCCTGCCTGGCATCTCTACTGTCCTAGCTGGGCAGATATTAAAGAAAGGAAGGTGAAAAATAAACACATCCTTGAGTTTTTCTTTTCTTTTGCTTTATCTGACTGAAGCCTCGAACAGCTAAAGCCTCAAGATCACCACTCTGACTCTGTCCCCACAGATGACAGCTGCTGCACTTGCCCCTGCCTTCCTTTACTTTGCTCTTGAAATCAATGTCAAATGCAGATTGGTCGCTGGTCAAAGTTCTAATTGCACAGCAGAAATCTGCTGCTCCCTTTTCTACTCTGGTAGTGGACCTGATTGAAATCCCCTCTTCTCAAAACTTTTGATGTCCAGATTGGTCACTGGTCAAAGCTCTAATTGTGCAGCAGCAATCTGCTGCTCCCTTTTCTACCTGGACAGTGAACCTGAGTGAAATCCCCACCTCTCAAAACTTCCGATATCTGCACTGGTCGCTGATCAAAGCCCTATTTGATGACTGTTTTATTTCTTACCTGATCTCCTTCTCTATCATTTACTACTGATTCAACTTAATTTCTTCAATTTAGATTTAACACCACTTTATTATTTGTTGGATTAAAATTGTAATCATGTGAAAAATGCTCAGGAACACCACAGAAAATTCTTCTGGCATTTAAGTCTAGACTTTCCCTAGTAAATCTTACTCTAGCAATCACACATTATTCTCTGAAACAGAGTGTAATATACTGTAACTGTGTCAATAAAAAGTGAATCTCAGTCCCCTTCATTTGATTAAAAGAAGTTGACAAGGCTAAGAATAATGAAATCTCAGAAGAACGTGAAAATATTGTGAAGAAATTCTCCATTGAAAACAATTTTTAAAATTATGCAAAATGAATCTGACTTTTTTTTAGTTGATTAGTTTAAAAAGTTGGTTAAATCTTTGTTTTTTTATTGTTTTCATTTCCTTTTTCAGTTACTGTTTTTAAGATTCTGAATATTGATGTGAAGGCAGTCAAAAGAAAATGCTACAAGACCTGAGATACATTACCATACAGGTTTTTATTTTTAAATAGTGTGTGCTTGTAGTGTACAAGCTTAGAGAAATTAAAGATCATATGCTTATCTGGATTTTCTAATCAACAGTCCACAGAGAATGTCCAACATAAAGTGATCAAAAACCCCTTAATTGTTACTGATGATTTTGAGTTTTAATAATTTTGTTTATTTTTATTCCATCAAGTGCAAAAGCATCTTATGTTTTAAGTCTCTTAAAATAAATATTTTTTTAAAAGTCTGCAACCTTGAAATATAGAAAAATAAAAGCCAAACATATAATGTAAATATTAAATAGAATTAATTCCAGTGAAAACCTATAATTAAATTACAAAATGTATGTATATAAATAAACTACTTATCAAACTGAGTTTTGTAAGGATTTAGTGTCAGAATCAGGTTTAATATCACTGGCATATGTTGTGAAATTTGTTGTTTTGCTGCAGTAGTACATTGCAATAAATAATAAAAGCTATAAATTACAATAAGTATATATTAGAAATAAATTAAATAATTAATGCAAAAAGAAGGAAAATAGTGAGGTAGTGTATGTGGGTTCATTGTCCATTCAGAAATCTGATGGTGGAGGGCAAGAAGTTGTTCATGAAACATTGAGTGTATGTCTTTAGGCTCCTGTACCACCTCTTCAATTGTAACAATGAGTATGTAGCATATTCTCCACTCAGTATCTGCATACTACGTGCTTGAAAAAATTATATGATACAATTTAAGAAGGTAGCCAACCAAATAATTAATCATGCCTCCCTTTTTATAACTATTCAAACATATGCTCTAAAATAACATTTAAAGAGTACAAACATTGTTCAAAAATAATTTGTCAGCATATATGATCTTTAATTAGGTTGTGGTGTTGCTTAGTGTTCATGCTGAAATGAAACTGTTATTTTTTTAAAAGAGTTAGTACAGAATAATTGCTCTGTGTAATTAGCAGGAATTTTGTGAACAATTTTTTCATTGCTTAAGCACATTTTTTGCTTTCTGTCTTTCACAGCTCAAGTGTCCTAAAATCATTCTTGTGTAATCTTTAAACAAAACTACCAAGTCAGTATTGTATAACAGAAATGGTATGCTGTTTGAGCATAGTTGAGCCATGATGGAAATAAGCATAATGTAGTGTTATTACTCGGAGCCTCTCTTGTACTGTCCTGATTGAATTGCTTCAAAAGGTCCTGAATGAAAAGGAAAACTATAAATATTAATACACTAGAACAAGACTTTATTAACATAAGCAGTTGTTTAGTTAATTCACAAAGCTATGGCTGGGAGTTTTTGTTCATTTGATAATATTATCAAGCTTAACATTAGCTTTTATCCACACTTTCTTTGGAAATGTGGGGAGAATAGCGAAGTGAGGGATTATTTCCAATCTGAACCATATTAATCTAATCATCTTAATCCCATATTGATTTAATCATGGTCCACATATAGTTCTGTAGAAATAAATTATTTGCCCACATTTACAAATCTAGTACTTTCAGTATTTTATGAAAGCCTGAATTACATGCACGTCCACTCGTGATGAAAACTTAGATTACGTTTTCATTCAAGCCTTCATGCGGAAAGAAATCGGTTCATTTCTGCCACTTTCCATAATTCACTGGACTAAATCTGCAACATTATTGCTGGTATCTGTTAGGATCATGCAAAATATTAAACTTTACTTTGACCTTTTGGATAAGGCACAAGTCTTACTTCCTGAAGTATGGAATAGGAACAATGCCTTGACGTGTGGTACTACTATTTGTTACAACTAAAGGAAAACCTGATGTAAACTTGACAAAAAGATGCTCTTTAAATTAGTTTTGCTGCACTACCCAAACTTTTATTCAAAGCAAGTATAGATATGAGTCCATTGAGCTGCACACTCTTTAGTTGAAAGTAATACCTGAATAGTATTTATCCTTATTTTGTGTGAACCTATCTGTAAGTGTCTTTTTAAATGACGATTACTGTTAAATAGAATATTTAAATCCAATCTGTTCAAACATTTATTGTAAATTTTGCTGCCAGTGAGAAATACTAAAACAAAAGTTTCAAAGCTACCAAATATGAAAGTTTTACTGTAATTAATACTCTAATGCTTTTCAAAGTTCAAAGTAAATTTATTATCAAAGTACGTATATGTCACCATATACAATCCTGAGATTCATTTTCTTGCCAGTATTCACAGTAAGTGCAAGAAACACATAATCAATGAAAGCCCCCCCCAAAACAATGTGCAAAAGACAGAAAACTGCAAATACAAAAATGAAAACAAATATAATAATAAATAAATTATCAATAAATATTGAGACCATAAGACTAAGAGTCCTTGAAAATGACTCTATAGGTTGTGAAAAGGTGCTCTGGTTCCCTCCCATACTCCAAAGACCAACTGGGTAGGTTAATTGGTTGGTGTAAATCGTCCCATGATTAGGTGAGGGTTAATCAGGGTTGTGGGGTTGCTAGATGATATATTCATGGAAACATAGAAAACCTACAGCCATTGTGTTCACCATTTCAGCCCTGGGAAAAATCCTCTGACTATCCACACAATCAGTCCCTCTCATCGTCTTATACATCTCTATCAGGTCACCTCTCGTCCTTCACCACTCCAAGGAAAAAAGGCCGAGTTCACTCAACCTATTCTCATAAGGCATGCTCCCCAATCCAGGCAACATCCTTGTAAATCTCTGCATCCTTTCCATAGTTTTCACATCCTTCCTGTAGTGAGGTGACCAGAATTAAGCACAGTACTCCAAGTGGGGTCTGACCAGGGTCCTATATAGCTGCAACATTACCTCTCGGCTCTTTAACTATTTGGAGGGCTAAATAAAATAAAAATAAAAAAACTAATGGTGACCAAAATGTAGCTTTTTGTAAACAACAATGCATTAACTAAGTTCTTATTTTCCACTTAATTTTTATCAAAAATGCTATTAGTGAACTTATTTCAAACCGAAGGGGACCAAATTGGCTTCAAGTTTTGAGTAATATGCAAATCTGAGTTAACAGTTCTGAATTGTCTTTCTGCTTATTTTTCTCCAACTGTCAGTGACAAAAATCACTTGTTTTTGAACCCTAACACATGAAACGAACAGTATTTAAAAACTGATCGCTCTAAGCGTGATGTAGTTTCTAATGGCTGTGCAAGTGTATGCGACTAATGCTAGATCAGCAATAGTCTTCTGTCCCAATTAAGTGGCAGTGTACCTGATAAACAAAAGAAATCCTAGCTATTTTCATGATTTGGTTTTTAGTTCTTTAAGAGTTGTCCCCAAATAAACAACTGCCCTGATTAAGCAATGCCCCAATTAACCAGAATCCTTTGTATTTTTTTTAAGTAACTTCATTGCAAAGTACATTCAAGAATACAAATATAAGACAATGGATGTGTCAAAGTACAAAGACAATAAAAAATAAAATGAATTCTCCAGATAAATAGAGTGTTATATTATGAAAATCTGTTGATATGGATAGACAGTGTTAGTCCTGTGATTGTTTTTCCAAATGTAATAATAAATTCTGAAAGTTTAGTTGGAAGCTATATTTTCTGAAATGATTTTTTTCATGTATATCTTTCATAAAGATAATATGTAAACTAGAATTTCACATAATGTTTAACTTTTTTTCTCTGATAATAATTTTCCATTCAGATAAACGAACTGACAAATCTGCAGTATCGGGTGCCATCCGGTTACATATTAGTGTGGAGATAAAAGGAGAAGAGAAAGTAGCCCCCTACCATGTACAGTATACATGTCTACATGAGGTAATCTATTATGCAGTGATACTTATGTGGGTACAGTACCGTACAAAAGTACAGTATATAGCGCGAGGGTGCCTAAGACTTTAGCAAAGTACTCTAGTAATTTTATGTATTACACTGTACTGCTGCTGCAATAAAAAATAAATTTCATGAATGTGAGTGATGATGAACCTGATTCTGATATGGGTCTCTATTGTCGACTGAGAGTGGGAAAGGGGCAGGGATAAAGGGAAGGGGGAGGGGAGGGAGCAAGAAGCACCAGACATTCTGTAATGATTAATAAACCAATTGTTTGGAATCAAATGACCTTGCATGGTGCCTTAGGGCTGGGTGTGTCTGCACCCACAGCAACCCCCTCCCCCCACTCCTGGTACTGCTCTGCCTCCTATCCCACAGCGCTCCTTCCTTGCCATTTCCAACATCCATTGCTCCCACCAGATTTACAAACTCGCTCTCCATAGAGCTAGGGTGGTTCAGCCTTTTGGTCTGTACTGTATATGCATTTTCCCCCATGAAGAATCCACTACCATGACTGTTGTGGTCAGAAAATATTGTGGACTGCTTTTCTAAAAGTCTCACTGGGGGGGCGGGGGGGTTGCAAGTGCCTCTTCAATGAGGCATTTAGACACTAGCCTACTATGTTTTCTGACGTGGGCAGTCTGCTTGACTGAGGAGGTGCTACATAAGGTGGATGACTAGGAGAACAAGAAGGAAGAAGTGAGTGTGATCATTGGGAACGAGTGAGAATTGTGTTTATAGACATGAGGAATATGTTTTTGATGGTTTTGGGACGGGCTGGTTGCTGGTTGCTGGTTGCTGACCAGATATTGTCCTGGGGTGGGGTGTGGTCTGGAGGAAGTCAAGTGAAAACAACTTGGTCCACTGATAATTTGGGAGAAGCTGGTGAACAGGAAACAGGGTCACAATTGAGAGCATCCTGACTGGCTGCATCACTGCCTGTTAGGGAACCTGTTACTTCCCTCAATCGCAGGACTCTGCTGAGAGTGGTGCAGACAGCCCAGTGCATCTGTAGATGTGAACTTCACACTATTCGGGACATTTACAAAGACAGGTGTGTCATTGGGGACTGGAGTCACCCCAACCACAAACTGTTCCAACTGCTACCTCCCGGCAAATGGCACCACAGCATAAAAGCCAGACCAACAAGCTCTGGGACAACTTCTTCCACCAGGTCATCAGACTGCTTAACTCATGCTGACACAACTGTATTTCTATGTTATATTGACTATCCTGTTGTAGGTACTATTTACTATAAACTGCACATTGCACATTTAGAGAGATGTAAAGATTTTTACTCATGTATATGAAGGATTTAAGAAATAAAGTCAATTCAATTCAAATCAATTCAATAACGAATGATCGCGGGTTTCTGATTAGATGTTTCTGTTTTAATGTTTAAATAATTACTTTGCATGAAAATTGATTACCTCCTCTGTAACCGGCGAAGTGTGGGCTCAACTTAGATTCAGTTCCAGTTTCAGATATTTTTGAAAATTGACCTGACATAATCACTCCTACTGTCACACACCGCTGACTCCCAACCCTACATTTCCTCATACAAGTCTTGCAAGTGTCTGTCAATGGTGCAGTGAAATGAAAATTCAGATTTAATGGCTTTAGTGTTTCTCCTCTTGTGTATTTGCTGTGAATATACAGAATACCACTGAATAAATATACATGAAAATGGGTAGCATCTTTTCATTTGGAAGTTCAAAGGTTTCAAAGGTACATTTAAAGTCAAAGAAATGTATACAATATACATCCTGAATTACTTTTTCTTCGCAACCATCTGCAAAAACAGAGGAGTGCCCCCAAAGAATGAATGATACTTAAATGTTAAAACCCAAACCGCCCCCCCAGCTCCCCCTCCCACACATAAGCAGCAGCACAGAACAATCCCTCCCTTCCCTACCAGCAAAAGAAAGCATTGGCACCCACCACTGAGCATTCAAGCATGCAGTAAAGCATCAGCACAAAGACACAGACTTGCAGTAACCCAAAGACTACCCGGTAACCCGGTATTTGACATACCACAGGCTCTCCCCCTCCCTCCTTAATAAGGGAGAATGAGGTGTCCCAGTTTCATAGTTCTGCAGTATTTGCAGAATGTCAATAACCTTTAACAATCTTTGTTGAATTGAGGTTATTCATTTGTCTGTATTTTTTAAGAAACTGATATGAAATGGAAAAATTTATGGTTAAATAATTCTACATTAGTATTTATTTGTAATTAGTTATTGCCTGTTGAAATTATAATGGTTGAATTACAGAATAACCATAAAACCTGAGGCCTATTTTCACTTGGGAAAGTACTGGTACTTGTGGAATGATTCTAAATATGTAACTTAATTCATGGATTTAGTGGTATGCATATATATTACTTAGATTGTTCTCTACTTGTACAATCATCTAAGTTTCTTAATGTCATGTTGTAATTAATATTAGCTGACTGTAGTGCTTTAGGTCATTCAGACTTAAACGTTAAAACTTGGCTTTTCCTGGAAAACTTGATCCTCCATTTTCTTATGCTAAAAGTTCTCCATTTTGTTTAATAGTGCCTTTTATTTTTGAGATATTTTCTCCAAAGAGTACAAACAACATCCCAGCCATTATATGACAACACTATTGTCAGACTAGTGAATGTAACATTACATTTATATAAAGGCAGGAAATATTGCTAATTCTCATCTAGCCAGTCAGCGTACAGACAGGTGAAATCAGAATTAGTTTTTTAGAACTGTAACTCATCATTAGACTGCATTTGTATTCCATTAAAATACTGCAGAGTGTTGCACAGATTGGAAGCAACAGATAGAGCTTGTTTTCTCATGTTCTGCTGCAAATACCTTGTCCTGTTTTGTAGCTGCTTAAAGTATGCATATGCAATCTGTTCCCATGTTACAGTTTTAGTTTTGGCATTAATTTTAGCAAAAGTTTATAGTTTATTTGCAAAGAGTTCTGATTTTGTGTACTTATGAATTAGAATCTATTTCATTTCCTGACGGATATACAAAACAATGGAGTTGTGAAAATCCCAGATGCCAAAGGAGATGATGCTTGGAAAGTTTATTTTGATGAAACTGCACAAGAGATTGTCGATGAATTTGCAATGCGATTTGGTGTAGAATCCATTTATCAGGCTATGACGTAAGTAATATCGCTCTATGAATTGAATATGAATCCTAGTATATCCTAAGTATGTAAAACATGATGTAATTTTCACATTGACCCATTGTCTCAGCTTGCTCCTGCCCCACAGAACTCATTTCTGTTTACCTCAACATTGGTTTATCCCCCCTTGTTCAATCCCTTCCCACCTATGTTCGTGACACTTCTCATGCTTTGAATTTTTGCAATGATTTTAAATTCCCTGGCCCCCACCGCCTTATTTTCACGATGGATGTCCAGTCCTTATATACTTCCATCCCTCACCAGGAAGGTCTCAAAGCTAACCAGTTCCCCTCTACCACCACTCTCCTCCGTCTAGCGGGATTAATCCTTACACTTAATAGTTTCTCCTTTGGCTCCTCCCACTTCCTCCAAGCCAAAGGTGCAGCCATGGGCACCCGTATGGGTCCCAGCTATGCCTGTCTTTTTGTTGGCTTTGTGGAACAGTCCAATTTCCAAACCTATACAGGTATCCATCCCCCACTTCTCCTTCGCTACATAGACAACTGCATTCCTGCATGCATGCTGAGCTCGTTGACTTCATTAACTTTGCCCCTAACTTTCACCCTGCCCTCAAATTTACCTGGTCCATTTCTGACACCTCCCTCCCCTTTCTTGATCTTTCTGTTTCTATCTCTGGAGACGGCTTATCTACTGATATCTACTATAAGCCTACAAACTCTCACAGCTACCTGGACTATTCCTCTTCCCACCCTGTCCCATCCCGTTCTCAGAATTCCTCCATCTTCGTTGCATCTGCTCTCGGGATGAGGCTTTTCATTCCAGGACGAAGGAGATGTCTTCCTTTTTTAAAGAAAGGGGCTTCCCTTCCTCCACCATCAACTCTGCTCTCAAATGCATCTCTCCCATTTCCCGCACATCTGTTCTCACCCTATCCTCCTGCCACCCCACTAGGGAGAAGGTTCCCCTTGTCCTCACCTACCACCCCACCGGCCTCAGGGTCCAACATATAATTCACTGTAACTTCCACCACCTCCAAGGGGATCCCACTACCAAGCACTTCTGTTCCTCCCCCCCTTTCTGCTTTCTGCAGGGATGGCTCTATACACAACTCTTGTCTATTCGTCCCCCCATCCCTTCCCACCGATCTCCCTCCCGGCACTTATCCTCGTAAGTGGAACAAGTGCTACACGTGCCCTTACACTTCCTCCCTCACCATTATTCAGAGCCCCAGACAGTCCTTCCAGGTGAGGCGACACTTCACCTGTGAGTCAGCTGGTGTGATCCGGTGCTCCTGGTGTGGCCTTCTGTATATTGGTGAGACCCAACGCAAACTGGGAGACCGTTTCGCTGAACTCCTATGCTCAGTCCGCCTTAGAAAGCAGGATCTCCCAGTGGCCACACATTTTAATTCCACGTCCCATTCCCATTCTGATATGTCTATCCATGGCCTCCTCTACTGTCAAGATGAAGCCACACTCAGGTTGGAGGAACAACACCTTATATTCCGTCTGGGTAGCCTCCAACCTGATGGCATGAACATTGATTTCTCTAATTTCCATTAATGCCCCCTCCCCTTCTTACCCCATCCCCTATTTATTTATTATTCCTCTCTTCCCCCTTTTTTTCTTTTTTCTCTTTTTTTTCTCTCTTTGCCCCTCTCAATCACACCTTCCCTGCTCTCTATCTCCCTCTGGTGCTCCCCCCCCCCTTTCTTTCTCCCTAGGCCTCCCGTCCCATGATCCTTTCCGTTCTCCAGCTGTGTATCCCTTTTGCCAATCAACTTTCAAGCTCTTAGCTTCATCCCTCCCCCTCCTGTCGTCTCCTATCATTTCAGATCTTCCCCTCCCACCTTCAAATCTCTTATTATCTCTTCTTTCAGTTAGTCTTGACGAAGGGCCTCGGCCCAAAACGTCGAATGTACTTCTTCCTATAGATACTGCTTGGTCTGCTGCGTTCCAGCAGCATTTTGTGTGTGTTGCTTGAATTTCCAGCATCTGCAGATTTCCTTGTGTTTGCGTCATTTTCACAAATGTTATTTGATACTAGATCTGAAAGCACTTGAAATTTTTTCAAGTATTTTTTTACCTTTTTTAAAATCTTGGTACTTCATGTCAGTAGTATAGAAAACATTAGATTCAATGTAGGTCCTGTGGTAAAAATGTTGGTAATTTGTAACATCACTTCTAATCGCCAAAGCCAAATTCATTGGCTGGCAAGGATATGACTATCATTGGTCATAGAGTGGTTTGTTTTTTGCCACACAGCTAAAAGAGTCATAGAAAAGTACAGCATAGAAACAGGCCTACTTCCATCGTCCTGCACTGGGACCATAGACCTCCATACCCCTACAATCTATGTACCTATAAAACTTAGCTTAAACATTGAAATCAAGCTCACGTGCACCACTTGTTCTTGCAGCTCATTCCACACTCTTATGACCCTCTGCGTGAAGAAGTTTCCCCTTAAACTTTTTACCTTTCACCCTTAACCCATGATCTCTAGTTGTAGTCCCACCCAACCTCAGTGGAGAAAGCTTGCTTACATTTACTCTATCTATAGCTCTCATAATTTTGCATACTTCTATCAAATCTCCTCTCAATCTTCTACTTTCTAAAGAATACAGTCCTAGCCTATTTAATCTTTCCTTTTATAACTCAGGTCGTCAAGACCCAGCAACATCCTTGTAAGTTTTCTCTGTACCCCTTCAACCTTATTTACATCTTTCCTCTAGGTAGGTGACCAAAAGTGCACATGATACTCCAAATCACCATCATCTTATACAACTTCAACACAACCTCTCATCTGCTGTACTCAGTGCTTTGATTTATGAAGGGCAATGTACCAAAAGCTTTAAAGAACATGAGTCTTCAGATACCATAGCTTCATATCATAGCATCTCAACACTCCATTACTTAAACTTGTTTAATATTTAATTTGTACTTTTAATTGTAACCTTCCCTGGCATCTGAACTCTACTAAGTTGTTTTGAAGCTAGTACTCAGGGAGAGTCATGAGCAAGTCACTGTGGTTCTTGCCCAATTAGTCATTATCCTTATTGTGATGGCAGGTGTCAGTGAGATGGACAGAGACCATCGAGGACAGTTTGGAATATTCTGGGGTAACAGGAAACACAACTGAATATTTGCCTTATTCAGTGGTAACACGTTGCGTGCTCAAGTACAACTAGGGTACATAGGTTTACCTCCAACCAAGGGGCAATGAAGCATGTTTGACTCTCGGTCTGCACTCACTGGAGTTTAGAAGAATGAGGGGAGATCGCACTGAAACCTATCAAATATTGAAAGGCCTAGATAGACTGACATGGAGAGGATATTTCTTATAGTAAGACAGTCTAGGACCAGAGGGCACAGTGTCAGAATACAAGGACATTTCTTTAGAACAGATAAGGAGGAATTTCTTTAGCCAGAGAGTGGCAAATCTATGGAATTCATTACCACAAACTGCTGTGAAGGCCAAGTTATTTGGGTATATTTAAATCAGAGAATGACAGGTTCTTGATTCATAAGGGTGTCAAAGATAATAGAGAGAAGGCAGGAGAATGGGGTTGAGAGGGGATAATAAATCGGTCATAATGGAATGGTGGAGCAGATTTGATGGGCTGAGTGGCCTAATTCTACTCCTATGTCTTATGGTCTTAAATATAGAAGCACTTATTGTAGACCCAACTGAGTGTATTTTAATATAGATGCTGCATAAATTGGATGTTTTAGATCCACTATATAGCTCATTTATTTTAAAGTAATGTTCGAGATGTACAGAAGACTGGACAAAACTTGTTGAGGGGGAGAAAGAAATCAATACTCTAGAACTGTTTTTTTTAAAATAAAATGCAAGTGTGATTTATGTTGTAGAGAAGGGCAAGTGAGATTGAGAATTAAATTGACAGGTAACTGCAAGTGTAAGATCATCTTGCAGGTTAAACAGAAGTGTTTTGCAAAGCAGTTACCTGAATTGCATTTGATTTCTTCAGTGCAGAGCAGACCATATTTTGAGTGCCAAAGGCAATATACCAATTGAAAGGAGGCACCATGGTATCGTAGTAGTTACTGTAATGTTGTTAAAGCTTGGGGCGTCAGAGTTTGGAGTTCAAATCCAATGTCGTCTGTATGGAGTTTATTCATCCACCCTGTGAAATATGTAGATCTTCTTTGGGTGCTCCAGTTTCCTCCCACAGTCCAAAGCCGTAATGGTTAGTAGGTTAATTGGTCAATGTAAGCTGTCCCACCATTAAAATCAGGAGTTGCTGGGCGGTGCAGCTTGAAGGGCCAGAAGTGCTTATTCTGTGCTATATCTCAATAAATAAATAAGTTGAGATGAATCAATGCTTCGCTGCAAGGGTGTGTCTGGGTCCCTGCAAGCACTTATTTACTCACTATGTTAAAGATTTATTGACTTAAAAGCATGATTTTTCCTTTCACAGCACTTTTTAATATCCTGATTATGCTCCATATTTATTTCAGATGTTCAGCACTGTTTTTAGTTAACTTACTTATTTGTTGGTTAAATTACTGTTGGCTGTACATTACTCCATTGTGAAGTTGACTTAAATAAAACAAGTTAAAGGGAAATGCTGCTAACAGTTGTATCTGTGTCCTTTTGTAGACATTTTGCCTGCCTATCTTCAAAGTATATGTGCCCAGGTGTACCTGCAGTAATGAGCACTCTTTTGGCAAATATTAATGCATACTATGCACATACCACTGCCTCTACCAATGTTTCTGCCTCTGATCGATTTTCAGCCTCCAATTTTGGGGTATGTACATAAATTGTTCCCATTTTTTTGTAGATTCTCTATAATTGTTAAATCCATAACATTTGAACATAAATTAAGAAAAAATGAAAGCCTTAATTAATAGTGTAGTAAAGCAAAACAGAATGTGTTCAAGGATAAATAGTTTTTAACAGGAACTTGTATCTTCTGTTAATTCACTTATAGGAAAGCTATAAGAAAAAAAGCTAGATGTTGCTCTGATCACAGTCCCACGACTGCACAAAATATCACACATTTTCACTAAAGCGTGCAGTTATACGTAGTGTGGTTGTGGTGAACTACCTATAACTGTCTGGACACGCCCCCCCGCTGACTGCTCCTGTGGCTCCTCCCACAGACCCCTGTATAAAGGCGATTGGAGGCACTGCTCCTCCCTCAGTCTCCAGGATGTTGTGTGAAGGTCTCTTGCTGCTGATAGTGCTCTCTTCCAGCTAATAAAAGCCTATCTTTCACCTCGGTTATTAAAAATTACATTCCCAATGAGATAATGACTGAGTCTGCATCTCCAGTACATTTTTCTGCCCAAGATACCGAACAACTGCCACATCCACAACCATTTGGGATACCTAGAGTACAATCATCTGAGTGAAGGTTTTTCTCCATTTGATGTAAAATTTTATATAGCTGTGCATTATTTTTATTTATAAATTTGGACAATCTGTATAAATGTGCTTTAAGAGTGGCTTTCTCTCGATGATTTACTGCCAATGATGAGCATAATGTGGTGCAGTAATGGAAAACTTTGTTCTGGCTAATTCATTTTTGTTCAGAAAGTTGTTAAGTGAGTTGCTCTTTGGAGTGTTAGTGCCAAGTAACATTATGATAAAGTATGTTATCTTTTAGGAATCCCTTAACGTAAGCTAAAACTTCTGTGATTTTATTCTAACGTGAAATAAATGTTCCTGGTTTCATTGTGGTTGAGATGGAAAAGTCAAATTTTAAAAATTCTAAAATATATAATACATAATATATGTTGAAATATTTCTGGAAGAATACTGTTGTAGAAAATAATGACTAATATTTGGCTATTCTTAATAACCTTGTCATTGGGTTTGGAGGCTTTCATGCCTCAATGACCCAGAGAGCTATGTTGGCTGGAATCATGGCTTTATGCGTTGGTTTTTGGTTGGGTCACCCATGCCAAACCGGTCAAATAGTAGAGGTCAGACTAAGAGTGGTCCACTGGTCCTTCAGGTTCATGGGTTCAGCTCAGGGCTAACAACCCTGACTGGTAAAACAAAATTGTATGGAATTAGCAAAGAAGAATCCTTCTGCATATGACTGTGATGGTATTCCTGAGACTCCAGATGGGACTTTCACAGTAGTGAAAACCAAGATGAAGCGACTGACATGATGAAGGAAGCCCTGAACATGGCCAGAGATGGAGGACATTCATTGCTGCCCTAAGTGCCAGTGGCATAATGGGCAGTGAGTAAGTAGTTCCCTGTACTCTCAGGTGTGACAAATTTAAGAGAAAATGCTAAAATTTTTGGCACTATTATGGTGGTGTGACAGCCATATGTAAATATTATGATTCTTATATTCATGACTAATATTGCAGAATTAAATGGAATTCACAATGAGTTGAGGATGAAGTTTTACAAATGCTTTTCTAGTGATTGACATGCTATCTGTCCTTGTGCTTCAAAACAGTTAAATTTGTTGTCATTTCTTGCAGAAAGAGAGGTTTGTAAAGCTCTTGGACCAACTGCATAATTCCCTTCGCATTGATCTATCAATGTATAGGGTAAGCTTTTACATAAAGTTGTGTCTTCTCTTTGAATCAGTAGAAAGTTATATTGTAAATGTAAGTGTGAATTAATGTCCTGATTTGATTTCAGTTCATATAGTATAAAACTACAGGATGATTTTTTTTAAGTCAGTCAGTTTTGAATCATCTAAATTTAAAAAAAATGTGGATTCAAACAAATGCTTTGTGGGCTATAATAAAGGAAAATGTAATTACAAAGGAGAAATGAGCAAATGATCTCAATTCTGGCATTCTGGCAAAATGAGCTAACTATTTGCATGTTGGACTTTTGTTGGTGTAGTATTCATTACTCCAAGCTCAGATGTTTCAAGTGTTGAGCAAATTGTCATGCTTGTATTTTGCACTTAATGGCTTCACACCTATCACTGGACTTACAATAGTTTGTACAACCAGTGTGCAAAGTTAATATAAACCTTCCTTCCTTCCTTCCCAACCCTCCTTGGCTCATCTTCCTGATCATCATTAATGAAATGACCTATTGGCAGACTTCACTTTCTTTAAATCAGTAACATCAAACTAACAACAAGAAGTATTTTATCCCTCCTGGCACACATCTTTGAGATTGACAGAAATGCTACACCTGCTCATTCACCACCTCCCTCTCCTCCATTCAGGGCCCCAAACAGTCCTTCCAAGTGATGCAACACTTCACCTGCAAATCTGTTTGGTTTGTCTATTGTATTTGGTGCTCCTGATGCAGCTTCATGTACATTGGTGGTCCCCAATGTAAATTGGGGACCACTTTGTTGAGCACCTTCACTTCATCCACCAAAAGTGGAATTTCCCTGTGGCCAACCATTTTAATTCTGATTCCCATTCCCATCCTGACATGTCAGTGCATCTTCTGCCATGATGAGGCCACTCTCAGAGTGGAGAAGCTACATCTCATATTCTGTCTGGGTAGTCTCCAACCTGATGGCGTGAACATCGATTTCTCTTTCTAGTTTTCTTTTTACTTCCACCTTCAATCTTCTTCTATTCTCCAACCTGGCCGCTTACTTCTTGTATGAACATGAGAAAATCTGCAGATGCTGGAAATCCAAGCAACACACATGGTCAGCTCAAAATGTGAACTGTTTACTCTTCTCCATAGATGCTGCCTGGAATACTGACTTCCTCCAGCACTTTGTGTGTGGGGGTCTTACCTTTTCTTCTCACCTGCCTGTCACCTCCATCTGGTACCCCTCCTTCTCTTTCTCCTATGGTCCACTCTCCTCACCTATTAGACTCCTTCTCCAGCCTCTTCCACCTATCATTTCCCAGCCTCTTACTTTATCCCCCCTCCCCCACCTATTTGGCTTCACCTATCACCTTCTGAATTGCCCTCCTTCTCCTACCCCCCCCCACCTACCTTTTTATTCTGGCACCTTCCCCTTTCCTTTCCAATCCCAAAGAAGGCCGAAAAGTCAACTGTTTATTCATTTCCATAGATGCTGCCCAACCTACTGATTTTCTCCAGCATTTTGTGTATGTTGCTCTGGATTTCCAGAATCTGGAGAATTTTATAACGTGTTTGAACTAAGAAGGGCTGTAACAAGAATCATTTGTTTAGATTGCACATGCTATTTAAAACAGTAATGAATTGCTGTGTAAGCCAAAGTTAAAGTTGTACTTAAAATTAAAGATGTCTTTGTAGTTTTTTGCTCCATTGTCTTTCTTTCTCTGATCCTGTAAGGTAGTACTTTGACTTACACTCACACACATGCACATGCACGAATTTTGGTGTGTTGCTTGGATTTCCAGCATCTGCAGATTTTCTCTTGTTAGTACTTTGACTTCGTAGTTCTTCAAAAACTAAACTTGAAATAAACAATGTGATATACAGTCATAAAGTTAAATGTATTTGGCAGCCTGGGTCTCTGTAATTTGGGTCAGTGATCATTTTGACTTCTAGCGTGAAATGGATGGGGCTATTATAAGAATAGAGAGACAACTGCAGCAGTGCAGTGCCATTATTAGAAGCTTGTAGTAGTGCTGTAGAGCTGAGAGAATTCCCATTCATTCCAGTTTTCCCTCGCTTGTTGATTGCCTCAAGTGGCTCCAGTAAAGGCCATTGGTTATGCTGTTGAATCATGAGAAACAAAGAACTGCAAATTGTTGGTGTTAACTGATTTCATCAATCAGTGTTAAAACTGATTTAGAAAGAGATGGATGTCTATTCTAAATAATCTGAAGTTGATTTTATTTCAAACCTCCTCAGTTTTGCTGTTCACAGAGGGACACAGCAGAAATCAATTTCTTGTTGTGCTATATAATCTATCCTATTTCTCTGTACCAGAGGTTTTCTATAAATACTTCAGATTTTTTAGTGCTATGACTGAATCTACTTACTGAACCATAGTCCATTAGTAAGAAATATGTTATCATCATAGAAACAAGATTTCTAATAAGATTGTGATATTGCCATAAAATTTAGTATCACCTCCTTCAATCAAGATTGGTAGAAGTGAAATATTATCGAGTGGATGGGCTTAGTTCAAAAATGGAAAGTTAATTAAAAGATTGCTAAATTATGCATGATTGATGTAAGTGCCATGTATTAGAATGGGTTCAAGGGAATAAAATGTTTTTAAAGTAAAATAAAATAAGTTTAATAAAAAAATTGCTGATTCAAAATAAATTCAAAGATGAGAAACTTTTTTCATGTTTTTTCTGTGAGATGTATGGGAGTGGAAAACCATTCTCTGTTGCATACATTGTATGAATGTAACATGCTGAATAGGCAAGTTGGTTATCTTTGGAATGAAATGGAACATCATGAACATATGACAGAAAATAGGTATCTACCCTATGGATTCAGAATAGAAAACATATTTCATAATATTGCATTTTATCTTTGAAGGTCACTGAAGTTTATGCGGTTGGTTCTTGTTGCATTTATTGATATAATTTTGAAAATTTAATTCTCGTGCTTTTAAATAGAATAACTTTCCAGCAAGCAGTCCTGAAAGGTTACAAGATTTGAAGTCAACTGTTGATCTCCTAACAAGTATAACCTTCTTCCGGATGAAGGTAGGCTAACGGATAACATTTAATGAATATTATGCAGACGATATAGTTTGAAACTAATGAAAAATCACCCAAAATGCATTCATAACATTAAATGTCTCATCTTGGAGTTTCTGCTGATTGACTAACAAGAGCAAAAATAAGAAATTTGAAGCAGGAACAACTTCCTAACCAAAATGATCTTCTGAGCTAGTTTTAAAAAAATCTTTTGTTGGATTGTCACCTTCTGAAACTTACCATGTTCTGAATCAACAAGGCAAATTTCTTACTGAAATTCTGAACAAATATAGGACTTACAAAAGGAGCTGTTAAAACAGAGCTATTCTTAGAATAAAAGCAAACTAATAGGAATCATTTATTACTATGAAACTGGATACTTGTGAAATTTAACTGTTTACTTGCAGCTGGTGATCAAGTAACTGACAAAATATCTCTTTTTTATAAATCCACTTTAAAAGTTTTCATAATATAGTACCACATTCTTACTTTAAATGAGGGTTTTTTGTTTTTCAAAATTTCATTTCTTGCACTTGGTAATAAAAACATTTTGGCGTGTTTTTATTGTAGTTTTCACCTGGATATCAGTTGCCCTCAGTAGTAGCTTTTGTCCGGTATTATCTCTTCTACCATAATTAAAATACTTTATTAGCAATTATTAGTGCTTCCAGCATTGCACATTACTATAGTTTACATAAACTAACATGGTAATTCTGTTCATTGTTGAAAGGATAGCAAGGAACATCACTGGTGTCAAATATGAAATTAGTATCTGTTAACACTGTCCACAGCCACGTCGGTCAATCATGCTATTTGTTACGGACTAATGAAGATGATAAGAAATCTCTGAATGATGAAGAATGGCACATCACCTTAAATTTTTTTTGCCAGTTTTATAAACTGCATGTATGGTAAATAGAGTGGGAGTTCCTTTCAGGTGCTCTGTTTTCCTCCTACAGTCCAAAGATATACCAGTTTGTAGGTTAATTGGTCATTGTGAATTGTCCTGTGATTAGGCTAGGGTTAAGTAGGTGGGTGCTGGGTGATGTGGCTTATTGGCCGGAAGGGCCTGTTCTGTGCTGTACCTCTAGATAAATTATATGAAGATGACCAAACAAGAATCCTTTGGTCTGTAACTGAAACTGAGACATACATAAATTCAGATGACAGAGTACTTTGAGCTCCTGACCTGCAAAGCTCAAATCTGTGTGTAACATTGAAAAATAACATCAGTATCCACCCTTTCTTTATTTATATCCAATTCTAGAACACCATTGTGTAGTTTAGTATTAGCATGGTTAGATGAAGTGGTAGTCTTTGTATGTTAGTTTCTCATTGATTCTATAGTATTTCTTTGTTCTACTGTGAATGCCTGCAAGAAAATGAATCTCAGAGTAATATATGGTGATATATATGTATTTGATAATAAATTTACTTTCTTTGAGCTAGGAACAGGAAGCATTTGTTATATCTCTCTCCACTGGCAATGAATAATGCTGCACAAGATTTAAAACTTCAGTTTATTATTACCAAAGTACCTGGATGGGCATGAATATCAAATTAAGATGTTCATTGCATAATTGTGCCTGTGAATTCTTCCACAAATATTATCCAACCAAGCATTATTTCTTTGGAGAGGAAAATAAATGTATCATACAGAAAAAATTTATGTAATAACATGATCCAATGTGAATGTCTGGAAGAAGAGGATAAATGTATTGACTCAATGTGGATGAATCAGATCCAAGTTGAGGAAGGAAAAAAAATGAAATAAAAATTGGCAACTAGCTTCCACTTTATGAGTGGCTATTTCCCAGGATATTATCATGCCTTGTGATTTCCTGATCATATAATTAAAAAGATCAGACAATCCATGCATTAGAAATGAATTACAGTATGTTTATTGCTCAATGTATGAATAAATGCTTTTATTAAAACAAATAATATCCAGCTGAGTATGCCTTTCAGATTTGCATAATGATTCTTATACATCATTAATGATTTTTTTCACTCAGAGGGTAGTGAGAGAGTGGAACAATCAGCCAGCACAAGCAGAGGATGCAGGTTTGATTTGTCCATTTAAGAGTAATTTTGCTAGGTACATAGATGGGAGGGGTATGGAGGGCAAAGGTCTGGGTGCAGGTCAATGGGACTATGCAGATTAATGATTCGGCATGGACTAGATGGGCCGTATGGCCCTGTATGTGCTGTAATGTTTCTGACTCTAATAGTGCTATTTGAAAGGTATTTAAATTGACTGTTGAAATATTGTAATATATTCAGACTTATTTCATCCTTTCAGGTCCAGGAGTTGCAGAGCCCACCAAGGGCCAGTCAGGTTGTGAAAGATTGTGTGAAAGCCTGCTTGAATTCCACTTATGAATATATCTTCAACAACTGCCATGAATTGTACAGCCGAGAATACCAGACTGATCCAGTAAGTGTATATCCTGTTTATAAATTTCACTGTTTGATGCAGAGTAAACAAACAAGCTATAAAGATTCTGCAGCTTTTTGTCTGGTTTGAGTTCACCCTTTGTTTCTACTTTTACTGCTCTCTTTTCTAGATGTGCAAAGCTTATGATACTTTAGACATCTTCCTCGTCAGCCTTTTCTTACTGCTTCTTTTCTTCTCACTTCCCTCTGGTTCCTCTTCTCTTTCTTCCATGGTCTTCAGTCCTCTCCTATTAGATTCCTCCTCTTCCAGCCCTTTGCATTTTTTAATCTGTTACCTTCCCAGCTTCTTCATACATCCCCATCTTCCCCCCCCCCCCCCCCACCAGGGGTCTCACCTTTCACCTGCCAACTTGTACTCCTTCCCCTCCAACAATCTTCTTATTCTGGCTTCTTGTCCCTTCTTTTCCAGTCCTGATGAAGGGACTTGGCCTGAAGAATTCTGCTTGGCTTGTGCAGAATCTCTTGTGTTTATGATGCCATTGAGTTTTATTAGTCTAAAACGAGCACGTCCTTTCAGCCCATGCTCATATTTTTAACCATGGCAGAGACATTAAAAAAGAAGTGCACTTAAAAGAAATTAAAATTAATTTACCGTAGCATTTTTATCAAAATACCCAGATATTTAGGAAAGGCTGCACATATTAATAAAATTATTCCTCATTAACTGCACTGGGCATCTACTTTCAATGATCATGGTGACTTGTGGCCTTATTAAAGTAATTAGATGGTATAGTTTTAGATGTATGAAATTCCCTCAAGGCTGCCTTTATAACTTTGAACCTGCGTATATGAGATCAAGTCTAGTCCAACACATTAGAGGCGCAAAATTCAATTTTGGAGCACATCATAAACATGAGATTCTGCAGGTACTGGAAATCTAAAGTAGCATGCAAAGTGGCTGAGACCATGAACTGTTCAAAGGTTCCTGTGAAGTTCCAGCACTTGCAAAATCTCTCACATTTATGATGTGCTCCAAAATCCAGTGTAACACAGAAGGTAACCGAGACTATGAGCTGTCATATAATTTGCTGTGATGATGCATATTCAAAGAGACTTGACTCCATGTAAAAGGGATTAAATACCTGGCATTGGAAGGCTTTCTGTTTGCCTGTGTAATTAAGTATACTATAGTAGCATAGCAGTTACTGTGAAGCTATTACAGCTTGCGGCATTTTGGTGTTTCCACTGCTGTCTCTAAGTAGATTGTAAAATCTCCCCATGAATGCGCAGGTTTCCTCTGGATGCTCTGGTTTCCTCCTACAGTGCAAAGACATATGGGTTAATTGGTCATTGTAAGATTTCATGTGATTTGTGATTAGGCTAGGGTAAAATAAGTGGGTTGCTGGACAGTGCAGCTCATTGGGCCAGAAGAGCCAGTTCAGCACGCTCTCTAAATAAATAAATAAAGTGTGTTTGACCATTACAAATTGTTTTGTTGGTGTTGTATTCCAATTCAGGGATGTATCACTATTGTAAGACATTCTGCTTTGCATAATTCCTGGTTTTATTTCTGACAATAGAAACTGTGAGCCAGTGTTTGACCTTGTGTAGAAAGTGATTTGTGAGTAAATGTGCCTTCAGTATACAGTAAATGATGCACCATCAATAACTCACACTGAGACGTAGGCGAGATATCGGCTTTTATTGACTGGAAGAAGGAACCAGGAGTGAGTGTCTATCATACAAGGTCCTGGAGACTGAGGCCGATCTTCAGGCCGCAGGTCTCCTTTATACAGGGGCCTGTGGGAGGAGCCACAGGAGCAGTCAGCAGGGGCGTGTCCCGACAGGCACATAGTTCACCACATTCACCCCCCCTTCGTTTGAAAAAGTCCTCATGTAGCGAAGGTTCTTACAAGTCAAGCCGATCAGGCGGTCGAATCTGTCGCTGCGATCTACGTAGCACCGGCTGTGACCGCATAGGTGCCGGCAACATTGGTGATTGCACAGGGGACGGGGGTTGCGCGTGTTCTTGCCCACTAGGCGCCGGTGATCCCTCATGCATGTGCGAGGCGCCTGGTATAAATGCGTACGAAACGCCCGGTATACAAGTGTCGTGAGGAGTCTGTGTAGGGCCTGGTGAGTACGGTGTCACCTCTGGTGCAGGGTTCACAGTTACCGGAGAGCCTTCAGGGTAGTGGTCTGCTGCACCTGCGGGTGCCAGGTCGCGGATGGAGACCGTGTCCTCCCGCCCATCAGGTAAGACCACGTAAGCATACTGGGGGTTCGCATGGAGAAGGTGAACCCTCTCCACCAGCGGGGAGTATTTATTGCTCCTCACATGTTTCCGGAGCAGCACTGGCCCCGGGGACGTCAGCCAAACTGGTAGGGTGGTCCCAGTGACAGACTTCCTGGGAAAAGAGAATAGGCGTTCGTGAGGGGTGGCATTGGTGGACGTACATAACAGAGAGCGGATAGAGTGCAGTGCCTCAGGGAGGACCTCCTGCCATCGAGAGACCGGCAACCCTTTGGACTTAAGGGCTAAAAGTGTGGCCTTCCACACTGTGGCATTCTCCCGCTCCACCTGGCCATTACCCCGGGGATTATAACTCGTGGTCCGACTGGTAGCAATGCCCCTAGCTAGCAAGTACTGGCGCAGCTCCTCACTCATAAAGGAGGACCCTCTATCACTGTGGATATAGCAGGGATACCCGAACAGAGTGAAGAGCTGGCGCAGGGCTTTTATGACGGACGTGGCAGTGGTGTCGGGGCAGGGGATGGCAAAGGGTAACCGTGAGAACTCGTCAATAACACTGAGAAAATAGACATTGCGGTCAGTGGAGGGAAGGGGGCCCTTAAAGTCAACACTCAGGCGTTCAAAAGGGCGGGTGGCCTTGACAAGTTGTGCCGTGTCAGGACAGTAGAAGTGCGGTTTGCACTCGGCACAAATTTGGCAGTCCCTGGTCATCGTCCTGATGTCCTCCAGGGAGTACGGCAGGTTCCGAGCTTTCACAAAATGGTAAAATCGGGTGACCCCCGGATGGCAAAGTTGTGCGTGAAGGGCGTACAGCTGGTCGAGCTGTGTGCTAGCACATGTTCCCCGGGATAGGGCATCAGGGGGCTCATTGAGTCTGCCAGGCCGGTACAGGATATCATAGGTGTAGGTGGAGAGTTCTATCCTCCACCGCAAAATCTTATCATTTTTGATCTTGCCCCGCTGTTGGTTGCTGAACAGGAACGCAACCGAGCGCTGGTCGGTCAGCACAGTGAATCTTTTGCCAGCAAGATAGTGCCTCCAGTGCCTAACAGCCTCCACTATGGCCTGGGCTTCTTTCTCCACCGCGGAGTGCCGAATTTCAGAGCCTTGGAGGGTGCGAGAAAAGAATGCTACTGGTCTGCCTTCCTGATTAAGGGTAGCAGCCAGAGCGAAATCGGAGGCATCACACTCCACTTGGAAGGGAGCGGTCTCGTCCACTGCATGCATCGTAGCTTTGGCAATGTCCGCTTTAATGCAGTTGAAGGCCGCGCAGGCCTCAGCAGAGAGGGGAAACGAGGTAGACTTGACCAGGGGGCGAGCCTTGTCTGCGTAATGGGGGACCCATTGGGCGTAATAGGAAAAAAACCCCAGGCACCGTCTGAGGGCCTTGAGAGTGGTGGGAAGAGGGAGCTCTAACAGGGGGCGCATACGTTCGGGATCAGGCCCAATAACCCCGTTTTCCACGACATACCCAAGTATAGCAAGGCGGGTGGTACCAAAAACACACTTGTCCCTGTTATAAGTAAGGTTCAGAGCTGCGGCCACTTGGAGAAACCGTTGGAGGTTGGCGTCGTGATCTGGCCTGTCATGACCACAGATGGTGATGTTATCCAGATAGGGAAATGTGGCCTGCAGTTGGTACTGGTCCACCATCCGGTCCATTTCCCTCTGGAAGACAGAGACACCATTCGTGACACCGAAAGGGACGCGCAGGAAGTGATAGAGCCGGCCGCCCGCCTCGAAGGCGGTGTAGGGGCGGTCCTCTGGGCAGATGGGGAGCTGGTGATAAGCGGATTTCAGATCTATTGTCGAGTACACCTTATACTGAGCAATCTGGTTGACCATATCCGCGATGCGGGGTAGGGGGTATGCGTCAAGCTGCGTAAACCTATTGATGGTTTGACTATAGTCCACCACCATCCTATTTTTCTGCCCAGTCCGAACAACAACCACCTGGGCCCTCCAAGGGCTTGTGCTCGGCTCAATGATCCCCTCCCTGAGCAGCCGCTGCACCTCCGACTGAATGAAGGCCCGGTCCCCCGCGCTGTACCTCCTGCTTTTGGTTGCCACAGGTTTACAGTCGGGGGTCAGGTTGGCGAACAGCGGTGGGGGAGGGATCTTGAGAGTGGAGAGGCTGCAAGTGTCGGTAGCGCAGCTGTTGGCCTGGTTCTGGATGGGATGTGTGTGTCCGTGTGTGTGTGTGGTCAGTAGCGGGGTATGTGAAGAAGTCCCACAAAACTGAGGATTCTTGACAGTGAGTGGTGGGAGGGGCCCGTCGTATACCATAGTCACACTTTCGAGATGGCTCTGGAAGTCCAGCCCCAATAGCACAGGTGCACACAGATTAGGCATGACCAGCAGTTCAAAGTCCCGATATTCTGTGCCTTGCACCACCAAAGTCGCTACACAACCCGCCCGGATGTCTGCGGACTGCGACCCAGAGGCCAAATGGAACCTCCGACTGACCGGCCGCGTTGCAAGTCCGCAGCGTTGCACTGTGTCCGGGTGAATAAAACTCCCAGTGCTGCCCGTGTCAAACAGGCATCCAGTCCAGTGCCCCTCCACCTGGATGTCCATCATGGATCTTGCAAGCTGGTGTGGGGCGCTTTGGTCGAGAGTCACAGTGGCCAGAGTTGGATCGTCGGGGTACCCGGTCAGCATCGGAGGGTCGGGGGCGGGGCATGCTGACGCCGACAAAGATGGCCGCTCACATCCGGGGTACCCGGTCAGCATCCGAGGATCGGGGGCGGGGCGTGCTGACGTCGACAAAGATGGCCGCCCACATCCCGGCATGCAAGATGGCGGCCCCCACGTTTCACCCGCAGCTCTGCACTCCGCTCGAGGTTGAGACTTACAGAACTTGGCGAAATGGCCCCGCTTTCCGCAGCTGGAGCAGGTCGCTTCTCGCGCTGGACAGCGTCGTCGAGGATGTTTCTTTTGGCCACAGAAATAACAAAGCACGAGTTTCTTACGGGCCACAGCCGTGGTCTGGGTCGGGGAGCTCGTGGAATGGCGACTGGCGGCGGCGTTGGCGAATTCGCTCCCGGGAGCCGGCGGTGGCGGGGTCTGAGGCGTCCACGAAACCGGCGGGGAATCGCGCGACTGGACAGCGTCGGCGTTATGCAAAGCAGCTTCTAGAGCGTTGGCCTTCTCTATCGCCGAGCTTAAGGTAAGATCCGAGTTCTCCAGCAGTCGCTGGCGCATGTACACTGACCTCAGTCCCGTCACAAAGGCGTCTCGCACCAGCAGCTCCGCATGCTGTTCTGCCGTGAGCGTCTTGCAGTCGCAAGGTCGGACGAGTGTCTGTAGTGCTCGGAGAAACTCAGCGCACGATTCGCCAGGCCGCTGTTGCCGGGTAGCTAAGCGATGTCTTGCGTAGACGGTGTTCACCGGCCGCAGGTACTGTCGTTTGAGGGCGTCCAGTGCCCCTTCGTAGGTCGGCAGGTCCCGGATAAAGGAGTAAACTTTGGAGGAGACCCTCGAGAGTAGGATTCTGTGCATAACGGCGGGTTCAGTCGCACGAAGCTCCGCCAAGTACGATTGGAAGCATGCAAGCCAGTGTTCAAAAGCGAGAGCTGCGTCAGGGTCTTGAGGGTCCAAATCCAACCGGTCCGGACGCAAAACGGGTTCCATGTTTTAAAACTTCCAGTCAATAAAATTGATGCACCATCAATAACTCACACTGAGACGTAGGCGAGATATCGGCTTTTATTGACTGGAAGAAGGAACCAGGAGTGAGTGTCTATCATACAAGGTCCTGGAGACTGAGGCCGATCTTCAGGCCGCAGGTCTCCTTTATACAGGGGCCTGTGGGAGGAGCCACAGGAGCAGTCAGCAGGGGCGTGTCCCGACAGGCACATAGTTCACCACAGTAAATTTCCATACCTTTGATGGGCTTTTTATCCAGTATCAGAAACTATTTGCTGTCTTGGTTTCCTGCTGCATAAAGCTGTAAGAAATGATATATTTCAAGCTATTGTTGGAGAGGAGAGGAGAGAGAGATACCGCTTCTACCTCTTCCAACGATTCTGTGCCTCACTCAAGTCCAGCATGTCAAGCTCACAAAATGGAGAATCGAGTGTCTTCACAAAATGGCAGCCTCCATCCCCCAAGCACACGGCAAGAACAAAGACTGCTTCCACTGTCCTTGATTCATTTGAATTCACTGATTTGAAGATTGTCATTCTTTCTGGCCAACGCGATAAATATTTGGTGCATTAATTCAACTTTACAATTTCTCCACATTTAATATTTCACACAATTTAAAATTTGTTCTTTCAAAATTTTACCATCTATACTATTGTTGCATCTTATTTACATCACATATTTTAATGTAAATTAATTATGTACTGTGTTCACTGACTAATCCACATATTGTTTATCACCTTTACAACTGAAGTACTAGTGAAGTTTAGTCACTTTTACAAAATTAGAAAAAATAGCAAACCAATCCAAATTAGAAAAATTGTTTTCTTGTCATCTTGATCATGTTATAAATAGTACTGAAAACTCTGGATTGAACATCCCTGCTATTTGAAATAGTTGGGCTGGATCCTTTACATCAACCTAAGAGATTATAAACACCCTGGCTTTAATTCCATTCAAAAGTTTAGTGAGCTGCTCTTCCTTAGCAGACCTCATTCTCCCATATTGGATTTTACGCAGCAAGAGATTTTGTATCTCAGAGACTGGCATTCTTATCTTGACCATTGGATTCTACACTCTTGTAATATCTCCAAATTGTTCTGGAAGGTGAAATAGCTGCACACAAAAACACTAATCACTTCCATTCTCTAAGATAAATAGTTTGTTTAATTTACTCTATACTTTAACAAATAAATGCTCAGGATCACAGAATTTTAATAAGTCATTCTGTACTGAGTCCACAAAGTTTGGTTTATTTATTTGGCACTATATATTAAATTGTCCTTTCCATGTCTCCAAGTTTTAACACAAACTTCAGTATGGTTTTTGAACACACTTTTTGACCTTGTGCCTTTGCTAACCTTCAAAACTCAAACCTTTTGCTATTTGAGCAATTTTCTTTTTGATTGACAATATATTAACAGAAATACACTCTATTATGCATAGCATAGATTCATTACAATGCAGTTAGTCAATTCTTTATTAAAAATTTTTTAATGCCAAAAATTCATTCTAAGCAACACTTAAAACTTCTCTAGGGTGGCTGCCATTACAGTAATCATTCAGTCAGCCAATGAGAGTGTTTTGCATACGCTCTGAGGCATTCCCAGCTAGTTGCATATTAGTTCACACTCTGACTCCCCCACATGTGTAAATATTCTTGTTCTCTCACCAATTTATTCCACTTTTTTCACTGTCTGGTAAATGGCCTGCAATTTCCAGTAAGGGTAGTACATCTAAAAGTACAACATCATGAAAGCTGTAAACAATATCAGAGCACCCTGGGGTGAAGTAACTTCAAACTGCATGAATAGAGTGTGGAAGAAACTATGGCAGCATCCTGGGATTTCAGGCAGAACCAGTCATTCAAAACATTATTGAACTGGCCAGTGAAGCGGGATTAGAGGATGTTAATGATAGTGATGTTGAAGAGTTACTGCATTCTCAGCAAGAAACCTCACCACAAAATTCCTCAGCACTAGCATCACCATGATCACACAAATCATGGACCAGTTAATCGATAATGATCCTGACTGGAAGCAAAGCAATAAGGCAAAGAGAGGTGTTCTCGACATGATTCCCTGCTACCGAAAACTGCTTCATGAGAGGCAATCTAAGAAAAGGTAGTCAAATCTTGATACCTACTTGAAAGAGAAGCCAAAGCTTGAGGTGGATCCACAGTCTGACCCCCCCATCTAAGATGTAACTGCCACCCACTTCCCTCTGCTGCTGCTCCACTGATGTACAGATTAGGCCTGTTTGCATGTTTGTAACTCCATGAATTAGTGTATAAATAAAACAATAAATCATATATCTCAAGTTTGATTTTTCTCAGTCAGGCACACATGTCTATTTACATAAAGTTAAAACCCGGCATAACGCTGATTTACATAGCGCTCCACCTCCAAGGAACGCATCCTGAGCGTTAAGCAGGGTCTGAGTGTACATGAACGAGTAAATATTGCTCATTTATCTTTTTTTGTATCAACCTGTTCCAGAATGAGTTCTAATGAGAACTAGGATCATTCCACCCTAAAAATCACAATAGCACCTGTCAACCTTGTTGGTGACATATGATAAAAACCTGCCTTGGTTTTATATTTGTATAGAGAATGTGTGATTGAGGCAAAATAAATGCAGCTATATTTATTATATGACAGGACCTCAAAAGCAATCTTGTATTAAGACCATGAGACCATGTTATTCAAATCTTTCAATGTATAACTCTTAAAGCCAATGGAAAATAAATATATGAATTATAAGAAATTATTTGTCTTTTAATCTTAATATCTACAGGTAGTATTGGCCATAGTGAATAAAGTAAATATTTAACAGCTTAAACCTTTTAATTCTAAAATCTTTTTAATGTTAAACTTTAATTGGTTAATTATAATATTTCATTATTAATTACTAATTCAGTGCACAATTGACATAAAATGTTTGCTTGTTTAATTCCATATTTTCAGCACTTCTCTTAGTTATCAGGACCCTCCTTGTATCACTAAACTGAACATAATTTGTTTTTTTTTCTTGCCTGTGCTAATCTTTCAATTTATATCTGCTGCTACTAAGAGGTTTACAAAGCATTTTAATAAAGGATAAATGTACTTTTCTGCTGCAGTGCAGGAATCTGGAAGTGGGACCTCATTAGTGGGCAATATAATATACAAATGCATTCAAACTAATGAATAATCATTCTCCATTGCTAATAGTATTGTATTTGAACCATAATATAGATGCAGAATTAAGGCCATTTGGTCCATCGATTCTACTCTGCCATTTCATCATGGCAGATCCATTTCCCTCTTAGCCAAAATCTCCTGCCTTCTCCCCTTAATCCTCATGCCCTGACTAATCAAGTATCTATCAGCCTCTGCCTTAAATATACCCAATAACTTGGCTTCGACAGCCACCCGAGGCAATGAATTCCTCAGATCCACCACTCTGTAGCTGAAGAAATTCCTCATCTCTGTCCTAAATGGACATCCCTCTATTCTGAGGCTATGTCCTCTGGTTCTAGACTTCCCCACCATAAGAAACATCCTCTCCACATTCACTGTATCGAAGCCTTTCAACATTTCCATAGGTTTCAATAAGATCCCCTTCATTCTTCTGAATTCCGGTGAGTACAGGCCCAGAGCCAGCAAATGTTCCACATATAATAAGCCTTTCAATCCCAGAATAGTTTTCATGAACCTTCTTTGAACCCTTTCCATTGTCAGCACGTCCTTTCTTCAAGACAGAGCCCAAAACTGCACTCAGTACTCCAAGCAAGGCTTCACCAGTGCACTTGTGCTGAAATCTTCATGAAATAATTTTTCTTAAGTGTATTATTTTGTAAAGATTTCAGCACAAGAATTAATTAAAAGCAAGTGCGATGTTCTATTCCAACATCTTCTGATACCTAGAATGAAAGGAGAAATCTAATGTTTGGGTAGTTATGGCAATTTTGGTGTTGTCCATTATTGAAATGTAGAAGGTTAAGGAGCAGCATTTTAACTCAATATTTGCCACAATGACAACTTTATTTAACAAATGTCTCTAGCTTGGTTATCTCTCATTTATTTACAAAATAAAGGCAGTTTTGTACCCATCTAATTTTGTTTGATTCTTCAGAATAAAAAGGCTGAGATTCCCCCAGAAGAACAAGGACCTAGCATCAGGAATTTGGACTTTTGGTCCAAACTCATTACACTCATTGTTTCTATCATAGAAGAGGACAAGAATTCATACACACACTGCCTCAATCAGTAAGTATCTGTAGGCTATTTTTGTATACTTTTCTTTTATGACGTGTTG